>NC_057833.1:16015000-16640000 GCF_910594005.1 Cervus elaphus | reverse complement strand
CCTATTTGGAACCAGTTTGTTGTTCCATGTTCAGCTCTAACTGTTGCTTCCTGACCTGTATATAGGTTTCTCAAGAGGCAGGTCAGGTGGTCTGGTATTCCCATCTCTTTTAGAATCTTCCACAGTTTATTGTGATCCACACAGTCAAAGGCTTTGGCATAGTTGATAAAGCAGACATAGATTTTTTTCCTGGAAATGTCTTGCTTTTTTGATGATCCAGCAGATGTTTGCAATTTGATCTCTGGTTCCACTGCCATTTCTAAAACCAGCTTGAACATCTGGAAGTTCACAGTTCATGTATTGCTGAAGCCTGGCCTGGAGAATTTGAGCATTACTTTATTACTGTGTGAAGTGAAGTGAAGTGAAGTGAAGTGAAGTCGCTCAGTCATGTCTGACTCTTTGCGACCCCGGGGACTGTAGCCCGCCAGGCTCCTCTGTCCATGGGATTCTCCAGGCAAGAATACTGGAGTGGGTTGCCATTTCCTTCTCCAGGGGATCTTCTGGACCCAGAGATCGAACCCAGGTCTTCCTCATTGCAGGCAGATGCTTTAACCTCTGAGTAGTAGGAAGCCCTACTACTGTGTGAGATGAGTGCAGTTCTGCAGTAGTTTGGGCATTCTTTGGCATTGCCTTTCTTTGGGATTCGAATGAAAACTGACCTTTTCCAGTCCTGTGGCCACTGCTGAGTTTTCCAAATTGGCTGGCATATTGAGTGCAGCACTTTCACAGCATCATCTTTCAGTATTTGAAATAGCTCAACTGGAATTCCATCGCCTCCACTCTTTGTTCATAGTGACGCTTTCTAAGGCCCACTTGACTTCATATTCCAGGATGTCTGGCTAGAGGTGAGTGATCACACCATCATGATTATCTAGGTCGTGAAGATCTTTTCTGTACAGTCTTCTGTGTATTCTTGCCACCTCTTCTTAATATCTTCTGCTTCTGTTAGGTCCATACCATTTCTATCCTTTATCGAGCCCATCTTTGCATGAAATGTTCCCTTGGTATCTCTAATTTTCTTGAGGAGATCTCTCATCTTTCCCAATCTGTTGTTTTCCTCTATTTTTTTTTGCATTGATCACTGAGGAAGGCTTTCTTATCTCTCCTTGGCATTCTTTGGAACTCTGCATTCAAATGGGGATATCTTTCCTTTTCTCCTTGTCTATTTGCCTGCAATTCTTATTTAAGTTTGAAACCAGACTGTGCTTGAGAGATATAGTAGCTGTTTCATAAATACATGTTTAAAGAATCAATGGTTTAAAAACTATTGAACATTGTTGATCCACTAAGTAAAATATTTAAGAAATTCTACATTTTATTACACTTATATACCAACAATTTAGTAGTTGTCAGCATTTTTATATTATGTCAGGATCTAATTTCATAGTAAAAATGGAACTTTACAGTGTGTATGTCAGGAAATATTATTTTCTATTTGATAGGTACACTGCTTACATTTAAATACAATATCTTTTCTATTAACATCATTATTCAATCAGGAGCCTAAGGCACTGACATATATTATAAAACAGCAGTTCGTAGAAAAAAGCACTTTTAAATTTTCAATGTGATTATAAAGGTAAAATTGATTAATACAAGTGAGAACTTGTTGCTCAAATTAGAAGGATGGGATCACAAATCAAAAGTTAAAAGATAGTTGTATCTATCTGCAACATCTCTGCAATGGCACATTGTTAGTTCACAAAGCTGTTGTGGAGGATATCATGGCTGTATAACCAAATATTAATACGCAAAATGTCCAAATACTACATTTATACTAGAAATAATCCTCTGAGTTAAAGAAAAAAGAAAAAGAAAACATATTGATTTTGCTCAGGGCATGAGGAAGAACATCAGGGTGTCAACATTCACCTATGATTTCTATATATTTAAAAATAAGCAGAAGTCAAATTCCATATAGAAGCAATAATAGCTTTAGTTTCCTTAAAACAATCTATGTCAATACTTTTAAAAAAATCTTCCTTTTCTACTTTTAATCTAATATTTTATCATATATCCAGAATAAAATTTTTGGATTAAATTTCCAAATTAATAATCTCATTTCATATTTTTCCAAAATTGAAAATATGCAGCATAAATAGGAATTATAGTTACAGGATTTAGTCACACCTGAATATAATTTCAATCTGAAATTTAGTCAATCCCTAAATTTGCATTTATTCTGCCTTCTGGCTTTAATGTCTGGAATATTTACCCTTAATAGCATGTCTGTGCTCTCTTTGAAATACTATTACTGGGAAGAAATTTTATGACAAACTTTTATAAAAGCTTGTGAAATATTTACAGTCACAAACTTTAGAATTCAAGATTAGAAACTATAGGCAATAAACAGACATTTTCAATCAAAATATCACTAGAATGTCAC
This sequence comes from Cervus elaphus, assembly GCF_910594005.1. Lineage (NCBI taxonomy): Eukaryota > Metazoa > Chordata > Mammalia > Artiodactyla > Cervidae > Cervus > Cervus elaphus. Next base: position 16,637,614 of record NC_057833.1, on the reverse strand, counting down.
CTTTTACTAAAAGTTAAAGGTCTGGAAAAAAGTACTGTATACTGGTGATTCATTTAAACATAGACAAGAATAATTTCATGTTCATAATGAAAAAGATGATGACTGGAAGTATGGTCATTACTGATACAGTCATTCTGGATTGTTGGAAAACAACAACAACAACAACAGAATGTCTTAAGGAACTCTTGTGTTGAATTGTATGAAATTACTAATATTTAATTTTTTAACCTAATACACAGTGATTTTATACACTTCAAGCTAATATCTGCCAAGGACTTTGGCAGTTATTTTACATTACTAACTATAGCTGATAGTACCTATAAGTGATTTACCTTAGTAACTGTAGCTGATCTATAACAATCTATATCAACTTCTAAATGCTAATGAGATCACCTTAAATTTTTTTCATTGTATTTAAATATTTCCCATGGATAAAACTACTCAATCACCAGTCCCCAAATGACCCCTCAAATAGAGAGTTTCCATATCACACCTTGGAGAGAAAGTGGACTCATACATTGCTAGTCGGAGTGTAAATTGGTTGAGCCTCTTAAGAAAAATATTTAGCATAAGTATATAAAGGCAACCTTTTATATAATAACATCAGTGGCAAAAGTGATAAAGAACCTGCCTGCCAGTGCAGGAGAAGTGGGAGGCGTGGTTTCAATCCTTGGGTTGGGAAGATTCCCTGTAGGAAGAAATGGCAACCCACTCCAGTATTCTTGTGTGGAAAATACTATGGACAGAAGAGCCTGGTGGGCTAACATGCATTGGGTCACAAAGAGTTGGACATGACTAAGCAACTGAGCATGAGCAATGATCATTAAGCCCAGCAGTTTTATCTCCTTCATATATGCTCAAGGAAAACTCCTGCTTAGGTGTTGAAGAAGACATAAAACAATTTATAATAGCAGAATCCTGAATGAACCCAAATGCATATTGACAGAAGAATGGGTTACTAAATTATACATATTTAAAATGAAATATTTTATAACAGAAAAATATAGTTAACATACAACAAACCTAATGAAATGGCAATATACATTTGAATGAAAAATCCCCCCCCCAATAGTACTTAGAATGTGATATCTTTTTAATGGATTTAAAAGTTTTATTGGATGCTAAACCTAAAAATTGAGACCATATAGTACATAAAAAAGCAGGGGACTGTTTCACACAAGATTCAGGATTATGGTTAGTTTGGAATGGGGCTTTGGCCAGGCAGTATATATTGGTAGATGTAAGATGTTGCCAACTGTCCAGTTTTGTTTTCAATTTTCTGATGAATATTATATTATTATAGATATGTACATAAATGGACTTCCCTGGTGGCTCAGTGATGAAGAACCTGTTTGCCAGTGCAGGAGATGTGAGTTCCCTCCCTGGGTCAGGAAAATCCCCTGGAGAAGGAAATGGCAACCCACTCCAGTATTCTTGCCTGGGAAATCCCATGGACAGAGAAGCCTGGTGGGCTATAGTCTTCAAGGTAGCAAAGAGTGGGATAGAACTAAGCTCACACACAAGTACATAATTAAAGGAGGCTTCTTGTGGACAAACTGTCATAAAGCAAATATTGCTATTTAATTCAATTCAATGAATATGTAGCTCAGAATAAGAAAATAAATGAATAGTAAACTTAAACCTCTGGGAGTTAGGTAATATTATGGCCATTTACAAAAGAGAAAAGACACAGGCAAGTCTGTGCAGGTATTATTAGTTAAATATCTATTTCTTAAAGCTACTTTACAGAAGGAATACCTGATGATGTATTTGATGGATGACAGGAGAGCCTATCTTGCCACAGTGTAGCTAATCTGTCATCCAGGCAGAGTGTCAGAAATGTCTATCATCAGAGAGAGTTTCTGAGTTTCTGAATTCTGGGTTTATTTTTTCAGAAATTTCCCTGATTTTAGTGAGCCAGTCACATGTAGAGGACAGTGTGGACATATTATCTCAGCTCCAGCCAAGATGACCTTGCTCTGCTTTCCACCTAGTATGCCCAGAGGTTCTCCTCAGTTCAGTTAAGTTGCTCAGTCGTGTCCGACTCTTTGCAACCTCATGGACTGTAACACACCAGGCTCCTCTGTCCATGAGGATTCTCCAGGCAAGAACACTGGAGTGGGTTGCGATGCCCTCCGCCAGGAGATTTTCCCAACCCAGGGATGGAACCCAGGTTTCTTGCACTGCAGGTGGATTCTTTACCATCCGAGCCATCAGGGAAGCCCAGAAGTTCTCCTAGATTTTCCCAATTCTGATCTATAACACAGCCTCCTTAGAAAGGTCTAACTGACCTCCCTACACAAAATAGCACCCCACCCCACCTCAACGTTGTCAAAATTGCTCTATTTTTTCTTTCAGCTCCCTGTTTTCTTTTATTAAATTTCTTCATGCTTTATCACCCATTTATGTAATTATTCAGTTGTTTAACTTTTTCACTTTTAATCTTATTACTATTTAAAATATAAATAACTTTATGTATTATTTATTTTTAGATTTAGTAGCATTTTATGTTGGTTGGTTTTGCTTTGAAAGTTGATAACAGAGGACGCTTTTTTTAAAGTGATATTTTTATAATATTTTCGACTTGTTTCCATATGATCATGGGAACATATAAAAATAAGACTCTACATCTTTAGTTATCTGATGGAAAGTTTATAAAGAATTCCAACCAAGGAAACTTTATTCAGTAAACTTGTATACTTAACAGGGAAGTCTTCATCATTGTTTTCCTTGACAAACATACCTGCCTTGTGATTTTTAGATCTGAAGAAGGTATCTTTGCCGTGTGTGTTCCCTTGCCTACTAACCGTATCATAAATTGCTGTTTGCTGAAACACCAAGAGAAGTAGATAGCTCTACAAATAGCTTTTGTGTCATTTATATGAGTATCAGTTTGGGCAAATTGAACTAAGAGTGTCCCCATCTATCATGGAAATTAAGATACTTGAAAGACTCTTCTCTGGCTTTGTCCTTTTTCTGCAAGTTTTCTCACCATGTTCAATGCACTTCAGGAACTCATTCAAATATTTTACACTGACTTGAATTTAGTTTTGGTGGGTTGCTTCATTAGAAGCAATAATGAGGCTTGAATAATGACTCTTGTTAATGGAATAAAAATACTACAGAACAACAGCAGCAGGTTCCTTCATCCCTCTCTCCTGATAGGGCATTAAACACTGTTTTAAGGTTTTAATGCAGGAGGATATCCTATATGTATCCATTAGGTTTCTGCTGTGCCATTTTAGTTATTGCTAAGGATAACTTGCTGTTCAAACTGCATTTTATCCAGTCAGCATTACTCCATAATATAAATTGTCTAAATTTTAGCCTCTGAAATGTGTATGATCTAGACTACAGGACAAAAAAAATACAATTCTTAGCAATGTTAAATACAACTGTAACTTGTGTATTTGGGTTCTAGTTTCTCATGAATAATACTTGTTTAGGAAATTAAGGAAACTTTATTTGCTTTACTGTGTCAATATAGCTTGTATTTGTGTAATCTGTTGACTTTTGGTTTCCTTTCCAAAAAAAATTGATCAGATTTATAGAAGGACTTTTATTTTTACAAAAAATGAAAACATCATATCTAGAAACAGAATGTTTGAGCTGGATATAACTGTTGCAGGAAGGGGGACCCCTTCCAGGGCCCGAAACTGGGCTCTTGTCTAACACTAGGAAATGAATTGTCCGAGGAGACACATGCTGACAAAGCAAGAGATTTTATTGGGAAAGGGCACCCGGGTGGAGAGCAGGAGGGTGAGGGAACCCAGGAGAACTGCTCTGCCGCGTGGCTCGCAGTCTTGGGTTTTATGGTGATGGGATTAGTTTCCGGGTGGTCTTTGGCCAATCATTCTAATTCAGAGTCTTTCCTGGTGGCGCACGCATCGCTCAGCCAAGATGGATGCTAGCAAGAGGGATTCTGGGAAGTGGACGGACAGGTAGTGTCTCCTCTCGATCTTTCCCGAACTCTTCCGGCTGGTGGTGGCCTATTAGTTCCGTATTCCTTATCAGGATCTCCTGCCATAAAACAACTCATGCAAATGGTTACTATGGTGCCTGGCCAGGGTGGGCGGTTTCAATCAGTGTGCTTCCCCTAACATAACTTTAGGTGATTTAGTTCAACTCCTTTTTTACAGAGTAGGAACCTATATTGTATTTGATATCAAAATGGAATTGATCTTAAGCATAAAATTAGGTGACTAGAAAATGTTTTCTTTTTAGTGAAGCACATGCATGATCAAAGAAAACTGAGATATATTACATATTCTGAAATTTGACACCCCACAAAGATTTTAACTGGAATATTCTAATTATAATAAGTGTTGTGATCATTACATCCCAACACTTGTGGTTTCTCTTTTTCAATACATGGATAAATGCCAAGTAAATGGCATCTTTAACGGAAAGAAGTATGGAAATATTTGATGGATTTCAGATCATACATGGAATATTGAAGTCATTTAATGCAGTTCAAGCTGTAATCAAATAAGAAAATATTTGAGCAACTTAGTTGGATTCAGTGAGTTTGAATAGATTTTTTCCCCAGAGTTGTTAAGCTGTGATATTGACAATGGTCTGGTACTACTCTAGACCTTTTGCTCTTCCCAAATGAAAAATAGTGGAGTGGTCTGCCTAGATTTGTGTAGAATTATAATGCATTATATTTCTGGCTTTTACCTGTATGCTTTTTTTTTTTTTTCATTTATTTTTATTAGTCGGAGGCTAATTACTTTACAATATTGTAGTGGTTTTTGTCATACATTGACATGAATCAGCCATGGATTTACACGTATTCCCCATCCTGATCCCCCCTCCCACCTCCCTCTCCACCCGATTCCTCTGGGTCTTCCCAGTGCACCAGACCCGAGCACTTGTCTCATGAATCCAGCCTGGGCTGGTGATCTGTTTCACCCTAGATAATATATTGGAAATAAAAGCAAAAATAAACAAATGGGACCTAATTAAACTTAAAAGCTTTTGCACAACAAAGGAAACTATAAGCAAGGTGAAAAGACAGCCCTCAGATTGGGAGAAAATAATAGCAAATGAAGCAACAGACAAAGGATTAATCTAAAAAATATACAAGCAACTCCTGCAGCTCAATTGCCTGTATGCTTTATGTATCAAAAATGTAAATCTTCGTGTAGCTTTATCAGACATCTCTCAATGTGAATTGCTCTAAAACATCTTGATCCTTCAAAGGCCTCTGAAAAGCTAAAGTAGGTAACAATTAGATCATATTTTCAGGTCTATATGTGCTGCTAACAGAAGAGTGCCAAATATATGTTTTACTTTTAAGGAATGTATAGACACCAATTTTAAGTCTCTAGCAGTTAAAAAATATATCAATTTCATTGTCATATTATAAATAAAAAATGCATATGTACAAATACACATATAATATGTGAAGTGTATGTATGTACATTGGCTGACTAAAAAAGTACATAAGCGCAACGAAAAGGATAAATGGAGTACCACTGGTTACTAGCAGTGTGAATAGGTCTCAACTCAGTTTTGAGATGCTGGAAAATATTTAGTGAAGGGGTGATTACAATTATGGAAGAAACAGAAAAAGCTGTGAAACATTCTCACAAAATCAAGTATAAGAAGTCCAAGACCATAGGAGGTGACAGCAAAAGAGAAGGAATTTCGTTCAAACACCTCTAGTTTTGATTCCCAACTCAGCCACTTAGCTGTCGTATTTTTGACAAGTTTCCGGATATTTTGAACCTTGGTATCTGTCTTAGCTCATGCTGCTATAACAAAATACCGTGGTTCAGGGTGGTTTGAACAACAAAAATTAATTTCACATAGTTCAGGAGGCTGAGAAGTTTAAAATCCAGGCACTGGCCCATTTGGAGTTGGTAAGGTCGCTCTCTTCTGGCTTGAAGGTGATTTTTCTGGCTATGTCCTCACATGTGACCCTTCCTTGGTGTTGCATACAAGTGGAAAGAGAAGGAGAGAGTGACATCTCTTTCTCTTCTAAGGTCACTGATTCCATGATGAGGAGCCTACCCTAAATAGTCTAACCCTAATTACCTCTCAAAGGCCCCCTACTCATAATACTGTAACTTTATGGATTAAGTCTCTAGCATGAGAATTTGGGGAGGAGGAAAGGCATGCTCTATACTGTTGTTCAGTCCCTTAGTTGTGTCCAACTCTAGGCAAACCCACGGACTACAGCACTCCAGGCTTCCCTGTCCTTCACTTCTTCACCATCTCCCAGAGTTTACTCAAACTCATGTCCATCGAGTCAGTGATGCCATCCAACCATCTCATCCTCTATTCTCCCCTTCTCCTCCTGCCTTCGGTCTTTCCCAGCATCAGGGTCTTTTCCAATGAATCAGCTCTTCACATCAGGTGGCCAAAGTATTGGAGCTTCAGCATCAGCTCTTCCAATGAATACTCAGGGTTAATTTCCTTTAGAATTAACTGGTTTGATCTCCTAGCTGTCCAAGGAACTCTCGAGTCTTCTCTAGCACCATAGTTTGAAGGACTCAATCCTTTGATTCCTTTTAATTGAATGCAAAAGCCCTCAGCTTTTTATATTGTCCAGCTCTCACATCTACACATCTCACATTCTGTATATAAGAGTATCCTTTTCTGAAAATGGCATGATATATGAGTAAACATATATGTGAATAAACACGTCAGTAAAAATGGTGCTGAACGAGTACTGTTGCTGCGGTTTGTGAGCAGCCAGTGAGGGCGGCAACAGCTGATCAACACAGAATGCCTCCTACTAGCGAGCTCTGTGGCCGAGAACACTCAAGATCGAACAAAATGTGCTGGAAGACATATAAGGAATTTACAAAAGGAGCTGCAAAATGGTTTTGAACTCTTAGCTTATTATCTGTGTAAGAGGTAGAAAATTGACAGTGCAGTGGAAGAGATAAGCAGAATTACATTGGCAAAAGTTTTTGAAGCGCTGTGTTCTCATCCTCACCTTAAACCAAATGGGAAGATTTTCTGAGAACCACTTGCCAACCTTCCCGTGTATCCCCACATCTTGTCAAACATAGAAGTGAGTCTGAAACACATCTGAGAAGTATGATGATAAAAGGACTTTTATTTGCTTGAAGTGGTAGGAAAGACAAGACAGAGGTACACATTTTCCTTCCGTCAGACTTGAGCCATGAGAGGATTTGTCAGGTACTGAAAAGACCTTCCCCAACTGGATTAAGGTTGAGATGATGATGTGAGGGTCCTGCTGGGTCTTAACCTGAGTGAGGCCTGGGGGTGGCTTAAAAGGGCAGCTGGAGAGGACCTCAGTAACAAGAAAGCAGGAGTTGGAACTTCCCGGTAAAGGAGGGAAGATTCTCTGAAAATACAAGAGAAAATAATTTCAAGAAAGAAGTCAGTATGGAATAACTGCCAGGTTCACAGAGGGCCAGTAGCAGATCAAGATAGAATTAGGTTGCACTCATCTCCCCCAAATCACCTCTCATCTGATTGAATCCTTGAAGGATGTTGTGGGGCCTGAAAATGAACTTAAGGAGTGAGTAAAGACTTGGCAAAGGAGGAAGCACGTTGGGATTTTCTTCTCATTAAGTGCAGATTTGCAAATTTTAGTAGCATTCAGTTGGCGAAGGAGAGATGCTTTAATATAATTGAGGTTTAGAGTTCTGATTATTTTATTAATTCATCATTTAACCTCATGAAATGGAAATATTTTGAGGCTTGGAAATACCTAAAGACCTATCCATGAATTTATCCCAAAGGCACACAAAATCAAACTAATAATTTTGAAGAGACCGGCAAAAGACATAAAGTCACATATGGAGACTAATATGTTTAATACAATAGTAATATTACTGCATAGTCATTAATAATTCAATATTAAATAGTTTATGCTAGCATTTCTATAATTTCAGGAAATGATATGTTCTTAACACAGATTTTTCCCATTTTTATAAAATTAAAGTGAACTTCTTAGGTTTCAGTGTATAAGCATATTGTGAAAGCTATATATGTAGTAATTTAAATCTATTGCTACTATTCCCCAAAGTTAGGTATTATTGTCTCTGGGCATATCATCAAACAATTTAAAGATGATATTACTTAAGGATCCAAAAATACAGATTTCATTAACTATCTAATATTCTACTGGGCTTTAAGATCCTCATAAGTGGATATACAAGTCTTTGAGTTTCAGTTCTGTTCGCATTTGGGCTTCCCTGGTGGTCTGTTTGTATTTATGATGCTGTTCAAGAAAAAACTCCTCACAGGAATATCAATTATTAAAGAATTGTCTTCAGTAGAGCAGATAATCAGTAAGGCAGCCAACTAAATAAAGCAACCCCAGGGATATGTTCTTCCAGCCTCCAGTCTGAAGTCCAAGGAATTTATCTGGTTAACAAAGCAGCTGTTGACAATGTCACTAAAAACAAAGCAGTAAAGATAACCAGGATTCTTTAAGTGCATTTGACTGCCCTTTTTGAGTATATGTGGGAACAGTATTTGTTTTCTTTAGTGTTCAAAATATGGAGAGAAAAATGAGCATGAAGTTAGGTTCCTATTTTTCTGAGAAGTAGGAAAAGTAAAAATGGTGAACTTTATAATGGTATCAAATTTATCAGATTAGACTGTCACAGGTATATTGTTATATGTAAGCCTCATAGTAGCTACAGGACAAAACCTATAGTAAGTACACAAAAGGTGATGAGCAAGGAATATAAGCATACTACCAAAGAAAGTCATCAAACTACAAAGGAAGAGGACAGGACAGTAAGAAATAAAAAGGAACTACCAAAATAGGTAAGCAATGAACAAAATGGCAATAAGCACATGCCTAGCCATGATTGCTTTGAATGTAAATGGACTAAACCCTCCAATCAAAAGATATAGAATGGCTGAATGGATTAAAAAAGAAAAAAAAATATTCATCTGTATGTGGCCAATGAGCCTGAAAGGACACACACAGACTGCGATGAAAGGATGGTAAAAGATCCTTCATGCAATTGGAGAGCACTAATTCTTGAGTAGCTACACATATATCAGACAAAATAAATTTGAAAGCAAGACTGCAGTAAGAGAAAAAGAGGATGTTACAAATGATAAAAAGATCAATGCAACAGAATATAATAGTTATAAATATTTATGTACCCAACAAAGAAGTTGTACCTAAATTTGTAAACAAATTAACAAATTTGTAACAAATCAACAAATTAACAAAACAAAAAACTTGTAAACAAATTAACAAAGAAACTGCTCCTAAACTTGTAAACAAAGAAATTGTACATAAATATTTATGTACCCAACAAAGGACTTTTGTGGTAGCTCAACTGGTAAAGAATCCACCTGCAATTCAGGAGACCCTGATTCAATTTCTGGTTTGGGCAGATCCCCTGCAGAAGGGAATGGCTACCCACTCCAGTATTCTTGCCTGGAGAATTCCATGGATAGAAGAGCCTAGCAAGCTACAGTCCAATGAGTTGCAAAGAATCAGACACAACTGAATGACTTTCAGTATAACAAAGAAGTGCCTAAATATATAAAGCAAACATTAATGAATATAAAGGAAGAAATGAATACAAAGGAAAGAATATAAAGGAAGAATTATCAATTCAATAATGGTAGGATCCACATACATCAATGGATTGGTCACCCAGATGGAAAATCAAATAAAACAATAGCCTTAAATAACTAGACCAGTTCAGTTCAGTTCAGTCACTCAGTCATGTCCGACTCTGTGACCCCATGAATTGCAGCACACCAGGCCTCCCTGTCCATCACAAACTCCCGGAGTTTACTCAAACTCATGCCTATCGAGTTGGTGATGCCATCCAGCCATCTCATCCTCTGTTGTCCCCTTCTCCTCCTGCCCCCAATCCCACCCAGCATCAGGGTCTTTTCCAATGAGTCAACTCTTTGCATGAGGTGGCCAAAGTATTGGAGTTTCAGCTTCAGCATTAGTCCTTCCAATGAACACCCAGGACTTATCTCCTTCAGGATGTACTTGTTGGATCTCCTTGCAGTACAAGGGATTCTCAAGAGTCTTCTCCAACACCACAGTTCAAAAGCATCAGTTTTTCGGCACTCAGCTTTCTTCACAGTCCAACTCTCACATCCATACATGACCACTGGAAAAACCATAGCCTTGACCAGATGGACCTTTGTTGGCAAAGTAATGTCTGTGCTTTTTAATATGCTATCTAGGTTGGTCATAACTTTCCTTCCAAGGAGTAAGCGTCTTTTAATTTCATGGCTGCAGTCACCATCTGCAGTGATTTTGGAGCCCCAAAAAATAAAGTCAACCACTGTTTCCACTGTCTCCCCATCTATTTCCCGTGAGGTGATGGGACCAGATGCCATGATCTTAGTTTTCTGAATGTTAAGCTTTAAGCCAACTTTTTAACTCTCCTCTTTCATGTTCATCACGAGGCTTTTTAGTTCCTCTTCACTTTCTGCCGTAAGGGTGGTGTCATCTGCATATCTGAGGTTATTGATATTTCTCCCGTCTATCTTGAAACCAACTTGTGCTTCTTCCAGCCCAGCGCTTCTCATGATGTTCTCTGCATGTAAGTTAAATAAGCAGAGTGACAAGAACCTTAATAGATATTTAGAAAATATTCCATCCAAATTCTGCTTGGGATCATATATTAAGCCACAAAATAGGGGATAAATTTAAAAAGATCAAAATCCTATTAAGCCTGTTTTCTATCCATAGGGTATAATTAGAAGTCAGTTACATGGGAAAAAAAACTGTAAATTCACAAGTGCATAGAGATTAAATAACCTACTACTGAGCAATTGATGGGTCAGAAAAGAAATCAAAAGAGAAATACTTTGAGACAAATTAGAAATGGAAATGTAATTACCAAATTGGGGATGCAGCAAAAGCAGTTCTAACAGAGAATTTCATAGTGATGAATACCTACCTCCAGAAAGAAGAAAGTTTCAAAGAAGCAACCTATCTTTAAACTTCATGAAATTAAAAAAAAAAAAAAAAAAGAACCAAAGAACAGATTTTGGTAGAAGGAAGGAAATGGCAAATATTATAGCAGGAATAAGTGAAATAGAGACCTAAAGTCAATAGAGAAAGATCAATGAAACTAAGAGCTAGTTCTTTTAAAAGACTTAAAAATTGACAAACCTTTGGCTGGATTCATCAGGAACAAAAGGATTCAAAATAAAAAAAAAAAAAAATGAAAGAGGAAAATTATGCTTGATAGACAAAGTCAGTAATAGACTACTATAAACTTCTATATGCTCACAAATCTGACAACTAAGAAAAAATGAAAAAAAAATTTCCAGAAACATACAACCTCCCAAGACAGAATCATGATGAAATAGAAAATCAGAACAAATGAGTGACTAGCAAGGAAATTTGAAATTGAATAAGTAATCCAAAACCTCCCAATTAACAAATGTACATGGTGAGACATCTTCACTAGTTTATTGTACCAAAAGTTCAAAGAGGAATTAATAACAGTCCTCTCAACACTCTTCCAGGAAAAAAAGAAAGATAGAAAGAAAGAAAGAAATGCTTCCAAACTCATTCTACAAGATTGGGATTATGCTGATACCAAAACAAGGTAGACACTACAAAAAAAAAAAAAAAAAAAAAAAAATATATATATATATATATATATATATATAGTCCAGTATCCCTGAAGGACATAGATGCAAAATCCTCATCAAATGTTAGCAAACTAAGTTAAAAAATAAAAGGATACACCACACAATATTATCATGTAGGATTAATTCCAAGGATAAAGATGGTTCAATATTAGCACACCAGTCAGGGTGGCATATCACATTATCAAAATGAATAATAACAATAATCACCTCAACAGATGCAGAAAAAGGATTTGGTAAAGTCCATTTTTGAGAAAAAATTAATAAAGGAAGTGTAGAGGGAACATACCTCAACAGAATAAAGTTTGTCATTCATAAGGACATACTCAATGATAAAAAAGTAAAAGTTTTCCTCTGAGATCAGAAAAAGGACCAGGATCTCCACTCTTGCCACTTTTTTTTTTTTTTTTTAATTTTTTTATTAGTTGGAGGCTAATTGCTTCACAACATTTCAGTGGGTTTTGTCATACATTGATATGAATCAGCCATAGATTTACACTTATTCCCCATCCCGATCCCCCCTCCCATCTCCCTCTCCACCCGATTCCTCTGGGTCTTCCCAGTGCACCAGGCCGGAGCACTTGTCTCATGCATCCCACCTGGGCTGGTGATCTGTTTCACCATAGATAGTATACATGCTGTTCTTTTGAAACATCCCACCCTCACCTTCTCCCACAGAGTTCAAAAGTCTGTTCTGTATTTCTGTGTCTCTTTTTCTGTTTTGCATATAGGGTTATCGTTACCATCTTTCTAAATTCCATATATATGTGTTAGTATGCTGTAATGTTCTTTATCTTTCTGGCATACTTCACTCTGTATAAGGGGCTCCAGTTTCATCCATCTCATTAGGACTGGTTCAAATGAATTCTTTTTGACGGCTGAGTAAAATTCCATGGTGTATATGTACCACAGCTTCCTTATCCATTCATCTGCTGATGGGCATCTAGGTTGCTTCCATGTCCTGGCTATTATAAACAGTGCTGCGATGAACATTGGGGTGCATGTGTCTCTTTCAGATCTGGTTTCCTCAGTGTGTATGCCCAGAAGTGGTATTGCTGGGTCATATGGCAGTTCTATTTCCAGTTTTTTAAGGAATCTCCACACTGTTTTCCATAGTGGCTGTACTAGTTTGCATTCCCACCAACAGTGTAAGAGGGTTCCCTTTTCTCCACAGCCTCTCCAGCATTTATTGCTTGTAGACTTTTGGATAGCAGCCATCCTGACTGGTGTGTAATGGTACCTCATTGTGGTTTTGATTTGCATTTCTCTAATAATGAGTGATGTTGAGCACCTTTTCATGTGTTTGTTAGCCATCTGTATGTCTTCTTTGGAGAAATGTCTGTTTAGTTCTCTGGCCCATTTTTTGATTGGGTCATTTATTTTTCTGGAATTGAGCTGCAGGAGTTGCTTGTATATTTTTGAGATTAATCCTTTGTCTGTTGCTTCATTTGCTATTATTTTCTCCCTTTCTGAGGGCTGTCTTTTCACCTTACTTATAGTTTCTTTTGTAGTGCAAAAGCTTTTAAGTTTCATTAGGTCCCATTTGTTTAGTTTTGCTTTTATTTCCAATATTCTGGGAGGTGGGTCATAGAGGATCTTGCTGTGATTTATGTCGGAGAGTGTTTTGCCTATGTTCTCCTCTAGGAGTTTTATAGTTTCTGGTCTTACATTTAGATCTTTAATCCATTTTGAGTTTATTTTTGTGTATGGTGTTAGAAAGTGTTCTAGTTTCATTCTTTTGCAAATGGTTGACCAGTTTTCCCAGCACCACTTGTTAAAGAGGTTGTCTTTTTTCCATTGTATATCCTTGCCTCCTTTGTCAAAGATAAGGTGTCCATGGTTCGTGGATTTATCTCTGGGCTTTCTATTCTGTTCCATTGATCTATATTTCTGTCTTTGTGCCAGTACCACACTGTCTTGATGACTGTGGCTTTGTAGTAGAGTCTGAAGTCAGGCAGGTTGATTCCTCCAGTTCCATTCTTCTTTCTCAAGATTACTTTGGCTATTCGAGGTTTTTTGTATTTCCATACAAATTGTGAAATTATTTGTTCTAGTTCTGTGAAAAATACCGTTGGTAGCTTGATAGGGATTGCATTGAATCTATAGATTGCTTTGGGTAGAATAGCCATTTTGACAATATTGATTCTTCCAATCCATGAACACAGTAGATTTTTTCCATCTGTTTGTGTCCTCTTTGATTTCTTTCATCAGTGTTTTATAGTTTTCTATGTATAGGTCTTTTGTTTCTTTAGGTAGATATACTCCTAAGTATTTTATTCTTTTTGTTGCAATGGTGAATGGTATTGTTTCCTTAATTTCTCTTTCTGTTTTTTCATTGTTAGTATATAGGAATGCAAGGGATTTCTGTGTGTTAATTTTATATCCTGCAACTTTACTATATTCCTTGATTAGTTCTAGTAATTTTCTGGTAGAGTCTTTAGGGTTTTCTATATAGAGGATCATGTCATCTGCAAACAGTGAGAGTTTCACTTCTTCTTTTCCTATCTGGATTCCTTTTACTTCTTTTTCTGCTCTGATTGCTGTGGCCAAAACTTCCAACACTATGTTGAACAGTAGTGGTGAGAGTGGGCACCCTTGTCTTGTTCCTGATTTCAGGGGAAATGCTTTCAATTTTTCACCATTGAGGGTGATGCTTGCTGTGGGTTTGTCATATATAGCTTTTATTATGTTGAGGTATGTTCCTTCTATTCCTGCTTTTTGGAGAGTTTTAATCATAAATGAGTGTTGAATTTTGTCAAAGGCTTTCTCTGCATCTATTGAGATAATCATATGGTTTTTATCTTTCAATTTGTTAATGTGGTGTATTACATTGATTGATTTGCGGATATTGAAGAATCCTTGCATTCCTGGGATAAAGCCCACTTGGTCGTGGTGTATGATTTTTTTAATATGTTGTTGGATTCTGTTTGCTAGAATTTTGTTAAGGATTTTTGCATCTATGTTCATCAGTGATATTGGCCTGTAGTTTTCTTTTTTTGTGGCATCTTTGTCAGGTTTTGGAATTAGGGTGATGGTGGCCTCATAGAATGAGTTTGGAAGCTTACCTTCATCTGCAATTTTCTGGAAGAGTTTGAGTAAGGTAGGTGTTAGCTCTTCTCTAAATTTTTGGTAGAATTCAGCTGTGAAGCCATCTGGTCCTGGGCTTTTGTTTGCTGGAAGATTTTTGATTACAGTTTCGATTTCCTTGCCTGTGATGGGTCTGTTAAGATCTTCTATTTCTTCCTGGTTCAGTTTTGGAAAGTTATACTTTTCTAAGAATTTGTCCATTTCATCCAAGTTGTCCATTTTATTGGCATAGAGCTGCTGGTAGTAGTCTCTTATGATCCTTTGTATTTCAGTGTTGTCTGTTGTGATCTCTCCATTTTCATTTCTAATTTTGTTAATTTGGTTCTTCTCTCTTTGCTTCTTAATGAGTCTTGCTAATGGTTTGTTAATTTTGTTTATTTTTTCAAAAAACCAGCTTTTAGCTTTGTTGATTTTTGCTATGGTCTCTTTAGTTTCTATTGCATTTATTTCTGCCTTAATTTTTAAGATTTCTTTCCTTCTGCTAACCCTGGGGTTCTTCATTTCTTCCTTCTCTAATTGCTTTAGGTGTAGAGTTAGGTTATTTATTTGGCTTTTTTCTTGTTTCTTGATGTAATCCTGTAATGCTATGAACCTTCCCCTTAGCACTGCTTTTACAGTGTCCCATAGGTTTTGGGTTGTTGTGTTTTCATTTTCATTCATTTCTATACATATTTTGATTTCTTTTTTGATTTCTTCTATGATTTGTTGGTTATTCAGAAGCGTGTTATTTAGCCTCCAGGTGTTTGAATTTTTAACAATTTTTTTCCTGTAATTGAGATCTAATCTTACTGCACTGTGGTCAGAAAAGATGACTGGAATGATTTCAATTTTTTTGAATTTTCCAAGACTAGATTTATGGCCCAGGATGTGATCTATTCTGGAGAAGGTTCCGTGTGCACTTGAGAAAAAGGTGAAGTTGCTTGTTTTGGGGTGAAATGTCCTATAGATATCAATTAGGTCTAGCTGGTCCATTGTGTCATTTAAAGTTTGTGCTTCCTTGTTAATTTTCTGTTTAGTTGATCTATCCATAGTTGTGAGTGGGGTATTAAAGTCTCACACTATTATTGTGTTACTATTAATTTCCTCTTTCATACTCGTTAGTGTTTGCCGTACATATTGCGGTGCTCCTATGTTGGGTGCATATATATTTATAATTGTTATATCTTCTTCTTGGATTGATCCTTTGATCATTATGTAGTGTCCTTCTTTGTCTCTTTTCACAGCTTTTATTTGAAAGTCTATTTTATCTGATATGAGTATTGCAACTCCTGCTTTCTTTTGGTCTCCATTTGCATGAAATATTTTTTTCCAGCCCTTCACTTTTAGTCTGTATGTGTCTCTTGTTTTGAGGTGGGTCTCTTGTAGACAGCATATATGGGGGTCTTGTTTTTGTATCCATTCAGCCAATCTTTGTCTTTTGGTTGGGGCATTCAACCCATTTACATTTAAGGTAATTATTGATAGGTGTGGTCCCGTTGCCATTTACTTTGTTGTTTTGGGTTCACGTTTATACAACCTTTCTGCATTTCCTGTCTAGAGAAGATCCTTTAGCATTTGTTGAAGAGCTGGTTTGGTGGTGCTGAATTCTCTCAGCTTTTGCTTATCTGTAAAGCTTTTGAGTTCTCCTTCATATCTGAATGAGATCCTTGCTGGATACAGTAATCTAGGTTGTAGGTTATTCTCTTTCATTACTTTCAGGACGTCCTGCCATTCCCTTCTGGCCTGGAGGGTTTCTATTGATAGGTCAGCTGTTATCCTTATGGGAATCCCTTTGTGTGTTATTTGTTGTTTTTCCCTTGCTGCTTTTAATATTTGTTCTTTGTGTTTGATCTTTGTTAGTTTGATTAATATGTGTCTTGGGGTGTTTCGCCTTGGGTTTATCCTGTTTGGGACTCTCTGGGTTTCTTGGACTTGAGTGGCTATTTCCTTCCCCATTTTAGGGAAGTTTTCAGCTATTATCTCCTCGAGTATTTTCTCATGGCCTTTCTTTTTGTCTTCTTCTTCTGGGACTCCTATGATTCGAATGTTGGGGCATTTCACAGTGTCCCAGAGGTCCCTGAGGTTGTCCTCATTTCTTTTGATCCTTTTTTCTTTTTTCCTCTCTGCTTCATTTATTTCCACCATTTTATCTTCTACCTCACTTATCCTATCTTCTGCCTCCGTTATTCTACTCTTGGTTCCCTCCAAAGTGTTTTTGATCTCATTCATTGCATTGTTCATTTTTAATTGACTCTTTTTTATTTCTTCTAGGTCTTTATTAAACAATTCTTGTATCTTTTCAATCTTTGTCTCCAGGCTATTTATCTGTAACTCCATTTTGTTTTCAAGATTTTGGATCATTTTTATTATCATTATTCTAAATTCTTTTTCAGGTAGATTCCCTATCTCCTCCTCTTTTGTTTGACTTGGTGGGCATTTTTCATGTTCCTTTACCTGTTGGGTATTTCTTTGCCTTTTCATCTTGTTTAGATTGCTGTGTCTGGAGTGGACTTTCTGTATTCTGGAGGTCTGTGGTTCCTTTTTATTGTGGAGGATTTACCCAGTGGGTGGGGTTAGACGATTGGCTTGTCAAGGTTTCCCGGTTAGGGAAGCTTGCGTCAGTGTACTGGTGCGTGGAACTTGATTTCTTCTTTTTGGAGAGCAATGGAGTGCCCAGTAATGAGTTTTGAGATGGGTCTATGTGTTAGGTGTCACCTTGGGCAGCCTGTATGTTGACATTCGGGGCTATGTTCCTGTGTTGCTGGAGAATTTGCGTGGTATGTCTTGCTCTAAAACTTACTGGCTCTTGGGTGGTGGTTTACTCTTGCCACTTTTATTCAATATAGGATGAGATGTCTTATCCAGAGCTATTGGGAAAAAAAAAAAAAGAAAAAAAAGAAATAGCAGTTATCCAAATTGGAAAGAAAGAGTTAAAATTTTGCTATGTGCAAATGACATGCTAAAATATTTCAGTTCAGTTCAGCTCAGTCGTGTCCAACTCTTTGCAACCCTATGAACCGCAGCACGCCAGGCCTCCCTGTCCATCACCAACTCCCAGAGTTTACCCAAACTCATGTCCATCGAGTCAGTGATGCCATCTAGCCTTCTCATCCTCTGTTGTCCCTTTCTCCTCCTGCCCCCAATCCCTCCCAGCATCAGGGTCTTTTCCAAGGAGTCAACTCTTCACATGAGGTGGCCAAAGTGGCATTTCAGCTTCAGCATCAGTCCTTCCAATGAACACCCAGAAATCAAGTAGTAATAAATAGCATTTTGCTTTGTAGTCAAACAGAAAATGCTTTCAATCCCTGCCTGGCCATTTACTACATTTGTTACTTAAAGATAATTAACATGGGACTTATTTCCATTAACTCTAGAATGGTAAATACCATCCAAGTTATGGTGCCATCACAGTGTCTGGCGTATAAATCAGCATTGAGGTGTATATGTGGAATCCTCTCAAGTGTACACCTTTGTGAGGATGTGTCCTCAGCCATGCAACCTTCTATTCCTGTCTCAGGGTTGTGCCACTTGAGCCAGGACATGCCTCTGTCCTTGCCACATGCCTGGCTTTAGGCGCACACACACCTTGACAAAAAAGAGAGGTCCTTTAACTAGAGCCCGGTGGAGTGGAAGCTCTTCAGCTACGATCTAGTCACCTTAGATTTCCCTAGGAGAAGGGGTTTGATCATGTTCTTCTACCTAGTATTTCATATGTTCCTGGCTGCATTCTTTTTATTTACATTGCAGGCATGCTTTGGGCGTTGAACAATGAGGTTCCAAAATACTGTGACCAGATCCAAAGCCTGGAACTTAGAGTTTGTTTGCTTGTTTGTTTGTTTTTCAAAATCACTAACAGTAGAAGTGTGCAGTCAGGATGTCTGATCCAAATTCCTGTAGTGAATACACTTTAATGAAGATCTGAAGAAGTTTCTAAAGGCATGTGATTTAAAAGAAAAGAATCAAACAGTCTGTCCTGATGAAGCACTTGTGAACAGGAAGGTCAAATTTGTGTAGCATGTTAGTTTCTTCTTTTTATTTCAAACATAGAGAGATCATCCCTAATTTGGGCTGTTCCAATGTAAACACTTCCGTTTTTGTGATATTGACTAAAATAATTAAGGCCTCAAGTAAACCAAGGATAGCATGTATTTGAAAGGATGAAAACACATCATTTATATTAACTATCCTCCCAATGGAATTATGGATTTTAAAATATTTTCCATATCATGGGGGGTAAAACTATTATTGTCCTGGTCATCATCAATTCTAGTAGTACTAGGAAAGAATTAACAGTTGAGAGCAGGACTGATGGATCACCGAACTGAAAGACCAGGGATGATGGTGACACTTTTGTTTTTTTTTAATATATTCAATATCATAGTGTGCATATAGCATGAGTAGGATATCTCTACAGAGGAAATGTTGCACTGTCTGTCTGCATTTTTGTATCAACTGTACCTGGCACCCTATAACATGAAGGGAGAAAGGTGAAGTTATATGACACTGGGGTAACATAGTAATATGCTTCCAGAACATAGAATTCAGTGTCCTTCGTATTAACTGCCTGTTGCCTCTGCTGCCTTTGGAATCAGTGTATAGTGACCAGATAGGGATGGTGAACATATAGAATGGGAGTGATATCTTCTTTTTATGTGGCTTAATTGCCAAGCATCTAAAGATTAATTTTCTGTGCTATGTAGGAATTTTATTACTTTAATATTTGTTTACTGTCCTATTTTTATTGAATTGTAGTTTGTTTACAGTGTTGTGTTAGTTTCAGGTGTAATCAAAAGTGAGTAAGTTACACATCTGTCCTAAATCATTTCAGTCGTGTCTGATTCTTTGTGACCCCATGGACCATAGCCCACTGATATCCTCTTTCCATGGGATTCTCCAGGCAAGAATACTGGAGTGGGTTGCCATTTCCTTCTTCAGAGGATATTCCCAACCCAGGGTTTGTATCTATGTTTATTTACATATGTTCCTTTTCAGATTATGTTTTATCACAGGTTATTACAAAATATTGAGTATAGTTGCCTGTGATATACAGTGGGTCTTTATTGATTATCTGTTATTTGTATACACACACATATAGTAGTGCAAGGCAAGTGAAAATCATTCAGTCGTGTCTGACTCTTTGTGACCCCATGGAATATACAGTCCATGAAATTCCCCAGGCAAGAATATGTAAGTGGGTAGCCATTCACTTCTCCATGGGATCTTCCCAATCCAGGGATCAAACCCAGGTCTCCCACATAGTAGGCAGATTCTTTACTAGCTGAGCCACAAGGGAGTGTGTATCTGTTAATCTCAAGTTCCTGATTTATTCTTCCCCCTTTTCCCCTTTGGTAAACATAGACTTCTTTTCTATTTTTGTTGGTGTATTTCTGTTTTGTAAATAAGTTCTGTTTTGGAAATAAGTTCATTAGTTATCATTTTTTTTTTAGGTTTTTTTTTTTTTTTTTTTAAGATTTAGTGTAAGTGACATTTCATATTTGTCTTTGCCTGGCTCACTTCCCTTAGTATGAAAATCTCTCTATACATATACACACCAGATCTTTATCCATTCATCTCTCAGTGGACATTTAGTTCCCTCCATGTCTTGGCTATTGCAAACACTGATGTGATGAATATTGGGGTGCATGAGCCTTCTGGAATTACATAGCTTAGTTAAAAATTTAAATACTTTATTGCTAAAAAATGCTCACTATTATTGGAGAATTCAACAAGTTTCAATCTTTCTTTCTGGTGGAGACTCTTGCCTTTATGTTGATGGCTGCTTACTGATCAAGGTGGTGGCATAAAAGGTTGGGGTGATTGTGGCAGTTTATTAAAATAAGGCAACAATGAAGTTTGCCACAAGTAGTCTTCCTTTCACAAATGATTTCTCTGTAGCTTATAATGCTGTTTGATAGCACTTTACCCACAGTAGAACGTCTTTCAAAATTGGAGTCAATCCTCTGAAACCCTAGCATTGTATAATTAACTAAGTTTCTGTAATATTCTTTTTTGTCTTTTAAGTAAGCTTTACAGCATCTTCATCTGCAGGAGAAGAATCCAAGATGGAATCTTTTCTTGCTCTGCATAAGTAGCAACTCTTCTTCCATTAAACTTTTCTCAAGAGATTGTAGCTGTTAGCATTTTTAAGTTCTACTTCTAATTCTAGTTTTCTTGCTATTTTCTCCTCATTGAAACTGCTTCATGAATCAACTTCTTTCAAACTCCTGTTTCTATTGATGTTTTGTTCTCTTTCCCACAAATCATGAATGTTCTTAATGGTCTGTAGGGTGGTGAATCTTTTCCAGAAAGTTTTAAATTAGCAGCCTGCTCATATCTATCAGAGGAATCACTTTCTATGACAACTATAGCCTCAAAAATGTATTTATACCAAGTACATCTTGAAAGTTGAAATTACTTCTTGATCTTTGGGCTCCAGAATGAATGTTGTATTAGAAGGCATGAAAATAACATGGATCTCATTGTCCATCTCCATCAGAGCTCTTTGGTGATCACGTTCATTGTCAGTGAGCAGCAATATTTTGAAAGGAATCTTTTTCTCTGAGCAGTAGGTCTCAACAGTAGCCTTAAAATATTAAATGAACTATGCTATAAACTGATGTGTTGTCATCTTGGCTTTGTTGTTCAATTTCTAGAGGAACAGGTACAATTTGATTGAGAATAATTCTAAAAGATCCTAGATGGTAGGGTCCTTAAGAATTATCTACCATTAGGGATGATAGATAAGCATCGGATTCAACTTAAATTCATCAGCTGCCTTAGCCCCTAACAAGACATTCAACCTGTACTTTGAAGCTTTGAAACCAAGCATTGACTTCTCTGCAGATGTGAAGGGTCTAGATGTCATCCGCTTCCCATATAAGGCTGTTTCTTTTACATTAAACATCTATTGTTTAGTGTGGTCACCTTTATTAATTATCTTAGCTAAATGTTCTAAAAAACTCGATGCAGCTTCTACATCAACATTTTGTTTCAACCTGAACTTTTATATTATGGAGATGATTTCTTAAACCTCATGAGCCAACATCTGCTGTATTAAAGCTTTTTTTTTTAATTTTTTTTTTTTCTCTGCAGCCTTCTTGAAATTCAAGAGAGGTAAGTGCTTGCTACGGATTAGGAGAATGTGTCTGATTTGATCTTTTGTCTAGAGTCCTAAAACTTTCTCCATATCAGTAGCAAGGCTGTTTTGCTTTCTTATCATTTGTGTGCTCAATAGAGTAACATTTTTAATTTCCTTCAAGAACTTTTCCATTGTATTCACATCTTCACTGTCTTGTGTAAAATACCTAGCTTTAGGCATATCACAACTTTAGAAATGCCTTCTTCGCTAAGCTTAATCATTTCTAGCTCTTGATTAAAGTGAGAGACGTGAATTTTTCTTTCACTTGAACACCTAGAGGACACTGTAGAGTTATTAATTGTCCTGATTTCAAAATTGTGTCTCAGGGAAAAGGGAAGCCCAAGGATAGGAAGAGAGATGGAGAATAGCTGGTTGGTGGAGTAGTCAGAACACACACATCCATCAGTATCTCATATGGGCACGGTTTGAGGTGTTCCCCCAAAAATTGCAATTGTAACATAAAAGTTGACTGATCACAGATCACCATAAGAAATATGATAATAATGCAAAAGTCTGACATATTGTAAGAAATACCAAAATGTAACACAGAAACATGAAGTGAGCAAATGTTGATGGAAGATGGCACTGATAGAGCTGTCACAGGCCTTCATTTTGGTAAAAAAAAAAAAAAGAAAGAAAAAAACCAACCAAAACTCAATATCTGCAAAGTGCAATAAAGCCAGGAGCAATAAAGCGAGGTATGTGTGTACACAGTATCCATGCACTGGTTAGTGGATTGTGAGGATCATCTTAAAATGAGGTCTCTGTTTCAGTGTCAGCGGTCGATAGTTGATGCTAAGATAGGATCAAACTATAAATATAATCATATTCTGTTTCTTCTCCATGTTCCCCTCATGAACCTTTTCTTATGTTCAGACTCTAATGCCAGACAAAAAAGAAAGGTACAAGAGCAATAAAAACCATGAAGGCTGGGGCTAGTGTGGAGTTTTTCTGAGTTGTTAAAGAAGAACAAAAGTAAATTTAAGGTTTGGGAAGAAGAAAACAAGGGTTTTTAAAATATAGTCTTATAATCTTAAATAAAATACTTAAAATTTTAGAATAAAAGCCAGATTCTCCTAGAGTAAAAAAAAAAAAAAAGTTTTTCCATATATAAATATAAAGTAAATACAAGAATACATATATTTATTTTAAACAAATAAAAACATATGTGTGCTACATAAAAATTTAAGAGTAGATCATGGAAAATAGTGAGAAGAGTAGGGGTGGTAGAACTATAGCTACTTCTTTTAACAAGTAAATTGGAACAAATATCAATGTGTCTGAGAAATACATGGGTGCTGTATTCTTTTTGGTGCATTTACTATATTTTATAATTGAAGGTGAATGTAATATTTCCACTTCATTCAACATTTATTAAAAGCCTACTGTATGTTGCCCTACTAGTACAGTACATTAGTAATACTAATAATACTAATACATTAGTAATACTAATGTACTGCTGTTAGGACTGGGGCTGTACCTTTGAGAAGGCAGATTGAACCCTTATTCCCAATCCTGAGAACTTACATCCTCAGGAATCATTAAAATTACTTTTGAAATTATCACACTCAGGAGCATGAAAACAGAAAAATGACAGATTTTTAAAATAAACTTAAATGTTCCTCAGTTGCTCACAGATTTTTATTGAGTACTGCAGTATCTTCCAGGCACTGATCGATGTATTGTGAACACAAAGGATATTAGAATAAAAGCATATTTTTAATTAACAAATATTCCTTGGCCTGTAAAATTTACTACAAGAATCAGTTCCTACTGTTATGAAACATTTTCCTAGAAAGATAAAGAATTTAGAAAATAATAACTAAGCATTTGATCCTCTATGAGGGCATTAAGTTAGTAAGTCAGTATGAGCTTAGAGATGTGGGCTTGGAGATGTTAATACTGCAGTGAAACAAGAATCCCTTTTAGAAAAGGGTGCTAGACAGTAATGTATTTTTTGGGATTGTTATGGCAGACATGCCTTCTCCAATTTTAATATTTGCCAGATTTTTGTCATACTCCTTCAACTTTACTGTAATAAGAATCTTACTGGAAAACCACAATGATCAAGGCATGGGGATAGTCAGAACTCATTTCTCCTTCCTGTATTGACTCTGAGTAAGAACAACTAGAAATATGAAGTGCTCCTGTCTTCAAACCAGGAAATGAAATACAGGAGACCAAAGAGAACATGCTGCAGCTGTTACTTGTTTCCTTTCTTTCCAGATGCCAGAAAGGCCTGTTTTCTTCTTCTTTTTCCCTCTCCTTTTTCTTTGCCTTCCTCTTTCCAGATGCCAGCAAAGCCTGTTTTCTTCTTCTTTTTCCCTCTTCTTTTTCTTTGCCTTCCTCTTCTTCCTTCTTCTGTCTTTTGTCCTCCTCTTCTTTTCCCATATTCCTCCTCTTCTTTCTTGTTCAGAAATGTAATATTATATTATTTTCAGTACAACATAATTATTTGGTACTCATTTATATATATTGTGAAATGATCAGCACAATAAGTTAGGTTAACATCTATCACTTGGAGAAGGAAATGGCAACCCATTCCAGTATTCTTGCCTGGGAAATCCCACAATCACCATACATGGTCATTTTATATATATATATATAGTGATAAGAACATTTGTTTAAGATCTATTCCCTTAGCAACTTTCAAATATACAGTATAATATTAACTGTAATCACCATGATGTACATTGCACTCTCAAGGGTTATTTATTCAATAACTGGAAGTTTTTACCTTTCACCAGTTTCAACTGTCTTACCCCTCCTCCAACACTCATTGACTCCTCTGCCAGCCACCAATCCATTCTCTGTATCTATAGCTCAGTGTTCATTTGGTTTTAGATGCCACATATAAGTGAGATCATATGGTATTTGTCTTTCTGTGTCTATTTCACTTAGAATAATGCTCTCAGGAATCACTATGTCATCACAAATGTCAAGATTGCCTTCATTTGATATGGATGAATAATACTCCACTGTGTGTATGTCCATTCATCTGCTGTTGGATATCTACGTTACTTCTGTATCTTGGCTATTGTAAAACATGCTACAGTCTTCATGGAGATGCATATATCATTGGGTGTGCTAAGTTGCTTCTGCCCTGTCCGACTCTTTGCGACCCCATGGACTGTAGCCCTGCCAGGCTCCTCTGTCCGTGGGATTCTCCAGGCAAGAATAGTGGAGTGGGTTGTTGTACCCTCTTCCAGGGGATCTTCCCAACCTAGGGTTTGAACCCGTATTTCAGGTGGGTTCCTTACCTCTAGTGCCCCCTGGGAAGCCCATATAACATTGAGTAAAGATGTTTTTTGCCTTCAGAAAATACCTAGAAGTATTATACGATAGTCCTATTTTTAATATTTTGAGAAACCTCCATATTGTTTTCTGTAGTGGCTGTACCACTTTATATTCCCATCAACATCTCACAAGGGTCCCTTTTTTTTCACATGCTAGCCAACAATTGTTATTTGTTGTCTTTTTGACAAGAGCCTTCCTAAAAGACAGCTTCCTAACAGGCAGCTTCCCTGGTGGTTCGGTTGGTAAATAATCGGACTGCAATGCAGGATACTGGATTTGATCCCTGGGTTGGGAAGATCCCTGCGGAAGAGATTGGCAATGCATTCCAGTATTCTTGCCAGGAGAATTCCATGGACAGAAGGACCTGGTGGGCTATAGTCTATGGGTTCGCAGATTCTAACAACTGAGCGACTAACACACAGACACAGAAAGACAGACAGACAGACAGACACACACACACCCTAACAGATATTCAGCAAGTAGGCTTTTCATTTTATCAGTGATTTCCTTTACTTTGTAGTTGCTTTTCATTTTGATGTAGTCCTACTTGTTTATTTTTGTTTCTATGCCCTTTTCTTTTGGTGTAAAATATAAAAAGTCTGTTGACTTTGCCACTTATATTTTCTTCTAGGAGTTAAGATTTCAAGCCTTTACATTTAAGTTTTTATCCATTTTGAGTTAATTTTTATGTGTGGTGTAAGACAGTGGTCCAGTTTCTTTCTTTTTTAATTTAATTTATTTATTTTTTCAGTGGGTTTTGTCATACATTGACATGAATCAGCCATAGATTTACACGTATTCCCCATCCCGATCCCCCCTCCCACCTCCCTCTCCACCCGATTCCTCTGGGTCTTCCCAGTGCACCAGGCTTGAGCACTTGTCTCATGCATCCCACCTGGGCTGGTGACCTGTTTCACCATAGATAATATACATGCTGTTCTTTCGAAACATCCCACCCTCACCTTCTCCCACAGAGTTCAAAAGTCTGTTCTGTATTTCTGTGTCTCTTTTTCTGTTTTGCATATAGGATTGTCTTTATCATCTTTCTAAATTCCATATATATGTGTTAGTATGCTGTAATGTTCTTTATCTTTCTGGCTTACTTCACTCTGTATAATGGGCTCCAGTTTCATCCATCTCATTAGAACTGGTTCAAATGAATTCTTTTTTAATGGCTGAGTAATATTCCATGGTGTATATGTATCACAGCTTCCTTATCCATTCATCTGCTGATGGGCATCTAGGTTGTTTCCATGTCCTGGCTATTATAAACAGTGCTGCGATGAACATTGGGGTGCACGTGTCTCTTTCAAATCAATATTGTCAAAATGGCTATTCTACCCAAAGCAATCTATAGATTCAATGCCATCCCTATCAAGCTACCAACGGTATTTTTCACAGAACTAGAACAAATAATTTCACAATTTGTATGGAAATACAAAAAACCTCGAATAGCCAAAGTAATCTTGAGAAAGAAGAATGGAACTGGAGGAATCAACCTGCCTGACTTCAGACTCTACTACAAAGCCACAGTCATCAAGACAGTATGGTACTGGCACAAAGACAGAAATATAGATCAATGGAACAGAATAGAAAGCCCAGAGATAAATCCACGAACCATGGACACCTTATCTTTGACAAAGGAGGCAAGGATATACAATGGAAAAAAGACAACCTCTTTAACAAGTGGTGCTGGGAAAACTGGTCAACCACTTGCAAAAGAATGAAACTAGAACACTTTCTAACACCATACACAAAAATAAACTCAAAATGGATTAAAGATCTAAATGTAAGACCAGAAACTATAAAACTCCTAGAGGAGAACATAGGCAAAACACTCTCAGACATAAATCACAGCAGGATCCTCTATGACCCACCTCCCAGAATATTGGAAATAAAAGCAAAGCTAAACAAATGGGACCTAATGAAACTTAAAAGCTTTTGCACTACAAAGGAAACTATAAGTAAGGTGAAAAGACAGCCCTCAGAAAGGGAGAAAATAATAGCAAATGAAGCAACAGACAAAGGATTAATCTCAAAAATATACAAGCAACTCCTGAAGCTCAATTCCAGAAAAATAAATGACCCAATCAAAAAATGGGCCAAAGAACTAAACAGACATTTCTCCAAAGAAGACATACACATGGCTAACAAACACATGAAAAGATGTTCAACATCACTCATTATTAGAGAAATGCAAATCAAAACCACAATGAGGTACCATTACACGCCAGTCAGGATGGCTGCTATCCAAAAGTCTACAAGCAATAAATGCTGGAGAGGCTGTGGAGAAAAGGGAACCCTCTTACACTGTTGGTGGGAATGCAAGCTAGTACAGCCGCTATGGAAAACAGTGTGGAGATTTCTTAAAAAACTGGAAATAGAACTGCCATATGACCCAGCAATCCCACTTCTGGGCATACACACTGAGGAAACCAGATCTGAAAGAGACACATGCACCCCAATGTTCATCGCAGCACTGTTTATAATAGCCAGGACATGGAAGCAACCTAGATGCCCATCAGCAGATGAATGGATAAGGAAGCTGTGGTACATATACACCATGGAATATTACTCAGCCATTGAAAAGAATTCATTTGAATCAGTCCTAATGAGATGGATAAAACTGGAGCCCATTATACAGAGTGAAGTAAGCCAGAAAGACAAAGAACATTACAGCATACTAACACATATATATGGAATTTAGAAAGATGGTAATGATAACCCTATATGCAAAACAGAAAAAGAGACACAGAAATACAGAACAGACTTTTGAACTCTGTGGGAGAATGTGAGGGTGGGATATTTCAAAAGAACAGCATGTATACTATCTATGGTGAAACAGATCCCCAGCCCAGGTGGGATGCATGAGACAAGTGCTCAAGCCTGGTGCACTGGGAAGACCCAGAGGAATCGGGTGGAGAGGGAGGTGGGAGAGGGGATCGGGATGGGGAATACATGTAAATCTATGGCTGATAAGAAAAAAAAAATAAAAAATAAAGTATGCAAATATATACAGTTCTATGGGACCAATAACATAAGATCTGCTGGGACCAGTGCCAATGATCAGGAGGCATTTCCCTGAGAAACAGTCACAAAATCTGTGCCATTGGATATAACAACCAGAGCACAGGATATGTATAAAATTCTCCTTCAAGGGATAATGTGCCTTTGCAGTGCAACAGTTGGAGAGCATGAAGACCTGTCCTCCAATGTCGCTGAAGAGGATTACAGTCAGATAATAGATGCTAATAGATCACAACAAAATATGAAAAATTCTTAAAGAGATGGGAATACCAGACCACCTTACCTGTCTCCTTAGGAACCTATATGCAGGACAAGAGGCAAAGGTTAGAACCAGACATGGAAAAATGGACTGGTTCAAAATTGGGAAAGGAGCACGTCAAGGCTCTATATTGTCACCATCCTTATTTAACTTCTCTGCAGAGTGAAAGTGAAAGTCTCTCAGTCATGTCTGACTCTTCGTGATCCCATGCACTCTAGCCCACCAGGCTCCTCTGTTATGCGATTCCCCAGGCAAGAATACTGGAGTGGGTTGCTATTCCCTTTTCCAGGGGATCTTCCCAACCCATGTATTGAACCCAGATCTCCCACAATGCATCAGATTTTACCATCTGAGCCACCAGTGAAGCAGAGCACATCATGTATGCAGTGTATATCATGGAAAATGCTGGGCTGGATGACCCACAAGCTGGAATCAAGATTGCTGGTAGAAATAGCAATAACCCCAGATATGCAGCGGAATAGCACTCTAATGGCAGAAAGCAAAGAGGAGCTAAAGAGCCTCTTGATGAGATTGAAGGAGGAGAGTGAAAATGCTGCCTTAAAACTCAGCATCTGAAAAACGAAAATCATGGCACCTGGTCCCATCACTTCATGACAAATAGATGGGGGAAAAGTGGAAGCAGTGACATATTTTATTTTCTTGGGCTCCAATTTCACAGTGGATGGTGATTGCAGCCACAGAATTAAAATATGCTTGCTCCTTGCAAGAAAAGCTATGATAGACCTAGACAGTGTATTAAAAATGAGAGACATCACTTTGCCAACAAAGGTCCATATAGTCAAAGCTATGAATTTTTTTCAGTAGTCTTGTACACATGCAAAAGTTGGACCATAAATAAGGCTGAGTGCTAATGAATTGATGCTTTTGAATTGTGGTGCTGGAGAAGACTCTTGAGAGTCCTTTGGACAGCAAGGAGATCAAACCAGTCAATCCTAAAGGAAATCAACCTTGAATATTCACTGGAAAGATGCTGCTGAAGCTCCAATACTTTGGCCACCTGATGTGAAGAGTCAACTCACTGGAAAAGACTCTGAAGCTGGGAAAGACTTACAAGAGGAGAAGGGGGTGACAGAGGACCAACCCAGTGGACATGAGTTTGAGCAAACTCCAGGAGATAGTGAAGCACAGGAAAGCCTGGCATCCTGCAGTCCATGGAATTGCAGAGTCAGACAAGACTTAACAACTAAACAATAACAGATGCATCCTTAATTGGAAACCCTTCCCTTTCAGTCCATAACCATGGGGATTAGCTAATATACCTGTTTCATAGAAAGTCTGGGGAACTCAGTTGGGTGCCTCTCTGCTGTGTTAACTGGTACCCAGTTAACTCTTGCTCTATTGGGTATAGTTTTGTGGGACCTTTAAGCACAAGCTCTGCTGTCCACCAGAGCTTGGTGATCTATAGGTGACCTCTGGGTGGCATCCACAAAAATTGAGGAACCAGATGAGGGTATAAGCTCCTTTCTGGGATATACTGGTGGTCAAGAATGAGGCAGACAGAGTGTGACAAAATGGCTCCTGCTGGCCTCCTTCCTTAAAGAATATATCATTTAGGTCCTTAGATATGTGTTAAATGAGATGCCTGCCCCTCAGGCAATTTAAGTGTGTATTGCTCAGTGTGATTTAGTGACTATTGGTATAAATATTTGTTCCCTCTTCATTCCTTTAGAACTTAGAAATCATTCAAAACATAATGTCCTATGTGTGATTGTTATCTTCCTGTTTGTTTAGTAAGGTGCCCAGTACACTGGAGTACAGATTGGAGGTAAATAAGAACTCTAATGTACAATTTAAAATTCTGCTTTGTCCTAAGAAAATAATGAGCATTTTCGAGTGATTCTATTTTAAGTTTTACTGTGATAGGTACAAGTCATAATTCTTCACTCTATTCTTTCCTTTTCAAAGAATAGAGACTTCTTTAATATGTGGAAAGGATATCACCTCTCTGGAGACAACACAGCTTCTACTGTGCTTGTCAGGGTGATCTGTTTATGCTCCTGGCACTGGGTATTCAGTGTCTTGGCTTTCTAGCTCTGTCATCACTAAAGTGATTTTATGCAGGGATTTCATACTGATTATCTGAACTGGCAGATAATCTGGACTGCTTCCTCCCTATTCATAACTGAGCCTCTGGGATGCTAAACATTGACTTCCAATTCCTCAGGGAAACTCCATCTTCTCTGCCTACTTCCCTCTGTTCCATTGAAGTTTCTTTTTAAGTTTTTCTTCTTTTTCATGAAGTTCTCCTTGAATTTTTAATGATTTCTCCTTTGTAAATTTACCTACTAAGCTATTAGATTTATACAGGTTCATTGTTGTTTTACTTTCTTTGTAAAGCATGCTTTATATCATGACATAATATTCTTCTTCACTCTGATGCATGTCTTTAACCTTAAACTATAGCATGTACATGTATGATGCTGCTTTTATTTTTTCAGGTACCTTTTTGGCAACACCTTCATTTTCAACATTTCTTTAATACAGAATTGGTCTTAAGTCTGCTTCCTATGACCTGTATTTAAACAAATGCTTCTGAACTCTGTGTTGTAATAGGAGTTGTGATATTTTCTTGTTTTTGCACTGGGTGTTTGTTGCTGCATACGGGCTTTCTCTTGTTGCAGTGAATGGAGGCTACTCGCTGTTGTGGTGTGCAGTTTTCTCATGATGCTAGCTTCTCTTGTCGCAGAGCACAGCCTCTAGCCACACAGGCTTCAGTAGTTGCAGAACAGGGGGCTTGTTAGTTGGGGCTCATGGGCCCAGAGTATGTAGGCTTTAGGAGTTGTAGCATGCAAGCTCAGTAGTTGTGGCTCGTAGGCTCTAGAACACAGCCTTAGAAGTTGTGGCAAACAGGCCCATGTGGAATATTCCTGGGCCAGTAATTGAATCTGTGTCCCCTGAGTTGCCAGGTAGATTCTTATTCACTGTGCCACCAGGGAAGTCCAGCTGGAGTCATAATTCTGTCCACACATAGGGCATGCATGTTTATGGTTGTCCCACTTTTCCCATCTTATTTTATGTTTATTGCTTATTGTAAAACTATAGTTTCCTGCATTTCCTTGTATTTTTGCATGATTTGATCAGGTTGCTATTCATTTCATGTTTTCCCCCACATATTTGGATATTGTGACTATAATTTTCATTGTATCGTCTCACTGACCTTGCATTTATAGTTAGATACATATTTCTCCACTGTTGTTTAAAAAGAAAGTATTTCTCCATGACAGATACTGATTCCCCACCAGGATGGTCTATGTCACCCATTCCACAAAGAGGAGACATAAAGAAACACTTTTACTTATCCTATCTCTCCCATATTCTCCCCTGACTCTGGGACCTTTAGACTGTCTCAATTCCAGGCCAAGCTAGTTAGTTTTAATCATTGGTTGTGATTAAAGTTTTCTTATCATTTCTAATATTCCCTTTGTTTCATGTGTCCTTATACTTGTTTCTTTTTTTAAATCATTTATTATTTGATTTATGTATATACTCAATCATCTACCATAGATAGATTTTATTACATTATTTTAGATTATTTTAAATCATCAGTCATCTGGCTATGAGATGATATTGTCAGCAGGTATAGGATTTGGGGGATACATAATTTTTCTCAGTAATCAGCAAATATTGTATTAGTCTCTTCAAGTTTCAAGTGTTACAAATCAGACATTTGATGCCAATCCTTTTTCCTTTGAACCTAACATTTCTTACTATTATTGTCAATATTATTCAAATAGCATAAATTATTTTTATGCTCTAGAAACTTGAAGGTTTAGCTTTATCATAAAATTTAAAAAATTGCCAGGACTTCCCTGGCAGTACCGTGGTTAAGACTCTGTGCTTCCAATGCAGGAGGGCATGGATTTGATCCCTGGTCAGGAAAGTAAGATTTCACATGCCACAAGACATGACCAAAAAAATAAAGGTCACATTGTAAGAAAGATCTTTGCTTTTCATTAATCCATCGTAGAACCTGATAGGGGCATTCATATCCAGACACAGGTCTCCCTAAAGCTCAGACAGATTCCCATCCATTTGTTTAATCACTTCTTATCCTGCATCTTTTTCTTTTTCTCTCCCTTGAAATATTATTTGCACATTGAGTGTCCCAAATTTCTGTTTGTTTCTTCCTTGTCTCATATATATTTTATGTTATATATATACCTTTATATTTTTCCTCTGTTTTTGGCAAATTTTTTTTTTATATTTCCAAGTCACTAATTTGGGGTGACTATAAGTACCATTATCTTTTTCATTACATGAATGTCATATTTTAAATATAAGATGGGTTTTTGTCTGTTCAACCTTCCAAATGCCCTTTACTGCTATTTTTTGTTTGCTTTTGTTTTTGATCATCCTTCCCCATCTGTTATAACATGCTCAAACTTGTGACAGATCATCTATGAAACTACAGGGCCTGCTTAACAGGGCCTGTTACTATTCTTTGTTGAGTGACTTGGCTCACTGGTACTCAGGTTTGGTTTCTTCTTTACTCTGTGAAGCAACAACCCTTCAGTAGGTAGAGTATTTCTTATGTGGGCCAACAGTTACAACTGAGAATTGTGGAGTAGCGAATATGTCATTCTAAAATACGTCACTTTGACATACTGATTATCTTGAAGTAAAGATACTTAAGCAACCTGTGTAAGTAGGGTACTATGATTTTCCTCTCAGTTTTCCTCCTGAAATAAAGATAAAAATCTCCCATATGAATGGTATCTTTCCTGTACCAGGAGGATAGACAATATCTTTATCACTAGAGATACGGGATTTAGGGCTGTAAAGGCTATTAAAACAAACCTTACTACTTTTCATCATTTGCTACCTGTAGCCCCAAATCCTTGGTCTTGTCAGTTTCTACAACTTTATTGTCTAAATGGTATAAAAGTTTCCTGTTCTCGTTACTTCTTTGGGTCTTCATTCCCTTGTGAAAGTTTCTATGCAAATGGGAAAATGCAATAAAACTGCATGTCGTTCTCCTGTTAATCTTTGTCAGTGTAAATTTCAGTCCTAGTCAGGGACCTGAAGAGAGTCAAAGAGAACTTATTCCTCCTCTACACTTGTGGATGGTCTTGTATCTTAACTTTCTCCTTCATTTTTACATTGGTCTCCTTGTCCTGGGAGAGATTAGGGTGATTTGCAATCTGAGCTGGCTAGAATGCTGCAGGTCATGTGATTCTCAGGATCTTCTGCATTGAGGATCTCACATTTGTGCTTCTCCACTCTGCTGTCCCCAATTCACCCAGGTCATGGAGGAGAACGCCATATACCAATTCTCTCTACCTTAACTCCTGCAGAGGAAGCAGGTTTTCGGTTTGTTTGCTTTTTGCAGTTTGTTTGTGTGTGTATGTGTTGCATTTATGCGTCTTTAAAACCCCAGTCATCCTTTGGCTTAAGAAAATGAAACCTTAACCAGACATACAGATTATGTTCAAGGACCGTTTGACCCATTTTCTTTCAGGTTCTCTTGGTTCATCCAAACTCCACTTTCTATTCTTTCCTGGTGTATTAGTTTATGGCCTTGTTGACTCAGGTGGATAATCCACCCACCAATTGATTAGATCAGCTGCATAGATTTCTAGGGGAAAAAAAATGATGTGCATATAACTTTTTTTAGTTAGAAAATAGGACTGTATACACATGTGAATACATCAGGCTTCCAGTATTTTTAGAAAGGTATTTTAAATGCATATTAAATCTTTGAAAATCACCCTTAATAAGCTTTAAATGTCACTCTGAAAAACACAGTGTGACTGTAATGTCTACATAAACTTCTTTATAGCTTTTATAGCTGAATCCATAACATTTCCAGGATTATTCTTTTGCTGTCATTTTATAATTAATTCCCTCCTTGGGCCATTGATGGATGTTCTGTGGGTGTGCATATATAATAAATGTTGCAAGAAATAAAATGTACAGGTCCAAGCTCTGGCTTATGAAGTGCAAGCAAATAAATTTTAAGCAGTTCAGATTAAATTATTTACTTTTGAATATAATATTTAGAGGAAAACACAACAAAGTAGTTTATTCTGATGGAATAATTTGGTGAGTTATGACACAAAATTTTCAATGTCTTTATTTCTAAGGTGAAAGATAATATACAACTAATAGTAAGATTCATTAGACACTCTATGCCAGGCAAGTCAGTAATTTAAGTGCACTCTTTCCTTTAGTAAACATAACTCAAATTAGTAGTGATTACACTATTTTTCACTTTATGGATAAGGACACTAGAGTGTAGAGAATTTAAGAAAGTTATACAAAATGATGACTAATATAGCCTGATTTTAAACCCATGTTTGTCTGAATCCAAGGTCTCACTTAACTATAGCTGTATGGAATTTGAAGTTTATTCATGAATATGTATATGAAGTAAGTCAGACAAAGAAAGATAAATGTCATATAATATCACTTATGTGTGGAATCTGGTAAAAGATACATATGAACTTCCACAACAGAAACAGACTCACAGACATAAAAAACAAATTTGTGGCTACCAAAGAGGATAGCGAGTTGGGGGAAAGATACATTATTCATTTGGGATTAATAGAAACAAACTACTAATATAAACTAAATTAACCAACAAGGTCCTACTGTATAGCATAGGGAACATATTCAATATCTTGAAATAACCTAAATAGAAAAGAATCTGAAAATATATATATTATAAATGTATATATGTATATATGTTTATATATATACATATATATATGAGTCACTTTGCTGTAGACCTGAAACTAACACATTTTAAATTAAATATACTTTACTTAATAAAAAATAAGGATAATACAGATGAAGAATTTTATTTAAATATATCTGAAATTATATGAATTATTAAATGTGATTTCATATTACTATTGAATACTCTTCTAATAACCATGAAATATTTCTATATATGAATCTGTGGCTGCTGATATTGAGAAAAATATTAAATAAATACTGGGTTCTAAATTATTTTCATGAATATATTTTCTCATATTTAAAAATTTCTCACTTGTGTAAATTACAGAATGAAACTTTCCAGAAACAGCTAATTTTATGTGCATTTTAATGATATTCAAAATGATAAACAAAAGATCTGTGATTATGGCTTTGTTACTCATTCCTCCCTACCCCTAATTTAAAATTAATTCGATATTGATTAATAAAATCCCCTTTAAATATAGGCAGAAATACATTTTGTTATAGCAATAAGTGTAGCATATTAAAGAAGACTCTCCTTATTATAAATCTAGCAGAGCATGTTTACTTCAGAAAACAACTTCAACACATTTAATGTAAATTATATATGTTTTTCTTCCATGTAAAACATACAGTGTTTAAATAAATCATGCAATTTAAATATTAAACTTATTTATTAATAGACTCTTTTGTAATAAATTTTTATGGGAACATAAATGTTTGCACTTCATAAGCCAAAGCTTGTACATTTTGTTTCTTGCAGTATTTGTATGAGTCATTCATAGAACATCCACTGGTGGCCCAAGGAAGGAACATGGACAGAAAAATGTAGAAATTTTACTATGTTCTAAGGTTATCCATCTTTAGAATTTTAAAATTTTGCCTTCAATTATTTGCAAACAAAAATAGCTTTGTTTTTTCAGTCTGTATTCATATAAAGGCCCAGGTCAGTCCCCATACTTCAACTTGTTCATCCCTACACTGCTCTGGCAGCTCAGCCATGTCTGATTCTGGACCAGTCCTCATCAAGATAATCATATATGCCCGAGTCCCATAAAAAACAAACAAATATTTAGTTTCAAGTGAAGTCTGTTCTGCTGCCATTACCTTGTTCAAAGCAACTATGTGTTTTATTTAATTGTCCTTTTTGGTTCAGAAAAAGAGATAGCAAAAATAAGAAAACGTCAAAAATATGACCATTGATAGCTATGTTTTCCTATATTTTAAACCCTATTTTCGTATTTCAATTAAAAAAAAAGGAATGCTCATTTCAGAAAAAAAAAAAAAATCACCATATTGTTGTCACCTGAATATTTTTCTTTCCAATTTATCATCAATAAATATAAGACAATTTGGATAATATTGAGACTAGAAGTGATGATATTTTCAAATTTGGAAGGAGAAGAAATAAACTCTGTCTATGCATTATTCAAGCCTCAATTTGTTATCAAGTATTGTTTCTGTTTGGTAAAAATAGGTAGCTCTTATTAAGAGTAGTTTAGCACCCTGTTTATTTAATTTTGATGGGTGTATCTGTATAATTGATGTTCTTTTATTTCAAAAATGTTATATAAGGAATTTTGTTGGGTTTGGTTATTTATAATAATGATAATAAGACTGTGTGTGTGTGTGTGTGTTTTAAGGGGAGGATTTCAATGTCATTTTCTCTCATGTGATTCTGTACTCAGCAGGTGTGCTTTAATAAAGATTTGGCTACATAACTCTTCTCAAAATGCTGCAAGACAGGTGGCATATGCCACATCACATACACTTTGTGATGTCCTTCAGTATTCAACAAGGAGAACTCATCCCTTCTAGACTTTGTCCCAGTGAGACATACCCAGACAGATCAATATATATGCTAAAAACAAAATATGAAAGGAAACAGTTGATTACATCATCCACAAAAGCAGTTAAGTTTTTGAACATAACTTAATTATTAATAGCTCAAGAAAATAAAGAGAATTGGTGATCTAGGTATTTTAAAAACACATTCTAAAACAATTCTCTTAAGACAGTAAAAACTTTTTTTAAAGTACCTTTCTTATGAAATTATGTATGTAATTAAATGAAGAAAAGAAAGTTATTTCTATTAGTCAAATAACAATAAAGAAAGAATTATCACTTCAGTTGTGCATGTCTCTGTCAACATTTTAAAAATATGGATGTATCTGTGATACCTTTCAGGGATATGGTCAAGGTTTCTAAGTTCACTGGAAAGCACTATTAAGAGACATCAGTGAATATAAAGACTGCTGATAAAAGTTAAAGAATGTCCAGGGATGTTGTTCAGTCGGTCAGACGTGTCTGACTCTTTGTGATTCCATGAACTGCAGCACACCAGGCTTCTCTGTCCTTCACCATTTCCCAGAGCTTGCTCAAACTCATGAGTATATTTTGTAGCCAGAATTTATACAATATGACATCTACTGCAATAAATAATTGTGACCTAAAATTGGTGTTTAGAAAATGCTCAATACTAATCACGTTATCCGTGATAAACTTTTATGTGCATCAAATGAAACTAAAAATTGGTATATCATTACATGAAATTCTACTTAAGACATTAAAGTGAAACACTAATAAATAATTAATATAATATATTTAAAATGATATATGTACAGACTCCTTTTTAAAAACACAAACTTCAAATGATACTTTGGAATCTTCACTCTCTCACAAAAACAGAATGTGCATCAAAGACTATATAATTGTACTTTACACCTTAACAAAGTTTACTTTTTCATAAAAAAAAAAATCCTACTCATCAGCATTCAATATTTATTACGTACTTCTGAGTAAATTTTATACAATCACTGCCTTCAAATGACTGCTTCAGGAATAACAAAAAGCAATTGAAACTAAAACCTGAGTACTAGGAGTAGAGCTTTATTTTGTATCGTGGGTTTTGGGGGTATTGACCTTCGGTTTATTTTCTTGAAACATACCGTAAGGAAGTACAACTCTTTATTTGAACTGTCTTTCAAAAATTTCAGTAAAATATATTTTTTTCCTTTTGATATCTTTACTTGAGATATCAAATTTCTCTGTAAAAAATGTCTTTGAAAATTATAAGATTCAACAGAAATACATGCACACATGTATCATTCAGATATGAGTCTGTCTACAAGTAACAGGAAGCACAAACAAAAGTGACTCACACAGATAGTGCTTTATTTGTTTCCCAAGTAACAAGAAGTCCTGAGTGAGTGACTGCTAGAATAATCTTGAAATGCTAAGGCCAATGTAGTTTTTAATTTAATTTAATTTAATTTTATTTTATTTTTCTGTTTAATTAAAATTCCCTGTTCTCTTATGACCTTAAAATTGTTGTGTGATCCTAGATATACTGTTTCCTTTCAGAATAAAAAGAAGGGGTAGATAAAAAATGGGGGTCAGTGCATCTCTGTTTATTAGGGCTGTGACAGAGCTAGCAGCAAGAACTAGCTAAGTGAATATTTGACTTTCATAGCATACCTAAGCATGTAAAAAAGGAAATTGATATTGAGTATAAGATTGAGGTAATTTACAATGACTTCTGGAATATTTATGGCAAATGTTTACAGACATTTCAGAAAAGTGTAGATTACCTCTGTTGTCTGTTCTTACGAGTTGAATTGGGTACCCCTCAAAATATATATTAAAATTCCTAACTCTTAGTACCTCAGGATGTGAACTTACTTGGAAATAGGGTCATTGCAGATGTAATTAGTTAAGATGAGGTCATACTGGAGTGGTATGGGCTTTAATCCAATAGGACAGGTGTCCTTATAAAGAGAGGAGAGAGGTGCAGAGAGAGGACAGCCATGTGAATACACAGAGATATAATTAAGATATATAGGAAGATGTAGGCAAAGATTAGAGTTACATTACCACAAACTAAAGAATGTCTGGGGCTACCAGAAGCTGTAAAAGGCAAGGAAGGGTATCCCTCTGGAGGCTCCAGACAGGGAATGACACTTGCAATACCTTGATTTCAGTCTTCTGGTCTGCAGAAATGTGTGAAAATAAATTTCTCTTGTTTAAAGGTATTCAGTTTGTTACTGCAGCCCTATGAAGCTAGTATGGCTACTTACCAAATGTCACTCTACAAAGTAATTTCTGTTAAAAATTTAGTGAATTTTCCCCATAAATTACCCTAATTGGATATCATAAAGTAAAAATGAAAGTCAGTCAGTCGTGTCTGACTCTTTGCGATCCTATGGACTATACAGTCCATGGAATTCTCCAAGCCAGAATACTGGAGAGGGGAGCCATTCCCTTCTCCAGGGGATGTTCCAACTCAGGGATCAAACCCAGGTCTCCTACATTGCCGGCATCTTCTTCACCAGCTGAGCCACCGGGGAAGCTCAAGAATGCTGGAGTGGGTAACCTATCCCTTCTCTAGCAGATCTTCCTGATCCAGGAATTGAACCGGGGTCTCCTGCATTGCAGGTGGATTCTTTACCAGCTGAGCTATGAGGGAAGCCCTGGATATCATAAAGATATTCATAAACATATACTTAAATATTAGTTGTATTATTAGTTTCCACTTGGGCACTACATCATATTTCTTGCAATCACTGCAATGCCCAGAGCCAGAACTAATATTTATTGGTGGGCTTTGATCCATTACATGCTTAAAGTGTCTACCCTGAAGCAGAGTCAGCTCATCCTTCATGTTTAGTCCCTAGAGATTCTCTAATGCTGTTGTAAGAGATGCCAGCAGGAGCCTGCTTGTCTGAAAGGCAGGCTTGCCTATAAGTTCTGGAGCATTCCTGTCCACTTAGAAACCCGGTATGTGAGACAGCAAGAGAGACACAGATGTATTGAACAGTCTTTTGGACTCTGTGGGAGAGGGCGAGGGTGGGGCATTGAAACATGTAAATTATCATATGTGAAACGAATCGCCAGTCCAGGTTCGATGCATGATACAGGGTGCTCGGGGCTGGTACACTGGGATGACCCAGAGGGATGGGATGGGGAGGGAGTTGGGAGTGGGGTTCAGGATGGGGAACACATGTACACCCATGGCAGATTCATGTCAATGTATGACAAAACCAATACAATGTTGTAAAGTAAAATAAATAAATAATTTAAATTAAAAAAAAACAAACAAATAATGGAGGATGGAAACTAGTAAATAAATACTTCTTTAAATTCTCAAACAATTCTTTGTTTCTAAGTTTTTTCACTTTTATTGGGATATAATTGGCATACCGCACTGTATAAGCTTAAGGTATACAGCATAATGATTTCTTTTTTAGGTATATGTATATACATATATGTATAGAGAAATAATTATCGAGTTATATTACCTTTCATCTCAGATAATTACAAAAAATTTCATTCTTTGTAATAAGAACTTAAAGGATCTACTCATGATAACTTTCAAATTAACAAAGCAGTCTTAATTATGGTAATCACATTAAGTGCTGCAACCCTAGTACTTATTTATAACTAGACTGTGCCTTTTGACCATCTTCTGCAATTTCCCCAGTCCTACACCCCTGCTATTGGTAATGGCAAATCTGATCTTTTCCTATGAGATTTCGGTTTTTGTTGTTTTCTTAGATTCCACATATAAATGAGATCATAGAGTATTTGTCTTTCTGGTTTATTTCACTTAGCATAATGCCTTCAAAGTCCATCAGTGTCACAAATGGCAGGATTTCCTTTTTTTGTGGGGCTGAATAATACTCTGTTGTATATATACCACAATATCTTCATCAATTCATGTATTGATTGATACATAGGTGTTCACATGTGTCTTGGTTAATATAAATAATACTACAATGGACATGAGGGTTCAGATATCTTTTTCACATAGTGTTGATGTTATATTTGAATACATACTCAAAAGTGGAATAGCTGGATCATATGATAGTTGCATTTTTTACTTTTTGAGGAACATTCATACTACTTTCCATAATGACTGACTACCAGTTTACAATCCCACCAGAAGTGCACAAGGATACCATTTTCTTTACATACTCTCCAGCATTTGTTATCTCTTGTCATTTTGACAATGGCCATTATAACAAGCATAAAATGGTACCTCATTGTGGTTTTTATTTTCATTGCCCTGATTATTAGTGATATTGAAAAGTGAAAGTGTTAGCCGTTCAGTCGTGTCCAGCTTACGACCCCATGGACTATAGTTCACTAGGTTCCTCTGTCCATGAATTCTCTAGGCAAGAATACTGGAGTGGGTTGCACTTCCTTCTCCCAAGAATCTTCCCTACCCAGGGATCGAACCTGGGTCTCCTGCATTGCAGGCAGATTCTTTAGCATCTGATCTACCTTTAAGGGCAGTGATACTGAGCTTCTGTTTTTATAGTCACCTATATATCTTCTTGGGAAAGGTCTCAATTGAAGTCCTTTGTCGTTTAGTTGCTAAATGATATCTGACTCTTCTGTGACCCCATGGACTGTATTCCACCAGGCTTCCCTGTCCATGGGATTTCACAGACAAGAATAGAGTACTGGAGTGGGTTGCCATTTCCTTTTCCAGGGGATCTTCCTGTCCCAGGGATTGAAACTGTGTCTTCTGCATTGCAGGAGGACTCTACCTCTGCGCCACCAGGGAAGCCCATTCAGGTCTTTTACCCAGTGTTAGCTTGGGTTTTTGTGTGTTTTTTGCAATTGAGTTGTATGTGTTCTTTATACATTTTGAATATTAACACCTTTTCAGATATATAATTTGCAATTATTTTCCATTGATAAGTTATCTTTTCATTCTGTTGTTTGTTCCTATTGCTGTGTAGAAACTTTTCAGCTTGAAGGAGTCTCATTTGTTTATTTTAGATTTTGTTATTTGTGCTTTAGGAGTTCAAGGGAAAAATTATTTCTAAGACATATCAAGAAGTTTTTTCGTTTTTCTCCCTTTGCGTTCTTCTAGAGTTTTATGGTTTCTGATCTTACGTTTAAATATTTAATCAATTTCAAGTTGATTTTTGTGAGCAGTGTAAGGGAGGAATCTAGTTTTGTTCCTTCACAGGTGTATATCCAATTTCTCTTGTACCTTTTATTGAAAATGTCATATTTTATTCATTGAGTATAATTGATCCCTTGTGAAATATTACTAGATAAAATAAACATATGTTTGTTTCTGGGCTCTGAGTTCTTTTCCTTTGGCCTATGTGTCTGTTTTTATGCCAGTATCATACTGTTGAAATGACTGTTTTACTATGGGCTGTTTTAATGACTATTCCTTGGGCTTCCCTTGTGGCTCAGCTGGTAAAGAATCCGCCTGCAATGTGGGAGACCTGGGTTTGATCCCTGGGTTGGAAAGATCCCCTGAAGGAGAGCATGGGAACCCACTCCAGTATTCTTGCCTGGAGAATCCCCATGGACAAAAGAGCCTGGCAAGCTTCAGTCCATAGAGTCAGAAACAGTCAGACACAACTGAGTGACTAAGCACAGTACATCATACTGTTTCTAATGACTCTAGTTTGTTAGTATAGCTTAAAATTTAAAAATGTGATGCCTTGCACTGAGTTCTTCTTTCTCAGGATTGCTTTGGCTATCTAAGGTCTTTTGTAGTTACATACAAAATTTAGAATTGCTTTTTATATTTCTA
This sequence comes from Cervus elaphus, assembly GCF_910594005.1. NCBI lineage: Eukaryota > Metazoa > Chordata > Mammalia > Artiodactyla > Cervidae > Cervus > Cervus elaphus. The sequence continues at coordinate 16,594,984 of NC_057833.1, read as the reverse complement.
TGAAAAATGCCTTTTAAATCTAAGTAGATATTGCATTCAATCTCTAAATAGTTTGGGTAGTATGGATATTTTAACAATATTAATTCTTCCAATTCATGAATATGGGATATCTTTCTATTTACTTGTTTCTTTCTCAGTTTCTTATACAGCATAGACATTTTCATCTCCTTGGGTTAAATTTATTCTTAAGGATTTTGATTTTGATGCTATTGTGAATGGAATTTTAAACATTTATTTTTTTCAGGTACTTGTTAGTGTGCGGAAATACCACTGATTTTTGTATGTCAATCTGTATCCTGCAACTTTTCTGAATTTGCTTATTAGCTCTAAAAGTGTTTATATGTAAAATTATGTCATCTGCAACAGAGATAATTTTACTTTTCCCTATAAATTCTGATGCTTTTTCTCTTTCTTATCTCATTGGTCTGGAATGGACTTTCAGAACTGTGTTGAATAGAAGTGGTGAGAGTGGGCACCTTTTTCTTCTTCCTGATCTTAAATGAAAAGCTCTCAACCTTTCAGCGTTGATTATGATGTTAGCTGTGTACTTGTCAAATATGGCTTTTATTATGTTAAAATCTTTTTTTTTTTTTTTAACCTAGGTTGTTCCATAAACTGATGTTGAATTTTGTCAAATACTTTTCTGTGTCTATGGAGATGATCTGTATTAATTTTTTATGTTTTCCCATTATTTGTATCACATTTATTAATTTTACATGATAAACATCATTCCATCCTGAGGATAAATCCCACATTAAGATCCTTTTAATGTCCTGATGAATTTGGTTTGCTAGTATTTTACTGAGCATTTTTACACCCTTTTTACACCTATTTTCATTAGGGATATTGGTCTATACTTTTCTTATGGTGCCTTCTTCTGGCTTTAGTATCAGAGTAATGCTGGCCTCATAAAATGAGTTTGTGTGTATTCCTTTATCTTTGTTTTTTTTGGGGAAGAGTTTGCATTGGTCTTTATTCTTGTTTAAATATTTTAGAATTTCACCAGTAAGGATGTCTGGTCCTTGGCTTGTCTTTGATGGAAGATTTCTGTTTGTTTGTTTTACTGATTCAGTCTCCTCAAAGTTATTGGTCTGTTCAGATTTCCCTTTTCTTTCTAATTAATCTCGGTAGGGTTGTATGTTTCTGATAATTTTTCTGTGTCTTCTAATTTGTCCATTCTGTTGTTGAATAATTGGTCATAGTAGTCTGTTATGAACCTTTATATTTCAGTCCTGTCAGTTATAACATTTCCTTTTTCATTTATAATTTTTCTGACTCTGATCTTCTCACTTTTTTCTTGTTAATTCTAATAAAAAAATTATCATTTTATCTTTTCAAAGAACCAACTCTTCGTTTGGCTGATCTTTTCTATTGTTTTCCTGTTCTCTATTTCTTTGTTGTTTCAATCTTCATTATTTTCATCTTATAAATTTGGGCTCAGTTTTTTACTGTTTTTGTAATTTTCAGAGGCATAGAGTTAGGTTGTTTATTTAAGACTTTCCTTATTATCAATGTATGCATTTATTACCAGCAGTTTCTCTTTTAGAACTGCCTTCACTATATCCCGTAAGTTTTGGAATGCTATGTTTCTACTTTAATTTGTCTTAAGATAATACTTTATTTGCCCTTTAATTTCTTCTTTGATTCATTGGTTTCCAGAAGAGTTATTTTATTTCTGTATACTCATGGGTTGTTCAGTTTTTCTTCTGTAATTCATTTCTCATTTCATACCATTGTGGTCATAAAAGATACCTGCTATAATTTAAATCTTCTTGAATTTACTAAGACTTGTTTTGCAGCTTAACATATGATCTATCCTAGAAAATATTTCTCATGTACTTGAGAAGAAAGTGTATTTTGGTTTTGTAAGATATGATGTTCCATATATGTCTTATTAGGTTCATTTGGTGTATAGTGTTGCTCAAATCAGCTATTTTATTATTAATTTTTTATTAATTTATTATTAATTATTTTATTATTAATTTTCTGTCCAAGTGATGATTTATTATTGAGAGTGGGATATTTAAGTCTTCAACAACCATAATATCACTGTTTCTTCTCCTTTTAGTTTTGTTAATTTTTGCTTTATATACTTAGATGCCTCAATATTGGGTATGTAATATTTACAGTTGTTACATCTCCTCTTTGATAGCCCCATTTATCATTATAGAATGACTCCCTTTGCTTCTTTTTACCATTGTTGAGCTCTATTTTGTCTGATATAAATACTCCTGCTTATTTTTTCCTTTTCAGTTATCATTTGCTTGAGAATTTTTTTGCCATCCCTTCACTCATGGTGTTTGTGTGTCTTTAGGGATAGACTGAGTCTCCTGAAGGCAGCATGTTGTTGGATCCTACTTTTTTATCCATTCAGTGCATTTTGACATGATAATTTAATCTCTTTATATTAGGAGTCTTTACTGATTGGCAAAGATTTCATATTGCCATTTGATCAATTGTTTTCTAAATGTTTCACAGATTCCCTGTTTCCTGCTTAATTATCCTGCTGTCTTTTTTTCTATTTTGATGTCTTTTGGTCTTAATATTCTTTATAATAAATTGATTTCTTGAGTGTAATAGCTACAAGGCTGCAAGTTTTCCCCATGTGGTTACCATGAGTCTTACATAAAATACATTAATTTTATAGCATTCTGCTTTGAACTGACAACAACTTAACTTCAATAATATTCCTAACTTTTCATTTTTATTTCTCCTTCCCCTCACATTTTAGGATATTGATGTTACAGTTTATATATATTTATTGCTATTTAGCAAAATGTTGATTGAACAATCAGGAAAATAATCTCTTGTCCATATTTAAACCATTTTCTAGAAGTTGCAAATATGCATTTAAATATGACCATTGTTTTTTATAATGTTATTGATGTCTTGGGTTCTTATGTAGGCAATGTACTGAGAATGCAAGTGTTTAGAGATGTAGGTACTAGCATCATTAAAGTTGAATTTACATCTTTAATATCCTTGATTCCTCACCCCTCCCTCCAATTCCACCATCATCAACATCCTTATTAAAAAAATTTTATTGGATTATAGTTGATTTAAAAGGTTGTGTTATTTTCTGTTGTACGGCAAAGTGAATCAGTTAAACATATACATATATCCACTCTGTTCAAAATTCTTTTCCCATATAGGCCTTTAGAGAGTATAAAGAAGAGTTCCTTGTGGTATACAGTAGGTCCTTATAGTTATCTATTCTATATATAGTACTGTGTATATGTAAATCCCTATTTCCTAGTTTGTCCCTTCTCCCCTTTCCTCTCTGATAACCATAAGTTTGTTTTTGACATCTGTGCCTCAATTTCTGTTTGAAATTAGTTCATTTGTACTATTGTTTAAAACTACACATATAAACAATATCATGTATTTTGTTTTCTCTGTCTCACCTACATCACTGAGTATGACAATACCCAGGTCCATCCATATTGCTGCAAATGGCATGATTTTGTTCTTTTTATCACTGACTATCATTCCATTGTATATATATTCCACATGTTTATCCATTCCTTTACTAGTGAAGTTTAGATTGCTTCCATGGCCTGGCTATTGTAATATGTTGCAGTGAACATTGAGGTGCATGTATTTGCTTGAATTATCATTTTATCTGGATATATGCCCAGGTATGGGATTGTTGGATCATGGTAGATCTATTATTAGCTTTTTAAGGAGCCTCCATACTATTCTCCATAGGACTGTACCCATTATATACCTAGTAATAGTATATGAGGACTCCCTTTTCTCCCCACCCTCTCTAGCATTTATTGTTTGTAGATTTTTGATGATGGCCATTCTAACTGGTGTGAGATGATACTTCATTGTAGTTTTTATTTCCTTTTCTCTAATAATTAGTGATGTTGAATATCTTCACATGCTTTTCAGCCATCTGTATGTCTTCAGGAGAAATGCATATTTAAATCTTTCTCCCATTGTTTCATTTGGTCATTTATTTATTTGCTGTTGAGTTGCATGAGCTGTTTGTATATTTTGCAGATTAAATCCTTGTTTATTGTTTCGTTTGCAAATATTTTCTCCCATTCTGAGGGTTGATTTTTTTGTTATGGTTTCCTTTGCTGCTGTACAAAAGGTTTTAGGTTTAATCAGGTCCCATTTGTTTACTTTTGTTTTTAATTTCATTACTGTAGAAATTGGATCCTAAAAGATCTTGCTGCAATTGATATCAGATAGCATTCTGCCTCTTTTCCTCTAAGAGATTTACATTTTGTCATTACTCCACCTCGAATTTCTGTCTATGGTATTAGGGAAGGCTTCCCTGGTGGCTCAGATGGTAAAAAATCCACCCACAATCAAGAGACCTGGATTTAATCCCTGGGTCAGGAAGATCCCTTGGAGAATGGAATGGCTAGGCACTACTGTATTCTTGCCTGGACAATGCCATGGACAGAGGAGCTTGGGGGACTACAGTCCATTGGATTGCGAAGAATTGGATGGAACTGAGCTACTAACACTTTCACTTTCATGGTATTAGGGAGCATTCTGATTTCATTCTTTCATATGTGGCTGTCCAGTTTCCCAGTGCCAGTTATTGAATAGACTGTCTTTTCTCCATTGTGTGTTTTTGCCTTCTTTATAAGAGATCAGGTGACCATAGATGGAGGAGTTTCTCTCTGGGCTTTCTTTTTTTTTTTTTTTTTTCATTTTTTCCATTTATTTTTATTAGTTGGAGGCTAATTACTTTACAATATTGTAGTGGTTTTTGCCATACATGGACATGAATCAGCCATGTGTTTACATGTGTTCCCCATCCCGATCCCCCCTCCCGCCTCCCTCTCCATCTCATCCCTCTGGGCTTTCTATCCTGTTCTATTGACCAACATTTCTCTTTTTGTGCCAGTACCATAGTGCTTTGATCACTGGAGCTTTGTAGTATAGTCTGAAGTCAAGGTTGCCTGATTCCTCTAGCTTTGTTTTTCTTTTTCAAGATTGCTTTGGCTGTGGGATCTTCTGTGTTTCCATACAAATTGTAAATTTTGTGGATCTAATTCTTTGAAAATGCAATTTCTAATTTGATAGGGATTGCATTGAATCTGTAGACTGGCTTGGGTAGTACAGTAATTTTGACAATATTGGTTCTTCCAATCCAAGAACATGGTGTATTTCTCTATCTATTTGTGTCATCTTTGATTTCTTTCATCAGTATAGAGTTACAATTACAGGTCTTTGGCTCCTTAAGTTGGTTTACCTAGGTATTTTATCCTTTTTGGTGTGATGGTAAGTGGGATTGTTTATTTGATTTCTCTTTCTGATCTTTGGTTGTTAGTGTATAAGAATAAAAATGATTTCTATGTTTTAATTTTGTAACCTGCAACTTTACCAGATTCATTGAGGAGCTCCAGTAGTTTTCTGGTGGTGTCCTTAAGATTTTCTATGTATATTATCGTGCCATCTGCACACAATGACAGTTCAACTTCTTTTGCAGTTTGTATTCCTTTATTTACTCTCTGATTGCCATGTCTAGGATTTCTAGAACTATGTATAATAAAAGTGGCAAGAGTGGACAACCTTGTCTTGTTACTCATCTTATAAGAAATGCTTTCAGCTTTTCACCATTGAGAATGATGTTATCTGTAGGTCTGTTATATTTGGCCTATATTATGTTGAGTTTGGTTCCCTCTATGACTGTTTTTGTATAGTTTTTAATTATAAATCTCATCGATGGAAAATCCCATGGACAGAGAAGCCTGGTGGGCTACAGAGTCCATGGGTTCACAAAGAGTCAGACACGACTGAGTGACTAACACTTATTGTAAATGGATGTTGAATTTTTTCCTAAGCTTTTCCTTCATCTATTGAAATGATTATGTTCTTTTTATTCTTTAATTTGTTAATGTGGTGTACCACATTGATTCACTTGCTTATATTGAAAAATTCTTGCATCCCTCGGATAAATTCCACTGGATCATGGAGCATAATTTTTTTTAATGTGTTGTTGGATTCTGTTTGCAAGTATTTTGTTGAGAATTTTTGTGTCTGTGTTCATCAGCAATATTGGCATATAATTTCCTTTTTTTGTGTGATATATTTGCTTTTGGTGATGGTGGCCTCATACAATGAGCTTGCTACTGTTTATCCCTCTGCAATTTTCTGGAAGAGTTTCAGAAGGACAGCTCTTAACTCTTGGCTAAATGTTTGATAGAATTTGCCTGTAAAGCTGTCTGGTTCTGGACTTTTGTTTGTTGGGAGATTTTTAATAACAATTTTTATTTCAGTATTTGTGACTGGCCTGTTCATAGTTTCTATTTCTTCCTGGTTCAGTCTTGGGAGGTATTTTTTTGATTCTCTATTTGATTTCTTTAGAGATTCACTGGTTGTTTAATAATATATTACTTAGTTTCCATTTGTTTTTGTTATTTATAGTCTTTTTTCCCCTGTAATTGACTCCTAATTTCATAGCATTGTGGTCAGAAAAGATGCTTGATTTCATTTCAGTTTTCTTACATTTCCCAAGACCTGACTGTGATGTGATCTATCCTTCAGAATATTCTGTGTGCACTTAAGAAGAAATTTTATTCTACTGATTTCAGATAAAATGTCCTATAAATATCAATTAAGTCTATCTGATCTGTTATGTCATTTAAGACATGTTCCTTATTAATTTTCTGTCTGCATAATCTGTCAGTTGATGTAAGTGGGTTGTTAAGTCCCCCACACTCTTACTGTTACTCTTGGAGTTTCCCTTTTATGGCTTATAGCATTTGCTTTATATATTGAGGTGCTACTATTTGGGTGCATACATGCTTACAATTGTTATATCTTCTTTTTGGATTGATCCCTTGATTATGTAGTGTCCTTCCTTGTCTCTTGTAATAATTCTTATTTTTAGTGTATTTTGTCTGATATAAGTATTGCTACTCAAGCTTTCTTTTCATTTCCATTGGCATGGATTATCTTTTTCCATTCCATCGCTTTCAGTCCATATGTGTACCTAGATCTGAAATGGGCATATTGTAGACAGCATATATATGGGTCTGTTTTTCTGTCCATTCAGTCAGTCTTTTGGTTGAAGCATTTAGTCCATTTACATCTAAATTAATTATCATTATGTATGTTTCTATTACCATTTTCTTAATTGTTTTTATAGGTTTTTTTCCTTTGCCTCCTCTTTTGTTTTTTCTTCTCTGTGGTTTGATGACCATCTTTAGTGTTGTGTTTGGATTGCTTTTTCTTTTTTATATGTATATCTATTATTGTTTGTTGGTTTGCATTTCCCCTAAGGTTTTGATACAGCAGTCTATATATACAAGGCCATTTTAAGTTGCTGGTCTTATAATTTCAAATGTAATTCCCATATTTGTACTGTCCTTTTTTTCATGGTTGCTGTTTTTGCAACCATATTTTCCTATGGATGATTTCCTGCTTTTACTGTATGTTTGCTTTTTCCAGTGAGCATTCCAATTTGTGATTCCATGGAATTCTCTAGGCCATAATACTGGAGTGAGTAGCCTTTCCCTTCTCCAGGAGATCTTCCCAACCCAGGTATCAAACCCAGGTCTCCCACATTGCAGGCAGATTCTTTACCAACTGAGCCACAAGGGAAGCCCAGGAATACGGGAGTGGGTAGCCTATCCCTTCCTTCTCCAGTGAATCTTCCCGACCCAGGAATTGATCCAGGGTCTCCTGCATTGCCGGTGGATTCTTTACCAACTGAGCTATCAAGGAAGCCCATGTATTTCCCTGTGGATGATTTCCTGCTTTTGCTGTATGTTTGCTTTTACCAGTGAGCTTTCCAATTTGTGATTTTCTTGTTTCTAGTTGCACTCTCTTCCCCCCACCCCCCACCCCCCTTTTTTTGGTGCCTAAGTAAGTTCCTTTAGGAAAAGTTGTAAAGCTGTTTTTGTGCTGCTGAATTCCCTAAACATTTGCTTGTTTGTAAAACGTTTGATTCTCTGTCAATTCTGAATGAGAGCCTTGTTGGGTAGAGTATTCTTGGTTGTAGATTTTCTCCCTGTTTTTACTTTAAATATATGGTGCCATTCCTTTCTGGCCTGCAGAGTTTCTGCTCAAAACTCAGCTGATAACCATATGGGGTTTCCCTTATATGTTTTTCCCTTATGTGTTATTTGTTGCTTTTCCATTGTTACTTTTAATAATTTTCTTTGTACTTAATTTTTGTTAGTTTGATTAATATGTTTCTCAGCATATTCTTCCTTGGGATTATCTCTGCTTCTGGGACCTGGGTGACTATTTCCATTCCCATGTAAGGAAGTTGTTTTCTATAATCTTTCAAAATATTTCCTTAGGCCCTTTATCTTTCTCTTCTTCTGGGGCCCCTATAATTTGAATGTTGCTGTGTTTAGTGTTGTGCCAAAGGTCTCTGAATCTGTTCTCATTTATTTTTTTAATTATTTTCCATCACCGTGATTTCCTCCATTCCATCTTCTAGCTCAGTTCTTCTGCCTCATTTATTCTGCTATTGATTCTTCTAGTGTATTTTTTATTTCATATACTGTGTTGTTCATCTCTCTTCTTTAGTTTTTCTATATATTTATTTAATATTTCTTATATCTTCTCCATCTGTGCATCCATTCTTTTTCTGAGATTTTGGGACATCTTTACTATTATTACTCTGAATACCTTTTTTGGTGAATTGCCTGTCTCCTCTTCATTTAATTGTTCTAATAGGTTTTTATCTTGCTCCTTCTTCTACAACACATTTCTCTGTCCTCTCGTTTTGCCTGACTTACCATGTTTGTGGTTTCTTTTGCACAGGTTGCAGGATCTTAGTTCCTCTTGCTACTAGTGTCTGTCCCCTGGTGGGTGAAGTTGGCCCAGGGGCTTGTACAAGTTTCCTGGTGGGAGAGACAGGTGTCTGCCCTCTTGTGAGTGGAGCTGGGTCTTATCCCTCTGGTGAGCAGGGCCATGTCGAGTGGTATGTTTTACAGTGTGTGTGAGCTTAGTATGACTTTAGACAGCTTTTCTGCTAATAAGCAAGTCTATATTCCTATCTGCTGGTTGCTAGGCCTGAGGTGCTCCAGCACAGGAGCCTACAGACTGTTTGGTAAGGTTGGGTCTTAGTGCCAAAATGAGGACCTCTGGGAGAACTCACACCAATTAATATTCCCTTGGGTCTCTGATAGCAGTCCGTTTGCCCCCACAGTGAGATACAGCCAACCCCATGTCTCCCTGAGAGACACTTCAAGAGCTTTAGATATGTCTAGCCCAGGTTTCTATGGAGGTACTGCTTTGTGCTGAGTCCCAGGGCATATGAGCCCTTATGTGCATCCTCCAAGGGGGAGTGTCTCTTTCCCTCAGTCCTGTGGAGGTCCTGAACTCAAGCCCTGCTGGCCTTCAAGACTAAGTGCTCTGGGGATTCTTTGTCCTGATGCCAGTCCCTGTCATGGAGTGCTACTTTTTATTTGGGAATGAGCCTTATCAAATAACCTTCAGGCTCCCATGTACCATGCATGGGTTTGATTTTTAGAGTAAAGGTGTGAGGGCTTTATTTATTATGGATGACTGCCACATCTTTCCTCAGTGTATTTGCTGGCCATCGTCTCCTTGACAGGGGGTTTGACTGGTATTGTGGTGACCAGAGCCTGCCCCGGATGTAGACTGGGGACTCCCCTTTGCTCTGTCGTCATTGTCCTGTCACGGGTGGGGTTTGCTCTCATGTTGTTGGGATAGAGTCCCCCTGATCAGTTACTTAGCTGTGTTTCCCATCTATAATGCAATGTAGGTGGAATTGGAGCACTCCCACTGGGAGAGAACCTCTGAGTATTCCTCCTCTGACACAGTTTGCCTGTGAGTGAACTCTGTTGTATCCTCCTTGCCTGTTGTGGGCTCAGAGTGTACACTGTTGGTACTGCTGACAGCCCTACCTTAACTATGAAGATGTTGACAATTGGTCCTGGTAACTCTCAGGTTGTAGTTGTCACCAGGCCTCTGGCACAGATCCACGGAGGTCAGGTCCCAGACCTCCTGTGGAGGCAGTTCAGACTCTGGCCTGGCCCAGCCATCACATGTACGTGGCCACAAAGTCCACAGCTGATAAACCCAGTCGCATCGCAGCTGCAGGAACACTTGTCTGTTCAGATGTCCCATGAGCACTGAATTTAGGAAGCCAGAAGCAGAGGTGTAACTCCATGGTTGGAGCAACTGTGAGGAGACATTTAGCTCTTCTTCCTTAGTCTTCTTCCTGGTACTCAAATGTGGTTTCAGCCTTGCCTGTGCCTGTGGGCCACCCACTGGGGTCTGTCCTGATCCTGCTAGAGCACATGAGCCTGTCAGGCAGGAGGAGGCGGAGGTGAGGCGGTGATCAGTGGGGCTGCCCAGGAGGGAGGAAGCTGAGCCAGCTATCAGGGTGATTGGGTGGCCCAGATAGGAAGGGGTCAGAAGCAGTGATGGCCAGGAGCTCACAAGCCACCTTGGCAGGAGCCCTCCCTAGTTCCCTGTGGAGGGAGGGGCCAGTGTGTGAGAGGTGAGGCTTCAATGGCAGCCCTGCTCTTTGCACATAACTCAACAACGGCACTTTGCTTCCATGGCAGGGCAGGCTTTCTCCATGAGCATTCCTGCTTGTGGATCTCCTCACTCCATCCATTCATCCCAGCACCCAGCACCAGAGTGTGCCCCTGAGTGTAGACACCTATCTCAGACTGGGCTCACAGGGCTGTGGCTCAGACCATCTGTGTAGGTCTCAATCTGTCCTGCCTGCCCCAGGCTGGCTGCTGCATCCTCCGCTGAGCTTCTCTTCTGTCTCAGCTGATCTTCCTGCTTATAAGGGGGCTTCCACATGTGTGGGACCCTCCGCTCATCTTCACCTCTCCTGAGGAGCACAAGTCCCTTCCTGCTTCCTCTCCTCTTCCTTTAACCTTCTTTCTTTAATCCTACCAAGTTATGTGGTCATCATTCTTGTACTTTTAGGAGACCAATACCCTCTGCTAGTGTTCAGCTGGTGTTCTGTGAGAATTGCTCCATTTATAGATGTATTCTTGATGCGTTTGTGGGGAAAGATGAATTCCATGTACTCCTACTCCTCTGCCATTTTGACCACCCTACATATTTTATATTCAGTTCAGTTTAGTTCAGTACCTCAGTTGTGTCCGACTCCTTGAGACTCCTTGCTCCTTAAGACTGCAGCACGCTGGGCCTCCCTGTCCATTGCCAACTCCCAGAGTTTATTCAAACTCATGTCCATTGTGTCAGTGATGCCATCCAATATCTCATCTTCTGTTGTCCCCTTCTACTCCTGCTTTCAATCTTTCCCAGCATCAGAGTCTTTTCAGACAAGTCAGATCTTCACATCAGGTGGCCAAAGTATTGGAGTTTCAGCTTCAGCATCAGTCCTTCCAATGAATATCCAGGACTGATTTCCTTTAGGATGGACTGGTTGGATCTCCCTGCAGTCCAAGGGACTCTCAAGAGTCTTCTCCACCACCACATTTCAAAAGCATCAGTTCTTCAGTGCTCAGCTTTCTTTATAGTTTAACTCTCACATCCATACATGACTACTGGAAAAACCATAGCTTTGACTAGATGGGCCTTGCTTGGCAAAATAATCTCTCTCTTTTTTTTAATATGCTACCTAGGTTGGTCATAACTTTTCTTCCAAGGAGCAAGCATCTTTTAATTTCATGGCTGCAGTCACCATCTGCAGTGACTTTGGAGCCCTCAAAATAAAGTCTGTCACTGTTTCCACTGTTTCCTCATCTATTTGCCATGAAGTGATGGGACCAGATGCCATGATCTCAGTTTTCTGAATGTTGAGCTTTAAGCCAACTTTCTCACTCTCCTCTTTCACTTTCATCATGTGGTTCTTTAGCTCCTATTCACTTTCTGCCATGATGGTGGTGTCATCTGCATATCTGAGGTTATTTATATTTCTCCCAGCAATCTTGATTCCAGCTTTATATTACATATCTATTAAGTCTTCAGTCATTGTGTTCTTCAACTTTAGGATTATTGTTTGTTTCATTGAAATGATTTTCTGCATGCATTGTTTTTTTGTTTTTGTTTTTTTTTGCTTGTGTGTTCTTGTATTTAAGAGAATTATTCTCAGTTCATTGATAGTTTATAGACCTCCTTTCTTTAAAGTCATTTATTGGATATTTCTTATTTTCCTTTGGTGGTATCATGTTAACCTGATTTTCATGATCTTTGATTCCTTATGTGGATATCTGTAGATCTGAGTAAATTGTTTCCTTTTTCAGACTTTAATTAAAAGTTGACTTTGGCAGAGACAGAACTTTAACATTCCTCTCAGCTTGGTTCTGGATGTACCTGGTAGTATCCTTGAGCAGAAGGGGCTTACTATTAGGACCTATTGTGGGGCAAGACCACTGTTCCAGTTCTGAGGCTGTAGGGGAGAAGGGTGTACTGTTGGCTAAGAACAGCAGTTGAATAGGAGTGCTGGTTTGGTTTCCTGCCCACGTGACACTGTAGACTGGATTCTGTGATGGCCTAGGTTCTCGGATCAGGCTTCCTATTCCTAGATGGTCAGGCTGGGTACTATATCCAGCAGTCAACAGCATTATTAATCAGCTTTCTTGCCCTTGCAGAGCAGCAGAGCAGGCTTCAAGGCATTCAGAACTCATTGTTTGTAGACCCAAATCAGGTTCCCAAGTGCACTAAATTTCCCATCCAGACAGAGCCACTAGTTTTGTTTTGGAGATAGGGAAAGCAACAGATTGCTTTCTATTCAAGTGGCACTATAAACAGGGCTGTATAATGGACTCTAAAGCTTCTTGTGTGCTCTGGTTAGGTATCCTGGTCAGAAAAGCTGAAGGCTTTATTCAATAGTAGATGGGAGCTCAAATCAGTTTCTCTGGTCTGTGGAGTACAATATAGGGCCTAGGTCTGGCAAGGGGTTTACTGGGGATCAAACTAGACTATGCCTTGTGATGGGCCATCATTCTAACTCTGTAGATGGGTAGGGTGACTGACCAAGTTCTCCATTAAAGCACTGTTGTAATCGGGGTTGCAAGGTGGGCTACACAGATTTCCCAGGGGCTCTAATTAGGTATTTTAGTTTGGCCATGCCAGAGTCTATATTCACCTTTCAGGAGAGCTTTAAGTTATCTTGCAAGCCTGGTTGGGTGTGCAGAACAAATCCTAGGGTCAGCAAGGCTATTTGCTTTGGTATCACATTAGACCTGCTTTCAAAGCTTTCTGGACAGATAAGGCCACTGTTTTGACTCAGAACATGGAATTGCTGGTTGGGTTTCCTACTCAAGTGCTGTTGTACTGGGGCTGTGAGATGGGCTGCTAAGATTCCTGGGAGCTCAGGTTAGGTTTCCTGGCTATAGAGGTTATATTTAGCAGATGGCAGGACTACAGACTAATTTCCCTGTTTGGGGTGGGAATGCGTACAACAGGACCTCACGATGATAAGACTCTTGTTTTGGGAGCTAATCAGACAGACCAGCATATTAAACTCTCTGGTCAGATAGGATCACCAGCTTGTTTCTGCAGATGGGCAGAGTGACTGGCTGGACCCTCTGCTTACGTGCTGCCAGTCAAGCCAGTTCCCAGATGCTTGGCCAGGCTTCCTGGTCAAGCAGGACAAGGAGATACACTTCCAGGAATTATGGCCTTGCTTCTCAGTTAGTTGGGGCAGTGGATGACTCAGCTACTCAGCCTAGGCTTTGCCCGTAGAACAGACTCTAGGGCTAGCAAGGTTATTTATTTAAGGTTTCAAAGCAGGAAGACCCTGCTGAGGTCCTTGGTTAGACTTAGCACAATCTTGGCTCTGTAGATAAGCAATGCTACATGTCCCTTCAACTTCTTCTCCATAATGTGATTCTCAGTGGTCAATTCCCATGATCCCTGAGAGACTAGATCAGAGTTAGGACTCCCAAGAATCAACTGATAGTGCTGGGGAGCTCACTGGCCATCCTAGGCTCTCTTTTCCCACTGGAGGAACTTTAGACTAGGTAGGGTGTGGCACTACCCTAGCCTGGGGGCGGGCAGTGCAGTCAGCAAGCAGAGGCTTCTCTAACTCTTCTACTAGGGAGAGTCTACATCTTGTGGTGCAGAGGGCCTCACCTTCTATGATTTTCACAGAGATGTTTTGTTCATGATAAGTTGTTTGTTAGTTATTCTTATAATAGGGAGTGAAGTTGGTAATGCCCTATATTGCCATCTGGGTATCATCCTTTGATCAGAAAGACAACTCTGGAAAACATTTTTGAATTCTTCTGTAAAAATCCCAGAAGTATTGGTCCCCAACTGTCTACAAGTATAGCCAAATTAATATTGCCTTTTTTTAGACTTTAATTTCATTCCAGTTTTTTTTTTGCCTTGTCTTTTACTTTTGCAGTAGCTACTGCTATTGCCATAAGTAATGAAATCTTTTGTTTCTGACCATCAAAAAGTCTGTCTTCTGCCAGGATTCTAGAAAAGACCAACATGTTAGTTAGTTTACAGTATTAACTCTCAGAGCCTTCACAGTTAATTCCTGACAAAATGGAATAGAAAAAAACAATTTTGATGATGTATTTCTTATTGCTTCTGTGACTTTATAAAATAATTTATCTTTATTTAAAGAGTTGGAAACATAAATCATAAACTATCAATTTGGAATATATCCCATCATATCAAGTAAAATAGCTTTTCTTTCATTAACACTTACTTGGCACCTGGAGATGGACCATGGCAAAGAAAACTGAACGTTAAAATCCTGAACAGATTCCTATATCTCAGGATAGTGCATTGCTATAACACAGTAAATGTCCTGACAGTTGATAAAGTTTAGTGCCATATTAATTTTGTTTTTGTTTCCAACATATGTGTATAAAAATATATATATGGAGGCATGACTCATGAATCATCCATTTGCTTATGTATTGGCTAAACTAATCGGTTCTCATGGACTCATGTGTTAAAATTTCCTCTCATAACTATTGGAGAAAATATTATTAGTGACATGATGCTTCATAGGTAGCAGAATATATTTAACTTTGCTATTAAAATATTTAAATTCATGGTATAGTAATAAATATTTTGGGACTATCTGGGCATTTTGTAAAATTTAAGTCAAGAATGAGGTGACATATTTGATTAAAAGATTGAAGAATCAGTAAGGGCAGAATAGAACTCTGATTTTTATACACATTCTGTATCTCATGGAATGGGATAAAGGATCATAAGAGAGCTTAATGGTTTATTCTTTTTCACTGTCACATAATCCTGAGAAAAGAATGAACTCTTCAGTCTTCTCAATTGTCAATTCATGGCCTTTGATAAATAGCACATTCACTGAACAGATTTAAAAAGAAAAAAAAATAAAAAAGGAAATTGAGGTAGGAGGTTGAAGAGAAGATTAAGTTAGAAGGTAATAGAAAATGTATTACTATAGATCTTTGACATTTTCCACATTAATGTAGGTGGTGGTAAAGTGTGATCAGTAAATTAGTCAAAAAACAGTACTGGCACTGGGTCATTCTTCTCTACTGCATTAAGTTCAAAGAGATTTCCCCTACAACAATTTATTAAAATGTAGACTTGATTGTGGTTGCTTATAAAGCAGGAAAGAGAGTCCAATTTTACTTCAGAAAGCTTTCCGATGACTTAGTTACTAACATCGTCAACATATTGTTTACTAAAAATCCATTCTTTCATTATTATTTCAAATAGTGTACTCAAATAAAGTGATGCAATGGTGTTACCTGGCAAAGGGTTATTTTATATTACACAGAAAAATGAAAATAGGCCCCTTTCGTAGACAAACTGTCAGTATCTGTCTGTTGTCTATGCAGTGCCCTGGGAGTAGTAGTCTGCCAACAGCTATCTCTGTGATTATATAGTCTCATGGGACCAGGAAGCATCAGAGTCTAGAGTTTAAGTGGTGTTCTCTGGGTGGCAGTGATTAAAAAACAAAACCAAACCAAACAGGGTGCGAGACACATGGAAATGCTCCCTCTAGGAGATGGTGGCACTCTGGCGTGTGGCAGAGGCAAAGCATGAAGACAGTACCTGCGGCTGGATATTTCTGCAAAGCATTATTGTCAATCCTTAGATGTGTGTTTAATTAGAAGCCTACTAATTAGCCTCCAATTAAAATAAATAAATTTATATTAAAAAAAGAAAAAAAAGAAGCCTACTCCTCAGGTAACATCCAGAGTGATTAACTAATAGGTCTCTTTTACAGAGAGACTATCTCTGAACCTGTTGACTCTTGCTGTGGTCTGGGGGTGGTAATTGTTTAAGAACTCTCTCCATGTATTACGGTCCTGTGGGGACATATGGGCATATGCCCTGCTGGCTGCCAGAGCCAGGCATATTTAGAGGTGCTCTCTGGAGGCAGCTATAAAAATTGGGGTTCTGGAGACTAGTATAAGCTAACATTTGTGAGATACTAGCAAGAAGGCTCAAGTATAGGGAGAAGGCAGATTCCATCCACTGGCCTTTGTTCCCTGAGAGCAATTCAGTAGATGTTGATCAAATCAGAAGTCTACCCTTTAGGCCAAAACTCCAGAAAAGTAACTAGGCTTCTTTCACTAAACACTTGGGGTTGTTTCAGTCAGCTCTCTGTGCCGTGCCCTGGGGATGGTAGCCTACCAAGACCTGTTTCTCTGATTATTGCAGCTACATGGGACTCAGGGACGCAGCTCACCTACCCTCAAGAGCCAAGGGCAATCAAGCTACCAGGTGGTAGCTATGAAAACCAGCCACCAGATATGTGTAAAAGCTCTCTTTCAGGTGATTCTGGTGCTTTATAGCATGGGAAGGGGAGAGCGTGAAGATCGTCCCTACTGAGCATAGGCAGGGATGGGGGAGTGTAAAGATGATGCCCATTGTGGGGGTGGGGGGAGATTTGGAAAACAAGAAGGAAAACACAGAATGGGGGGGGTAAGATGATGTTGATTAGCTCGATTAAGGCAAGGGAGAGATGGACGATGATACCCCGGGGCTAGAGTGAGACAAAGGGGGAGCTCACTGGTTAGAGCAAAGCAGAGGTAGTGTGTGAAAGTGGCACCCACCAGTCCTTCACAAGATAGTGTCCCAGCACTGCGTTTAATTAGATTCCAGTTGTTGTTCTGTCACTAAGTCACGTCTGACTCTTTGCAACCCCACAGACTGAGGCCACCAGGCTCTTCTGTCCATGGGATTTTTCATGCAAGAATACTGGAGTGGGTTGCCATTTCCTCCTCCAGGGGATCTTCCTGACAAAGGGATTGAACCTACATCTTCTGCATTGGTAGGCAGATTTTTTACCCACTGAGCCATCAGGAAGATAACTTAGATGCCTACACTTCAGGTTAATGCTTTAATATAAGCAAATGAGCCTTTCACTTAAAGGTTGGCTATCTCTGACCTGGGCCTTGGGACAGGGAAACACATGTGCATGAGCCCTTTAAGAGCTATTTCTCAGATAGCTACAGTCTTGTGGGCTTCCCGGTCAAGAGCCCCATTGGTTTTCACAGTTAGTTATTTTATGAACTCATCTCTCAGGTGCAAGTCTTAAAAACTGGGGAACCTGATGTAGAATTTAAACACTTCACTCTACAAGGAAAAATTCCAGGTTTTGAGTTCCCTCCCAGTCAGAGGTTGCTGCACCAGGAGTGGGGTTTACAGCCAGATTGTGTCCCAGCTTCTACTTCCACATTCAATACGGTTTCTCCTTTGCCTGATGTGTAGTTATCACTGAGCTATTACTTAGTTATCATTTAGAAATTTTTTCAGGAGAAATTTTTATATATATAGCTGTAGACTTGGTGTGTCCAAGTACGTGAGTTCAGATCTTTCTGTGTTACCATCTTGTCATATAATTCAGCTATGACTTTTAAAACATTTTATATGTCTATTAACATATCTTCCAAGTTGACAGTAAAGTTGTTTAAAAAATTTATTGTAAGTTGACATACAATTTTATGTCACTTTCATCATAATAATTTGATATTTGTATAAATTGTAAGTGATCACCATAATAAATCTACTTAACATATATTACCATACATAGTTACAAACTTTTTTTGTGATGAGAACTTTTAACATTTATTCTCTTAGCAATTTTCAAATATACAGTACATTTTTAACTATCATCACCATGCTATATAATATATTTCAAAGACTAATTTTGTATGTGGACATTTATACCTTTGGACTACCTTCACCTATGTTGCCCATCACCACATCCCACCTTTGGAAACAACCAGTCATTCTGTGTGTGTGTGTGTGTGTGTGTGTGTGTTTTAATTTCATATACAAGTGAGATCACATGATATTTGCCTTATTTGACTTTCACTTAGCATAGGTCCATTCATGTTGCTGCAAATGGTGAAAGTTTATTCTTTTTTATGGTTGAATATTATCCCACAGTGTGTGTGTGTATCACATTTTCTTTATTCACCCATCAGTGGACATTTTGGTTGCTTCTGTGTTTTCACTACTTTCACTACTTCTGTGTTTTCACTAGTATAAATAATGCTGCAATAAACATGGAGATGAAAATATCTTTTCAGGTTAGTGTTTTTGTTTTCTTGGGATAAATAACCAGAAGTAGAATTGTTGGGTCACAAGGAGTTTGCTCTATTTTTAATTTTTTTTTAAGGTCCTATGTACTGTTTTCAATAGTAATTGCACCAATTTACATTTCCATCATCACTGCACAAGAATTCCCTTCATATTCTCACCAACACTTGTTATTTTTTTTTCTTTTTAATAAGAGGTGACACACCCGTGTGTTTTTTTTTTGTTTTTTCAAGTTTTCATATAGTCTTTGTTTTATTATTTGTCAGAAGAGAAAAGTCACTGGACAGGATTAAATAGCAGGAAAATGTTTAAAGATCACCTGCCACATTTCTCTATCTCTATGTCTCTCTTTTTGCTTTAACAGTTTCTTTCTTAAAATACATACTTCAATTTTAAAAGCATTATGATCAAAATTAATAAGTCACAGTATTAGATATAATAGAAATTGCAGACAATAATTCTCTTATCAAAAAGAAAATCTTTCTCAGATAAAAGTCGATATGTAGAAATTAAACTTCATCATTAAAATTCGTTCTTTTTAGAAAAATTTCTTGAGGAAACTGCATACAGTTTTACATAATGGCAGTACCAGTTTATGTTCCTTCCAACAGTATATTAGGCTTCTCCTTTCCCCGCATTCTTGCTAGCTTCTCTCTCGTCTTTTTAAAAAATCACCATGCTAACTGGTGTGAGGTGATATTTCACTATGGTTTTTTTTTTTTTTTTTAATTTTTTTATTAGTTGGAGGCTAATTACTTCACAACATTTCAGTGGGCTTTGTCATACATTGATATGAATCAGCCATAGATTTACACTTATTCCCCATCCCGATCCCCCCTCCCACCTCCCTCTCCACCCGATTCCTCTGGGTCTTCCCAGTGCACCAGGCCGGAGCACTTGTCTCATGCATCCCACCTGGGCTGGTGATCCGTTTCACCATAGATAGTATACATGCTGTTCTTTTGAAACATCCCACCCTCACCTTCT
This sequence comes from Cervus elaphus, assembly GCF_910594005.1. Taxonomy (NCBI): domain Eukaryota; kingdom Metazoa; phylum Chordata; class Mammalia; order Artiodactyla; family Cervidae; genus Cervus; species Cervus elaphus. The sequence goes on along the minus strand of NC_057833.1, from coordinate 16,575,553 downwards.
CCCACAGAGTTCAAAAGTCTGTTCTGTACATCTGTGTCTCTTTTTCTGTTTTGCATATAGGGTTATCGTTACCATCTTTCTAAATTCCATATATATGTGTTAGTATGCTGTAATGTTCTTTATCTTTCTGGCTTACTTCACTCTGTATAAGGGGCTCCAGTTTCATCCATCTCATTAGGACTGGTTCAAATGAATTCTTTTTGACGGCTGAGTAAAACACAGCCCGTGTGTTTTTGATTTGTATTTCCCTGATGATTAATTATATTGAGCACCATTTCACGTTCTTTTGCCATCTTTGTGCTTTGGTAAAATATCTCTTTAGATCCTCTGCTGATGTTTTAATTGAATTATTTTTTGATATCAAGGTGTATGAAATAATTATTTATTTTTTATTTTAGATATATAATTTGCAGATACTTTATCCCATTTGGTAGGTAGTCTTTTTATTTTGTTGATGGTTTTCTTTGTACATTTTTAGTTTGATGTAGTCTCATTTGTATATTTTGCTTTGTTTCCTTTGCTTTTGGTCTCATATCCAAAAAAAAAATATTATCAGACTTATGGTGTTACTGCTTATCATTTTTTTGTGTTGGTTTTATGGTTTTAAATCTTATATAAATTTTGAGTTAATTTTGTATATGGTGTTAGAGCGTGGTCCACTTTCATTCTTTTGCATGTGGCTGTTCAGTTTTCCCAGCAATATTTATGAAAGAGACTATGCTTTCCCCATTATATATTCCTGGATCCCTTGTTGTAAATTAGTTGACCATATATACACATGGCTTTATTTTTGGGCTCTCTAGTCTGTTTCACCCATCTATGTATTTTATTGTTAATACCATTCTGTATTAATTACTATTGTTCGTAATAGAGTTTGAAATCAGGGAGCATGATTCCTGTAGCTGTTTTTCTTAAGATTGTTTTGCTACCCAGGGTCTTCTGTGGTTCCACTTTTAAGGCTAAAGAAATGTCTGAGATATGAGGGTACAACCAAAAATAATAAATGAATAATGTCCAATGAATAGAAACTCTTCAACTAAAATACTTGATACCTAAAAAAAACCCTCAAAAACAAAGCTATATAAATATCGAACAATTACTAATAAAGAGAAAATCAGGACAAATTGCCAATCATCATGACTTTTGACAAATCTTGGTAAATACCTGTTATAGAAAGCTATTGTCAGACTCAAAATATGAAAATGATGGATTCTCATGCTTTGTCAAGTGAAGGAGACCCATTTTATACACTGTACAAATAACAAATGAAGATCTTTGACCTTGCCTCTGATGTCTACTTACTGTAATAAAGGCTCATGATTTGAATTAGTCATAATAAATCATTACTGTTATTTATTAAATATTATGCCTCTTTTCATTGGATACATACCAGAATCACTATTGCAGCTTTCATAATATTAAAAAAAAACACAGAAATCTGGATCTTAACCCAGATCCACTTATCCAGATCCTCCAGTTGTATAGTCCTGAGATTGTTATTTTGTTAAAAGTTGAATTTAATTCCCAGCCATGGAAAAGAATAGCTGGTCTATTGAATGAGTGCTGAGTTTTTAGTTGGTCACTGATTTTCTCCTTTTTTATATCTAGTCCAAAGAACAGACTTATAATAAATTGGGGTAAGGAAAAGAGAAGTAGGACAGTCTGGGGGCACTTGGCATATATCACATGAAATCCTGAAAATAAAAGGCAGTTTGCAAAATGAGTTACAAGAACCTGATAGAAACTGTTACCTGCACACAGAGACCATGAATACTTTTGTGTATTTTCATAGAACTCTATAATTAACATCAATCATGTTTTGCTGAGTTTAAATATATAAAGTAATAAAATTGGAAAACTAAAAAATCAATCTATTAAATAAACCATGGATTGGAAAGCAAATGAAAAATTGTAGTGATGACCTATTTATAGTTTCAGACTTAACTGCCCAAATCATTTTGTCTATATTCTAATTTAAATCTGTTAACTTAAATTGAATAGTCTTCAATTCTGAGTGTGTATTAGAACCACACAGGAAACATAAAAAAAAAAAAAATCTGTTTTTCAGCTTATACAAAGCAACTAAATCAGAATCTATGGATGGGCCCTGAGTATCTGGCATGTTAAGTGTTAGCTCCCCTACCAGGTAACTGTCTGCAGCTAGGTCTGAGAATTATTACCTAAACTCCAAGTTTAAGAAATGCTAATTTATTTTAATTTTGTAAAATTTAACTCAGGCAATGATTTAGAAAACTATGCTAATATCTTGAAAGTAGTATTAAAATAGTAAATGCTTTATAAAATCAACAGTATCAAAGATACAATAATTAACTTCAGCTTCAGTCCTGAGGTTGAAGTGTTTGTCAGTTGTGTCTGACTCTGCAACCCCACGGACTGTAGCCCACTAGGCACCTCTGTCCATGGAATTCTCCAGGCAAGGATAATGGAGTGGGTTGCCATTCCCTTCTGGAGCTATAAAAAGATAAATTATTGAATTTCTTTTTACCTAATTTAAAAAATCAGAGCAAGATTATTTATTTTGAAAAGATAGAGATCAGTCCTGGGTGTTCATTGGAAGGACTGACGTTGAAGCTGAAACTCCAATACTTTGGCCACCTGATGTGAAGACCTGACTCATTTGAAAAGACCCTGATACTGGAAAGATTGAGGGCAGGAGGAGAAGGGAACAACAGAGGATGAGATGGTTGGATGGCATCACCAACTCAATGGACATGGGTTTGGGTAGACTCCAGGAGTTGGTGATGGACACGGAGGCCTGGCGTGCTGTGGTTCATAGGATTGCAAAGAGTCAAACATGACTGAGCGACTGAATTGAACTGAGTAAGGGTCTGTTAAGGTTAATCAATAATCTCAGATATGCAGATGACACCACCCTTATGGCAGAAAGCAAAAGAACTAAAGAGCCTCTTGACGAAAGTGACAGTGAAAAAGTTGGCTTAAAACTCAACAGTCAGAAAACTAAGATCATGGTATCCCGTCCCATCAGTTCATGACAAATAGATGGGGAAAGAATGGAAACAGTGAGGGATTTTATTATTTTGGGCTTCAAAATCACTGCAGATGGTGACTGCACCATGAAATTAAAAGACCCTTGCTCCTTGGAAGAAAGCTATGATCAAACTAGACAGCACGTTAAAAAAAGCAGAAACATTACTTTGCTAGCAAAGGTTCATCTAGCCAAACATCTAGTCTACTGTGGTTTTTCCAGTAGTCATGTATGAATGTGAGAGTTGGACTATAAAGAAAGCTGAGTGCCTAAGATAATGCTTTTGAACTGAGGTGTTGGAGAAGAGTCTTGAGACTCCCTTGGACTGCAAGGAGATCCAACCAGTCCATCCTAAAGGAGATCAGTCCTGGGTGTTCATTGGAAGGACTGATGCTGAAGCTGAAATTCTAATACTTTGGCCACCTGATGTGAAGAGCTGACTCACTAGAAAAGACCCCGATGCTAGGAAAGATTGAAGGCAGGAGGAGAAGGGGACGACAGAGTATGAGATGGTTGGATGGCATCACTGACTCAAAGGACAAGAGTGTGAGTAAGATCTGGGAGCTGGTGATGGACAGGGTAGTCTGGAGTGGTTCAGTCCTGGGGTCGCTAAGAGTCGGACACAACTGAGTGACTAAGCCGAACTGAAGGTTAATGATAAAGAGAGGGTGAGGGAGAAAAAGTGAAAGAAAATATGAACCTTCAATGTGAATAATTATTTAGGAAAATCCTGAGGAAAAGAAACCTTGAATTTAAAAAGTTGTCAACATGTTAAAGTTCTCAACTTTTGGTGGTTGTGTGAAAAATATGTTTTCTTTTTATCTTAGATATTTCGTCTTTTTAATATTTTCTGCACTAAGCAGAATGCATCTATAAATGGTTGTTTTTAGATCAACTACTATTATGCTTTTTGTTTAGTTTCAAAAATTTTTATTAAAAATGTGTAATATTTTAAATTATAGAAAAATATATGCCATTCTCTTAAAGGTATGCAGAACACAAGAGAAGGAAGCAAGAAAAAGTTTCCATAAAATATCATTGCTCTCTAGTCAGATTTTCTTTCCTAGACTGAGGTAAATCTTCGGAGCAGCAGCCATATAACCTATTTGCAGCTTTAGAACACTGGTTTACATTGTGAAGTCTCAGGCACTAACAGTAAAATATAAACTATAGTTTCTGTGGTTCAGCCCTGCAATTGTTTTACATGTGATTTATACTTGGGAAAAGAGCAAGCAGCAATAATTGCTTTGCTGATATATTTAATTTACAGGTTGGATGGCTCCAGAAATACGTTTCAAAGTGTTCAGTCTTGTTAACCATGAAGTATAAACCGCAGGATTCTCATCTGCAGGTGAAACAAGCAGATGCTGCAGCTTTGATTTCACAGGTAAGAAAATGACTTTTATTATTTTTGGTTTGGAAGCTTGCACTCTTTTATGTATGTATATATGTGTGTGTGTATATATATATATATATATACATATACCCATGATATTTTTCAGCCAAATATATATGACTGTGAATAAGCAGCATGATTATTACAAACACAAGCCTTTTTTTTTTTTTTTTTTTTTTTATGGAGCAAACAGTTTTAACATCAGGTATTACCTTCCGTGTATGTTCTCTAAACAAAAACAAAAACAAACAAACAAACAAGCAAAAAAAAAACTCCAAAAAACTAGTGACTCTTTTATTCACACTCACAAAGACCTCGGGTTGCCTCTAACAGTAGGTGATTGTCACACAGGTTATCAACCAGATACCCTTCCTGGATTGAATTAGATATGACTCTGGGGGAGATTAATATTGCAGAGAGAGATGTAGAGTGGTATTCAACTTGACCACTAATAATAAGGAATCTTCAAACTCTTTTTGGCCAAATCTCTCATGTGAGGACAACAGGACTGATCCTCTACAATGAAGCTATGGGCAGAGTTACACCTTCACTGGCACACCGAGTAGTCATATACCAAACAAACATTTTCCAGAGTAAATAGAAGTACTTTATTGATGTGATCACAATAATACATAATTTTCTAAACATGTAGACTCACCATAATTTATCTAAATATCTGCTTTGATTTTTTGATTTTTCACTCAAATTACCACTGAATAAACAGGTTTTATTGCATATTAATACTTGCCTTATTTTTAGAGGGGCTTCAAACAGTAAGATTGTCATATTAAGGTTTTAATTCTATGAATCTATGATTCTTTTTTCAGAATGTTTGACTTATATGTTTATCTACTTTGAAAGTGACAAATTATTTCATTCCACTCTTGAAGATTAAATTGTATTTTATATTAAAATATTAAATTTGACTAGTAAAAATTACATCTTTGTTCATTTTATCTTTAATTTACTTGTTACTGAGTACCTTCTATGTTCCCAGGACCATTATAGACTCTGGGGCGTCAAAAGTAAAGAGACTTAAAAATCTGTCCTCATGTTGATTATAGAGAAATAGAGAAAGAGAAGTGCTGGAACAATATCCCTGAGAAAGGAAGAGTGGATGAAATGTACTTCACAATTAGAGGTATGAACCCTGAATGCTGGTCTGTGTATAGAGGAGAAGACCGTAGGACATATAATCACAGATGAAGGACATAGCAGTGGAAGCTTGTAGAATTTGTCTTCTTATAGCTACAGTTCATTGTTTAATAAGAATTGAGATCATCACATGAGAGTGAAGATTAATAGGACATATAGTAGAATTAAAGCACTACATTTGAAAGCATTGTCTTAGAGAATAGGAGAATATGGTTTCGTTTGGCAGCAACACTAAAGACAATTTTAATTTGGTGATTTTTCAAAGAATATAAAGCAAGACTAGTAAGCTTGACTGTAGTTTTTCTAGTTATATTTAACAACAGAAAACGGTTTACCCTTGAACAACATGAGGGTTATAGATGCTGATCCTTCACACAAACAAAAATCTAAGTATAATTTATAGTCAGCCCTCTCTATATGCAGATCCTTCATATGTGAGTGTCTGCAGATTCCCAACTGTGGATCATGCAGTATTGTAATATTTACTATTGAAAAAATCTACATATAAGTAAACCCAGCAGTTCAAACCCATATTTTTCCAGGGGTAACTTTATAGGCCTGCAGAACACAGAAGTCTGCAGTTTGTTTATGAGAGTATAATGAAGTAAAAGGAAGGTAAGTAGACATCATGATTCATCCTGGGAATTATGATAGGAAAGTAAAGAAGAAAGAAGGTTGAGGGATGGTGTAGCATCAAATGCAGTTTAAAAGTGGGACAGGAGGAAAAAAAAACACTAAATTTTTTTTTTTCAATAAGTTGGAAAAAAGAACTGGTGATTGGAAAAATATTTAAAATTGCAATTATAAAAGTGCGTCATATAATGGTAATGACATTAACAAAATAACTACAGAGGATGGTAAACAAAATTATTGCAGGGGAGATCAAGAAAATGAGTGAAATAGGGGTTATCTTTCTGTTTGTTATAATCTTCCATGTTAGTACAGGAGATCCAGAGAGGGAGGGTTCCATGGAGGAACGGGTGATGACAAGGGGAGACAATACATAGTTACTTTGGGGGAGGTGGCAAGATGACAGAAAAAGATATGATCACTCCTTCTTATGAAATTACCAAAATCACAACTAACTGCTAAACAGTCACCTACCAACAAATTCTAGTCCCTACCAAAAAAAGATACCCTACATCCAAGACAAAGAAGAAGCCATGGCCAAACAACAGGAAGGACACAACTGTGATAAAAATCCCATAACTGCCAGCTGGGTGACTCCCAAGCTGGAGAGCAATTGTACCACAGAATTTCTCTCCCAGGAGAGAGAGTTCTGAGCCCTGTGTCAGGCTCCCCAGCCTGGGAGCTGGGCAGTGGGAGAAGGAGCCCCCCCGAGAGTCTGGCTTTGAAGGCCAGTGGGGTTTGACCACAGGAATTCCACAGACTGGGAGAAATGGAATGCAATTCTTAGAGGGTGCACACAGGGTGTCCTGCACATCAGGACACAGGGGAAAAAAAGCCATGACCTCATAAGAGAATGGGCCAGACTTACCAGCCAGTGTTGGAAGTTGTCCTGCTAATTTTGGAAGGTGGCTATGGCTCATTGATGGTGGCAGATCCGGTCAGGGCTCATTGGCATGTGACCTCTAAGAGGTATCACCTCAGACCAGTAAGGTCGGAGGGGCCATCATCAATAAATCTATAAATAATAAATGCTGGAGAGGATGTGGAGAAAAGGGAACCCCCCTATATTGTCAGTGGGAATGTAAACTGGTATAGTTACTATAGAGAACAGTATAAGGGTTCCTTAAGAAACTAAAAAAAAAAAAAATAGACCTACCTTATGATCCAGCAATCAAACTCCTGGGCATATAACCAGAAAAAAAAAAAACCAAAAAACATAATTTGAAAACATATATGCACCCCAATGTCCATTGCAGCCCTATTTACAATAGCCAGGATATGGAAGTATCATATATGTCCATTAACAGAGGAATGGACAAAGAAGATGCGGTACATATATACAGTGAAATACTAGCCGTAAAGAACAGCAAAATAATGCCATTTGCAGCAACATGGATGGACCTGGAGATTATTCTATTAAATGAAGTAAGTCAGAAAGAGATATAACATATGATATCACTTACATGTGGGCTCTAAAAAAGGTACAAAACAGAAATAGTTACAGATATAAAAAATTAAGCAGAAAGTAAAAGTGTTAGTTGCTTAGTTGTGTTCAATTCTTTGAGACCCCATGGTTCATATCTCTGTCCAAGGAATTCTCCAGGCAAGAATACTGGAGTGGGTAGCCATTCCTTTCTGCAGGGGATCTTCCCACCCAGGGATTGAACCCAGGTCTCCTGCATTGCAGACAGATCCTTTATTGTCTGTGCCACCAGGGAAGCCCTAACTGAAGCAGGGGAGGGATAAATTGGAAAATTGAGATTGACGTATATGCACTACTATATGTATGGGCTTCCCTGGTGGCTCAGAGGTTAAAGCGTCTGCCTGCAATGCGGGAGACGCGGGTTCGATTCCTGGGTCAGGAAGATTCCCTGGAGAAGGAAATGGCAACCCACTCCAGTATTCTTGCCTGGAGAATCCCATGAACGGAGGAGCCTGATGGGCTACAGTCCACGGGGTCGCAAAGAGTTGGACATGACTGAGCGACTTCACTTTCACTTTTTCTTTCACTGCTATATGTAAAATAGACAACTAATAAGGACCTACCACATACCACAGGAAGTGTTACTGAATACTCTGTAATGGCCCATATAAGAAAAGAATCTAAAATGGAGTAGATAAGTGTGTGTGTGTGTGGGTGTGTGTTTATATATGCATATGTCAGGGGACGTTTAACAGGAGGATTCCTAGGTGCTGTTTCTCATAAATCCTCTGTTCCTTATCAGTTCCTGGCAACAGGAACGAGTGGAATGGCATGCCGCTTGCAGGGCTGAGGTCATAGGATGAAACACATGCATGAATCTCCTTCAGTAAACATTCTCCTTAAGACAAAAATGCTTAGTCACGATCCTCTTTCTTGAGATATGGATTGTCTCCTGACCTTATGACCACTGTTAATCCCTTGTTCCCTTGATAACAGTTGCTGTATGTTTGGTTTTCTGATCTTTATCATTGTTGAAAGAAATTCCTCTGTACAACAGCCTATATATACTCACAGAAAGATCATTAAAGCACCCTTGCTCCACCAGAGGCTTGGGTCCCCGTATCTTTCTTTCTGTCTCTCTCTCTCTCTCCCTCCCTCCAGCTAATTCTCTGGAGCTTGGAAACCCGCCGAGCTCACGCTCCTGCCCGGGCTTTCAAGACCTCCTCGAGAGGGCACCCTGTGCCTTTCTGAGCAGTGCAAGCCCTGTTCTAGGGTTTTATTGGTTCTCTGCATAAACCAAGGAATATTAGCTTCTTTCTCTCTTTCACTTTCTTATCATCAACTCCAGACCACCAGGTTCTGGTCCATTTAAGGAGCACAACATGAATAGAAACTGATCTACTTTGCTATACACTTGAAATCAACAAAACATTGTAAATTGATTATTCTCCAATAAAAATTTTTAAAATGAAATTATAATACTAACACCATGCAGAAAAATTAACTCAAAATGGATTAAAGATCTAAATGTAAGACTGGATATTATAAAAGTTAGAGGAAAATATAGGTAGAACATTCTTTGACATAAATTGTAGCAATATCTTTTTTGATCTGTCTCCTAAAGTAATGGAAGTAAAAGCAAATATAAACAAATGGGATCTAATTAAATTCAAAAGCTTTTGTACAGAAAACAAAATTGGAAATCATAAACAAAATAAAAAGCAACCCACAGAATGGGAGAAAATATTTGCAAATAATGTGACCAATAAGGGATTGGTCTCCAACATTTACAAACAGCTAAAACAACTCAATATCAAAAAACAAAAAAATGAAAAATGGTTAAAAGAGCTAAATAGAAATTTCTCCAAAGAAGAAATCTAAAGAGGCATTTCTCCTCACATCAGTCAGAAGCCATCATCAAAAAATGTACAAACAGTAAATGCTGGAGAAGGTATGAAGAAAAGGAAACCCTCCTATCTTGTTGGTGGTAATGTAAATTGGTACATCCACTATGAAGAATAGCATGGAGACTATGTAGGTTCCTTAAGAAACTAAAAGTAGAGCTATCATATGTTCCAGCAATCCCACTCCTGGACATATATCTGGAGGTGAATGTGGTTTGAAAGGATACATATACTCCAGTGTTCACTGCAGCACTCTTTACAATAGTCAAGTCAAGGAAGCACCCTAAATATCCATTGACAGTTAAATGGATAAAGAAGATGTGGTATCTATATACAATGGAATATTCAGTTCAGTTCAGTTGCTCAGTCCGACTCTTTGTGAGCCCATGAATCACAGCACGCCAGGCCTCCCTGTCCATCACCAGCTCCCGGAATTTACTCAAACCCATGTCCATAGAGTCAGTGATGCCATCCAACCATCTCACTCTCTGTCGTCCCCTTCTCCTCCTGCCCCCAATCCCTCCCAGCATCAGGGTCCTTTCCAATGAGTCAACTCTTCGCATGAGGTGGCCAAAGTACTGGAGTTTCAGCTTAAGCATCAGTCCTTCCAATGAACACCCAGGACTGATCTCCTTTAGGATGGAGACATATTACTTGATATCATTTATATAAGGCATCTAAATTTTAAAAAGGATAGAAACTTACTTAGAAAAGAGAAACAGACTTAGATAATGAATTTATGGTTACCAGGGTAAAGGCTGAGGTGAGAGACAGATTAGGAGTTTGGGAATGACATGTATACACTGCTATATTTAAAACAGATAATCAAAAAGGACCTACTGTATAGCATATGGAAGTCTCCTCAGTATTCTAATAACGTGGAAGGAAAAAGAATTTGAATAAGAATAGAGACATGAAAGTGTATGACTGAATATACACATTCAGTGATTCAGTGACTAACAGAATCACTCTGCTGTATGCCTGAAACTAATACAACATTGTTAACTAGATTCAAATATAAAATTAAAAAAAAATTAAAGTTACCTTGATTAAATTTAAAGAAAGTGAAAGGAGAATGGCCTAGAAGTAGCCATGAAGAACAAGGAGGGCACCTGTTCCATTTTTTAGGAATTAATTGCTTCAGGGGAGTAAGAAAGAAGAGTTATCCCTTAAGGGAGCTGTAAAAAAAGTAACATTATCAGAAGTGAGCAAGATGTCAGATGGCAGAAATAAGTAGAGAACGTCATAGAAGAGTGGAAGATGTCTCTCTTTTTTAAACCTGTGATTGACTGTGTTCCATAGGGCACAATTAGAGTTTCTGGTATATGTTTTAATTTGATTTTGCTTATGAATTTTATTAGATATTCCAGTTGATTGCTATAAATTTCCCTGTTATTTTATAAAGCTGTTTATATATTAACCACTTACATGTGTTGCAAATGTTTCTAGTTTTTCCTTGAACATTTATGATATTGCTAAATTCCATGAAATATGGTTTATTTGTAATATTTAATGGTCATCAAACATGTTTATTTCAAAAATATTCTCATTGAAAGCCCATGTCCATTGCATACAATTAGCTTACTTCAGGTTTGTGAAAATAGGTATATATGAAATAGTCATTTATAATTTTGGAAATCTGATATATAACAGAAAGAGGAATCAAAGATTAAAACTGACTTTTCCCACACACTTAAGTAAATGTTTTAAAGTAATTTTTAAATAACTTACCTATTCTTTAGACTGTGATGTGTACTCATAGTAACAACCTTTTCAAAATATTTATTCTGTTTAATCAATCTGCACATCCACATATCAGTTCTACATTGTTCATGCACTACTGAATGTTAAAATTTATGGACATGTAAAATAATTGCACATATCACATTCATAACCAGTATACTGCTTTGAGTCTTTTTAAAGTTCATATTTTTTCCTGTAAAAATATACACATTCCTATACAGAGTGGATGTCTGAAAAGGCAAACATCAAAGCACTAACAGTGATTATCTCTGGATGTTAAAATATTTGTGTTTTATTTTATTTTTGCTATTTTTTCATTTTCATTCAATATTATGAGAAAATACATTTATCCTTTAAAATACCACAAACACAGGTATATACTAAACAACCATTTAAAGAGACTTTGAAAAGAGAGAAAATAACCTTTCTCTAGCTTCTCTGTGCCTCAGACAATCATGCTTGTTTCAGTTTATGAAACTCAACATGTTTCATTTTGGACAATTTCATTTTGACATTTTCAGTGCATCTTGTCTCCCATAAATATACTTTGTGTAGCTAAATCCTATTCAATTTTCATATCTCAGCTTAGGTGTTTATAGCTGTTATTTTATAGCAGTTTTCTGTCCATAACCCCATTCCAGTTTTGCATAGTGTGTGCTTTTCCTTGTTACTCCTGTGTAAAATGGTCATCAGTTAGCCAGTGTCTTCCTTTTTGATTGTCAATTCCACTGGGCTAGGGAATGTATTTGTCTAGATGCTTGGATACTTAATACAGAGGCACATCTGAGACAAGCAATATATGGTATTTTGAATAAGTGAGTGAAAAAATGGCTAGCAAAGGGCACAGTTTTACATTTTCTGTGTCTCACTAGGGATATAAGCTTGACTTAGTAACTTAGCATCTCTTGAATTTCCTCACCTAAAAAAAAAAAAAAAATTGAAGGAAGCAATCTGTTTTATTTATTTAAAGTAAATACAAAGGCATGTATGTAAGACATTTAGTCTCTGCATATAAAATGAACATCCAATTGATGATTATGCTATCATTACTTTAAAAAGTTTTCAGGAATACATCCTGTTTAAAAAAAAAAAAAGGCCAACCACTGCAATGGAAACTACAATAGAGAATCTCTGAAAGAATGGCCACCCATTAAGGTGGGCAGATGGTATATATTAATGTTTAAAAAAATCACATTAAATCCTGAAGAAATCAATGGAAGTGGCCAAGATGGCAGAGTTTGAAAACCTTGAAATCACCTTCCTCCATGGGCACACCAAAATTACGGGTGAATTTCATAAAATTTTAAAGCAGAGTTAACAACTATACTTTTCAAACTAAAGAGTGCTTTCAACTCATTCTATGAGACCAGAATCACCCTGATATGAAAACAGACGTACCACCACAAAAAAAGAAAATCACAGGCCAATATCACTGATGAACATAGATGCAAAAATCCTCAATAAAATGTTAGCAAATCAAATTCAATAATGCATTAAAATGATTATATATTATGATCAAGTGGGACTTACACCAAGGATGCAAGGATGCTTCAATATCTGCCAATCAATGTGAAACACCCCCATTAACAAATTGAAGAGCAAAAATGATATGATTCTCTAAATATATGCAGAAAAATCTTTTGAGACATTTTAACATTCATTTATGATAAGAACTCTTAACATGGTGGATATCAAGGAACTTACCTCAACATAATAAAGGCCACATATGACAAATGTACATCCAGCATCATAACTCAACCATGAAAAGTTGAAAGCATTGCCTCTAAGGTCAAAAACAAACCAAGGATGTTCTCTTGCCACTTTTATTAAATATAGTATTGGAAGTCCTAGCCAGAGCAATGAGAAAAGAAAGAGAAATAAAAGGAATCCAAATTAGAAAATAAATAAAACTGTATCTGTTTATAGGTGACATTATACTATTAAAAGTTATTAGGATAAATAATTTGGTAAGATAAAAATTAATAAACATAAATATATTACATTTCTATATACTAATATTAAACAACCAAAAGATAAAACTTTTAAAATTGAATTTATAATATCACTGATAGAATGAAATATCTTAAAAAACTATTTAAATATCTAAATTTAAACAAGGAGGTAAAACTCTATTCTCTGAAAAATGTGAGATACGGTTGGAAGAAACTGAGAATGACAGAAATAAATGGAAAATAGGTGCACATAGATTGAAATAATTAATAATGTTAATGATGAACATAGTAACTTATAGACTCAATGTATCCATTTCAAAGTACCAATGGTACCTTTCATAGAACTTGAGAAAATAATTCTAAAGTTTGTAAAGAATCACAAAGCCCTCAAATAGCCAAAACAATATTGATAAAGAACAAAGGTGGAGGTATTATGCTCTCTAATATCAAACTATTTATACTACATTCTATGATAATCAAAGCATTATGGTATTGTCACCAAAAATGGACACATAGATCAATGGAACAGAATAGAAAGTCCAGAAATAAGCCTATGCATACTCATCTCACATGCTAGTAAAGTAATGCTCAAAATTCTCCAAGCCAGGCTTCAGCAATACGTGAACCATGAACTTCCAGATGTTCAAGCTGGTTTTAGAAAAGGCAGAAGAACCAGAGATCAAATTGCCAACATCTGCTGGATCATGGAAAAAGCAAGAGAGTTCCAGGAAAAAAAAACATCTATTTCTCCTTCATTGACTATGCCAAAGCCTTTGACTGTGTGGATCACAATAAACTGTGGAAAATTCTGAAAGAGATGGGAATACCAGACCACATACCTGCCTCTTGAAAAACCTGTATGCAGGTCAGGAAGCAACAATTAAAACTGGACATGGAACAACAGACTGGTTCCAAATAGGAAAAGGAGTATGTCAAGGCTGTATATTGTCACCCTGCTTATTTAACTTCTATGCAGAGTACATCATGAGAAACACTAGTCTGGAGGAAGCACAAGCTGGAATCAAGATTGCCGGGAGAAATAACAACAACCTCAGATATGCAGATGACACCACCCTTATGGCAGAAAGTGAAGAAGAACTAAAGAGCCTCTTGATGAAAGTGAAAAAGGAGAGTGAAAATGTTGGCTTAAAGCTCAACATTCAGAAAACTAAGATCATGGGATCCGGTCCCATCACTTCATGGCAAATAGATGGGGAAACAGTGGAAAACAGTGGCTGACTTTATTTTTCTGGGTTCCAAAAACACTGCGGATGGTGATTGCAGCCATGACTTTACGCTTACCCCTTGGAAGGGAAGTTATGACTGACCTAGAAAGCATATTAAAAAGCAGAGACACTACTTTGTCAACAAAGGTCCATCTAGTCAAGGCTATGGTTTTTCCAGTAGTCATGTATGGATGTGAGAGTTGGACTATAAAGAAATCTGAGCACCAAAGAATTGATGCTTTTGAACTGTAGCATTGGAGAAGACACTTGAGAGTCCCTTAGACTGCAAGGAGATCCAACCAGTCCACCCTAAAGGAGATCAGTCTTGGGTGTTCATTGGTAGGACTGATGTTGAAGCTGAAACTCCAATACTTTGGCCACCTGATGCAAAGATATGACTCATTTGAAAAGACCCTGATGCTGGGAAAGATTGAGGGCAGGAGGAGAAGGGGATGACAGAAGATGAGATGGTTGGACGGCATCACTAACTCAATGGACATGGGTTTCAGTGGACTCTGGGAGTTGGTGATGGCCAGGGAAGTCTGGTGTGCTGCAATTCATGGTGTCACAATGAGTTGGACATGACGGAGTGTCTGAACTGAACTGAATGTATAAAGAAGGCTGAGTGCTGAAAAATTGATACTTTTGAATTGTGGTCTTGGAGAAGACTCTTGAGAGTCCCTTGGACAGCAAGGAGATCAAACCAGTCAATCTTAAAGGAAGTCAGCCCTGAATATTCACTTGAAGGACTGATGCTGAAGCTCTGATTAAGACTTTGGCCACCTGATGTGAAGAGCCAACTCAATGGAAAATACTCTGATGCTAGGAAAGATTGAGGGCTGGAGGATAAGTGGGTGACAGAGGACAAGGTGGTTGATGGCATCACTGACTCAATGGATATGAGTTTGAGTAATCTCTGGGAGACAGTGATGGACAGGGAAGCCTGGCTTCCTGCAGTCCATGGGGTTGCAAAGAGTTGGACATGAGTTAGCAACTGAATAACAAGTAGTCACAGAATACCTTATAATTTCAATTATGTAGCATCTAAAAAACAAAGGATAAAAACAAGCATAACAAAACAAATAAGACTCACAGGTACAGAAAACAAGACTGATTGCTGCCAGAGGAGAAAGACATGGTGAGGTAAAGTGAATAGGTGAGGGAGATTAAGAGGTATAAACTTCCAGTATCAAATAAGTCAGGGGTTTTAATGCACAGCATAGGGAAATATTCAATAATATTGTAACAACTCTGTATGGTGACAGATGGTAGTTAGACCTTTTGTGGTTATGATTTTGTAATGTATAAGAGTATCAAATCACTGTCATATAACTGAAATTTATATAATATTGTAAGTCAAATATACTTCAATAGAAACAAACAAAAGCAAATGAATTAAAGCTTAAACATAAGGCCCGAAACCATAAAAGGACTTGCTGGATAGCATAGCAAACTCTGATCGATATTCTGTAATGACCTAAATGGGAAAAGAACTTGAAAAAGAATAGATAAATGTATAACAGGATCAATTTGCTATACACCTGAGACTAACACATTATAAATTAACTATACTCCAATATAAAATAATACTTAAAGTAAACATAGGCAGTAAGCTTCTTGACATGGGTCTTGGTAATACTTTTTGGGATTTGTCTCCTCAGACAAGGGAAACAAAAGTTGAAATAAACTAATAGGAGTAGATCAAACTAAGAAGCTTTTGTACAGGGAACAAAACTATCTAAAAAAAAAAAAAAAAAACCCAAAAGGTAACCTACTGAATGGGAGGAAATAGTTGAATACAACATACCTGATATTCACAATATACAAAGAACTCATACAACTCTTCATCAAAAAAAAAAAAAAAAAAAAGAAAGAAAGAAAACAATCAAAAGTGGGCAGAGGATGTGAATATATATTTTACCCAAATAGACATAAGAATGGCCAACAGACAAAAAAGATGCTTAACATTACTAATCGTCAGGGAATTAAAACCACAGTGAGATGCCACTTCATACCTTTCAGAATGGCTATCATTAAAAAGACAAGTAACAGGTGTTGATGAGGATATAGAGAAAAGGGAACCTTTATGCACTGTGGGGTTATAAATTGGTGCATCCAGTATGGAAAATTGTATGGTGGTTCCTCACAAAATGAAAACTGCCATATGATACAGCAGTTTCACATCTGAGGATTTACCTGAAAGAAACTAAAAACACTAATGTGAAAAGATATGTGTACCCCTGTGTTAATTGGAGCATTATTGATAGTAGCCAGGATATGAAAGCAACTTGTGCCCATCGATAGATGAATTAATAAAGAAGATATGCGTGTGTGCATACACATGTACATACAATGGAATATTGTATATATTCAACCATATAATAAAAAATAATGTGCCATTTGTGACAATGTGGATAGATCTATATGTCGTATATTAGTGAAATAAGTCAGAGAAAAACAAATAGTGTATGATCTTACTTACATGTGGACAATTAAAAGCAAAGGAAACAAAAGAAAATGAAAAGTGACTCACAGATACAGAGAACACGCAGATGATTGCCAAAGGGGAGGAGAGTAGGGATGATGAAATAGTAAAGGGAATTTAGGAGTACAAATCTCCAGTTATAAAATAAATAAACCAGAGCAATGTAACATGACATAAATAATATGATTGATAATACTGTAATAACTTTGTATGGGGACAGATGATTACCGGGTTTATTGTGGAGATCATTTCTTAGTGTATAGAAATGTCAAATCACTACGTAGTACACATAAAACTAACATAGTATTGTATGTCAACTATATTTCTACTTAAAAAATATGAATTAATGTCTCAGCATAATGTTTTGACTATCTGCAACAGTGTTTAACAACCTAAAAGTGAAATAAGTGCATCTTTAATGAGGGTTGACAAATGGTGGAATGTTAGTATAGCACAAACTTCTGCAGCTGAAGGTCAGGTGGTGGGGTGTCTTTGGTAGAATTCAAGTACAGTTTATGTCGGAGAGAAAAGTAACAGGATCAGACAAAGATTCAGTTCAGTCATTCAGTCCTGTCTGACTCTGCGATGCCATGGACCACAGCATGCCAGACATCCCTGTCCATCACCAAGTCCTAGGGCTTACTCAAACTCATGTTCATCAAGTCGGTGATGCCATCCAATGATCTTGTCCTCTGTCGTCCCCTTCTCCTCCCGCCTTCAATCTTTCCCAGCATCAGGGTCTTTTCCAATGAGTTGGTTCTTTGCATCAGGTGGCCAACATATTGGAGTTTCAGCTTCAACATCAGTCCTTCCAGTGAATATTCAGGACTGATTTCCTTTTGGATGAACTGGTTGGATCTCCTTGCAGTCCAAGGGACTCTCAAGAGTCTTCTCCAACACCACAGTTCAAAAGCATCAATTTTTTGATGCTTGCTCTTTGGAAGAAAAGCTATGACCAACCTAGACAGCATATTAAAAAGCAGAGACATTACTTTCCAAAAAGTCCATCTAGACAAAGTTATGGTTTTTCCAGTAGTCATGTATGGATGTGAGAGTTGGACTATAAAGACAAAGATTGAAGACATACAAAAACAGAAAGAGGCTGAAGCAGTATCAGAGAATGTGAAGCCTTCTAATTGCATCCATAGATAATTATAAACCACACTATTGCATAGGTTTTCATTAAGATTTTATCTGAGGGGGAAAAAACAGAATAGCAGGATAGAAGGCAAAAAAAGAAACATCTTACAAAATGTTATTGTTAATAGAGTTTATGTTGTTTCCAAATTCAGACTTTGAAAGGTGATTTTTATCACATAAATTTCATGTCTAATTAATTTCAGTTAACCCATGACTTCTTGTCACTCTGCCTCCCGCTCCACCCCAATCACTCATTTTAATAAACTAACTGAAGGAAAGTATAAAATTATAAGCTAAATTGTGCCATGATGCAGGTTCTGTTTAAACTAAACAACAAAAACAGCAAACAGGGTGCTTTGGTATTTTTTGTAACTTTCTGTTACAACTTCTCATTATATTTTAGACATACTTTGGCAATTTACATTTTTTTATACAAATAACATTTTAACTTGTAAATAGTTCTTGGAAATAAGAGAGTCATTTTTACAATCACTTTTGTAAAGTGATAGGTTGATCAAAGTTTTCTTTAATATAAAAGCTTCTCAAATTTAGGGGTTTCCCTGGTGGTTCAGACAGTAAAGATTCTGCCTATAATGTGGAGACCCAGATTTGATCCCTGGGTTGGGAAGATCCTCTGGAGAAGGAAATGGCAACCCACTCCAGTATTCTTGCCTGGAAAATTTCATGGACAGAGAAGCCTGGCAAGCTCAGTCATGGTCCATGGGGTCACAAAGAGCCAGACACAGTTGAGTGACTAACACTTAAACTTGTCAAATTTTAAGCTTGAGCAGTTGAGGTATATCCACTAAGCATTTTTATTTCTGTGTGATATCTATAATTACTTTTGTTACTTCAATTATCATAGGAATTATGAACCATGATTTATAACTTTTTGTGAGATTTCAGATAATATGTATATTCAAGTAACTTTCTATTACTTTGAACATATAGATTTATGATACGATAAAATTATTTGGGTTATCATTAAATGTAGTTAGTTGAAGTTATCAATTTAAAAAATTTGCTCTAACGTAAAAGAAGCAAATGTTAAGATACTGACAAGCTATTTTTCCAAAATTAAGAGTTCCTCTCAGTACTTGCCTTGGTAAAGATAATCATGTAAAATCTAAACAGATCTAATTGCTTAGCTTTTGACAAAAACAGTAATGGTATACTGGCAGACTTAACTGAATTACAGCCCTCAGTTGTTGCATGTTTTCTCAAAATGAAAGTCTTTTAAATGTTTGAAAAAGGTATTTGAAAGTTATCCTTCAGTGGAACACGTTTATGTTAAAATATATATATATGTGTGTGTGTATGTACGTACAATCATGGGGTTATAAAAGGTTAGCAGAAGAAAGGACCTAAGAGATTATCTAATCCACTCCCATGCTTTAATGGAGAATAAATAGATATCAAAAAACAAAAATGGAATGACTTTCAAATATCAGATTTCTGTCTTAACATATTATTTTTCAATTTTTGTAATTCTCTTTTCTTTTCATCCCTCCACACTCCTACCTTTTAATCCTATGTTCTTTATTTCTTCAAATAGTGGAGAACACCTTTTTTTCATTGAGTACTGTTAGGATAAACAAAGATGAATAAGACACAGTAAATATTTCTACATATGTCTGCAAAATATTTGGCAGTGTTTGTCAAGATTATAGATGCAAATCAACAGTTTCTGACTCATCAGTATATCACTTGTAAATATACCAATATATTCTACCGATCTAATCACTGCAATGTCTACACAATAATAATTAAAGTTTATTGTTGTTTGAGTAAAGACTAGTGTGGCAGACTAAAATGACCACAGATTCTTTAACAGTCCTCCTATAGAGAAGTAAGAAATGTATTCCTTTCTCCTTGAATCTATCATGACCTGTGACCTATCCAGTAGAAACTGGTGGAAATGATATTGTGTTAGTTTGGAAGTTTACCTATCAAAAAGGGTGGGAAGCACCCACTTTGGAATCATGAAGCTTTGAGCTTTTTTATAAGGGGACCAATTACCATACTTGAGGTACCCTATGCAGAAGCCCCAAAACCACTCTGTAGAGGGACCCACTGAGCCCATTTTTCCAAGTATCTTCACCAAGAGACCAGACATGTCAGAACATCCATTTTGTATCATCCAGTCCAGCCTGGCATCAGCTAAGTCTTACCAAATAACCTCAGTTTTTACAATATGGACCAGAAAAATCACCTACCTGTATCCTGTGCATATTCATTATCCACAAAATGGTGAGATACAATAAAATCATTGGCATTTTAGCCTGTTTTTTGACTTTTAGGATAGTTTTTTTATGCAATAGTAGATAACTGGAGAAATTGGAAACAAGGTGTCTATAATTAAATAAGCAATTATACACAGAATGGGTCTGTTCTTAATGCTCAGCATGGTATGATCTGTGAGATAAATGCAAACAATGAGCTATAAAATATTAATATATACCTGCTTAAGACATCATCCTATGTAGCTATATACTACACCTATAATGTTAAAGGGATACTGTATCTGAAATGGTGCCCCCTCCCCAAACTGGTATCAGTGCTTGACTTTGTGTGGAGAAAATAAGGAAATAAATGTTATAACATTAGACTGTTTGCTGCGCTGTATTACACATTCAGTAAAAGTCAACTGGAAAAAAAGAGAACAAAGATGATAATTGTATGGTTCTGATTTTGCTTAGTCTTAGACTACTTAGTCTTCTTGGTGTCTAGGGTCCTATAAGAGTTTTAGAACTTGTCTTTAGGGCCCTTTATAGAATATTAGAATGATCACACAGTATTAGTGACTTAGCAAAATGTTTCATGAGCTGCCACTGAAATCTGAGGCTAAATTCCTTGCTGAGCAGATCTGGCCCTAAAAGAGATGTACAAATTCAGAACATCAGGTTTGCATTTCCAATCATCCTCCATACCCCATACCGCATGTATAATGAAAGATGATTACGCAGTCACTGGCAACACAGCTGGGAAGTGTTCTCTTGAATAAGATTTTTGTTCTCTTCTTATTTCAAAACAGCCTTTATTTTCATGATATCTTACATAGAACAGATGGTCTCAAAAGTTAAATTTGACCATGAATACCACATTAGCTGTCATGTAACTAGGGAAAGACAATTATAAACAAGAACTTCTTTTTAAAATGTTTCATTTATTTTACTGTTATATGTGTATGTTTGTATTTGGTGAAGAAAGTATTTAGCAAATATGGTTTATTTCTGTTTTATAACTCATTATTGCCTCATTTTATTTATGACCATTCAAATTCAAATAAGGATACATCTCAAGCGTTATTAATATGCAATAGGGTACTGCAATCATATCACTAGCACAGAAAAAGAGAAGAAAAGTTTTTCTTATTGTTTTCCAACTAGAGAGTCAATATAAGCAGATGTTCTATTTTTGACTTGCCAAGGAAATTATCACTTTTCGAAGAGATACATACAGAGTTGAAATATCCTCCAGTCATTGAAAAAATAATTCTCAGCATGGCAGTGAGCTGTGAAGAGGCAAACATTTGGAAATGGGATGACCACCTAATATATATATATATTTTTTGCATTAAGTCTACAGAATTTATGCCAGCCTTCTCTTTAGTAGTTTTCTGTTCTGGTGTTCATCCATTGACCTTATTTTCAGGGGTGGGTTGCAATCATTTTAAAGAAATGAGACTATAGGAAGAAAACAAGGATCACAGTAAAAACAAAAATAAAGAAAAAGTGGAAAAGATTTAGAAAATTTCAAAATAAACCACATAGAGAAAACTTTAGGAATAATCATATAGTAGATCTAACAATCCAAAAATATCCTTTTGCCTACATGGTTAGGATATGATCATACAAGTTTTTCTGCTGCCATCTTTACTTTAACTTACTGTTCCTTCTATAGTTTGCTCTTTATCAGTACTGGGGAGTAGTGTAACATAGGAGTAACAACTCCGAATCCAAAGCAAGACTCCTGGCTGCCAAGCTTTACAATTTCCTATATGAGTATCCTTTGACATGTTATTTCATCTCTTTATCTTGTAGCTTTGGATCTTTTAAAGTAGAAAAATAATAATATCTTCATTATAGAAAGCACGCAAGGATTAGAAGAGTTGATACTTGCAAAGAATATAGAACTGTAAGTAAGCACTCACATGTTGTTAACGACTGTCTTCATTCATTAATCAGAGATAAACAAAGATATCCACTGCTGCCATTTCTGTATTTGCCTTGTCTAGTTGTGTGCAGTTATTCAAATGATTCTTCATGAAGGAAAAAAAACAAACAAACAACTGTTACCCTTCTAGGTAACACCCCCATATAATGCTATATCCTGTCAAATACTTACATGTAACCATATATCTAGCTTTGGCTAACATTGCACTGGTCAATATTTTAAATATGCTATTTTTATGAAAGAGCTGTGCCATGACAATCACTTACACTTTAAATTAGTTATGAAATACCATTCACTTATTGATTGATTGAATCAATATATTGATATTAAACATCCACCACATTCCAGAAATTATGCTGTCCTCTGTGGTTACAGACATACCTAAATGGCCCTAGCTTGATGGCGCTCATTACCTACCAGAGGAAACAGATCATAAAACTAAACAAACATATAATACACGGTGGTAAGTGTTCTTCCTGTCTTATGACCTAAGTAATATAGGACTAGAGAAGAAGGAACATTTAAATCCACAGTAGAAGAGAGGGGAGTAGTGCAGTGTGCTCGACACATTACAGACACAAGGACCTTCAAGACTTAAGTGGAAAACCACATGTGAATAAGATTTAAGGGACACGCTATGGTAGGAAATACGAGTAGCAGAGTTTGATAGTAAAGTGTCTGAGATCTGTGATAAACAGTTTCACTGTTATTTTTAAGTAAAGGAGAAGTTCAAAAGATTGCCAAAGAAATTAATAGAATCTGTGGTTAAAATGCAGTTAAAATTCCTTGAATTTATGTGTTTCTTGATGATTATGTTATTGATAATGCTGCAAATTAAAATAATACCTGTGTTCTAGTTATTTTGACAGAACCACTTGTTAGCTTGTGCTCTACAGGTTAAAATCTGTATTAAAAGGCATTAATCATTTACTGCAACATGGAATGCATACATGCACATATAATGAATGATACAGCTTCTTTAGGTCTTGGCAATTTTCTGAACTATGGATGCCCTAAGACATTAGCAAGGAAGAAGAGTGAAGTTTGAGAATTCATCTTTCTTCTGGAAAGAATAGTGCCACAACTATAATACCACATTACCTTTTAAACTGGAGTCATACCTGTTCACCTTGATATTCATTTTTAAAATAATAGAGTAAAAATATAACCGTTTTCATGAAAAAGATAAACTGAAATATGGCAAAGACAAAATCATATTCTACTCCAAAATTTTGTTTCAAAGTCATAAATCATGTAGCTAGTTCAGTTCTGTATCTTTGACCTTGTGCAGTGTCAAAATCCAGGCTAAGTCTGCCTCTGAGATGGAGTCATGCTCCATAAGTTTCCCTAGTGTTTATACTTCCATTTGCATCATGCGGTGAAGCTGTGTAAGAGGTATGTTGGCATTCTCTTTGAAACATTTATGTACGTTTACAGTTAGTTCAAAGGAAAAAGATTAAAGCACTAACAATAAAATAATGTAAACATTTATTCAAACATTATTTCTGTTTATGTTTAACCCCAAAATAGACATTTTCTGAAAATTTCTAGTATCTCTCAAACAATGCTCAGAAACAAGATAACTAAAAATAATGAGAGCAATGACATTAACAATAAATTAAATATTTACTACTTATTTACATACATATTTTATCTTTTAATACTGTCTACTTTGTAAAGCTACTGTTACTACATTTATTGAATTCAACAATATTAATTATTGGTCTGGCTGAAAAAGTTCATTCAGGCTTTTCCGTTATAGGAAAACCCAAATGAACTTTTTGGCCAAACCAATGTATGAAAATTAGATTATAAATGAGTCAAAAAATACCTTAATATACATAAAAGCTGAGTAAAACAATCTCTTAGATGCTAAATATTTGCACCTATACCATATATAAGGTATCATAATCTACACATTAAAAATTCATTAAATTAAATGCATGTAATTTCCCATGGGCAATACAGATATAACATTAAAATGCTTGATAATATAATACAAATACAAGTAATACTGTTTGATAATAGTGAAATATTTGAAATGTAACACTAACTTCAGCATTCCGAAATATAGATCAAAATAAAACCTTAAAATCTCACTGTAGATATCAAAACATGCTATTCTAAAAATTATATCAATAATAATATGGAACAAAAAGATCAAATAATTTGGTTTCTTGCATCTGATATAATTGTTCATGTGAAATAATTAGATAGGGAGCAACCTCTAATACTGGACAGAGATTTTATCATTTTCTTTAGCTAATCATCTGGTTCACCACAAAATGACATAAGTTGTTGAAGAGACCTTTTGACATTGTTCAGTCCCCATTTATGTATATTTTTAAATCACCATAGACTCTGAATGCAGAGTTGCAAAGAATAGCAAGGAGAGATAAGAAAGCCTTCCTCAGCGATCAATGAAAAGAAATAGAGAAAACAATAGAATGGGAAAGACTAGAGATCTCTTTAAGAAAATTAGAGATACCAAGGGAACATTTCATGCGAAGATGGGCTCAATAAAGGACAGAAATGGTATGGACCTGACAGAAGCAGAAGACATTAAGAAGAGGTGGCAAGAATACACAGAAGAACTATACAAAAAAAGATCTTCTTGACCCAGATAATCACGATGATATGATCACTCACCTAGAGCCAGACCTTCTGGAATGTGAAGTGAAGTGGGCCTCAGGAAGCATCACTACAAACAAAGTTAGTGTAGGAGAAGGAATTCCAGTTGAGCTATTTCAAATCCTAAAAGATGATGCTGTGAAAGTGTTGCACTCAATATGCCATCAAATTTGGAAAACTCAGCAGTGGCCACAGGACTGTAAAAGGTCAGTTTTCATTTCAATGCCAAAGAAAGGCACTGTCAAAAAATGCTCAAACTACTGCACAATTGCACTCAACTCAAAGGCTAGTAAAGTAATGCTCAAAATTCTCCAAGCCAGGTTCAGCAATATATGAACCGTGAACTTCCAGATGTTCAAGCTGGTATTAGAAAAGGCAGAGGAACCAGAGATCAAATTACTAATATGCACTGGATCATCAAAAAAGCAAGAGCGTTCCAGAAAAACATATATTTCTGCTTTATTGACTATGCCAAAGCCTTTGACTGTGTGGATCACAATAAACTGTGGATAATTCTGAAAGAGATGGGAATACCAGACCACCTGACCTGCCTCTTGAGAAACCTGTATGCAGGTCAGGAAGCAACAGTTAGAACTGGACATGGAACAACAGACTGGTTCCAAATAGGAAAAGGAGTATGTCAAGGCTGTATATTGTCACCCTGCTTATTTAACTTATATGCAGAGTACATCATGAGAAATGCTGGGCTGGAGGAAGCACAAGCTGGAATCAAGATTGCCGGGAGAAATATCAATAACCTCAGATATGCAGATAACACCACCCTTATGGCAGAAAGTGAAGAAGAACTAAAAAGCCTCTTGATGAAAGTGAAAGAGGAGAGTGAAACAGTTGGCTTAAAGCTCAACATTCAGAAAACTAAGATCATGGCATCTGGTCCCATCACTTCATGGCACATACATGGGGAAACAGTGGCTGACTTTATTTTGGGGGCTCCAAAATCACTGCAGATGATGATTGCAGCCATGAAATTAAAAGACACTTACTTCTTGGAAGGAAAGTTATGACCAACCTAAGTGTAAGTAAGTTAAGTGTAGTCGCTCAGTCGTGTCCGACTCTTTGCAACCCTGTGGACTGTAGCCCACAAGACTCCTCTATCCATGGGATTCTCCAGGCAAGAACACTGGAGTGGGTTGCCATTTCCTTCTCCAACCTAGACAGCTTATTAAAAAGTAGAGACATTACTTTGACAACAAAGGTCCATCTAGTCAAGGCTGTGGTTTTTCCAGTAGTCATGTATGGATGTGAGAGTTGGACTTATTATAAAGAAAGCTGAGCACTGAAGAATTGATGCTTTTGAACTATGGTGTTGGAGAAAATTCTTGAGAGTCCCTTGGACTGCAAGGAGATCCAACCAGTCCATCCTAAAGGAGATCAGTCTTGGGTGTTCATTGGAAGGACTGATGTTGAAGCTGAAACTCCAATACTTTTGCTACCTGATGCGAAGTGCTGACTCGTTTGAAAAGACCCAAAGGGCAGGAGGAGAAGGGGATGACAGAGGATGTGATGGCTGGATGGCATCACTGACTCAGTGGACACGAGTTTGGATGAACTCCGGGAGTTGGTGATGGACAGGGAGGCCTGGTGTGCTGCGATTCATGGCATTGCAGAGTCGGACATGACTGAGCGACTGAACTGAACTGAACTGAACCATAGACTCAGATGTACGTAACCAATTTGAACAGAAATTGATCAAATCACTGAGGATATTTCAACTATAAGATATGTTGGGAAATTCACACACTTCTTAAAAACATAGACAAGATTTCTTGATTTCTTTGTGTTGTTCACTTACAATTAATAAAATTGGGAATTAAATTGGTATTTTAATAGTTTAGATATTAACTAACTTGTGAACAGCTGCAGTAAAACTGAAGAATCAAGAAAACGACTTATGATGATATTTAGAAGGTCAATTCTAGTTTTCCTTGCTCTCTATGAGAGATAAATATTGAAAATGTCCTCTATTTCGGAAGCTAGTATTAAGAAATATAACATACAAGGTCTCATACTTGATAGAGATTTAATTCTTCTCATTTTCTAATCATGTATTGTTTCAGATAAAATTTAAATCGTGCTTTTCCTTGTTTTAGAATAGCAAATTCATTTTTTTAATCCCTGAAAATGTATTTTCTGTTATTATTACATTCTTCTATTTCATACCTTCAGAGAAGAGCAGCAATCATTAAGGCTTAGTTTGATTTAGTTTGATTTGGTTTTCTGTCATAAGTGTAAGGTATAAGAATGCTTTGCAGCATAGCTATAAAGTGCACCAATTGATTAAAGTAGCAGTTGTTTTTGCTATAAATAGTATTCTCTAGCAGCTCAGGAGTTCTGCAAATGACATTTACCCTACTAGAGTAATAAAGAGAATAGTCATGTACTGGAAAATTTACATCACATAAAAAAAATGGTAAATTCTAAATTAAGTTAGTGTTGAAACTTTCTACTTTCTTTTTATTTTTTTCCATTAAAAAATGTACTTGGTATGACAGAGGTTGCTGTCTAAGAAATTAGTATTCAAAAAAAGTCTCTGTGCTTACTTAGCTGCCTCAACACTTTAGTACTAAAGTTAAAAATAAGAAGTAATAAAAACTAAATGAGATTGTTCAGTAGGTACAGCTGGTCACTATTATAGAATCACAGTGTGAGCAGTATTGCTCACAAAGTATTTCTGGGTCAGCTTTGGACATTTTTCTTACAAGTATCCCCACTACTGAGTATCAAATAACATGCTGATTCTATAAAGCAGCCAGTTTTAAGATTACAGATATCAGTGTTAGCAATGTTTCCATATTATTGAAAAGATCCTAATTGAAGCCTAGTTATCCAGAATAGAAGGGAAAAAAAAGAAAAAAGGTCATTAGGGGCTTCATAATTTTTGATTACTTGTTGATGGTAAGTATTATTTCTACAGTGAGGAAAATTGCAGCTATAATGCTGATTCCACTTCCACCAAGATAAGAATTGCATTTGATTGGAAGTCATTGCCTCCGAAATTATTTCTAACCTTAGGTCAACAGTTTCATACAGTCTGCTTGCTGGAGGGTATGTCTTAGTTGCCTGATTAGACCACATTACCTAGATACACCTTGGAAGTGACTGAACACTTAACCCTCTGGTGTTTAAATTGTTTTGCAGAATAACGGACTATAAATAAATATAGCTATTATTATGCTATAAAAGAAAACTATCAAACTGAGCACATTTTTCTGCATAAATATTCAAAACAAAAGCAATCTAGAGTCAATATTTGCTCAAAACTTTTGTGTAGCATTTTGCTTAAAGTTGACAGTGGAAGAAAATCCATAGATGTCGTATTGTAATCAACTACACATTCTTTGGAACACTAGTGCACGTCTTGGAGATAGGTAATAAGATAGGTAGGATACCATTTACTAAGCCAATAGAAGGATTTCTCTTCCAGATAGAGAGAGGAAATATATTTTTGAATATTTCTCCCAGTAAGCACAACTAAGACCCTAGACATGTAAAAACAACCTAAGAAGACTTTGAAAAGAAAAGACTAGATTGGCTAAGGACTTTGCAAACCAATGAAAGCCACACTGGTGTATATCCTAGGTGTTGTTTTTGCCACGTGACTCCCAGACTTGGTACTTAAAGGAGCTAGCAATGGAGAAGTGCTAATGGGAGCAATTAAAAGCCTTCAGAATTCCTGCTTTCTTTAGCTTTGGCCAGGAAAGGGAAAGCCTAGAAAGACAGAAGTCTTGTTAACAACTGCTGAATTGCAGACAAACAGCACAGGAAATAATGGCCCCACTCCAACCCATGCCACTAAAGACAGAGGCAAGATTTCCACCCCTCACAAAGTTACAATGCAGCTCTCCAATTCACCTTCCCCCTACCCATTCTCTAGTGGTGTCTGAGAGGGCTGCAAACTAAAAAGAAAGCAAACTAAGGTTGAAAGTTAAAACTGAAGTTGAAACTAAAGTTGAAAGAGAAAGCAAACTAAAGTTGAAAGCAGTGAGAGAGAGAGAAAACCTCATCTATTAGGGAAAAGGTTCAAATGAAAACAAATTTCTCATTAGAAACCATGGAGACTAGAAGGAAGTAATACATCATTTTTCAAGCCCTTAAAGAAAAGAAATGGCAACCCAGGGTTCCCTATCAATTTAAAATATCCTTCAGGAATGAAAATGAAATCAATATGTTTCAGATAAAGAATATGTGTGAAAATGTGTTGCCAGGAAACTCAGGACACTTGGAACATCAAAAAGGAATAAAGTACAATAAGAAAAAAAAGTAAGGATAGGTAAATAGATATTCCTTCTTTTGACCTTTCTAAATTTTCCTTACTGGTTGAAGCAAAAATTATAGCAATGTCTGACTTAGTTTTAAAAGTGTTAGAATAAATATTTGAGATAATTTTATTGTAAAAGGAAAAGCAAAGGAAGGGTGAAAGGTAAGGTTTAACTCCAAAATTATAGCAACAATAGATTCTAATATAACATAATGTAACACCACACATTGTGTCTGGTATAATTTAATATTACCCATCAAATCTGATATACTGTAATACTATAAATAAACCACTAGAAAGTCTAAAGGGAGATAGACCAGAAAAAAAACATTGTAAATGAAAATGGCATTCTACAAAGTGTTAAAGGAACCCACAGGATGGTGGGAAAAGGGGTGGCAGGGGAACAAAGGGACCAAAATATTCATTAAAAACAGAAAAATCAAAAACAATTATGCTTACATTCCCAAACAAAAAATAGTTTCTATTAAGTGTAAACAGTTTAAATATACCAACATAGAGATTAGCAAAATGGATTTAAAATATGTCCCAAATATTATATATACTGCTTACAAGAAATTCACTTCAAATAGTAAAAAAAAAAAAAAAAAAATAGGTTAAAAGTAAAAGGATGGAAAAGATGTATCATGCAAATGTTCATTCAAAGAAAGCAGGAATACTTTCACTGATACCTCTTTAGAGCAAAGAAAATTATCAGAAACAGAGAGGGACTTTATATAATGATAGAAGGGTCAGCCCATCAAAAATAATTTTCTGTCTTAAATATCCATGCACCAAACAACAGAGCTGCAAAATATGAGAAGCAGGGGGAAAAGTAACACAAGTGAACAGTTCAATCTGATATGAATTATTTAGATAATCAGAGGGAAGATTTGATACACACAAGGGCAAGGCGGTATAAAAATGGAGCTTAGAGAGGTTTGAAGATGCTAGCCTTGAAAAGAAGGAAACTATAATAAAGAAAAGTAATCAATGAAATTAAAAACAGGAAAAATAAAATGTGGGGTAGAAAATGAACTGATTCTTCAAAGAAGAGAGAAATTACCACTATCAGTAATGAGATGGGGTGATATCTTCAAAGACACTATAGACATCAAAATGATATTAAAGGAGCAATATAAAAAGTTCTGGGGCTGCCCAGGTGGTTTAGTAGTAAAGAATCTGCTTGTCAGTGCAGGAGATTCAGGCAATGTACGTGTGTTCGATCCTTTGTTCAGAGAGGATGCCCTGAAGTAGGAAATAGCAACCCATTCCAGCATTCTTGCTATAAAATTCCATGGACAGAGGAGGCCGGTGGCCTACAGTCCACGGGGTCACAATGAGTCAGACAGGAGTGAGAATACACACACAATTCTATATATGTAAATTTCACAGCTTAGGTGAAATAGACCAAGTCTTCAAAGTAAAAACTAACACAGATCACCTAATATGATACAGATAACTTGAATAACCTTGTACCTACTAGAGGAAATTAATTTGTAATTAATAAAACTACCAAAAAAAAAAAAACCGAAAAAAAAACCAAACAAAAAAACGCAAAACTCCGGACCTAGACAGCTTCATTAGGGAATTTGGTTAAATCATTAAAAAATTAAGACTAATGCTGTACAACCTCATTTACAAAGCACAAGAAGAAGAGACATTTCACAAATCACTAATAAATCTAGTATTATCCTGATACCAAATAAGACAAAGACAGTTTAAAAAAGAAAATTATGGATTAATATTCCTAATATAAATGCAAAAATTGTTATGAAATATAAGACAATCAAATTCAAATATATTATGTATAGATATATTATTTTACACCATGAAAATAATGAGGTTTATTTTAGGAGTACAAGACTTGTTCTCTATTTAAAATCTCAATCCATGTATGGTATAGAAGAAAAATTAAATGGTCATATCAACTGATGAAGAAAAAGTATTTGATAAATTCAATTGACCCAGTATAAAGTCTCAGAAATATAGGGATAGAAGAAGATGTTCTCTGTTGATAAATGGCTTTTACAAAAAAAAACCAAAAAAAAAAAGCCCCTACAATTAATGTGCTTAATTAATTGCAATTAACAAACTGCTTTTTCCTCTGATCTGTTACTCTAAATAGTGCTCTTATTTGCAAAGCAGAAATAGAGACACAGACATACAGATGCCAGTGGGGGAAGAGGGGCTAGTGAGATGACTTCAGAGATTGGGATTGACATATATATATACACTACTATATTTAAAATAGTATAACTAATGAGAACCTATTGTATAGCACAGGGAACTCTAATCATGACTGATGACCTAAATGGGAAGGAAATCCAAAAACAAGGGACATATGTGTATATATATATATATATATATATGGCTGATTCACTTTGTTGCGCAACAAAAGCTGTCGCAGCAGTATAAAGCAACTATCAGTTCAGTTCAGTCGCTCAGTCTTGTCTGACTCTCTGCGACCCCATGAACCACAGCATGACAGGCCTCCCTGTCCATCACCAACTCCCGGAGTCCACCCAAACCCATGTCCACTTAGTCGATGATGCCATCCAACCATCTTATCCTCTGTCATTCCCTTCTCCTCCTGACCTCAACCTTTCCCAGCATCAGGGTCTTTTCAAATGAGTCAACTCTTCGCATCAGGTGGCCAAACTATTCGAGTTTCAGCTTCAAGATCAGTCCTTCCAATGAACACCCAGGACTGATTTCCTTTAGATGGACTGGTTGGATCTCCTTGCAGTCCAAGGGACTCTCAAGAGTTTTCTCCAACACCACAGTTCAAAAGCATCAATTGTTCTGTGCTCAGCTTTCTTTACAGATGTACATTTAGCAAAACATATATAGAACTTGAATGTTGTAAACTACAAGATGCAGATTAAAAAAAAAATCAAAGATCTAATAACAGAGAAGCACTGTGTTCATGAATTACAATACATTATAGTAAAAATGTCAGTTCTTCCCTAAACTGATATATATGATTAATCTGATTCCTATGAAATTCTCTGCAACAAGAGAGACTAGACAGATATATTATAAGAATTAAAATAGAGAATAGACAAGATTATTACAAATTTATATTGACTGGCAGAAGAACCAGCATCAGTAAAATAATATTTAAAAAGCAGAATAAAGTGAGAAAAATCAGTCCATCCAACTTTAAGAAGCATTACATAGCTACAGCAATCAAATGTGTGGGTTTTCAGAAGAATTCAGAAATAGACACACACAGATATGCCCAAGTGACTTTGACAAAGTACAAAATACAACTCAGTGGAGGCAAGATAGTGTTTTCATTGAGTTATTCTAGAACAAAGTAATGTCCATAGATAGGCAAAAATAAGTTGGGAAATCTTGACCTAAGTCTTACTTCTTAAAAATGGTAAGGCAAAATAAATCATGGATGTAAATCTAAAATGTAAAGCTATAAAATGTTTACCAAAAAATATTAGGAAATATCTCCAGAATTTATGGCTATTTCAAGTGTTCTTATCACTGTTTTCTTTCATGAATAATGTCATGTATAAGTTGGACTTTGTCAAATTTATGAACTTTTGCTCTGTGAAAGACCTGTTAAAACATGACAACACAAGCTACAGAGTAGGAGAAACTATTTGCAAACTATATATCCTATGGCATATATTTCACAGAATATATTAAAAACTTCTAAGACACAAGAGTTAAAAAAAAAAATCACTCATCCAACTAGAAGATAGGAAAAGACATGAAGAGACATTTCACCAGAGGATATACAGGTCTTAAACAAGAACACCACACAAAAAGATGTTCAATATCATTAGCCATTGTTTCATCGCTAAATCATGCCCGACACTTTTGCAATCCCATTGACTGTAGCCCGCCAGGCTCCTCTGTCCATGGGATTCTCCAGGCAAGAATACTGGAATGGGTTGCCAGTCCCTCCTCCAGGGGATCTTCCTGACCCGCGTTGGCAGGTGGGTCCTTACCATCGTGCCACATGGGGCACATACATACACAGGAACATGAAAATGGATGTGTATTACCTTAGTCCTAATCATAGACACAAAATGTCCTTCAATGGGTGACTACCACAGTGAAACAAACTATGGTTTATCCATATCATGAAATACTAGTCAACAGTAAAAAGGAATTAACTATTTACATATAACAATGTGGATTTTTCTATAGAAAATTGTGCTGAGACAAAAAGAAAAAAGAAAATGGAACTCCAAGGGATTTACCAACTATAGTATTCCATTTATACAACATCCTCAAAGTGACAATACTGAAGAAACGAGATAATATTACACAAATGCCCAGAGATAAGGAGGGTGTGTGGCAGGAGGGAATTGAATGTGGTTTGAGGATTCTTGTAATGATGAAACTAGTCTGTCTTGACTACATCAACATTAATATCCTGGTTATCATGCTGTACTACAGTTTTACAAGATGATAACCTTTGGGGTAAACTGGTAAATAGTACAACAGATCTCACTGTAATATGTCATATACCTTCATGCCTATCTACAGTTATCTCAGAATTAAAAGTTTAATTTTAAAAATATTTTCAGAAGTCAACAGAATGTGGAATTGCAGGAAAGTAAGCTGAAACTCCAGTGTTTTGGCCACCTGATGTAAAGAGCTGACTCATTTGAAAAGACCCTGATGCTGGGAAAGATTGAGGGCAGGAGGAGAAGGGGATGACAGAGGATGAGATGGTTGGATGACATCATCAACTCAATGGACATGGGTTTGGGTGGATTCCGGGAGCTGGTGATGGACAGGGAGGCCTGGCATTCTGCGGTTCATGGGGTCGTGGAGAGTCGGACATGACTGAGCTACTGAACTGAACTGAACTGAACACATGGGAGCTTATGTATGATTTCAACAGAGCAGTAATACAGTATATTATATATTTTTTAAGTTAATTGTAGGAATACAAAGTAGAAAACAAAAGAATGAATAATGAATATTTAATATTCTCAAATAAAAGCTTTTGTAAGACTATTATAAAAGTTGAATTGTCAGCTATTCATGATTGAATACCTGATATATATGTGTGATAGATACGTGCTATAGAGTATATGATATGATTTACATGTCAGAATTGAGGAAGGCAAGATTATATATCACTATATGTGAATACGCATATGCAAGGTTATAGAACAGTCCACAAGACTACCATCACTTTTGACACCAATAGCAAACCCAGTGGTATCTAAATTCTTAGCTTCAGTAATTTATTGGGAAGGTACACAGAACTCCCTGAAAACTGTTATGATTATGGTTTGTTATAGTAAAAGAATACAGATTAAAATCAGCCAAGAAAAGAGAATCATGTGCAAAATATAGAACATTCCAAACATGGAGTTTCCAGCTGTCTTTTCCTCCTACCGACCTGTATGTGACAGTATGCATGTAGTTTTAACACTCAGGGAAGCTTACTCAAGACATGATGTCTAGAGTCTTTTCTAGGGCTCCATCATATTGACATGGTCAACTGCCCACATGCCTGACCTCATTCTCCAGACCCACCAGTGGTCAAGCTGATACCATATGACCCAGAACTGCTACCAGAAATTCTACTGTTAGACTACCTGGTGTGTCCCCAGGTCCCCAAGTAAAAGAAATTTTTTTATCAAGCAGGACATTCCAAGGCATTAATGATTACCTCCAGGGAATTGAATATAAAAACTCTTTGGGAAAGGTTAAATTCTCTACTATATAGTATGTATGCATTTTTATACAAGCATACTTCATTTTAGTGTGCTATACTTTATTTTACTTTGCAGATAACTGATTTTTTTTTTCCTTACAAATTGAAGGTTTATGGTAACCCTATGTCAAGTAAGTCCATTGGTGTCCTTTCTCAAACAGCATTATTTTCAAATTGAGGTATGTATATTGTTTTTCTTTTTTTAGAAATAATGCTATTTCATACTTACTAGATGCATGAGTGTGTGCTAAGTAACTTCAGTCGTGTCAGACTCTTTGCAACCCCATGGACTGTAACTCGCCAGGCTCTTCTGTCCACAGGATTCTCCAGGCAAGAATACTGGAGTAGGTTGCCTTTCCTTCTCCACGGGATCTTCCTGACCCAGGGTTCGAACCCATGTCTCTTACATCTCCTGCAGTAGCAGGCAGGTTTGTTACTACTAGTCTCACCTGGGAAGCACACTAGACTATATTATATTGTAAGCATAACTTTGACATGCACTAGAAACAAAACAATTTTGTGACTGTCTTTATTGAGGTATTAGCTTACTGCCAGTGATCTGGAATCAAACCTGCAGTATCTCCAAGCTGCAATACTTATAGATTAAAATTCCCTTAAAATGAGATTCCAGAGGATCTGGGTCATGGAGCATACAGAGTCCCCCTTTGATTTGCAATAAATCTAAGACCAGTGTTATCAATGTGTTTGTGTGTGTTAGTTGCTTCAGTCATGTCTCTTTGCAACTCCATGGACTGTAGCCCGCCAGGCTTGTCTGTCCAGGGAATTCTCCAGGCAAGAGTACTGGAGTGGGTTGCCATGCCCTTCTCCAGGGGATCTTCCTGATCCAGGGATTGAACCCAGGTCTCCTGCATTGCGGGCAGATTCTTCACAAATTGAGCAACACTTGAAGACCCACAATGTTATCAATAGCCTCCTTTAATGACTAGGGGGGAAAAAAAAAGTTTATATTTTCTGTGCAATTGAGACCATATGTTTCAATATAACTCAACTATTAGGACTTAGATCCTAGACCATCTTTATCAACCTAACTTAGGTGTTTATTTCAGTAATGCTTGCCCAGAAAATAAGTCCATAAACTAATAAATGGTTTACAATTTGCTTCAGCAAAGTTGTGGAAAACAATTTATTCAGGCAAATGATTTGCTTATCTGGGAAATAGTTGCTTTATTGGGCAATGCGTTATACACTTAAGAAAACTGCTTACTTTTCAAAAAACAGGTTGCTCACCAAGACCTTTTTCTTATTATGTTCACGAATCCTAAGCTTACACTATAAACTAAATTATTCATTTGAAAAAGACCTTAGAATGGAAATAAAGAACCAAAATCTCAAACATTCAATGGTCTGTATTTTAAGTGGTATGAGACTGCTTCCAAGTAAATTCAAATTATAAAATTACTTTTTAAAATTGTGTCACTAAAGCAAATAAATATATGTGGAAAACGTGTCTCTTTTACATTCCCATATCCCCCCCTAAATAAATTAAACTATATCCCTTCCCTTATCCAATATACTTACATGCTTCCTCCCTCTGCCTTCCCATCTGACTAATTCACCTATGATGTTCACCATTCAGAAACTCCCAATACCTTTCAGGTTGAGTCATAATTAGAATACAGCAAGCCACTTGAAGCTTATTTTGGGCCCTTGTACTGGTAATAGGTGAGAGCTATTGTTAATAGTCCAAAAACCTCGGAAAATAAACAGAAATTTATAGAAGAATTTAGAACAGTTCAAAGGATGTCATTGGGAATCTCATTTGAAAATAATGAACGACAAATGCAGAGGATGAAGATCTTGATTGATTTTTACGAGGTCCCATTTTGCATAGGGAACTAAAGTGCTTTCAAAAAACTGAAAATGCTGCATAATATCTTGGGAGATTCTCTCTGACATCTTTCTAGTGAAAATAGATTATATTTTAATACAGTCCTACACACAAAGAGACTAAATCGTTAAGTAATTTCAGTAATAGGTTAACTCTTTCATGTAAGGATTTCATCAGATGTAAATTCTTAAACAGATGTATTGAATCTTCCTCTTCATGTTTTCTGTCTAACCTTAAGGTCGAAACAGAGAACTTAAAATGCAGCAAAATCTAGAATGGGAAATATGTAGTCCTATTGCCAGATCTCTAACTACTTTCTGAGCATTTTTAAAGAGTCTCCAAGTAAAAGTAAAATAATACCCAGGAAAAACTAATACTGAAAACCTTACAAACAAAGCAACTGGCTACTCCTATCCAGTTATTATGTACCAGCATGGAGAGTCTTTTGAAAAAGACACCTGCAGACACTGCAGGCAGAGAACTTTAGGTAAACAATTGTCCTTTGTTTGCTAAGAAACTGAATAAGAAAAACAACTTAACAGCTGATCAATGAAAGTGTTAGCAGGAACCAAGTGCCCAATTGCCTAGTTTATTCTTAAATAATCATGGGAGAAATCTGTGTAAATATTAAATGACAACTCTATATATTTTGATAGATGTAGTTATGGAATGTGAACTTTAAACACTTGTCCATCCTATGCGAACTCTGCCTCACAGTCTGTTTCTAATAACCCACAGATACTTGCCAGGCCCTAGCCTGTAATCTTTACACTGGTTTCCCTTTATGACAGGAGAATATTTATTTTTATTTTTCTGGAAAACACAACAATGTATTGAGATAGTTATGTTCCTGGAGTTTACCAAGACATGGTCTTACTCTTCAAAGCTTTTAACAAAGGCCCCTGAGGATCCTTAAATTACCCTGAAATTCTATTATTACCCAAATATGCAAATAACCTCTCCATATGTTCTAAACATGAAGTAAGCTCTAAGATTGATTACAGCAATTTACCTGCTGTTTTAGCTCAGAAAGAATATTGAACTTCTAAATTCATGCTTTAATATTATCAAAGGAAATATGTCCCCTAGGATATGATTTATACCTAAGAGGTGAACTCCTATACCCCTTTCTTCCTCAAACATTTTCATTCAAATCACCTTTTACTAGAGCTGCGCCCTAGCATCTCTCTGACAAGTGTCCATATTCCATGTACATCTCTTAAAAATCCCTTCCTGAGAAAATTTTGTTTTGAGGGAACATACTCTGTGATAGGAACAGAAAGATATGAGGCAGCATACAACAAATCTGAACTTACCCCTAGAAAATGTCTTCTTACCCAACACAGACCTCTGTTGAGACTGAAATCATTTGTGAGTATCTAGAAATAGAGGAACTATCTATTCACTGGTAGTAGCAATGATTTTGTAAGTAGCACATGATTTGTAATATGATATAAATGATGAGACTTCTTCATCTCAGAAAAATTCATTAAAGAATAAAGATATTCAAAGTGCTCTGTTGCCTATATTTGTAAATGTAAAGGCTCACACCAAAATGAATAACAGCCAGAAAATGCCTTCTGTGATCTTTATACCAGATAGGCAGCAGTCACTAAGACTTTGCCTGAGAGTTTCAAAGAGTCCATTATGGGTCAGCAATTTCCTCCAGAAAAGCAAAGGGCAAAGTAGAAAAGGAAAGATACACTTATCTGAGTGCAGAGTTCCAAAGAATAGCAAGGAGAGATCACAAACCCTTCCTAAGTGAACAACGCAAAGAAATAGAATGGGAAAGACTAGAGATATCTTCAAGAAAATTAGAGATAATAGGCACAATAAAGAACAGAAATGGTATGAACCTAACAGAAGCAGAAGATATTAAGCAGAGGTGGCAAGAAAACACAAGAACTATACCAACAAGATCTTCATGACTAGGATACAATGATGGTGTGATCACTCACCTAGAACCAGAAATCCTGGAATGCAAAGTCAAGTGGCCTTCCGAAGCAACACTATGAACAAAGCTAGTGGAGGTGATGGAATTCCAGCTGAGCTAATTCAAATCTAAAAAATGATGCTGTGAAAGTGCTGCACTCAATATGCCAGCAAATTTGGAAAACTCAGCAGTGGCCACAGGACTGGAAAAGGTCAGTTTTCATTCTGACCCCCCAAAAAGGCAGTGCCAAAGTATGTTCAAACTGCTGCACAATTGAACTCATTTCATATGCTTGCAAAGTAATGCTTAAAATTCTCAAAGCTAGGCTTCAACAGTATGTGAACCAAGAACTTCCAGATGTTCAAGCTGGATTCTGATTTACCAGAAATCAAACAACATCCATTATCAAAGAAAAAGCAAGAGAGTTCCAGAAAAACATCTACTTTTGCTTCATTGACTATGTTAAAGCCTTTGATTGTGTGGATCACAACAATCTGTGGAAGATTCTTGCAGAAGTGGGAATACCAGACCACTTCATCTGCCTCCTGAGAAACCTGTATGCAGGTCAGGAAGCAACAGTAGAACCAGACATGGAACAACAGACTGGTTCAAAATTAGGAAAGGAGTATGTCAAGGCTGTATATCGTCACCCTGCTTATTTAACATATATGCTGAATATATCATGCGAAATGCCCGGCTGGATGAAGCACAAGCTGGAAGAATTAATTGCTGGAAGAATTAAGAAACAATTAAGATAATTTCTGGGAGAATTATCAATAACCTCAGATATGCAGATGATACCACCCTTATGGCAGAAATTGAAGAAGAACTAAAGAGCCTTTTGATTAAGGTGAAAGAGGAAAGTGAAGAAGTTGACTTAAAACTCAACATTCAAAAAACAGAGATCATGGCATCTGGTTGTATCACTTCATGCAAATAGATGGGGAAACAATGGAAACAGTGGCAGACTTTGCTTTCTTGGGCTCCAAATTCACTGCAGATGGTAACTGCAGCTGTGAGATTAAAAAACGCTTGCTCCTTGGAAGAAAAGCTATGACAAACCTAGACAGTGTATTAAAAAGCAGAGACGTTACTTTGCTGTCAAAAATCTTATATAGTCAAAGCTATGGCTTTTCCAGTAGTCATAAATGGATGTGAGAGTTGGACCATAAAGAAGGTGGAGTACTGAAGAATTGATGCTTTTTAACTGTGGTATTGGAGACCTTTGAAAGTCCTTGGACTGCAAGGAGATCAAACCAGTCAATTGTAAATGAAGTCAACACTGAATATTCATTGAAAGGGCTGATGCTGAAGCTCCAATACTCGACCTAATGCAAGGAACTGATTCATTAGAAAACATCTGATGCTGGGAAAGGTCTGGGAAAGATTGAAGGCAGGAGGAGAAGGGACAACAGGAGATGAGATGGTTGGATGGCATCACTGACTCAATGGACATGAATTTGAGCAACCTCCAGGGGATGGTGATGGACAGGGAAACCTGGTGTGCTGCAGTCCATGGGGTTGCAAATAGTCAAACATGACTGAGTCTCTGAACAACAAATTTCCTCCAGGATCAAAAAATATATATATTTGGAAAAATATAGTGGTAAATAACATGATGGTTGTCTCTGAGACTTTTAACACAGATTTGATGACACCAGAGGACATCAAATGGGATCGTGCATAGATTTCACATCAAATTACCCACCATAGAAAAACAAATTGCCAGTACACTCAAATCAGACTTTTACCACCAAGCTTTACAGTAAGTTAGATGATTAACAATGGGGAAAAATTATATTTATATTCCAGTTTTAGAAAAATCTAATAAACTCCTAATTTATCTATTCCTTCCTTTGCCCTTTTTTAACCATAAATCTGTTTTCTGTGTCTATGTCTCAGGTGTACTTTGACTATTTAAATTAATGTACAGGTCTGTTTCTAGACTATTTCTGTTTCATTTTTCTACTGAACTAAGATGTACTAATAGCACAATTGCTAAGAATCTACAGTAATTTAATAATTGATTTTTCATCTACTATTTTTCTTGATTCATCTTTAAAGATGTTCACTATTTGAGTAATCTTTTCAAAGAACCAACTTTTAAAAGTTTTTGTTTAAACTTAAAAAAAATTTCTGCTTATCTTTATTCTTTCCTTCTACCTTTCTTTGGTCTCATTGCTCTATATTTCTCTAGCTTTTTAAGAGGGAAATTTGATTTTCAAGCTTTTAGTGTTTCAACATTGTTCAGAAGAAAATTTATATAATCCACCATCATCTTCAAAAATCTTTAATTCTGATAGTTCTAGGTTACTATGTTTTTCTTTCAGCATTTAAAATATATTTCCTTTGATTCTTAACATCTACAGCTTCTGCTGAACAAACAATGTTTTATGAAAGTATTGTCTTTTTTTCTTTTGCTACTTTAAGGATTTTATTTTTACTTCTGGTTTTAGGAAGTTTGACTGTGGTAAGCCACATATGGTTCTGTTTGTACTTTTCCTTTATGGAGCAGGACCTAACTTCTTGATTTTATGAGTTAAAGTCTTTCCTCAGTTTCAGAAATTTATGAGATAATATCTGAATACTGCTTCTGCCTTAGTCTCACTGTCCTTTCATATTGGTCTTCTATTTAGAGTTAGATCTTTTGTCTGCATTCCATAGCTCTCTTATGCTTACATCTGCAGTTTTCCTTTCTTTTTTTTAATGTTTATCTCTTCAGTTTTCCTGCATAATTTTCTATTTTGCAGTCCTTTAGTTCTGTCTAAATGCAATCAATGATTTCTTAGTTTCATACATTTTTAAACTCATAATTTGCTTAAATTTTATAATTCTTCAGTATTTAGTTCATTTTGTGTTTTCTAAATAATTGTCTTGATAAATTAATAATCATAAATATTTTTAAAGTCTATGGTTAATAACAACTATATCTGAATCACTTAGGGATCTGTTTTTATTTTTTCCCCTGTGTTGGGGGCATTTATTCTGTATTATAGTATTCTTCATTTTTGTTTCACCTTTTAACTTTATGATAACCTTACTGATATATGAAAGATTTAAGGCATAAACTTATCAAACCAGATAGGTTCTGCCTAAATCTCATGTAAATCAATCTGCCATATCTTTCTTTAAAATTCAGGAAATGCACATACTTTTAAAGAGAAAGTAAATAATCTAAACTGAAATGCCTATAACTCAGTTGCTACAAATTTTTGGATTCCTCACATACATTTCATTTGGATTTATTTATATCTTTTAACATTTTATTTTGAAATGATTTTCAACTTTCAGAAAAGTTACAAAATATAAATAATCCCATATACACTTTGCCCAGATTCAAAAAGTCACAACATTTTTCCTAACTACTAAGTCCTTTATTGGGCTTCCCTTGTAGCTCAGCTGGTAAAGAATCTGCCTGCAATGCTGGAGACCTGGGTTCAATCCCTGGGTTGGGAAGATCCCCTGGAGAAGGGGAAGGTTACCCACTCCAGTATTGGCCTGGAGAATTCCTTGAACTACAGTCCATGGGCTTTCAAAGAGTCCTTTATTTAGCATATTTACTTATAACAAAGCATTTCATTTAAGTGCTAGGTGGCTCAGACTGTAAAGAATCTGCTTGCAATATGGGAGACCCTGGTTTGATCCCTGGGTCCGGAAGA
Source organism: Cervus elaphus (assembly GCF_910594005.1). Lineage (NCBI taxonomy): Eukaryota > Metazoa > Chordata > Mammalia > Artiodactyla > Cervidae > Cervus > Cervus elaphus. Next base: position 16,533,267 of record NC_057833.1, on the reverse strand, counting down.
TCCCCTGGAGAAAGGAATGACTACCCACTCCAGTATTCTTGCCTGAAGAATTCCATGGACAGAGAAGCCTGGTGGGCTACTGTCCATGGGGTCACAAAGAGTTGGACAGGACTGAGCGACTAACACTTTTACTTTTCATATTTATCATGCTTAGAAAATTTAACATTTAGGTGACACTTTAACCTACAGCATATATTGAAATTCTTCATATTTCACAATAATATTCTATAAAGGATTTCATTTGTTTGCTTTTCATATAAAAGATTCAGTCAAGTGAGAAAAAAAAAAAACAAAACAGCAACAAAACTTTCTACTACTTGCTGTTTAGTTTCCCTTCATCTGGAAACTTTCCTCAGTGTTTCAGTATTTTTCTTAGCATTTGCCATACCGGTTGCTTCAGTTTGAAGTTGGTTGTTTTCTTTCTTCCTTATTATATGATATAGGCTATGCATTTTTGGCTACAGTAATGTAAAATTGATTATTTCTTCTCAGAGTATCACATTTTCAGACACGTATAACTGTTTGTCCATTATTGGTTATATTGATCATAAAGTGTCATCTGATTTCTCTGTATAGTCACTACATGTTGATATTTCAAGTTGTTAAGTAATGTGTGAGGACACTTTTAAGGCTCTGCATATACTCTGTTCTTAGTAGTTATAAAACAAGTCTAACATATTATATATTAAAATACCATTAAATGAGATTATTCCTAGTGTTTTCTTAGGGATTTTCTAATCAGTGGTCATAGCACTAAAATCAGGTTCATGGAATAGATTTCAAATGTTATATAAATCACTGAACTGCAAAAGAAAAATATTTAAATTGTATAAGAGTAAAGTGATAAATTTTTACTTCTTTTTGCTTAATGTATGTTTCATTAATATTCTAGAAATGGTAAAATTACTTTACATGCCTGATAAGAACAATGACAGCAAACAAGCTTAGTATCTCATTATCTGTGAAGTAATTTGTTTCTAAAACTCTTGTCCTTTTAACTCTCCTATATGATATGCAGCAGTACTATTGCCAGTTTAGAGCAATTATATTTTTATATGAACAAATTTAAAGAGTTATAGAGGAAAAAAAATAATAAAAAATAAAAAAAATTTTAAAAAGTTATAGAGGGAAGACAAAGTATTTTCTTATTTATCTGTTTAGCAATATAATTATTAAATATGTATACTTGATTTCAAAAAATTGAACTCAAATTCAAAGTTTTAAATGTGGGGATTTTTAAACCTATGCCTTTTTATAAAACCCAGTTTCAGAAATTACTAATAGTCACTAAATGTATAGTAATTTACAAATATATTTTTTTCAGATATCAAATTGATTTTGACAAAAAAGAAAGAATCAGTTCTTGATGAAATTGTAGTCAGTTTGAACATCAATAATATTAGTACTATGGTTAAAAAAAATCACAGGATTTACATTATATAGGAATCTACATCATAGTTTATCTCAACATGAAGTTCCACACAGAACATGGGGAAATAATCCTCCCTAATGAGTAAAAAATAACATGGTATTTTATATCTTTTTTCAGTCTCTTAAAATGTGTATTGATCCATGGCTGATTCATGCCAATGTATGACAAAAATCACTACAATATTGTAATGTAATTAGCCTCCAACTAATAAAAATTTTAAAAAAAATGTGTATTGATTTAAAAGCTAAACTTCCATAAAAGAACAGAAAATAAACTGTAATTTCATGGACAATAAATGACTCAGGAGCTCAAAGAAAGAGGCTAAGTAGAAGATTACCATGAACTTAGATAACAGGCCTAGCAAAAGACACAATAAAGAAATCTCACTTTTGAGAAAGGAAATAATATCAGGACAAAGGTGAATTTTTTCCTCTCCATAGTTCCAGACCTGCCTCCTAACTCCTTAGTATGGTACATGACAGATATATGAATCATTGTCTCTGGGTTTTGATAATCATATTCAACTATACTAGAAACAGACTTCAAAGTAAATCACTTGCATACTTTTACAGAAAATAGCAATCTTATTTCCTTCTAGAATTAAGTAATTAAAATTGGGGAAATGCATGTATAAATTTTGAAGACACAAAGTAATAAGACGTTTGAGGTGAATGTAACGTTTGGGATATAGATGAAGAGCATATTTTCAAAGCTTTGCTCCAGAAAACAAACTTTCTTCTGAAAATGAAACTTTCCAGAAAATAAAACTTTCTATTTTACTCTATGTGATTTTCTCAATCTTGTCCCTTTATATTACTAATTTGGTCTTTGACAGTATCTTTTATATATTTTGTGGATTCTCATGCCATATAACATTTGAAATAATTGTTAGTATGCTTAAGTTGATTTCTTATTACTGCTGGTTTCATTTTTATTTCTCCCACTGCATTTGAAGAGTTATAGATTCAGGTAATATGATTACAAAATGATGTACAGCTATTTTCCTATAGAAATTTAAAAATAATAAATGCAAAAGAGAAGAGTATATAGAGGCAAAAACCTAATTGATGGGAAATATTAATAATATAGTAGTCCAAGAGTGGTAGGTCTAGTTGTCCCAAAGTATATTGCTTACATCTACTAAACTTTTCTCATTAATAAACTTTTGTATTTGGTTACTTCTTTACAAAGCTATTTTCTGTAAGCAATGTCATTTCATTTAGTTGGATTGCTCTTCTAGCCAAATATTTAATGATGAAACAAACCATGTCTTTCATATGTGTATGACGTCTGTAAAGTAAGAACTATGACACATAACTTTCCAAAAGTCATATACTGGCAAAAGCATGAGTTGTTAAACTCTTGCATCATAATTAAGATAGATTGAAAAAGAAGATTGAAGTTCCATCCCCCTCAGAAAAATATTTTTACTTAAAATCACTTCATATTAGTGCATTTGTCAAAGTAATATTTCCTGTATGATTAATATAGTATATTAAAATGCTGACCCTTCTGTGATAATATGTTAATTATGGTCTTTATAACACTTGATTAATTATCATATAAAGATGCCTTCTTCATAAATTTCCAGCTACCTTCTTCATTCAGATTCATTGCTTAGTACATGGAATTTGTTTTATAACATGATTTCACATGCTGCTATTATCATATATAAAATGGTTAGAAAAAATATTAAGAGGGGCCAGAGGTAAAGAGAGAGGTCAGAGGGAGAAGGGAGAATATATAAAATATTTAATTTTCTTAAAGTGATTTTGAATTCAAGTGTTTATTTTTAATAATTTCAATTCTGGTTTTTCAAATGGCAGAAGTGTTATTTGATTTAAATAACTACTCTGTACTGTACTGTAGAAAAGGAATTTTGACCTTAATGGCTATGAGCTAGGGTGTTCCAAGGATGAAAAGTAGATGTGAAAAATAATGGGCGTAACTGGTATGCTAGTAACTAATCTTAAAATTAATGGTTGTGAGACTCTGAGGACAGATGAAGGATATTGTACTCGTAGACCTAACTATTTAGCTGTGACCATTTAATAGATAGAACTGATGTCTTTGAAGTGATTTACTGAGAAAAAGTAGCATAAGTCAGACATCGCAGTAGTTATTCTGAAGTAAGTGATAAAGTGTATTTAATTTAAATCATGGTACCATGATTGAATTAACAGTGTCATGCTCCAGTCATAAAGCAGTTCTTGTAGCCATGTCATTTCTAGAACTTTAGAAGAAACAAAAATAACACATTCAAATAAATGCTCTAAGCTTGTGAGTTTTGTAATATGAAGGCCCTTAAATTAAAACATATGCTTGCCTAAGTGAGCACATTGAATATAAAGTGATTTAATACAGTTAACTTTCCTCCTCATAGTCTGTGTTTTCTCTATACATTTATTCCAAATTGAATTAATTTATTGAAGATAATACCATAGTTGAAATCTTTACATATATATAAAGGATGTAAATAATTAACAAACTTATTAATTTATTAATAATTAATTATCAATTAATTAAAATAATATTAATAACTTAATTAATAAACTTATAAATAATTAATAAACTTATTGATTATTTACAAATTAATTACAAAGGGAAAGAAAAGGGAAAATATCTAATAGCATCTATTTGAGGTTAAATTCTGCATATAAAGCAGAATTATATTTTAACCACACTATGTATTATTATTAAGAAAGGAGTATGGGTTTAGAATGAACTGGGAAGTAGAGAAAAAACTTAAAAACAGAGCTGCTAGAATGACCATTTTGAATCCATAAGTAGTGAAAAACTTACCAATGAAAAAAATCCAGTTTCTCAGGAGTGAAATAATTTTTCTTGAAAATAACTGACCATGTAACTTTTTCAATAAAATCTGCAATTTTGAAATGTAAGCTTTTATTTATTTATTTATTTATTTATTTTTGAAATGTAGGCTTTTAATCCTTATCTTTTAGAGTAAAATTGCCAGAAATTAACTTTTGTGTATGAAATGAATAATGCTTCTTCATTTTGATGTACAAAACTTAAATATAATCAAATATGGTAAGAAATTTATGGGCAAACAAATGTGTAATTTGTTTACATGACATGACATCATTCCTGTGTCTTTTTTAGTATGTTAGATATTTATCTTTTTGTAAATAATTTGCCTACATAAAAAAAGCAGAAAAAAACATTAAGCATTCAGCAAACATTTACTAATATTCTGTGTAAGTCACTGAAGTGATTCCCATAAACACAAATAAAGGTCCTAGACCTTAAGATCACATTTTAGTTTGGGTTAACGTGGGAGTGGGATGAAATAGGATCAAATTCCTTAGCTACCTGAACATGTGTCTTGCCCATCTCGGGCATGTTTTAGGATACCACAATATATATAGACATTCACACACACACACACACACACACAAAGACAAAAAATGTACTGCGACCTTAGCTTTTGTCTACAGCTCTGTGCTGTATTTACCTCACTGCTTATGTTCCACTAGGGAGGATAGTGTAGTGGATTAAGCAGCTCAGTTTCAGCTCCAAAACTCATGTAGGTTTGAGATTATGCTTTATGTCTCAGGACACACATTCTAATCTTATCACTAAATCCTGTCTGACTCCCCTTGAACTACCGAATGCCACTTTCAATTTACCTCTCTCTCTGTTTTATCCACATTTCTATGAACTAAAGATATAAATGCATGTTTCCAGTCATGAAATAGAAGCCTCAAGTGGGGACAGTTTTGATGTTAGTGTCATACTTTTTCAAAAATGACAAGAATATGACAAATGGAACTACCTTGCATTTGAAGAGAAGAGGAAGTCAATCCAAGTTGTGCACTTGCATTCATATAAGCCTTTCACTAAGCACAAATAAACCAGAAGACGCATAAGAGCAGTGACTGAATTCCCTAGGTTATCATTTTATTTAATTTTGTTAATGAGAATAATCTCAAACTTTGAAGAGAGGCATGGAAAGTCTTTATTACACAAAAATATAAAACGCTATTGTTTCCTGTTATCACTCTAATGTCTCAATCCTAGAGCACAAATAGTATCTATGAAATGTCACTGTAATGGCAACAATACTGGTAATGCAATTTCAGTTTTAATTGCTCCCATAATAAAAATGAGACAGAAAATGAACAATGTATAAAAATATTATTGAGCATTTCCTTATCATTTCAGAAACAGATTTTACTTTTCTTCAATTAGTAAAATGTAACCAAGTTTACCAAGCTGACCCTTTCAATTTTTCACATTAATTTTTTTGTTTGCTATTTTATCTTGCTGCTGTCTCATCTCAGTAACTCACATTCAAAACCTAATGGTCTGCAGCAAAGCTCAGCCTCAGAAATAAGAATCATATAAATATTATGTAAAAGAATATCCTGTAAAAGAAAGTCCTGTGCTGTCTTATGAGCTAGCCTTCTAATTTCAGAGTATCTTTGCCTTGTCAAACCTTATTGTTCTCTACCAAATATCACCAATTATCAGACGTCGTGTATCATGAGATTCCTCCCCACCCATATGTTAGTAAATAAAACTCACTGTCATCTTGCTTGTTCTTCCTTGTTACTCTCTCTCAAATCCATTTTTCCCCATATGAGCTGAAAAACTATCTCAGTCTTAATTATTCCAAGCCTGCATGACAGTCATGACCTATATTAAGGCAGATATCTGATCAAAATCTTTGATTGCTCCTATAGCCTCAATTGTGAGTTAATTAATGAAAGGTTTACTGGAAAATATATTTTTAAGCTGGTTTCTGTTCATCTAGTTCTCTGAATGCCACTAAGGAGATCAGCTATTAATGTGTAACAGATAAAATGTAACATGACCAGTACTTATTAGAGGAGTATCAAAGAGTGTATTAATCATATAACAAGAAAAATCCATGAGACTATTTGGTAGGAATGTAATGAGTTTATAAAGCAAATTAAGGAGAAAATGTACAGACCATCAAGTTGATATGGAGGAGACATCAAAACAGGGACATACAGTGGTTTGTTTTCTTCCCACCTGAAGTATGACATTTGAGATGAGCCAGAAACAAAGGCGGTAGTTTAATAAAATAGTATTAAGGCTCCTATTAATGCTTAATTCCACATACATCTTGTAAAAACACATTGAACTTGCCACCCCATCACCTGGTTATGATGTTAAAATAAATAGAAAATAAATTAAAAAATGTTTAGCTAGAGGTTGAGGAACATGTAACTCTTGCAAAGTATTATGAGAACGTCTGGACAGGAGTCTTGATGGGTTCTATTAAAAATAAGAAATTACAGAATGTGTGTGCTAAAGGGCCCACTTGATATTGCATGTTCAAACCTCTTGAGAATGGCAGACCTAGTTATCTGCCTGGGCTCTGATCATGATCTGAAAAAATAGTGAAGTAGATAATCCAGAAATACCTACTTCATCATTTAATCTGCTGATGACATTGTTATATGGAAAGAGGCATGAAAGGAATAGGATGAGTGGAAACATAGTCAGGAATACATTCATAAGACAGCTGGAAACAAACAAACAAAAAAATTGACAGTAGGATTTATTTATATTGTGAAGCTCAGGGCAAGTATGGTGGATTAAATTTATCACTAGGAATTCAGATTATTTCCATTTTTCACACTCATCCATAGGGGCTAGCTTTTATCATATGCTTGTGATTTTAAGGTTACATGTCTCCTCCTCCCAACCAAGTAAGAAGACACAGGAAGGGAGAATAAGTCATGATTGTCACCTGTAATAGGAAAAAAAAAAAAGTAAGTTGCTTTTCCAGAAAAGCCCATCTGATTATGTCTCATTGGCTATAACTGTATTTCATAGTCTCATATTCACATAGCATACTCTAAACAAACTGGGGGGTATGTATGCAGAAAATACTAAACTAGTAATAAAGCATTTATAGCAATTACAGTATCAGCTAATAGATTCTACACTCTTAACAGAGTAATTGAGGGGGAGCATATTTACAAAATTTGGATAATAAGGAAAATGCAAGAGATGCTATAAAGGACTTCAAGATCAGAAATAGCAGAAAGTCATTGCTTTGTCTAGACTGAAGTGAAAAGAAGCACACAGATAGTTACAGGAGTAGTCTTCGGGACAAGAACTGGATCAAGCTACAGACTAGCAGAGACGAAGAACAAGTATCCCAACATCACTGTCCTCTCACCTCTGTTCTCTTGCTTGTATCTACTACTGGTCAGATCCAACCAGAAGACAGAGGGTAAAACAGTATGTAAATTTTCACCCCTGGGTAAGGTGAGAAGGCTGAGCAAGGCACCAGGCAAAAAGAAGGGGGTACATTTGAAGAAGTAAATGGAGAATTGCAAGTGCAACATTCAAATATCATGTTAAATTTGTGGGAGAAATGTTGACCAAATAAAGATTTAGAAAAATCCATGCCCTCAGTTGAAATTTAAAGACTATGCTCTTCCTTGGGAGATAATAGAGAACAGAGGAGTCAGGCGTGCTGCAGTCCATGGGGCTGCAAAGGGTCTGACACGACTTAGTGACTGAAAAACAACAAATGCTCTTGGTGCAAGTGGCTAGCTTGGTTGCATTGTTCAGTTAAGATGGTCATAAGTAATGGCACTCAAAGCAACCTACTTCTTCTATTAAACATGTATTAAATATAACTAACTTATTATTTAGGCATTGTTTTTCCCCAAACTTGATTGCATACGTTATGAAAGAAGAGGCTGTGGCTGACACATCAGTTTTTGTGATAAGCAAAATTCTAAGATGTGTCCCTGGTGGCTCATGTGGTAAAGAATCTGCCTGCAATGCAGGATACCCTGGCTCAATCCCTGGGTCAGAAAGATATCCTGGAGAAGGGACTGGCAAGCCATTCCAGTATCCTTGCCTGGAATATCCCATAGACAGAGGAACCTGGAGGACTATAGTCCATGAGATCCCAAAGACTCAAACTTAACTGAGCAACTAACAATTTAAGATATGTCTCAAGTTTCCCATCTCACTGGGGTATATAAACCTTTTGTCAGTTATTTAATTAAATAATAATCTAGGTGCTGCTATAATGGTATTTTGTGGATGTAATTAAGATCTTAAACCAATTGAACTTAAAATGAAAATAATCCTTGGTAAGCTGCTTTTAATCAGTTTAGCCCTTATAAGGGTCAAACTCTTTCTGGTGAAAGTTTCAAAGTCCGATTCTAAACATGAGATAAAGTCAATGAGGGAGTTTTTCCATTATAGCTTTTAAGATGGAGGAGGCCACATGGCAAGGAATGCAGATTGCCTCTGGGAGTGGAAAATGACCTTTACTTGCTGGTCACGAAACAGGGACCACATTCCTGGGACTATAAGAAACAGTTTTGCCAACAACTTGAATGAACTTGGAAGAAAATCTCAAACTCTAGATGAGAACCACAGTATGGCCAACAATTATCTGGATCACAGCATTGTGTGAGCCTCAGCATAAAACCCAGTAATTCTGGACCCGGACTGACTGACCTGCAGAGCTGAAGCACTCAATTATCTTGTTCCAAGTCATTAAGTTTGTTACAGAGTAATGAATTATATATAGTATATAACAGTAAGTTACATAAGTTACACAGTAAATTATATACTGCTATATCTAAAAGCAGAGTGACTTCTACAGGTAAGAAAAACAATACTGAGTGAATAACTTTTATGTATGAGAGAACTGAAACATAATAGGAATCTTATAGACCATATAATTCTGACTTCTTATTTTGCAGATAAGAGGACAGAAGCTCCAAAATTTGCATAAGAATTATTAGACAAGTAAAAATAGCTGAACAATTTTGACCAGATGAATGTGAAATCTTTCTGTACTTCCTGCCCCTGTCTGTATGCTGCCCATTGCTGTTTCTCTAGCTTTCCTCTCAAATTTTTTTTTCTCAAATACTGCATTTTTCTGTATTTTTATTCTTAACCAGGAAACTGATAGGAATCTTGGAACACACAGTTTTTAATATAACTTTCAAATTGCTAGAACATAAATAATCCACTAAATTTAGGGAACTTCTATTTTATTTCAAATACATTTAGCCACCATCTATACAAGATGTATTGGAGAGAATGAAAAAGATTATAAATTTAATTATATAGTAAATATGAAAGTTTTTACTTTAATATATTTTAAGGAAATAGAATTTTAAAAATAACACTTTAGATACTTCAGTTCAGTCGCTCAGTCGTGTCCGATTCTTTGCGATCCCATGAATCACAGCCCACCAGGCCTCCCTGTCCATCACAAACTCCCGGAGTTTACTCAGACTCATGCCCATCGAGTCGGTGATGCCATCCAGCCATCTCATCCTCTGTCGTCCCCTTCTCCTCCTGCCCCCAATCCCTCCCAGCATCAGGGTCTTTTCCAATGAGTCAACTCTTCACTTGAGGTGGCCAAAGTATTGGAGTTTCAGCTTCAGCATCAGTCTTTCCAATGAACACCCAAGACTGATCTCCTTCAGGATTGGGGTTGGATCTTCTTGCAGTCCAAGGGACTCTCAAGAGTCTTCTCCAACACCACAGTTCAAAAGCATCAATTCTTCCACGCTCAGCTTTCTTCACTGTCCAACTCTCACATGCATACATGACTACTGGGAAAACCATAGCCTTGACTAGATGGACCTTTGTTCGCAAAGTAATGTCTCTGCTTTTATCTAGGCTGGTCATAACTTTCCCTGCAAGAAGTAAGCATCTTTTAATTTCATGGCTGCAATCACCATCTGCAGTGATTTTGGAGCCCAATAAAATTAACTCAGCCACTGTTTCCACTGTTTCCCCATCTATTTGCCATGAAGTGATGGGACCAGATGCCATGATCTTAATTTTCTGAATGTTGAGCTTTAAGACAACTTTTTTCACTCTCCTCTTTCACTTTCATCAAGAGGCTTTTTAGTTTCTCTTCACTTTCTGCATTAAGGGTGGTGTCTTCCGCATATCTGAGGTTATTGATACTTACCAGTTTACAAAAAAGGACAATTGCCATTTTACTGAATTATATTTAATTTTGAATATTCTAGAAATAATGCCAAGTGTCTTGTTACTCTGTATTCTGGTATGCCACTTCTGTTTCCCACGCCATAGGAAAAAAGAAAGAAAGAAAGAAAAGCACAAACAAAAATCTTCCATTTAATAAGCTCTTATAGCTAATGGAAGGGTATGTCTTTTAAATTTTTATATATTTGAAATATATTAACTTATATATTAATTTCCATATCTAAAAATAACTTTCAATTAATTAATTTGATTTCTAGACTGTTTTAGGACAAACCAAGTTGCATCTAAATTTTTTAACACTGAGAATGTACTAAAAAATTAATTTTATTTAAAAAGATATATAATAATGCTACTCTAGCAAACAATTCAAAGCATAAAGTTAATTCAAACAAATAAAATTATGTTTTGAAGAAATTGTTTTATTCTTTTATTCAGGTTTAATTCAATTTTAGAATTAGAATTCTAAAATCATTAAAAGTACTGGTGAAATGTAAGCTTGATTGCCATTTTATTTCCAACTCCTAAGCTCAACTGGAAAAGTGTCATTCAACTAATTCCTAAAAACAGTGTGCTCTATGAGGCTTCTTCTTAAAATCAGTTTAATTTGTTAAAAAGAAATATTTGATTTAATTATATATACAGTTTGCCTTCAAATTAAATGATGTAGAAAAATATCTTTTAAAATATAATTTTCTGGAGGCTAAAGACAGATTTTTTCAGCAGTTTTTAGCATGTACAAAATTATTTATGATTTTAATTGAAAATGTTTTTAAAAATAAACTTCAAAAAGTAGGAGAAAATATTTCCAGATAATAGAATTTATATTAGCATTAACAGTAAAAGATCATGAGTTAATTGAAATGTAAAGATCTTTATTAGCAGCAAATAATTATTTAGCTGACTTTGTGTGGGAGTATATTGCATTATATTGTATCTAACTATTGTTTTCCAAAAGTTGGACTACTAATTTTGTAAATTATCTGTAAATTTAATTTCTTAGCAAGTTCACCAGTCACTTTAAGTGGCCTTTATTTCCCTTGCAAAAAATAAAATGGAATTAAACCAAGAGAAAATTATCCCTTACTTTGGTAAAATCCAATTAAACAAACCAAAATATAAACATAATTTCATGATATGATTTTTCTTTTTTTTTTGGTAAGTCCTTGTTTGTTGTTGTTTAATCTCTAAGTTGGGTCTTTTGTGACCCCATGGACCATAATTCACCAGGCTCCTCTGTCCATGGGATTTCCCAGGCTAGAATACTAGAGTGTTTGCCATTTCCTTCTCCAGAGGATCTTCCTGACTCAGGGATTGAACCCACATCTCCTGTGTCTCCTGCACTGCAGGCAGATTCTTTACCACTGGGCCACCAGGAAATCCTTAGCACTTGCATAATAACTTTGTCAATAATAAAATAGAAATATAAAAATATTTAATTTCAAAGATAAAAATAATCTTGTAAAGACAAGGACACTAAATGAGTCTTAATCAATGTGTGTGTGTGTGTGTGTGTGTGTATATATATATATGCATAATAGATATTTATGACATATATAAAAACTAATGGCATGGCCAAACTCTAATTCAGTAAAAAGGTAGTTATTGTCTACCTTGCTTTGTGACAAATTTTGTGGATTTATGAATACAACTAATTAGTTAATATAAGCATTTTCAAACCTTAATGTTCTGGGAAGGATTTAAACAGTTTTTACATGCTATTTATGCACATAGATAGAATTTGGGGTGTGTGTGTGTGTGTGTGTGTGTGTGTGTGTGTGTGTATTTCCATTTAAAAGTTCATGAGCCCAAATAAGGTTCATTAGTCTCTTATTTTTAAAAGTGATATAGTTTTATCTTTTTCTTATTTAAGATTTTCGTGGCTATTCTTTAAACCACTAGTGCCCATGTAAAATTTGTTGTTTTAGTTGCTAGGTTGTATCGAACTCTTTTTCAACCCCTTGGACAGTAGGCTGCCAGCTCCTCTGTTCATGGAATTTCCCAGGTAAGGATACTGGAGTTGGTTGTCATTTCCTTTTCCAGAGGACCTTCCAAACCCAGGGATCAAAACCACATCTCATGAATTGGGAGGTAGATATTTTAACACCGAGCCACTAGGGAAGAACAATCTTGACTAATGATTGAATTAAATATATAGATTATTTTGGGAGAATATTCATGTTTCTCTAATGCTGAATCTTCTAATTTATCAAATCCTACCTGGTTGTTTTTGTGATACCCACATGCTGAGATTTGACCTATTAAGAATGAAGCAAATACCTCCTATCTAAACAAATTATTTTCTCTTTATCATTTTCACTCCCTTATAAAGCACACAGTAAATCTTTGCTTAATGTAATTTATTCTGAAATTAGTAACAAATATGACAGTACCATCATTATCACTGAGGATATAAGTTGGAAATAAGAATACTTGAAAAACCAGAACAAAATCCATCTATATCCACAGGAGGTAGTCAATAGAAAGACAAATGACTCTCCTGGTTTTGTTTTTCCACTCATTCCATACTTAATTTGATTATGCTTCATTTAAATTTCATTATTTTATAATTATCCTCTATGAAAAAATAAAAAACAAGAAGAAGCACACTCTGAGCATAGCATTGTGAACATGTAAAATATAATTAATGTCAAAATATTATAATTGAGTCCATGCAGCAGGGCAGATGCATTCTATCTTCCACTTTAAAGTTTAAACACTTTACAAAAAAAAAAAAAACAAGGAAATTTAGAATGTCTCTCTGAATTGAAATGGTTGAATAAAGAATGGGGAAGGAACACTGATGCTATTATCCAATAGTAGAAAGAACATTCCATGATAGTAGGAGGTTTCACAAAGGAGTTAAAGAGGTTGAAGAATAAGCAGAATATTGAGAAACCCATATATAAAAATAAAAGAGACATATTTTAAAGGTGCCATAGAACGATCTCATCCTCTGTCATCCCCTTCTCCTCCTGCACTCAATCTTTCCCAGAAAAAGGGTCTTTTGAAAGGAGTCAGCTCTTGGCATAAGGCGGCCAAAGTATTGGAGTTTCAGCTTCAGCATCAGTCCTACCAATGAACACTCAGGACTGATCTCCTTTAGGATGGACGGGTTGAATCTCCCTGCAGTCCAAGGGACGCTCAAGAGTCTTCTCCAATTCAAAAGCATCAACTCTTCGATGCTTAGCTTTCTTTATAGTCCAACTCTCACATCCATACATGACCACTGGAAAAACCATAACCTTGACTAGACAGAACTTTGTTGGCAAAGTAATGTCTCAGCTTTTCAATATGCTGTCTAGGTTGGTTATAACTTTCCTTCCAAGGAGTAAGTGTCTTTTAATTTCATGGCTGCAATTACCATCTGCACTGATTTTGGAGCCCAGAAAAATAAAGTCAGTCACTATTTCCCCATCTATTTGCCATGAAATGATGGGACCAGATGCCATGATCTTATATTTCTGAATGTTGAGCTTTAAGCCAACTTTTTCACTCTCCTCTTTCACTTTCATCAAGAGGCTCTTTAGTTCTTCACTTTCTGCCATAAGGGTGGTATCATCTGCATATCTCAGGTTATTGATATTACTCCTGGCAATATTGATTACAGCTTGTGCTTCATTCAGCCACAAACTTCTCATGATGCATTATGCATATAAGTTAAATAAGCAGGGTGACAATATACAGATTTGGCATACTACTTTCCCTATTTGGAAACAGTCTGCTGTTCCATATCCAGTTTCAACTGTTACTTCCTTGCCTGCATACAGGTTTCTCAAGAGGCAGGTCTGGTGGTCTAGTATTCCCATCTCTTTCAGAATTTCCCACAGTTTGTGGTGATCCACACAGTCAAAGGCTTGGCATAGTCAATAAAGTAGAAATAGATGTTTTTCTGGAACTCTCTTTGTTTTTCAATGATCCAGTGGATGTTGGCCATTTGATTTCTGGTTCCTCTGCCTTTTCTAAAACCAGCTTGAACATCTGGAAGTTCATGGTTCACTTACTGTTAAAGCCTGGCTTGGGGAATTTTAAGAATTACTGTACTAGCGTGTGAGATGAGTGTAACTGTGTGGTAGTTCAAGCAATCTTTGGCATTGTCTTTCTTTGGGTTTGGATTGGAAACTGAAATTTTCCAGTCTTTAGCCACTGCCGAATTTTCCAAATATGCTGGCATATTGAGTGCAGCACTTTCAAGCATCATCCTTTAGGATTTGAAATAACTTAACTGGAATTCCATCACCTCCACTAGCTTTGTTTGTAGTGATGCTTCCTAAGGCCCACTTGACTTCGAATTCCAGGATGTCTGGTTCTAGGTGAATGATCACATCGTCATGATTATCTGAGTCCTGAAGATCTTTTTTTGTCTAGGTCTTCTGGGTATTCTTGCCACCTCTTCTTAATATCTTCTGCTTCTGTCAGGTCCATACCATTTCTATCCATTACTAAGCCCATTTTTGCATGAATATGCACTCTTCCCTTGTTATCTCTAATTTTCTTGAAGAGATCTCTAGTCTTTCCATTTCTATTATTTTCATCTATTTCTTTGCACTGATCACTGAGGAAATCTTTCTTGTCTCTCCTTGCTATTCTTTGGAACTCTGCATTCAAATGGGTATCTCTTTCTTGTTCTCCTTTGCTTTTCACTTCTCTTCTTTTCACAGCTATTTGTAAGGCCTCCTCAGACAGCCATTTTGCTTTTTTGCCTTTCTTTTTCTTGGGGATGGCCTTGATCCCTGTCTCCTGTACACTGTCATGAATCTCCATTCATAGTTCATCAGGTGCTTGGTCTATCAGGTCTAATCCCCTGAATCTATTTCTCATGTCCACTGTATAATCATAAGGGATTGGATTTAGGTCAAACCTGTTAGACCTGTTAGAAGCAACAGTTAGAACTGGACATGGAACAACAGATTGATTTCAAATAGGAAAAGGAGTACTTCAAGGCTGTATATTGTCACCCTGCTTATTTAACTTATATGCAGAGTACATCATGAGAAACACTGGGCTGGAGGAAGCACAAGCTGGAATCAAGATTGCTGGGAGAAATGTCAATAACCTCAGATATGCAGATGACACCACCCTTATGGCAGAAAGTGAAGAACTAAAGAGCCTTTTGATGAAAGTGAAAGAAGAGAGTGAAAATGTTGGCTTAAAGCTCAACATTCTGAAAACTAAGATCATTGACCCGGTGCCATCACTTCATGGCAAATAGACGGGGAAACATTGAAAACAGTGGCTGACTTTATTTTTCTGGGCTCCAAAATCACTGCAGATGGTGATTGCAGTCATTAAATAAAAAGATGCTTATTCCTTGGAAGGAAAATTTTGACCAGACAGAATATTAAAAAGCAGAGACATTACTTTGTCATCAAAGGTCCATCTAGTCAAGACTATGATTTTTCCAGTGGTCATGTATGGATGTGAGAGTTGGACTATAAAGAAAGCTGAGCACTGAAGAATTGACGCTTTTGAACTGTGGTGTTGGAGAAGACTCTTGAGAGTCCCTTGGACTGCAAAGAGATCCAACCATTGCATGCCAAAGGAGATCAGTCCTGGGTGTTCACTGGAAGGACTGATGTTGAAGCTGAAACTTCAATACATTGGCCACCTGATGCAAAGAGCTGACTCATTTGTAAAGACCCTCATGCTGGGAAAGATTGAGGGCAGGAGGAGAAGGGGATCACAGAGGATGAGATGGTTGGATGGCATCCCCGACTCAATGGACATGGGTTTGGGTCGACTCCAGGAGCTGGTGATGGACAGGGAGGCCGAATGTGCTGCGGTTCATGGGGTTGCAAAGAGTCGGACATGACTGAGCAACTGAATTGAACTGATCTGAATGGTCTAGTGGTGTTCCCTAGTTTCTTCAATTAAGTATGAATTTGGTAATAATAAGCTCACAATCTGACCCACAGTCAGCTCCTGTTCTTGTTATAGCTGACTGTATAGAGCTTCTCCATCTTTGGCTGCAAAGAATATAATCATTCTGATTTCAGTATTGACCATCCTGTGATGTCCATGTGTAGAGTCCTCTTGTGTTGTTGGAAGAGGGTGTTTACTATGACCAGTGCATTCTCTTGGCAAAACTCTATTAGCCATTGCCCTGCTTCATTCTGTACTCCAAGGCCAAATTTGCCTGTTACTCCAGGTGTTTCTTGACTTCCTACTTTTGCATTCCAGTCCCCTATAATGAAAAGGACATCTTTTTTGGGTGTAAGTTCTAGAAGATCTTGTAGCTCTTCATACAACTGTTCAACTTCAGTTTCTTCAGCATTACTGGTCAAGGCATAGACTTGAATTACTATGATTTTGTATGATTTGCCTTGGAAACAGATATCATTCTGTCATTTTTGAGATTGAATTAAAGTACTGCGTTTTGAACTCTTTTGTTGACTATGATGGCTACTCCATTTCTTCTAAGTGATTCTTGCCCACAGAAGTATTATATAATGGTCACCTGAGTCAAATTCACCCATTCCAGTCTATTTTATTTCACTGATTCCTAAAATGTCGACATTTACTCTTATCTTCTCCTGTTTGGCCACTTCCAATTTTCCTTGGTTCATGAACCTAACATTCCAGGTTCCTATGAAATATTTTTCTTTACAGCATTGGACTTTGCTTCCTTCTATCACCAGTCACATCCACAACTGTGTGTTTTTATTTATTTATTTATTTATTTTCCTTTGGCTCTGTCTCTTCATTCTTTGTGAAGTTATTTCTCCACTGATCTCCAGTAGCATATTGGGCACCTACCAACCTGGGTAGTTCATCTTTCAGTGTCTTATCTTTTTGACTTTTCATACTGTTCTTGGGGTTCTCAGAGCAAGAATGCTGAAGTGGTTTGCCATCCCCTTCTCCAGTGGACCACATTTTGTCAGAACTCTCCACCATGGCCCATCCATCTTGGGTGGCCCTACATGACATGGCTCATAGTTTCATTGAGTTGGAAAAGACTGTGGTCCACGTGATCAGATTGGTTAGTTTTCTGTGACTGTGCTTTCCAATTTGTCTACCCTCTGATGGGGAAGGATAAGAGGCTTATGGAAGCTTCCTGATGGGAGAGACTGACTGAGAGGAAACCTGGTTCTTGTTCCTATGTGTAGGGCCATGCTCAGTAAATCTTTAACCAATTTCCTCTTGATGGGTGGAGCTGTGTTCCCTCCCTGCTATTTATCTGGGGCCAAATTTTGGTGGAGGTAATGAAGATAGTGGTGATCTCTTTCAAAAGGTTCCATGAATGTACTGCTACACTTACTGCCCCCAACAGGCCATCATCAACCCCCACCTCTACTGGAGACTCCTAGACTCTCTTGGGCAAGTCTGGGTCAGTCTCTTGTGTGGTCACGGCTCCTTTCTCCTGGGTCCTTGTGCACACAAGATTCTGTTTATGCCCTCCAAGAGTTTATTTCCAAGTCCTGTGTAAGCTCTGGCAGCTCTCTGGTGGGGTTAATGGTGACCTCCTCCAAGAGGGCTTATGCCACACCCAGGTCTGCTGCACCCAGAGCCCCTGCCCTTGGGGCAGTCCACTGCTGACCTGTATCTCCACAGGAGATGCTCAAACACAGTTCTGTCTCAGTCTCTGTGGGGTCCCTGGGTCCTGATGAGCACAAGGTTTGTTTGAACCCTCTGAGTGTCTCTGGCACGGATGGGGTTTGATTCTCAGTGTGAATTTGCCCCCTCCTACCCTCCTGCTGGGGCTTCTCCTTTGCCCTTGGGCGTGGGGTATCTCCTCATGGTCGCTCCAGCCAAGCACAGCTGCAGCTCCTGAACTTGGACATGTGGCACCTCCTCACAGCCACTCCAGCGAACCTCAGCTGCCGCTCCTGACCTTGGACATGGGGTATCTTCTCATGGCCACTCCAGCAAAGCACAGCCACTCTCCTGACCTTAGACGGGGTGACATTGGATTTCTTAGTGCCAATAAAATCGACAACAAGTTTTGTATGGTTCTATACATTCTTTTCCAGGGGTCAGGTCCCCCTCTCCACTCTCAGCTGTTGTTCTTCATGCACTTCTGTTTCTGAAGGTGTATTCCTGATGTATCCATGGAGAGAGATGTACTCCACATCCACCTGCTCCTCTGCCATCATTTTCAAAATATATACTAGAAAATCCCACAACCTAATAGTTTTTTACTATAGTAACTATAATAACATGATTACAAAATGAGCTAAGGACTTGAATAGACATTTTTTATGAGGAAGATATACAAATGGCCAACAGGTATATGATAAGAGACTCAATGCACTTAATCTTCAAATCTTCAAGAAAACACAAGTCAAAACTCCAATGAGATATCATCTCACTCTTGTTAAAACTGTCATGAAAACAACAAAAGATAAAATGATGTGTTGGCAAGAATGTAGAGAAAAGGAACCTTCATACACTATTGGTGGAACTGTAAAATGGTATAGAAACTATACAAAATACCACTGGTTCCTCCAAAAATTAAAAACAGAATTATTATAAGATCCATCAACTAACTTCTGAGTATCCAAAAGAACTGAAATTAGGATCTTGAAGAGATATTGGCACTCCCATATTCACTGAGGCACTATAAAAATTAGCCAAGATGTGGAAACAAATTAAATGTCCACTGATGGATGAATGGATAAATAAAACATGGCATATGCATACAGTGAAATATTACTCAGTCTTAAAGAAAAGAACTACTGTACTGTTACAGTATTGATAAACCATGAGGTCATTATGCTAAATGAAGTATGCTGGTCACAGAACAGCAAATACTGGATTATTTCACTTATATGATGCATCTAAAATAGTCAAACTCATAGAGAAAATGCGACAGTGATTGCCAGAGATGGGAAGAGGGGGAAATGAGGAATTGTTAATCAAGGGATATAAAATTTCAATTATGCAAATGAATATGTTCTAGAAATTTTCTGAACAATATTGTCCACAGTAGTCAAGAATACTGTATTGTATACTTAAAAATATATTAAGAATGTGGATCTCATGTTACATGTTCTCGCCACTGAAAAATAAAAAAGAAAGAAGAAGATTAGTGGGAATATCTTTACTATATTCTCTGCAAATTGTGTTACTTACTATTACTAGCTTAGCTTAACTTTGATAATTTATTTTTTTCAAAAAATATTTGTATATACAAGCATAAATTTATCTTAATCCAGCAAATCTTTATTATTTCTAACATAGAGATCAAGACAGGATTCAAAATGATCATTTTTAATAGGTGAAATTAGGTGAAATTTTTTCTTACCATCCTACATATTCATTCCACTCTTAGTTTTTTTCTTTTCATATCTAATGATGACATAGTTTGTTCTAAGAATTTTTTTTTTTTCCCCAAAGAATGAATAAGTCTGGTAGCAGTTGTAAGATTGTTTTTCTTATATAAATTTAACAAAAATAGTCGCCAGAACAAGGTATATTCTTTTATACTTTCATGTATTGATAAAACCCATGGTGCCTGAATACAATATATCATCTCTTTCTCTTTCAGACACTTGCTCCTATATTAAGACTCACAGAAAGTGGGGAAGAAAGTGGAGAGTAAAAGGAAATAATCTTTGTGTGTGAATGCCCCTTCACCTGCTTTTGTCTTCCCATGTGCAATTATTCTCTCACTTTTTAAATTATTTTCCTATAGCATTTCTTTAATTGTATTATATGAGATTTCAAAATGAGTATTTGTTTGTTTGTTTGTTTTATTTTTGCTTACAAATATCCTATTCCATGTTCTAATTTCTTGGGCAAAGGAATCATTTTTTAATCTCTGAGAGCCAACACATAGAGTATTGTTGCTTTTATCACTCCTGGAGAACGAAATGGCAACCCACTGCAGTACTCTTGCCTGGAAAATCCCATGGACAGAGAAACCTGGTAGGCTACGGTCCATGGGGTCACAAAGAGTCGGACATGACTGAGCAACTTCACTTTCATTTTTCACTTTTCTTTCATCACTAAGTCTTGTCCAGTCTTTTGCAAATCCATGGACTGTAGCCCACGAGGTCCTTCTATTCATGGGATTTCCCAGGCAAGAATATCAAGATGGGTTATCATTTCCTTCTCCAGAGGATCTTCCAGACACAGGGATTGAACCCACGTCTCCTGCATCGGCAGGTGGATTCTTTAACACTAAGTCACCAGGGAAGCCTGCTGTGTATAAATTAGGTACTTAGTAATAAACTGTTGAATGGATAGTAGAGCAATGGATGCAATACACTTGCCTGGTACTTTTATTTTTACAAAGCATATTCACATATTATCCCCATGAAGGAATCTCCCATGAAAGGCCCTTAGTTTATAAAAATATATCAGGGAACTCCAGAATTTCAACTTTACTTGAATTACCAGGGCAAATTACAGAAATCATCTGAAAAGGGAGTAATAACAAATTTAACTTTAATCCTTAAGGAGGCACTTTTCTAGGGTCTCATTTCCAGATAGAAAATTTATTTATAGAATTTCAAAATTTACTTGGTAGATATAGAGGCAAATTATTTCCTCCACCTGTTTTTTGACCACCCTGCTGTCCGTTCTCCTTGAAGTGAGGTAGAGAAACCACAGGGACCTGGTTACAAGTTCCCTACATTCCACCACTGACCAGTCAACAAAAAAACTACAAAAATTCTTTCTCAACATTTTTTTTTTAAGGGTTATAGGGCATGGGGAGGAATGTATTCTCTAGTCAAATAACCTTGAGAAAATCTTGACTAATCATTTTTCATTTTTTAACTGAAGAACTTTTGTGATCCTTTTAATCTTTGAATTTCTATTGTACCATACATTAATAGCTATTAATGTATATTGTTAATCTTCAGAAAGATGCTACAGAATACAGATTTATCAAATACACTGAAATAAAATTTTAATTTATTTAATAGTAGTTTCTGAATTTTATTTGTGTGTGTTTATATCTGTCTGTAATATTGTTTGAGAAATGTGGTTGCATATAAAAAAAATAGTGTTATTTTAGTTAACTTCATAAGAATATAATTTGCTGGGTGGCCCCAAAATGACAGAGGAATAGGATGGGGAGACCACTTTTTCCCCTGCGAATTCATCAAAAAATCATTTGAATGCTGAGCAACTTCCACAAAACAACTTCTGAATGCTGGCGGAGGACACCAGGTACCCAGAAGTTCAGCCCATTCTCTTCAAAAGGAGGTAGGACAAACTATAAAAGGAGGAGAAGTTTCAGAACAGTAGGAAACCCTCTCACAGGTGGGTCTGTGGGGAATTTTGGAGTCTCAGAGGGCAATATAACAGGGAGGGAAAAAACAAACAAACAAACACAGGATAGGCGCCTAACTGCAACTGCCAGTGGAGAAGTAGCCCAGGGGCTTTTATTTGCCACCAGTGAGCAGGGACTGGACAGGGAGGCGCAGTCTGCATCATCGGTCCTTAGGGTAATGACTGGGCCTGAATGCCCTGAGGACAATCTGAAGGAGCTAACGTGAGATAGCAAGCCAAACTGTGGGATCACCATAGATGAAAAAAAAAAAAAAAGAGAGAGAGAAAATTGCCTGCAAAATGCTCTAACTCTCAGCTTGGTCCCCTCACAGAACAAAGGATTGAGTGAATACCAAAGGAGAATTAGCTGGCTGCATTCAGGCCCCTCCCCCTGCCAGAGCAGAGAGGCAGGTATGTGACAGTCAGAGCCGGAAGGCAAGGGGCTGCTCCAATCCCGGCCCCAGAGACCTGCATCCTCGACTAAACTGTGAGCAGGCTCCCAGTTGCTAACCAAGTCTTCCTGGGATCTTGGATTATTGATATCTGCCAGGAGGGTCACAGCCCGAGATCAGCTCCCCAGAGGAGACACATGGCACACCTGAGACGGTGCTCTCTGGGCACACCCGGGAAACCAAGAGGCCAGGCCAGGGAGGTGATTAAGATGCACGGCCCACCTGGGACAGTGCACTCACCAAGCACCTGGTCGCCTGAGCTGCTCGAACCTGGGAAGGGCCCAAAACACTCGCTCAAGCAAGTCTGTGCCCCTGACGAGTACCAGAGAGCATCAACCTGAGTGGCTTAGACATGGGAAGTGAATGAAACGTAGAGCCCACTTTGAAAAGTGCCCTGCAGAGCACGCTGGAACCTGAGCAGTGTAGACCCAGAAAGCATACGCTGCTGTGAGCTGGGGCAAACCTAAAGTGGTTGGCACACAGCGAGCACTTCCCACACACCAGCGATATTTGTTTGCAGTATTCCTCCCTCCCCACAACACTACCGAAAAAATGAGCCTAAATAAGTGATCATCTTTGCCCCCTTGTGTCAGGGCAGAAATTAGATACCAAAGAGACTGGCAAACAGAGGAAGCC
Source organism: Cervus elaphus (assembly GCF_910594005.1). Taxonomy (NCBI): domain Eukaryota; kingdom Metazoa; phylum Chordata; class Mammalia; order Artiodactyla; family Cervidae; genus Cervus; species Cervus elaphus. The sequence continues at coordinate 16,510,533 of NC_057833.1, read as the reverse complement.
AAAATAAACAAAGAAGAGGGAACCGCTCTGGAAATGATAGATACAACAGATTAAAACCCTGTTGTTAACATTGACTAAGCATTGGATGGGGCCTATAGACCTTGAAAACAAGTACAAGCTGGAATGAGGAACTATCTGAAACTGAACCGGCCCCACCCACACTGCCCACAATAGATCCAGAGATATTCCTAGATATATTTTTACTACTATCACTTTTTAATTTTTTTAAAATTTCTTTATTACTCCTTTAATTTTCATTTTTATAATTTACTATTACCTTGCCCAAAAAAAGATCCTATTTTTAAAGCAAATTTCAAGTATATAGTTTATAAGTTTTGTGATTGATTTTGTTTTGTATTTTTAATATTGTATTTTTTTTCTTTTTTTTTAATATTATATTTTTGAGAGTCTAACCTCTACTCTAGATTTTTAATCTTTGCTTTTTGGTATTTGTTATTTTGTATCTTTAAGAATCTAATCTTCAGTAGTCATTTTCACTAAAGGGTGAAAATACTGGCTGGATTGCTCTCTCCCCTTTTGACTCTCCCTTTTCTCTCCCAGGTCACCTCTATCTCCTCTCTCCCCCTTCTCTTCTCTACTTAACTCTGTGAATCTTTCTGGGTGTTCCAGGCTGTGCAGAACACTCGGGGAACAGATTACTGGCTAGATTGGTCTCTCCCCCTTTTGACTCCTCCCTCTTCTCTTCATTACCTCTAGTTCTCTCCTCTCTCTTCTCTTCTCCATGTAACTCTGTGAATCTCTCTGGGTGTTCCAGACTGTGGAGAGCACATAGGGAATTGATTACTGGCTAGATTGCTCTCTCCCTTCTTCACTCCCCCTCTTCTCCTAGTCATATCTATCTCCCTCCTTCCTCTTCTCTTCCTTATGTAACTCTGAACCTCTCTGGGTGTCTCTCACTGTGGAGAATTATTTCACCTTTAACCTAGATGTTTCATCATCTGTGCTGTATGGATGGAGAAGCCTTGAGGCTACTGTCATAATAAGACTGAAAGCCAGAGGCAGGAGGCCTAACTCCAAAACTTGAGAACATCAGAGAACTCTTAAGCACAGACAACATTAATAGATAAGAGCTCATACAAAAGCCTCCATACCTACACTGAAACCAAGTCCCACCCAAGAACCAACAAGTTCCAGAGCAAGACACATACCATGCTAATTCTCCAGCAGAGCAGGAACACAGCCCTGAGCATTAAAAGGCAGGCTGCCCAAAATCATACCAAATCAATAGACACTCCAAAACTCACTATTGGACACTTCATTGCACTTTAGAGAGAAGGGATCCAGCTTCACCCTCCAGAACACAGACACAAGCTCCCTAACCAGGAAACCTTGAAGAGCCACTAGTCCAAACCCACCACAGGGAGCAGGCTCCACAATAAAGAGGAACCAAAAACTTCCAGCCTATAGAAAGGACACTCTGAACACAGCAATCTAAACAAAAGGAAAAAGAAAGGAAGAGAAATATTCAGCAGGTAAAGGAACATGATAACCAAGCATGGGTTTGGTTGCCTACCAAACCAAACAACAGAAGGGAACAGATAGGGAATTTACCTGAAAAAGAATTCAGAATAATGATAGTAAAGATGATCCAAAATCTTGAAAACAAAATGGAGTTACAGATAAATCGATCAAAAACAAGGATTGAAAATATACAAGAAATGTTTAACAAGGGCCAAGAAGAAATAAAGAAGAGTCAATCAATAATGAATAATGCAATAACTGAGATCAAAAGCACTTTGGAGGAAACCAACAGTAGAATAACTGAGGCAGAAAATAAGAAAAGTGACGTGGAAGATAGAATGGTAGAAATAAATGAAGCAGAGAGGAAAAAAGAAAAAAAAAAGAATTAAAATAAATGAGGACAATCTCAGAGACCTTTGGAACCATGTTAAACACCCCAACATTTGAATCACAGGAGTCCCGGAAGAAGAAGACAAAAAGAAAGGGCACAAGAAAATACTTGAGGTGATAATAGTTGAAAATTTCCCTAAAATGGGGAAGGAAATAGCCACCCAAGTCCAAGAAATCCAGAGAGTCCCAAACAGGGTAAACACAAGCTGAAACACCCCAAGACACATATTAATCAAACTAATGAAGAAGAAACACAAGGAGCAAATATTAAAAGCAGCAAGGGAGAAGCAACAAATAACACTCAAGGGAATCCTCATAAGGATAACAACTAATCTTTCAATAGAAACTCTTCAGGCCAGAAGGGAATGGCAGGACATACTTAAAGTGATGAAAGAGAAAAATCTGAAACCCAGATGACTATACCCAGCAAGGATCTCATTCAAATATGAAGGAGAAATCAAAAGCTTTACAGACAAGCAGAGCTGAGAGAATTTAGCACCACCAAACCAGCTCTTCAACAAATGCTAAAGGATCTTCTCTAGACAGGAAACACAGAAAAGGTTTATAAACTCAAACCCAAAACAGTGAAGTAAATGACAATGAGATCACCCTTATCAATAATTACCTTAAATGTAAATAGGTTGAAGGCTCCAACCAAAAGACAAAGACTGGCCGAATGGATACGAAAACAAGACCCCTATATATGCTGTCTACAAGAGACCCACCTCAAACCAAGGGACACATACAGACTGAAAGTGAAGGGCTGGAAAAAGATATTTCATGCAAATGGAGACCAAAAAAAAGCAGGAGTAGCAATGCTCATATCAGATAAAATAGACTTTGATTCATATCAATGTATGGCAAAAGCCACTACAATATTGTAAAGTAATTAGCCTCCAACTAATATAAATAAATGAAAAATAAATAAATAAAAATAGACTTTGAAATAAGAGCCATGAAAAGAGACAAAGACAGATACTACATAATGATCAAAGGATCAATCCAAGAGGAAGATATAACAATTATAAATATATATGCACCCAACATAGGAGCACTGCAACATGTAAGGCAAATGCTAACAAGTATGAAAGGGGAAATTAACAGTAACACAATAATACTGTGAGACTTTAATACCCCACTCACACCTATGGATAGATTAACCAAACAGAAAATTAGCAAGGAAACACAAACTTTAAATAATACAATGGACCAGTTAGATCTAATTAATATCTATAGGGCATTTCACCCCAAAACAATGAATTTCACATTTTTCTCAAGTGCACATGGAACCTTCTTCAGGATAGATCACATCCTGGGCCATAAATCTAACCTTGGTAAATTAAAAAAAAAAAATGAAATCATTTCTAGGATTTTTTCTGAAAGATAAGATGTCAACTAAAGGGGGAAAAAAAAAAGACCATTAAAAATACAAACATATGTAGGCTAAATAACATGCTTCTAAAATACCAACAAATCATGGAAGAAATAAAAAATGCATAGAAAATAAAATGAAAATGAAACCGCAGTAACCTAAAACCTATGGGATTCAGTAAAAGCAGTGCTAAGGGGAAGGTTCATAGCAATACAAGCTTACCTGAAGAAACAAGATAAAAAAAATCAATTAAATAACCTAAATTTACACCGAAAGCAACTAGAAAAAGAAGAAACGAAGAACCCCACCATTAGCAGAAGGAAAGTCATCATAAAAACAAGGGCAGAAATAAATTAAAAAGAAATTGAGAAGACTATAGCAAAAATCAACAAAACTAAAAGCTGGTTATTTGAGAAAATAAGTAAAATAGACAAACCATTAGCCAGACTCATCAAGTGAAAAAGGGAGAACAGTCAAATCAACAAAATTAAAAACAAAAATGGAGAAATCACAACCAAAAACACCTAAATACAAAGGATCATAAGAGACTATCAGCACTATATGCCAATAAAATGGAAAACTTAGAAGAAATGGACAAATTCTTAGAAAAGTGTAACCTTCCAAAACTGAACCAGGAAGAGATAGAAAATCTTAATAGACCCATCACAAGCACAGAAATAGAAAATGTAATTAAAAAATCATCCAACAAACAAAAGCCCAGGACTAAATGGCTTCACAGGTGAATTCTACCAAAAATGTCGAGAAGAATTAATACATATCCTACTCAAACTCTTCCAGAAAATTTCAGAGGAACGTAAACTCCCAAACTCATTCTATGAGGCCACCGTCACCCTAATAACAAAACCAGACAAAGATGCCACAAAGAAAGAAAACTACAGGCAAATATCACTGATAAACATAGATGCAAAAATCCTCAACAAAATTCTAGCAAACAGAATCCAACAACATATTAAAAAGATCATACATCATGACCAAGTGGGCTTTATAACAGGGATGCAAGGATTCTTTAATATATGCAAATCAATCAGTGTGATACACCACATTAACAAATTGAAATATAAAAACCATATGATTATCTCAACAGATGCAGAGAAAGCCTTTGACAAAATTCAACACCCATTTATGATAAAAATTCTCCAGAAAGCAGACATAGAAGGAACATACCTCAACATAATAAAAGCCATATATGATAAACCCGCAGCAAACATTATCCTCAATGGCGACAAATTGAAAGCACTTTCCTTAAAGTCAGGAACAAGACAAGGGTGCCCACTCTCACCATTACTATTCAACATAGTTTTGGAAGTTTTAGCCACAGCAATCAGAGGAGAAAAAGAAATAAATGGAATCCAAATTGGAAAAGAAGAAGTAAAACTCACTGTTTGCAGATGACATGATCCTCTACATAGAAAACCCTAAAGACACCAACAGAAAATTACTAGAGTTAATCAATGAATATAATAAAGTTGCAGGATATAAAATCAACACACAAAAATCCTTTGCTTTCCTGTACACTAACAATGAGAAAACAGAAAGGGAAATTAAGGAAAGAATCCCATTTACCATTGTGATGAAAAGAATAAAATACTTACGAATAAATCTACCTAAAGAAACAAAAGATCTATACATTGAAAACTGTAAAACACTGATGAAAGAAATCAAAGATGACACAAATAGATGGAGAAATAGACCATGTTCATGGATCATAAGAATCAATATAGTGAAAACGATTATACTTCCCAAAGTAATCTATAGATTCAATGCAATCCCTATCAAGCTACCAACGGTATTTTTCACAGAACTAGAACAAATAATTTCACAATTTATATGGAAATACAAAAAACCTTGAATAGCCATGCAGTCTTGATAAAGAAGAATGGAGCTGAAGGAATCAACCTACCTGACTTCAGATTATACTACAAAGCTACAGTCATCAAGAGAGTATGGTTTTGGCACAAAGACAGAAATATAGATCAATGGAACAAAATAGAAAGTCCAGAGATAAATTCACACACCTATGGACACCTTATCTTTGTCAAAGGAGGCAAGAATATACAATGGAGTAAAGACAATCTCTTTAACAAGTGGTGCTGGGAAAACTGGTCAACCATCTGTAAAAGAATGAAACTAGAATACTTTCTAACACCATACACAAAAATAAACTCAAAATGGATTAAAGATCTAAATGTAAGAGCAAGAACTATAAAACTTCTAGAGGAAAACATAGAGAAAGTGCTCTCTGACAAAAATCACAGCAGGATCCTCTATGACCCACCTCCCAGAGTAATGGAAGTAAAAGCAAAAATAAACAAATGGGACCTAATTAAACTTTAAAACTTTTGTACAACGAAGGAAACTATAAACAAGGTGAAAAAGCAGCCTTCAGAATGGGAGAAAATAATAGCAAATGAAGCAACTGACAAATAATTAATCTCAAAAATATGCAAGCAACTCCTGCAACTCAATACCAGCAAAATAAACGATCTAGTCAAAAAATGGGCCAAAGAACTAAATGAACATTTCACCAAAGGAGACACACAGATGGGTAACAAACGCATGAAAATATGCTCAACATCACTCATTATCAGAGAAATGCAAATCAAAACCAGAAGGAGGTACCATCTCACACCAGTCAGAATGGCTGCTATCAAAAAGCCTACAAACAATAAATCCTGGAGAGGGTGTGGAGAAAAGAGAAACCTCTTATACTGTTGGTGGGAGTGCAAACTAGTACAGCCACTATGGGGAACTGCTTGGAGATTCCTTAAAAAACTGAAAATAGAACTGCCATATGACCCAGCAATCTCATTGCTGGACATAGACACTGATGAAACCAGAACTGAACGAGACACGTGTACCTGCAATGTTCATTGCAGCACTGTTTACAATAGCTAGGACATGGAAGCAACCTAGATGTCTATTGGCAGATGAATGGATAAGAAAGTTGTGGTACATGAATGAAATATGACTCCGCTATTAAAAATAACACATCTGAATCAGTTCAAATGTGGTGGATGAAACTGGAATCTATTATACAGAGTGAAGTAAGTCAGAAAGAAAAACACCAATGCAGTATATTGACACATATATATGGAATTTAGAAAGATGGTAACCATGATCCTATATGCGAGACAGCAAAAGAGTCTTAACAGGATTTTGAACTCTGTGGGAAAAGGTGAGGGTGGGATTTGAGAGAATACCATTGAAACATGTATATTACCATATGTGAAATAGATCACCATTCCAGGTTTGATACATGAAACAGGGCACTCAAAGCTGGTGCACTGGGACAACCCAGAGGAATCGGATGGGTAGGGATGTGAGAGGGGTTTTGGGATGGCAGACACATGTACACCCGTGGCTGATTCATGTCAATGTATGGCAAAACCCACCACAATATTGTAAAATAATTAACCTCCAATTAACATTAAAATTTAATTTAAAAAATGCACAGGAAGCTGATAACTGCTGTATGACCTTCCACATGTGATGTTGGACTAGTAAGGGAAAATTTAAGGGAGAACAACTCTTACAGCCAATGTACAGTGACTTCAGGAGACAAATGGGCAAGACTGGGGGCTGATGGAAACTGGTGCAGTACAGGCCACACCTCAACTCAATGAATATCCCACCTTTAATCAAAAGACCTCCACCCATTCAAAGGGGAAAAATAAAATAAGAGGGGATCAACAACCCTGCTGTGTGCCCCTCATTCCTGAGGATGCTCACATTCTTCTTCTCTGAGTATGTAGCTTTCCCTTCTCCACTAAATACATTGCTTCTTTGTTCTCATTGCAAAAAAAAAAAAAAAACCAGAATATAATTTGCCATGTCTTACTACCAGGCCTCTATTCTCTGACTTCAAAGGTTTTAATTTGTCCATTCTCTATAGGTACTCTATCATTAGTTTCACATTCTGAAATTTTAGAAGTGCTTTGATTGGCAGGTTTGATATTTTTATCATTATGAATATTCTTTATGAGATAAAAGATATATGATAAATCATTTTGTAGGGTAAAATATTTAATTTTAAATTTGAATTAAAGTATGGCAAAACAACATGATGAAGAGCTCAATCAGATTAATAACAAAAATATTTTTAAGATTTTAATTCTGCCTAGGGTACCTAAAATTTTATTAATGTAAAATTATAATATATATATATATACACTGAAAAAACTTTCATACTATAAAAATGAAGTATACATTAAAAATTACAGATAATTATATTATCATAAGTTGTACCACCATCAAAGACAACAAATAAAATACATGAACACTACAGAATAGTTCCAATATTCCTGAAGTCCCTGTCACACCCTGAAGGGATCACTACTTTCCCCTACTTGGTACACTCACAGGGAGTGTTTTGTTTTTAAAAGTTTGATTTCGATATTTATGTAAACAGAATAATATTAGTTACACTGTTTTCTGTCTAGTTGATTTAAATACAATATGTGTTAGACTTGTTTATGATAAAAACTCTCCAGAAAGTGGGCATAGATGGATCTTACCTCAGCATAATGAAGTCCATATATGACAAACCTACAGCTAACATCATGGGCTTCCCTGGTGGCTCAGATAGTAAAGAACCTGCCTGTAATGTGGGAGACCCCAGGTTTGATCCCTGGGTTGGAAAGATCCACTAGAGGAGGGCATGGCAATCCACTCCAGTATTCTTGCCTGGAGCAGCCCATGGACAGAGGGTCTGGTGGGCTACAGTCCATGGGGTAGCAAAGAGTAGGACACGGATGAGCAAATAAGCATGCGTTTGAAGAAAATATAATAACCATCAACACACTGTATAAAGCACATTTAAGAAAGTGCTTTCCCATATCTCTCTTCTCACTCAAAATTACATTGGGTGAGAAAACATTTTGGTGTTGACTAATTTTCTGATGGTCTCCTTCACATCATTATTTCTAAGGCTGTAGAAAGGGGATTTAGCATGGGGATCACTTCCATGGACAGAAGAGTCTGGTGGGCTACAGTTCATGGGGTCGCAAAGAGAGGACATGACTGAGTGACTAACACACAACTCATATCATACTCAAGAGTGTAAAGTTGAAAGCATTTCCTCTACAATCAGGAACAAGACAAGGATATTCACTCTTGCCACTTTTATTCAATGTTATTTTGGAATTTATAGACATGATAATCAGTGAAGAAAACAAAAAGGGATTCAACTTAGAAAAGAAATAAAACTGTCACTATTTTCAGATAACATGATACTATACATAAAAAATCCGAAATACTACCAGGAAACTACTAGAGCTCATCAATTAATTCAGTAAAGTTGCAGGATACAAAATTAACACACAGAAATCTCTTGCATTATAAAATGCTAACAACAAAAGATCAGAAATTCAAGACACAATCCCATTTAACAATGCATTAAAAATAATAAAATACTGAGGAATAAACCTACCTAATAAGGCAAAAGACCTGTCCTCTGGAAATTTTAAAATGTTGACAAAATAAATCAAAGATGACACAGTGGAAAGATATGCCATATTTTTGGACTGGAAAAATCAATAATGTCAAAACAATGATACTGCCCAAAGCAATCTACAAGTTCAATTCAATGCTTATCAAATTACCAATGGCATTTTTCATATAACTAGAACAAAAAAATGTATATTTTATAGCTATATATAACTAGAACAAAAAAAAATTCATATATTTTAGCTATATATAACTAGAACAATATAAAATGTGTATACAAATTCATGAAATTTTGTATGAAAACAACAGTATTTACAGGCAATCTGTTGAAACCATCACTAAAAGTTTTCTGTAGTTTTGGAAAAATGGAGCTTTTCCTTCTGAATGAATTCATTACCTTTAAAAACTATGAATCTGTACTACACCAGTGTGTGTGTGTGTGCATACTCACACAAGTATGTGCAGATGTCTGTCAACCTCTTCAGTGAGAATATTTGTTAAATTGGAGTTGTAAGACTGCTGGTGACTTGTCTTAAGTGTCTGTTCGTACTGCATTTCATTAAAAATATATCAGTTTATTATGTGACAAATAACATCAGATTGAAAGGAGCATTATTGGGGATCACAAAACTTACTGGAGTAAACTAGCACATGCCTATCAGACATAACACAGTCACTTGAAAAGCTGACAAATGTGAGACAAGTCTAAACCCTAAGTTATCAGCTGTTTCAGCAGTTATGATTTTGATGACCTAGTGTAAATATGGAATAAGAAAGTCCACAAATGTTATTCTTCACTTGAGGATTAAAAACTTAAATGAATATATTTATATATATACATATATATTTAAAAATTTTAACTCTATGAGTGATTGTTTTAATATCATTATTGTTCTAAATTATATTTTAACTTTCTAACTTTTAATATACTTGAGCAATTATCATTGTTCAGTTTACAGTAAATCAGTTTATTTGCAAATGTGCTCATTTACATAAGTGGATCTTATTATACTTATCCTGAAAATATTAAAAACATGCCAAATATGTAGCAAACACATATGAGTAATTAATTATATATGTTATTTCTTTAAAAAAAGAATAAAATAAACAGTATATTATTTCTCTGTATCATCTCAGTCATGTCCAAATCTGCGACACCATGGTCTGCAGAACACCAGGCTTCTCTGTCTATCACCAACACCCAAAGCCTACTCAAACTCATGTCCATCACATCAGTGATGCCATCTAACCATCTCATCCTCTGTAATCCCCTTCTTTTCCTGCCTTCAATCTTTTCCAGCATCAGGGTCTTCAAAGACTCAGATCTTCACATCAGGTGGCCAAAGTATTGAAGTTTCAGCTTCAGCATCAGTCCTTCCGTGAATATTCAAAACTGATTTCCTTTAGGATGGACTGGGTGGATCTCCTTGCACTCCAAAGGAATCTCAAGAGTTGTCTCAAACACCACAGTTCAAAAGCATCCATTCTTTGGCACTAAGCTTTCCTTTAGTCCAACTCTCACATCCATTCATAACTACTGGGAAAATCATAGTTTTAATTAGTTGGATCTTTGTTGGTAAAGAAATGTCTCTGCTTTTTAACGTGCTATCAAGGTTGGCCATAGGTTTACTTCCAAGAGGAAAATGTCTTTTAATTTCATGACTGTAGTAACCATCTGCAGTGATTTTGGAGTTTGCCCCTGCCGCCCCTAAAAAATGCCTGTCAGTTTCCACTGTTTCCCCATCTATTTGCCATGAAGTGATGGGACCAGATGCCATATCTTAGTTTTCTGAATGTTGAGATTTAAGCCAACTTTTTCGCTCTCCTCTTTCACTTTCATCAAGAGACTCTTTAGCTCTGCTTCACTTTTTGCCATAAGGGTGGTGTCAACTACATACCTGAGATTATTGATATTTCTCCCAGCAAGTGCTTCATCCAGCCCAGCATTTCACATGATGTACTCTGCATACAAATTAAATGAGCAGGGTGACAATATACAGCCTTGACATATTACTTTCTCAATTTGGAGCCAGTCTGTAATTCCATATTCAGTTCTAACTGTTGCTTCTTGACCTATATAGAGATTTCTCAGGAGATAGGAAGGTGGTCTGGTATTCCCATCTCTTTAAGAATTTTCTACAGTTTGTTGTGATCCACACAGTCAAAGTCTTTGCTGCAGTAAAAAATACAGATTTTTTTTTTTTTCTGGAATTCTCTTGCTTTTTTGCTTTTCATTATAGGGAGCTGGAATGCAAAAGTAGGAAGTCAAGAAACACCCGGAGTAACAGGCAAATTTGGCCTTGGAGTACAGAATGAAGCAGGGAAAAGGCTAATAGAGTTCTGCCAAGAGAACGCAATGGTCATAGCAAACACCCTCTTCCAACAACACAAGAGAAGATTCTACACATGGACATCACCAGATGGTCAACACTGAAATCAGATTGATTATATTCTTTGCAGCCAAAGATGGAGAAACTCTATACGGTCAGCCAAAACAAGACTGGGAGCTGACTATGGCTCAGATCATGAATTCCTTATTGCCAATTCAGACTTAAATTGAAGAAAGTGGGAAAAACCACTAGACCATTCAGGTATGACCTAAATCAAATCCCTTATAACTATACAGTGGAAGTGAGAAATAGATTTAAGGCACTAGATCTGATAGAGTGCCTGATCAACTATGGATGGATTTTCGTGACATTGTACAGGAGACAGGAATCAAGACCATCCCCAAGAAAAAGATATGCAAAAAAGCAAAATGGCTATCTGAGGATGCCTTACAAATAGCTGTGAAAAGAAGAGAAGTGAAAAGCAAAGGAGAAGAGGAAAGATATTCCCATTGGAATGCAGAGTTCCAAAGAATAGCAAGGAGAGATAAGAAAGCCTTCCTCAGCGATCAATGCAAAGAAATAGAAGATAACAACAGAATGGGGAAGACTAAAGATCTCTTCAAGAAAATTAGAGATACCAAGGGAACATTTCATGCAGATGGGCACAATAAAGGACAGAAATGGTATGGACCTAACAGAAGCAGAAGATATTAAGAAGAGGTGCCAAGAATACACAGAACTATACAAAAAGATCTTCATGACCCAGATAATCACGATGGTGTGATCACTCACACTGACCTAGAGCCAGACATCATGGAATGTGAAGTCAAGTGGACCTTAGGACAAATCACTATGAACAAAGCTAGTGGAGGTGATGGAATTCCAATTGAGCTATTTCAAATCCTAAAAGATGATGCTGTGAAAGTGCTGCACTCAATATGCCAGCAAATTTGGAAAACTCAGCAGTGAACACAGGACTGGAAAATGTCAGTTTTCATTCCAATCCCAAAGAAAGGCAATGCCAAAGAATGCTCAAACTACTGCACAATTGCACTCATCTCACACGTTTGTAAAGTAATGCTCAAAATTCTCCAAGCCAGGCTTCAGCAATACGTGAACTGTGAACTTCCAGGTATTCAAACTGGTTTTAGAAAAGGCAGAGGAACCAGAGATCAATATGCCATGATCGACTGGATTATCGAAAAAACAAAAGAGTTCCAGAAAATCATTCATTTCTGCTTTATTGACTATGCCAAAGCCTTTGACTGTGTGGATCACAATAAACTGTGGAAAATTCTGAAGGAGATGGGAGTACCAGACCACATACCTGCCTCTTGAAAAACCTGTATGCAGGTCCGGAAGCAACAATTAAAACTGGACATGGTACAACAGACTGGTTCCAAACAGGAAAAGGAGTACATCAAGGCTGTATATTGTCACCCTATTATTTACTTATATGCAGAGTACATCATGAGAAATGCTAGTCTGAGGAAGCACAAGCTGGAATCAAGATTGCTGGGAGAAATAACAAAAACTTCAGATACGCAGATGACACCACCCTTATGGCAGAAAGCAGAGAAGAACTAAAGAGCCTCTTGATGAAAGTGAAAAAGGAGAGTGAAAAAGTTGGCTTAAAGCTCAACATTCAGAAAACTAAGATCATAGCATCCGGTCCCATCACTTCATGGCAAATAGATGGGGAAACACTGGAAACAGTATCTGAATTATTTTTTGGGGCTCCAAAATTACTGCAGATAGTGATTGCAGCCATGAAATTCAAAGACGCTTATTCCTTGGAAGGAATGTTATGACCAACCTAGACAGCATATTGAAAAGCTGAGACATTACTTTGCCAACAAATGTCCGTCTAGTCAAGGCTGTGGTTTTTCCAGTAGTCATGTATGCATGTGAGAATTGGACTATAAAGAAAGCTAAGCGTCAAAGAGTTGATGCTTTTGAACTGTGGTGTTGGGGAAGACTCTTGAGAGTCCCTTGGACTGCAAGAAGATCCAACCAGTCCATCCTAAAGGAGATCAGTTCTGGGTGTTCATTGGAAGGACTGATATTGAAGCTGATACTCCAATACTTTGGCCAACTGATGCGAAGAGCTGACTCATTTGAAAAGACCCTGATGCTGGGAAAGATTGAGGGCAGGAGGAGAAGGGGACGACAGAAGATGAGATGGTTGGATGGCATCAGCGGCTCAATGGACATGGGTTTGCATAGATTCCAGGAGTTGGTGATGGACAGGGAAGACTGACATGCTGCGGTTCATGGGGTCACAAAGAGTCAGACACGACTGAGCGACTGAACTGAACTGAACTGAACTGAACTGAGTTTGCTTTTTTGATGATCCAATTCATCTTGGCAAGTTGATCTCTGGTCCTCTGCCTTTTCTAAAACCAGTTTGAATACCTGGACATTCATGGTTCCACATACTGTTGAAGCCTGGCTTGGAGAAATTTGAGCATTATTTTTCTAGTGTGTGAGATAAGTGCAATTGTGTGGTAGTTTCAACATTCATTGGCATTGCCTTTCTTTGGGATTGGAATGAAAACTGACCTTTTCCAGTCCTGTGGCCACTGCTAAGTTTTCCAAATTTACTGGCATATTGAGTGAAGCACTTTTACAGCATCATCTTTTAGGATTTGAAATAGCTCAACTGGAATTCCATCATCTCCACTAGCTTTGTTTGTAGTATGTTTCCTAAGGCCTACTTGGCTTCAAGTTCTAGGATGTTTGGCTCTAGATGAGTGATCACAACATCGTGGTCATCTGCGTCATGATCTTTTTTGCATAGTTCTTCTGTGTATTCTTGCCACCTTTTCTAACATCTTCTGCTTCTGTTAGGTCCATGAAATTCCTGTCCTTTATTGTGCCCATCTGCATGAAATGTTCCCTTGGTATCTCTAATTTTCTAGAAGAGAGCTCTAGTCTTTCCCATTCTATTATTTTCCTGTTTCTTTGTAATGATCACTGAGTAAGGCTTTCTTATCTCTCCTCGATATTCTTTGGAACTCTGCATTCAAATATGTATATCTTTCCTTTTCTGCCTTGCCTTTAGCTTCTCTTCTTTTCTCAGCTATTTTTAAGGCCTCCTTAGACAACCATTTTGCCTTTTTGCATGTCTTTTCTTTGGGATGGTTTTGATCACTGACTCCTACAGAATGTCATGAACCTTTTCCATAGTTCTTCAGGCACTCTGTTATCAAATCTAAGCTCTCTCAATTATAGTTCACCCTTAAACAATGCAGGGGGGTTAATTTTCATTAGTCAATTGCAAGCTAAGTTAGGTTAGGGACCTGTTAGAATTTACATTGCATTTGAAAATCCAAACATGGAACAAGATTAATTCTTGACTGTGGAATTAATTATACCGTCTCCTACACATGTGTTTATAATCAATCTATTTGCAAGCCAGTCAACAGTAAAATATGCCTTATAAGGCATACACCAATTAACATCATTTGACTCCTCTCGTATTGCATTTTACTAATTAAACTTATTTAAAGTTTTTTTAAATCCCTGTACTCAAATGTTTACAGGAAACTGATATTGTATCAATTTAAATAATTTAAGTATTATACTGGAAACATTATTTTCTATATATAACCTTTTGAAGCTCTTGATATGCAGCACCAAAAATTTCAAGTCCTTGGAAGCAAATATGTATGTGTGTTTCTATACATATATATACACACACATGTGTGCATGCTTAGTCACTTCAGTCACGTCTGACTCTCTGTGACCCTGTGGACCATTGCCTGCCAGGCTCTTCTGTCTATGAGATTCTCCAGGCAAGAATACTGGAGTGAGTTTCCATTTCCTTCTCCAGTATATACACACAGTATAAATAAAATTTTAATGACTCAAATATATTTTAATATTTAATAAGAGGCTCACTTCAAATGAACCCTATAGGAAATTATTTTTATTATAAAACTATTTAAGCTGATCCTAGTACTATTTTTCTGTTTCCAAGTCAGGTTTTACATAATTGATCTTCTTAACCAGTTCTATGAGATGAATTGAATCTCCTCCCCACAAAATAAGTTCCGGTCCTAACCCCCAGCACCTGTGAATATGCCTTATTTGAAAATTAGGGTTTTTCAGATGTAATCAAGTTGAAATAGGTCATGAATGATTAGGTTAGGCCATAATCTAATAACAATATTTATTAACAGAAAAATTTGGATACAAAGATGTACAGAGGGAAGACAATGTGAAGACATAGAAGAAGGCTGTGACTACAGAGGCATAGACTGGGGTGATGTGCCTCTAAGCCAAAACTCACTGAGAATGGCTGACACCAACCAGAAGTCAGAAAGAGACAAGGAAGGATCCTGCCCTAGAATCTTCAGATACACCATGGTCCTGCTCACCTCTTGATTTGGGGCTTCTAGATTCCATAACTGTGATATAATTTATTTTCCAATTGCTGTTGTTTAAGCTGTTGTTTATGTCAGTTTACGATAATTTGTTATGGTGGCCACAGGAAACCAATACAGCCTGCAGAATTTCTTCCTGAGTCTACATATTATGAGGAGTATTTTCTCTTATATTCTAGGGCCTGTGTTAAGTGCCCTTTTATTTTTCATACATTCTGACTATAAATAGTGCAGTTAATGCAGTGGGGAGAACATTAGTATCCCCAATTTGTAGATAAAAAAATCAAATCAGAGAGAAGACACATACCAGACATGATGTTCATTGCAGCTTTATATAGCTACAGAATCTACCTCTCCTATGTATGGTATTTGCTAAATATAGGGGAACCAAGCTGTTAATTTTTTATGTATATAATCTTCAAATGTGAGAAGATAGTAGTGGTGTATCTTTTTTTTTTTTTGTATACAATAATATTTCACTATACGAATGCCCAGAATACACGGTGACTTTATGTTAATACTGCTATCATTCTCCAGGATGCAGATTATTATTGTATGTGAAATTTTAATATTGTCTCTCTTCCTCACATTCTGTATCAGAATTTTTTTTAACAGCTTTTGGGGAACACAAAGTATATATTGTAAAATTTGTACAGTTTAAGTGTACAATGATTTTTGGTAAATTTAGAGTTGAGCAACAATCATTACAGTCTCATTTTAGAACATTTTCATCATCTTGAAATGATCCCTTGTGCTATTTATAGTCATGACTCTTTTTCACTAATAGCCGAGGGAACTCCAGTCTACTTTTGGTTTTAACAGATTTGCCTTTTCTGGACATTTAATATAAATGAAATTAAACAGTAGGTGATTTTTTGCATTTGACTTCTGCCACTTAAAAATATTTTGGAGGTCCTCCATTTTTAGCTTGCATCCATACTTTGCTCTTTTATTGCTCAATAGTCTTTTGTTGTATGAATATACCACATTTTGTTTATTATCCAGTTGATATTTAGGTTATTCAATCTTTTAGTTATTATGACTGAGGTTGCTATGAACATTTATATGTATGTATTTGGGTAGGCAGATATTTCCATTTCTCTTGAGTAGTTACCTAAGAGTGGAACTGATGAGTCATAGGGTAAATGCAAATTTTTAATGTTTTCAGAAATTGCTAAGCTGTGTTTCAAAGCAGCTGAACTCATTTCAAGTTTATTTTTATTGAAGTGAAGTTGAATTACAATGTTGTGTTAATTCGTGCTGTACTGCAGTTACTCAGTTATACACATATGTATATAAATTATTTTTCATATTCTTCTCTGTTATAGTTTATCACAGGATATAGAATATAGTTCTCTGTTAAGCAGCTGAAATCTTTTATATTCCAATCAACAATATGAGGATTCATTTCTCCCCAGACTTGTCAACACTTTATTATCATTTGTGTTTTTTATTATGGCCAGTGTAGTTAAGTGTGAGGTATTATCTCATTATGGTTTTAAACTAATTTTTCCTAATGACAAAGGAGATTGAGTATCTTTTCCTGTGCTTATTGATCATTTCTATATCTTTGGTGAAATATCTATTGGATTCTTTTGCTCACTTTTTAATTGGATTGTTTGTCTTTTATTATAGAACTGTAATTTTTCTTTCTATATTTCTATATATTTCTTTCTATATTTCTAATGGATGTAAGTCCATTATCAGAAATACGATTTGAAAATACTTATCCCACTCTGTGTTTTGCCTGTTCATATTCCTATAGTGTCTTTTCAAGTACAAAGCACAAAATTTTTGATTTTGATCAAGTCCAAAATTTCAAAGACAGAACTGATTTTTAAATCCTTTTGGACAATTTTAGCAATGTGAAAAGTTTAATAAAGAAATAAACAGTTAGTTCTATTTTTAATCTGTGAACTTAGTCACTCTGCAGTGCTGCCAGATTGAGAATCAGTATATGGAAAAATTGTATATGGAAATGTATATGGAAAAATTCTTGTTTGTAGAGTCTATTCCAGGACTCCCTTTGTTAGTACAGAATTCAATAATAAGATAGTTCTTCAATAAAATGTAATATGAAATGGAAATTAACTTGAATATTTTTTAAAAAGCATTGATCCATGTCCAGGTTAGAGTAGGAAAGAGGACTGTTCTCAAGAGTATGTTTGGATTAGAATTTGTACATTTTTACATATATAATAATATATTTTAAATGTTTATAAACTAACATATAAACAAATGGAAGTGAGAAACCTTTCTGATAGGATGTGGATAATGGTTTTTTGTTGTGGTGGTTGTTTACATGAGTTGGCAGAGGCTGAGTGAGGAATAGTGTAAGAGTGAAAACCTCAAGTGGCCACAGTCTTAAGGGGACCTGTGCTTTAGTGGATTTTCTTCTAGACCCCCCTCCCCCACCAAACTTTGAGGTCTCACTATGAAAACCCAAGAAACAACCCCTCTTAGTTCTGGAGAAGAAAAGGAGAAGCAACTATTATGAAACACAGTCAGTGCCCTGCTCCATAACAAAGGATTATTTTCCAGGGAAAAGTACTTTGACAAAGCACTTTTGAAATTATGAAACATTATTCCAGCTAGGAAGAGACTTGATACCCAGTTCAGACCCTCATGAGGTACTTCGAAAAGGGAGCAAAAAAATGCATAGTTAATGGGGGACAAGTCTTTGAGAAAATAGATTTGAAGCTTTTCAGCCAGGAAAGAAAGTAGGGGACAGTGTAAACACTATACCAGTAGGAAAATGCTTACGAAAGTCACAATATTACAACCTAGACCCACTAAAACACTTAACCTTAATCATTAGATCATAGATTGATCCTCTTCCCCACCACATTATCACCACACAAATAGGGCTCCAGTATAATATTATTATAGTGGGTGTAGTTGAAAGGGGTGTACAATACAGACTCGTATAAAGATTTTATACACACCCGCATACAGAGTCAAGACAGAATATAAAAACACCAAAAGAATTCAAAGCTTCTGGTACATAAAGCAGCAGCAGACATTAAACATAGCTCAACTTCTAGTCAGATAAACTTAAGTTCTCATACTAGAGGCCTATTTACATTATTTCCTATTCTCCAATTTCCCAGAATATTTGTCTGACTTTCAAACAAAAATTGCAAGTATGAAAAAAGCAAGAAAGAAATACAATCTGAGAAAATAAAGCAATCATTGGAAGAAGCCCAAGATATGACACAGATATGAGAGTTATTAGGAGACTTAAAATAACTGTGATTAATATGTTAGTGGATCTATGGAAAAGTAGACATGGTGGAAGAACACACAGATAATACAAGAAAATAGACAGAGAGTAAAAAATAATTAAAAAAAAATAAATGCTAGGAATAGAAAACAAAATACAAATGAAGAATGCTTTTCCTGGCCTCATCAGTAGACTTAACATAGTTAAGCAATAATTAGTGCACTTGAAGATAGATCAATAGAAGCTTCTCAAGCAGCAAAGAGGGAAAAATGAAAAGAGAGGTCAAAGCACTGGGGACCTATGGGACAATCCTAAAAGATCTAACATGCGAATAATTGAAATACCAGTATTAAAAAAAAAAAAAAAAAAAGAAATATTTGAATTAAAAATGGCTAAAAACATCTGAGAATTAATGACATGCACCAAAACACAGAGCCAAGAATCATAGATAATACAAAGCTGATAAATATGCATGTACACACACACACACACACACAAAGTCCTAATACATTTCAACCTTTAGAAAATCAAAGACAAAGAGAGAATCTTGAATGAAGACAGATGAAAAATACCTTACTTAGAGGAATAAGCACTAAAATTATTATTTGCTATATATTGCATAAACAATGCAAGTAAGAAGAAGTACTGTAAAATATTTAAAGTTTTAAAAAATATTTTTCTAAAATCAGTGAAATCATCCTATAAAAGTGAAAGAGAAATACTTCTGCAGACAAAAACTGGGGAATTTCATTGCCTGGACTCAGATGAATACAGAAATTCTTAAGAACAAGTGTATATATTCAGTTAGTATACATATATTCCCTTGTTTTGTAATGGAGAGGGCCTAGGGTTTCCCTGGCGGCTCAGATGGTAAAGAATCTGCTTGTAATGCAGGGGACTCGGGTTCAATGCCTGGGATGGGAAGATCCCCTGGAGAAGGAAATGGCAACCTACTCCAGTATTCTTGCCTGGAGAAGTCCATGGACAGAGGAGCCTGGCAGGCTCCAGTCCATGGAGTCATAAAAAGTTGAACATGACTGAGCTACTAACACTTTCAGAAACAACAGCACCCCAACAACAATAAGCATGCCTAATATCAAGATCACTTTCTGCCATAAGGGTGGTGTCATCTGCATATCTGAGGTTATTGATATTTCTCCCAGCAATCTAGATCCCAGCTTGTGCTTCATCCAGCCCAGCATTTCTCATGATGACACCACCCTTATGGCAGAAAGTAAAGAAAAACTAAAGATTCCCTTGATGAAAGTGAAAGAAGAGAGTGGAAAAAGTTGGCTTAAAGCTCAACACTCAGAAAACTATGATCATGGCAACCAATTCCATCACTTCATTGCAAATAGATGTGGAAATAGTGGAAACAGTGGCTGACTTTTGATTTTTCCAAAATCACTGCAGATGGTGACTGCAGTCATGAAATTAACAGATGCTTACTCCTTGGAAGGAAAGTAATGACCAACCTAGACAGCGTATTAAAAAGCAGAGACATTACTTTGCCAACAAAGGTCCATTTAGTCAAGGCTATGATTTTTCCAGTGGTCATGTATGGATGTGAGAGTTAGACTATAAAGAAAGCTGAGCACTGAAGAATTGATTTCTTTTGAACTGTGGTGTTGGAGACAACTCTTGAGAGTCCCTTGGACTGCAAGGAGATCCAACCAGTCCATCCTAAAGGAGATCAGTTCTGGGTGTTCATGGAAGGACTGATGTTGAAGCTGAAACTCCAATACTTTGGCCACCTAATGCGAAGAGCTAACTCATTTGAAAAGACCTTGACGTTGGGAAAGATTGAAGGCAGGAGGAGAAGGGGTTGACAGAGGCTGAGATGGTTGGATGGTATCACCGACTCAGTGGGCATGAATCTTGGTAAACTCCGGGAGCTGGTGATGAACAGAGAGGCCTGGAGTGCTGCAGCCCAACGGGGTCGCAAAGAGTTCGACACAGCTAAGCGACTGAACTGAACTGAACCATCGAGATCTTGGTTTGTACTGTCATGCTCCAACATAAGAAACCAGAACTCATGGCAAAAAGATTGATTCTAGGGTTGGGACAGGTAATGTATGAGATTATCTTGGGTCATCTTTCAGTACTAAAAAGTAAGGAAACATTTAAAAAGAAACATACACATAATTAGAAGCATGTCTCAAAAGGACACAGGAGCCTAATGAAACTGAAGGAATTTAAGTAGTATTAGAATAAAGTAGTATTGGACTATAACCCAAAGAATAAAATGAATATCTCTGATATAAATAAATTAATGATTGACTATATAAATAAATGGTGCCTTCCCTGATGGCTCAGCGGGTAAAGAATCTTTCTGCAATATAGGAGTCACAGGAGACCCAAGTTCAGTCTCAGGGTTGGAAAGATCCCCTGGAGGAGGAAATGGCAACCCACTCCAGTAGTCTTGCCTGGAAAATTCTATGGACAGAGCAGCCTGGTGGGTTATAGTCCATGGATCACATAGGGTCGAACATGACTGAGTGACTAACACACATATCAATAAACTGGGGAATAAAGCTCCCATAGAGAAGTATTTCATGTAACTTATGTAAATATTTTCCCTTAAACAGGTGAAGCATATATTCTCACTTAAGTGTGGGCTCTGTATAGTATTTTATTTCAAAGAGCCAAGAATGGAAAGGAGAAAAAAAGTAAATTCACAGTGAATAACACTGACAAACACTATCTCAATCCAGATGACCAAGCTCAGTGTCAACAATGATAAGTCATGTTGGGAGTAAATATCTTCTTTCCCAAAATATATTACCCCAATCTAATCATGATAAAACTATCAGACAAATACAGATCAAAGGATATTCTATAAAATATTTGTTCAATCTTCTTTAAAATATGAAAATCATCAAAAACAAAGAAAGTGTGAAAACCAAGAGGAGCCTAAAGAGACACACCACTAAATACACCCTGGTATCTTAGTCGGACACCAAATGAGAAAAAAGATACTAAGAAAAATCTGAGGAAATGTGAATTAACTATGGTATTTATTTAAAATTGTATTGGTATTAGCTCATTAATTATGCAAATGTACCACACTATTAAAGGATTTATAGTATTTGTCTTATCCTTCACCCAGGAATATTTATTTGTATTTCAGAATGAAAGAATCCTGGATCTTCCTCTTTCTCTCCCCCAGGAGAATTCTTTTATAGTAGGATATAAATGTTTCTCTGTCTTAGAAGAAAGTGGGGAACAGCTGTCCCACTTCTACATAAACTTGCAGATTCATATTTTTGGAAGCCTCTCTCTGGTAAATGCCTGACATGAAGCTTTTTGATTGTAAGACAGAGTCTGATGTTAAGCTTTTGATTCCTAAGGCACTGATTTCAAAGACATCTATCTAGAATAAGCATATTGCCAGCTGTATGACACAGCTACTAGTAAAAGAAAAAAAGAAAAAAGAAAGAAACAACTTGATTAGCAACTGGCCTGTCCCCACCCACAAAATTCATTCCCCTTTTAGAAAGTTTGGGTAACTGACTGATCACTCTACCACTTCTCTGATCACATGACCTCACTTCTTCCTGTACACTAATTCCAAATCTCCTGCTTTAAATTTTATTACTAAAGAGGGATCTGGAGGAGTCCTAAGTACCCCACCTTTGGGCCCTAATAAAGGCAGAGGCCTTAGTTTTCTTCTCTTTATACCCACCACCTCACTGTGTGACCTGGAGCTTGCTGTGTACCCTTCAGGATCTATGGTTAATAAATCTTGTTCTTCTAAGCTTCAGGATAGTTTTGCTGAGATGTGACATTAGAACTGCAAGGGCTGATCCAGAAAAAAGACTGGCCCTCGTGGTGATGGTAGAGAATGTCCATGGGATTCTTTATGAGTAAATATGAGTCCAAGTGAGTGCTTCATGTATTTCTAGCTGAGAATATGATTATCAATGGGATGAGATTCATACAACAGTCTCCTGACTATATGTATAGACTGTCCATCTGGCTCTCATTCTGCTGCTGTGGTATAAGGGACCAATGCTAGAATATTATTCTTCCCCTGTGCTGCTGGAGTAAATGAAGCTCTGATCTCTGACTCAGAGACCTGATGTTTCTGCTAGTATGGAAGTATGTGTTACATCTATGTGTGTATGTATCTTTGTATATCTTTCTCTATCATCTCTATGCTGCTGCTGCTGAGTCGCTTCAGTCGTGTCCAACTCTGTGAGACCCCATAGACGGCAGCCCACCAGGCTCCCCCGTCCCTGGGATTCTCCAGGCAAGAACACTGGAGTGGGTTGCCATTTCCTTCTCCAATGCATGAAAGTGAAAAGTTAAAGTGAAGTCGCTCAGTTGTGTCCAACTGTTAGTGACCCCATGGACTGCAGCCTACCAGGCTCCTCCATCCATGGGATTTTCCAGGCAAGAGTACTGGAGTGAGTGCCATTGCCTTCTCCGATCTCTCTCTATACGTACACACAAACAGGAAAACATTTATTTATAAATCCAAACTGAAAGTAGTCACAGTCAATATTTCTTTTCTACATGGGTTTGATTCTATATATTTATACATTTAAACAAACATACAAGATGATCACCTTCTCTATTACTCTCATATTTGGCTTATTTTCTTAGCATCTTATAAGTGTTAACATATTTATTCATTTTTAACAAGTATGCTTTTTGTCATGCTCGTATACTAATTAATCATTTTGTTAAAGCTTTCTTGAAAATGACCCAATTTGTTTTTCCTTAGCTTTATTCTAAGCAACAATATCATTGTAGTACCTAGAATTTATAATCTGATTATAGTTTTTTCTGTTTTACTCTATGTTAAATATAAACATTCAATCTTTTAAAGGCTTATCAGAGTTTTATGACTTGAACTACTTTGTTGTTTTCTGACCATGAAATTAGAGCTGACAGCTTTAAACTAAGAACCAAAATTAAGAAAATGTTCAACTCCACAAACAAACCTTGATGGATATAGGGTGTAGTCACAGGACTAGAGGAATATGTGATTAACTGGAAGTTAAGAACTGGAAACAGGGCAGACCCAGGACTTTTACCAGCAGGAAATCATGGATCACATTTGTATCACTCTAACATTAGATGCTCCTTTTTCAGGAAATTTTCTGTGTATTTGGTCATATGTTACAGTCCCAGGTGAGAGATTGTTGTTGTTAGTCACTAAGTTGTGTCCAACTCTACATTCAGATTTTCTTTTAATACATACAAATCCAGAAAAATTTCCCACATAATATGCAATTTTTATTCAAATAAACAAACAAAAACAGATTTGCTGCCTTCCTAATGAGAGAAAACACAAGGTCACAACTTGCTACTGAATCTCAAAAGAAAGCATCATGAAGTCACACCACTAGGTGATAGCTCAGTTCATTTTCCTTTCAATTCTCGCCACTAATAAACCCTACGTAATAGTACAGTGAGAAGGGAAATAACAGTGTTCTTGCATAAGAACAACTTACAAGAACTTTGGAGGCCTTGCTTGTTGTAGGTAGCAGTTGCCTTCTAATAATCTTTGCCTCTAAGCATAGGAATTCCACAAAGTATTCCAAATAATTTCATTCAGATCATCATTGGCTAAACCATCCCTCTTTCTTATCCATAGTTTTGTGTGCTTAATCACTCAGTCATGTCTGTTTCTTTGCGACCCCATGGACTGTAGCCCACCAGACGCCTCTGTCCATGGGGATTCTCTAGGCAAGAATACCGGAGTGGGTTGCCATGCCCTCCTCCAGGGGATCTTCCCAATCCAGAGATTGAACCCAGGTCTCCTGCATTGCAGGCAGATTCTTTACTGTCTGAACCACCAGGGAAGCCCCATCCGTAGTCATGGCCAGATACTAAATATCTTGTTCTGTTTCCAATGATCCAGTAAGGAGCACTGACTACAGCGAGGCAGTAAAGATTTTAATTTAGGGAAATCATAATTATGTGCTTTGGTGGAATCAGCCCTTCATTGGTTCCTCCTCTAGACTAGGAGAAGAGCCTAGAATCACAGGAATAAGACCTAAACCTCTTCAGAATAAGCCACTAGTGTAATCCTAAATGGCATATCTACAGAACCCCTTAATTCAGTTACTGTCAATTTTCCTACATCGTTTCATAAAATCTTGTCCCTCTGTATAGAGAATAATCTTTCCAACAATTAAAGTACCTACTTTAAATAAACATAAACAAATTCATATTAGCTTATGAAATTATAAATGAGTTCTATTATGATAATACACTCTGTTTGAAATCTGCATTTCATGGTTTTAAATTTGACATTTTAAATACCATTCTTTTAATTACAAAACTAATTAGAGTATAATACTCCACACATTAATGATGAAAATTAACATGCCACAGAATATAAATTGTTTTCAAATATGAATATTACCAGTGTTTATTGAAAACAGGTAATTTTTATTTAAAATAAGCATAATAGCATTCATTTGCAGGAACATCTTTTAGGAAATTATGGTTAGACTTCTTTTTTCTTTCTTTCAATGTGTCTCATATTTTTGAATGAGCATTGAGAATCTATTAAGAAGCATAGTAAACTTAGGAAAAGAGACTTTTATCAGCAAATATCCTCCTCTAAGTTTACCAAGTTAAAACATTTAGATGTTTCTTTATTTGTAAATTTTGAGTAAATAAATTCCTTTGTCAGCAATTTCTTTACTTAAAAAGCCAGCAGATAAATTCACAGATTTACAGGTTCGTAGTTATAGATATCAGTTAACTTCTTGGGGTAGTGGGAGAAGAGACATAGAGTAAGCCATTGTAGTCTTCAGAATCATACAAAATACAAAATGTACAAATTCTTAAGAATTGCATTACACATGTACAGGAGTGCTTCTCTATACCTGGTCTCATCCCTATAACTTTCAGCATAAAAAATAAAAATTACAGGTCAAGAAACTGATTTCAGATTCAATATTAACTTATGGTCAATTTTTATAGACTTTTATTTAATTTATTAACTCACTTATCACTGGTTGAAAGAATATATTTGCTAGAGTTTTCTATGATAGTATAGTAGGCTGATGTCTCCTGTAACAGATTAAGTCAGACCCTAACTGACTGCTCATCTCACCTTTAGAAACAATGTAGATCAAGACACCCTGGTTTCCACTCCAACCTAAAATCTATTTTGGTAATGACTTCCATATTGCCACTTAGCATTGAGGGCCACCTCTTTATCTGATTTTTGAGACTACTAACAATTTTACTAAAACAAAGAAAATAAGTTTCATGGTAATTGGAATACCAAGATAAATCAGCTTCTACTGTCAACTCTGGCCTGCTGACATTCTCAAATACCTTCATGTATTCTCATCAGTGTATTTCTTATTATTTTGGTGAAAAAAGCTTCTTTTGAGCCCTTCCTAGGAACATAAAGTGGTTATTCCAAAATTGGCCTTTACAGGTAAAAAAAGGCTGTTATTGTCTTATAGCAAGAAGGAGAGAGTTGTTTTCTTTGGTTGGGAATATAAGAAGTATTTGGTAGTTTCAAAGTTCTCACCTATGTTGATACAAATTTCCCCATTCTGTATACCAACACCCTACTCTTTCCCTATCAGGGTCCTGACTTTGGCATAGATATACAAAGATGTACATTTGGTGTCCTTGAAGCACTGCCATCACTATAATTAAATTTCAATCTGCATTTTTCAGCACACTCTACTTCACACCTGTAGGTGACAAAGTTCTCTTAAAATGTTCCCATGGAGATGCTATGACATTCATAGTGTGCCTTACATTGACAGCTTGCTAACCTGAAACTATCATTTTCCTCTTTTCAGGACTTCTAAAAAAATCTAGCTCAAATCATTGACTTCAGTTCTCATAATGTCCTCTATCTCCAAAATGTTTAAGTGTAATCCCCACATTACAAGCCAAAATCCCATACTCCACCTTATAGCTGCTGAAAGTTGGCCCTAAAAATATGTCTAAGTCCGAATCTGCTGCATGTGTGAATATTTTTTTATGTGGCATAAGATGTAACTAAAAATCTTGAGAGGAGGAGTTGATCATGAATTATCCGAGTAAGCCCTTACTATGATCATGGATATCCTCATAAGAATGTAGAAGAAGAGTTCTTTTAAGGACAGATACACAGAGGAGAATGTGGAAATTGGAGTAATGTGACAAGAAATCAAGGAACACCAAGGCATGCTGGTGGCCCCAGAAGCTAGCAGAAGCATGAAGCAGATTCTCCTGTAGAGCACATGGAGGAAACACAGCCCTGACAACTCCTTAATTTCAGCCTCAGAGCCTCTGAACCGTGAAGGAATAAATTTCTATTGCTGTAAGCCACCCAGCTTGTGGTTATTTGTTATGACAGTCACAGGAAACTAATGCACACACACCCAATCAAAATATTCCACCAATAAGATTCTTAATAAGGACAATGCTTCTGCATGTCAAGGGTTATCATGACCACTATTAATTAATTAATTAATGACCACTCCACATTAATGGAGTCCTTACTGTTATCTGACCATTGTGTTATCTATTACCAGAATCCATATTGAAGGTCACTATGACATCAGTTATCTCATGAGACCGATTGTCTCCTGTCTCCCAAAGTAGAACTACAACCAAAGCTGTCATACAAGCAGTTTATGTGAGGATGTTCTTGTAGGAACAGGAGCCATAGTATCAAGGAAGAGTAAAACAGGACTGTCAATCCAAGGATATATCAAGATGGTTTCTGTTCTGAACAAATAAGATTCAAACACTATGGGAATTTTACTCAATATTCTGTAATAACCTATTTGAGAAAAGATACTTTTCTCAAAGTATGGATACTTTCAGAATGGATATATATATGTGTAACAGATTCACTTTTCTGTACACATGAAACTACCACAATGCTATAAGTCAATTATACACCCAATATAAAATAAAAATTAAATTTAAAAACAAGCAATAAATACCATTATGGGCTCTTGATGCGCAAACTTTGCCGGGTTATAATTCCAAGTTATTTAGTCATACTTTCTCATCTAGATGTAGCTGTAAATGTATTTTGTAGATGTGATAAAAGTCCACAATCAATTGGCTTTAAGTAAGAGATTATTCTAGATAATCTGGCTGGGCTTGATGCAATCAGCTGAAAGGCCTTTCTTTAAGAAGAAATTCCATTTATAGGCAGCAGTTAAGCTACAGACTGAGAATTTCAACCTGCCCTTCCTAATGGCCTATCTTATGGATTTTGTGATTGCCTAGCCATTCCCCTTGATATCCTAAGTCAGTTTTTATGAGAAATATCTTTATCTATTTAATCTATATCCAGCTGGTTGTAGTTCTCGGGTTAAACCTCCGTTGGCATGAACCTCCTGGAAATATTTCAAGCAGCTGTACCAAATGCACCTTAGGATTTTTTAACAGAAACACAAAAATGGATTCATCCACAGACTTCCATTTTCATTTGTTTCAAGGATTCCTCCCAGAGCTATTAAGTACCATCCATTTCAAGTTTATGCATGAACTAGAAAAGTTGAGCACAACTTACAGGTGAACCATGTAATGATGCAGATAAATACTGGGGTAATGCAGGCAAGATATAATGAATAAAGTAGCCACTGGACTCTAGTTCCTGGGCAACGGCCTGTCTAAACAGGTGGCTCAGGATAGTGCAAATATGATGGGTATAGAAAGTAAAATTGTGTCCATGTAATTTCATGTAATACCTTGTAATTCATGTATACAGGCACATTAACCAAATATGTCACTTGAAATATGATAAAATTTTAAAAATCCCTTTCTACTTTTTTTTTTCTTTTCCCCTCAAAGATAGTGCTGAAGAAAAACATGGTTTTGGTTTATAATGTTTTACTAGATCAAGTTTATTATTTATATAAAATGTGAAAAATTAAGTACTTAGCCATTCACATTAATTAAATAAGAGCTATTGCTGGATAATGTTTCTATAAAAAACCCTAATGCTAATTGGTGGTAATTATGACTGATTCAGAAAACTAAGATCATGGCATCCAGTCCCATCACTTCACAGCAAATAGATGGGGAAACAATGGAAACAGTGAGAGACTTTATTTTTGGGGGGCTCCAAAATCACTGCAGATGGTGACTGCAGCCATGAAATTAAAAGACACTTACTCCTTTGAAGAAAATCTATGACCAACCTAGATAGCATATTAAAAAGCAGAGGCATCACTTTACCAACCAAGGTCTATCTAGTCAAAGCTATGATCTTTCCAGTAGTCATGTATGGATGTGAGAGTTGGACTATAAAGAAAGCTGAGTGTCAAAGAATTGATACTTTTGAACTGTGGTGTTGGAGAAGACTCTTGAGAGTCCTTTGGACTGCAAGGAGATCCAATCAGTCCATCCTAAAGGAAATCAGTCCTGGGTGTTCATTGGAAGGACTGATGCTGAAGCTGAAACTCCAATACCTTGGCCACCTGATGAAAAGAACCAACTCACTGGAAAAGACCCTGATGCTGGGAAAGATTGAAAGCAGGAGGAGAAGGGGACAACAGAGGATGAGATGGTTGGATGGCATCACCGACAGGATGGACATGAGTTTGAGTAGGCTCCAGGAGTTGATGATGGACCCGGAAGCCTGGCATGCTGCAGTCCATGGGGTTACAAAGAGTCGGACATGACTGAGTGACTGAACTGAACTGAACTGATGACTGATTAATTGAAGACTTCATTAAATGATTTGTCTATTAGTTTAGTTGTGGATTTAAAGGAAAAACATTTTTCTTAATACAAGTAGAAGCTTTCCTTAGAGCATAATAAAAAGTGTTTAGATTTTTACATGACATTTTAGCACATTTTTACTTTATAAATAATCATTCTTTGGAATGTAAGACTTTTAAAATTGTATTTATTTATTCATTTATTTATAACTGAACCATGTGATCTAGCAGTTCCACTTCTGTGAGGAAGTGAAACAGTAGTTTTACTTGAACAGTAGTTGTTTTGAACAGTAGCTCAAAAAAATATATGTACTCCCATGTTGACTGCAGCTTTATTTACAGAAATCAAGATATGGAAACAACTTAAGTATCTGTCAGTTGATTACTAGATAAAGAAATTGTGATATATGTGTGTGTGTGTGTGTGTGTGTGTGTGTGTGATGTATGTATGTATATCACACAGTGGAATATTATTCAGCAATAAAAATGAAGGAAATCCTACCATTTGTGACAACATGGCTGGAACTTAAGGGCACTGTGCTGAGATAAGTCAGATGGAGAAGAAAAATATTGTGCTTTTTAAGAATGAGTGAATTAATCCATGAAAATGCATATCAGTTACTATACCCATATTTATACCTATTTTCAGAATCATCATTAATTTCCTAGCAATTAAAAAAAAAATAATTGATATTCAAATCCCCCAGATCCTAGCAAGTTAGCATCAAGTGTATATTACAGTTTAAGTCATACTGTAATTTTAGTTTATTTTCCATTATTAGGATACTTCTAATGACTATTGCTGTACACCTGCCCAATGATTCTTCAATTAGAAGTATACACTATTAATCTTTTGTCCATGGAAATCAGATAAAGAGTAAGGTGGTCATGAGGGAATTTTCCCAAATTTGTTTTCTAAAATCCAGAATGACTTGGATTATCTGAAATATGGTTTTGTTTTAGAGAAATTGTATTATGGAATTGACAGTTCTTTCAGATGGATAAACAGGAGCTGTGTGGTAGTTACTCATATAAATTATGATTATAAACCTGAGCAGTCTTTAGAAATAAATACAACAGAAATAATACATATATTAATGTATTATTAAGTTAATAATACATCATTAATACATTAACATTGCATCCCATTAATGTTCCCCTTGAGTGTGCATATGTGGTAAAACATTAAGTTAATTCTAAAAAGCATCTATTCTTATGTGATAGGCATTATAGATATAAAATATTTGGTAGCACTATATGTAAGTTTTGAACAGAAAAACAAAGATAAAAAATAAAATATAGTGCACTTGCTGATGTTTCTCTAATTCATTAATTATTTATTTTTCTGTGTGTATACCTTTCTCCATTTTGGTGGGTGCGCTACAGTAATTGACATCTTCAACACAGTGTTTTATTCCCAAGTAAGTGATAAACCCTTGATTTATCTTCAGTTGAAGTCCATAGTGGGAAAGAAGATTAGTAAGAAATATTACCAGCTGGTATTGATGAATTGCCATTTCTCGAGGAATAACTCTCAATTTCTTGATAAAAACTGATCCAATTAGGAAACTTTAATTTCTGCACTCAAAATTTAATACATTTATTCTGATCTATTATAGAAAGGACCAGTGATATACATTCTTCTGTTTTCCATGGAACATTTGGAATGAAACTACCACACACACAAAAAAATTAAACTTCTTTTCCCCCACTGAAATGTAAAATGGAGGTAGGCTAGTAACTA
Organism: Cervus elaphus; assembly: GCF_910594005.1. Classification (NCBI taxonomy): domain Eukaryota; kingdom Metazoa; phylum Chordata; class Mammalia; order Artiodactyla; family Cervidae; genus Cervus; species Cervus elaphus. The sequence goes on along the minus strand of NC_057833.1, from coordinate 16,479,483 downwards.
TGGTTATAATGGCAAATGAAAGTATATTACTCAGTATCCTACTGTTCATGAAAGGATAGTCACCAAAACTTCAGCATGATTTCTCCTGGTTACCTTTAAATGGTATCCATTCTACCAATCTTTTATTTCCATTTTATTTCTCTCTTCTTGGAAATGCTACCACTTCTTAGATTTGCAGCCTTCCTAATTCCCATCCTCTGCTTTGAGCTTGATGATAGGGTCTATAGGGACTCTCTTCTGCTACCTACTTCTCTTCTCCAACTGAAATAGAACATTTTGAGTTGCTGACCTCCTCACTCCTAAATGAAGTTCACTGATTTGAAACACTGGTAGTGATAAGCTCCAACTTATTATCCCACAAACTGCTAAAGCCAAATAATCACTCAAGTTGCTTAAGTCTTGAAAGCACAGTATCAGAATTTCAATACTGTAGGACACCCAGAAGTTGGAAGCTGAAACAAAGTCCATTTAAATACAACAAAATGAGGTGGAAAAAAAAAAATCATAAAGGAGAAACGGAATGCTTAGAGCTTTGTGTAATCCAAGTCTCCAATGTCCCGCAGTTTTTGTGTCACTGACAAAAGCTCAGTCAAGGGAGAAAAAATGTTACTGGTGACTGATTTGTTTCTGATTTGTTTCTTCTTTGTCACTTGTCACCAAGGTAAAGTAAAACCACATCCCTTTCCCTGAAGAATAGCATGTTTCCACTGTTTTTTTTTTTTTTTTTTTCAAACTGTGTTCAAAACTACTCTGTGGCCTTGCAAATAACTATCAAAAAATATTCACAGTGAAATAAATATTCTTTAAAACTCACAAAAAAATTGCTCCTGAATATGCCTGCAAAATTTCTAAGATTAAGGTAGCACATCTGCTTATTTAATTATCAAACAGAAGCTGAAGAAAGAAGTGAAATGAATAAGGATTAAATATTCTTTTGCATACTTAGGTACGAAGGTGCTACCTTGCTTAAGTACTACCCAGCAAAGATGTCATATTATTCATCCAGAAGATTTTCAAGAACTTTTTTTGATGCCAATTTCTTTGGTCCATTAAATTGGGTAATATATTTAATTAGGTGGTACTTACATATAGATATTTGTGGTACACTGGGTGTGCTATACTGTTATCAAATCAAAGTTACTGAAATCTCCTTTTATAGTCCAGAGCAGGGGTATTATTGACGACTGAGGGGCACAAAACTATATTGGAGAACTGTAGTAAATGTTCCAGGTCCGAATTTTAAATTAATTTCAGTTTCGTTAAATGCATTTCCATGTTTCATTTGGTGTGTGTTTTTTTGGTATGTGAAAAGAACATAATTATATCCATAACTTCAGGAAAGATGATAGTGATAAGTGTGCAATGCCACATTCCTGTTTTATGTTTTAATTATTTTTAATGCTACTCCCCTTCCCCTTTCTCCACTTCCATACCACTTTCTACATAGATGCTCATTCTGGTTTGTTTAAGTAGTTTTTACAGTCCAGTTTCAAAACAACTCCTTTGATCATGTATATATTTGAATACTTGTCTTTGTGTATTTAAAATATTAGGTAGTACTGACCAGTATATGTTAATTTTTTGGACATGATTTTACTCAAAACACTGAGATATCTTCATTGTGGTATTTGTAGCACCTTTTAAAAATACACATGCCATCCACTCAGTTCAGTTCAGTCACTCAGTCATGTCCAACTCTTTGCAACCCCATGGACTGCAGCACACCAGGATTCCTTGTTCATTACCAGCTCCCAGAGTTTGCTCAAACTTATGTCCATCGAGTTGGTGATGGCATCCAACCATCTCATCCTCTGTCGTTCCCTTCTTCTCCTGCCTTCAATCTTTCCCAGCATCAGGATCTTTTCCAGAGAGTCAGTTCTTTGCATCAGGTGGCCAAGGTATTGGAGTTTCAGCTTCAGCATCAGTCTTTCCACTGACTATTCAAGACTGACTTCCTGTAGGATTGATTAGTTTCATCTCCTTGGAATTCAAGGGACTCTCAAGAGTCTTCTCCAACACCACAGTTCAAAAGCATGAATTTTTCAACCCTCAGCTGTCCTTATACTCCAACTCTCACATCCGTACATGAACTGGTGAAGCCATAGCTTTGACTAGACAGAACTTTGTTGGCAAAGTAATGTCTCAGTGTTCAATATGCTGTCTAGGTTGGTCATAATTTTTCTTCCAAGGAGAAAGTGTCTTTCAATTTCATGGCTGCAGTCACCATCTGCAGTGATTTTGGAGCCCCCAAAAATAAAGTTTCTCACTGTTACCACTGTTACCCCATCTATTTGCCATGAAGTGATGGGACCAGATGCCATGATCTTAATTTTCTGAATGTTGAGTTTGAAGCCAACTTTTTCACTCTCCTCTTTCACTTTCATTAACAGGCTCTTTAGTTCCTCTTCACTTTCTGCCATAACGGTGGTGACATCTACGTATCTGTGGTTACTTTTATTTCTCCTGGCAATCTTGATTTCACCTTGTGCTTCTTCCAGCATGACATTTTGCATAATGTACTCTGCATATAAGTTAAATAAGCAGGGTGACAACATACAGCCTTGATGTACTCCTTTCCAATTTGGAACCAGTCTGTGATTCCATGTCCAGTTCTAACTGTTGCTTCTTGACCTGCATATATTTTCTCAGGAGGCAGGTAAGGTGGTCTGGTATTCCCATCTCTTGAAGAATTTTCCACAGTTTGATGTGACCTACACAGTCAAAGGCTTTAGCATAATCAATAAAGCAGAGGTAGATGTTTTTCTGGAATTCTCTTGCCTTTTCTATGATCCAAAGGATGTTGGCCATTTGATCTCTGGTTCCTCTGACTTTACTAAATTCAGCTTGAAAATCTGAAAGTTCACAGTTCACATATTGTTGAAGCCTGGCTTGGAAAATTTTGAGCATTACTTTACTAGCATGTGGGATGAGTGCAATTATGTGGTAGTTTGAACATTCTCTGGCATTGCCTTTCTTTGGGATTGGAATGAAAACTAACTTTTCCAGTCCTGTGGCCACTGCTGAGTTTTCCAAATTTGCTGGCATATTGAGTGTAGCATTTTCACAGTGAAGTATTTTAGGAATTGAAATAGTTCAACTGGAATTACATCACCTCCACTAGCTTTGTTCATAGTGATGTTTCCTAAGGCATACTTGACTTCACATTCTAGAATGTCTGGCTCTAGGTGAGTTATCACACCATCGTGGTTATCTGGGACATGAAGACCTTTTTTGTACAGTTCTTTGGTGTTCTTGCCACCTCTTAATATCTTCTGCTTCTGTTAGGTCCATTCCATTGCTGTCCTTTATTGTACCCATCTTTTCATGAAGTGTTCCCTTGGTATCTAATTTTCTTGAAGAGATCTCTAGTCTTTGCCATTCTATTGTTTTCCTCTATTTTTTTGCATTGGTCACTGAGGAAGCATTTCTTATCTCTCCTTGTTATTCTTTGGATGTCTGCATTCAAATGGGTATATCTTTCCTTTTCTCCTTTGTCTTTAGCTTCTCTTCTTTACTCAGGTATATATAAGGCCCCCTCAGATAGCCATTTTGCCTTTTTGCATTTCTTATTCTTGGGGATGATCTTGATCCCTGCCTCCTGTACAATGTCACAAACCTCCATCCATAGTTCTTCAAGTATTCTGTCTATGGATTGAATCCCTTGAAGCTATTTGTCACTTCCACTGTATTTGATTTGATTTAGGTCATTCCAGAATTGTCTAGTGGTTTTCCCAAGTTTCCTCAATTTAAGTCTGAATTTGGCAATAAGGAGTTCATGATCTGAGCCACAGCCGACTCCTGGCCTACAAGACCTTTTAAAACTAACACCCCAAAAAGATGTCATTTACATCATAGGGGACTGGAATACAAATGTAGGAAGTCAAGAAACACCTAGTGTAACAAGCACACTTGGCCTTGGAGTATGGAATGAAGCAGGGAAAAGGCTAATAGAGTTTTGCCAAGAGAACGCATTGGTCATAGCAAACACCATCTTCCAACAACACTAGAGAAGACTCTACACATGGACATCACCAGATGGTCAACACCGAAGTCAGATTGATTATATTCTTTGCAGCCAAAGATGGAGAAGCTCTATACAGTCAGCCAAAACAAGATCGGGAGCTGACTGTGGCTCAGATCATGAACTCCTTATTGGCAAATTCAGACTTAAATTGAAGAAAGTAGGAAAAACCAATAGACCATTCAGGTATGACCTAAATCAAATCTCTTATGCTTATACAGTGGAAGTGAGAAATAGATTTAAGGTACTAGATCTGATAGATAAGAGTGACTGATGAACTATGGATGGAGGTTCGTGGAACTGTACAGGAGACAGGAATCAAGACCACCCCCATGAAAAAGAATGCAAAAAGCAAAATGGCTCTCTGAGGAGGCCTTACAAATAGCTGTGAAAAGAAGAGAAGAAAAAGCAAGGGAGAAAAGGAAAGAAATGCAAAAAAGCAAAATGGCTGTCTGAGAAGGCTTTACAAATAGCTGTGAAAAGAAGAGAAGCAAAAAGCAAGGGAGAGGAGGAGGAGGTAAGATGGCAGAGGAATAGAATGGGGAGACCACTTTCTCCCATACAAATTCATCAAAAGAATATTTGATCGCTGAGCAAACTGCACAAAATAACTTCTGACCGCTAGCAGAAGACATCAGGTGCCCAGAAAAGCAGCCCATGGTCTTCAAAAGGAGGTAGGACAACATATAAAAGATAAAAAGAGAGACAAAAGAGCTAGGGACGGAGACCCATCCCAGGAAGGGAGTCGTAATAGAGGAAGTTTCCAAACACCAGGAAACCCTCGCACTGGTGGGTCTGGGGGAAGTTTTTGAATCTTGGAGGGCAACCTAACTGGAAGGAAAAATAAATAAAACCACAGATTACATGCCTAAAAACAACTCCCAGCAGAAAAGTACCACAGACGCCCACATCCACCACCAGCAAGTAGGGGCGGAATGGAGAGGAGCGGGCGGCATTGCTTAGGTTAAGGACCGGGCCCAAATGCCCTGAGGGCAATCGGAGGGAGCTAACGTGAGATAGCAACTTAAACTGTGGGATAGCAAGAGAGAGAGAGAGAGAAAATTAACCGGACCGAAGACACTGCCAGCTGTTTGCAGAACAAAGGGACTGAGCAATTCCAGAGAAGAGCTAGCCGGCTGTGGGCCGGCCCATCCCCCACTGGAGGCAGGAGGCAGTGGGGAGGCGAAAGGGGCAAACGCGGCCCCAGAGACAGCACCCCTACCAAACTGCAAACAGGCTCCCAGTTTCTAACCAAAGACTTCCTGAGATTCTGGATGGTCAACATCCACCGGGAGGGTTGCTGCTAGAGGCCAGCTCCTGAGAGCAGAAACAAGGAACACGCACTTAACTGGCACGTGTGGAAACTGAGGCTGGGGCCGCGGAGGGGAGAAGGCACACCGCACCCGGGGAGAGTACGCCCGTCAAGCTCCTGGCTGCCTGAGGTGCTCTGGCCGAGGAAGGCACAAAACGCAGGCCCAACCGAGTCCGCGCTTTTGTGGAGCACCCGAAAACTGGAACCGCACGCAACGCAGGGCCAGCTCCATATAGAGCAGCAGGGAGCCTGAGCAGTGTAGATGGGGGAAGCACACACGCCCGCCGCTAGCGGGGCAAACCTAGTGTGGCCGGAACACTGCGAGTGCTCCCCACACAGGCCGGTGCCATTTGTCTGCAGCGCCCCTCCCTCCCCGCAGCTCGACTGAACAAGTGAACCTAAACAAGAGACCACCTCCGCCCGCCTGTGTCAGAGCAGAAATTAGACACTGAAGAGACCGGCAAACAGAAGCCAAATAAACAAAGGGAACAGCTTCAGAAGGGACTGGTGCAACAGATTAAAATACCTGTAGGTAACACCAACTACACCAGAAGGGGCCTATAGATATTGAGACGTGTAAGCTGGAACGAGGAGCTCTCTGAAACTGGACCAAACCCACACTGAACACAACAGCTCCAGAGAAATTCCTAGATATATTTTTACTTTTTTTTTTTTTAATTAAAAAATTTTTTTTTCTTTTCTTTTTTTTATTTTTTCTTTTATTTTCTTTTAAAATTCCCTATTACTCCTCCATTACTCCTTAACTTTCATTTTCATTTTCATATACTTTTACTATTTTTTAAATTAGAAAAAAAATTTTTTTCTTTTTAAATTTTTTTTCTCTTATTTTCTTTTAAAGTCCTCTATTAGTACTCTATTACTCCTTAATTTTCATTTTCATTTCATGATAACCTTGCAAAAAAAAAAAAAGAAGAGGCCCTATTTTTAAACCAAATTTCATATATATTTCTAAATTTTTTTTTGTTTTTGTTTTTAACATTGTATTTTTAAGAGTCTAACCTCTACTCTAAATTTCTAATCTTCATTTTTTAGTATTTGATATCAATATTGGACATTTAAGGATCCAATATTCAGTACCCATTTTTACTCAGCTGTGTGTTGATTACTCTTTCCCACTTTTGACTCTGTTTTCTCCCTCAGATCACCTCTATTTCCTCCCTCCCCCTTCTCTTCCCAATCCAATTCTGTGAATCTCTGTGGGCGTCTGGGCTACAGAAAACACTTTGGGAACAGAGAACTGCATAGATCTGTCTCTCTCCTCTTGAGTCCCCATTTTTCTCCTCTCGCTCATCTCTATCTCCCTCCTCCCTCTCCTCTTCTTCATGTAACTCTGTGAACTTCTCTGGGTGTCCCTCACGGTGGAGAATCTTTTCACCATTAACCTAGAAGTTTTATTATCAGTGCTGTATAGTTGGAGAAGTCTTGAGACTACTGGAAGAATAAAACTCAAATCCAGAGGCAGGAGACTTAAGCCCCAAACCTGAGAACACCAGAAAACTCCTGACTACAGGGAACATTAAGTAATAAGAGACCATCCAAAAGCCTCCATACCTACACTGACACCAACCACCACCCAAGAACCAATAAGTTCCAGAGCAAGACATACCACACAAATTCTCCAGCAACGCAGGAACATAGCCCTAAGCATCAACATACAGGCTGCCCAAAGTCACACCTAACACATAGACCCATCTCAAAACTCACTACTGGACACACCATTGCACTCCAGAGAGAAGAAATCCAGTTCCATGCACCAGAACACCGATGCAAGCTTCCCTAACCAGGAAACCTTGACAAGCCAATCGTTCAACCCCACCCACTAGGTGAAACCTCTACAATAAAAAGGAACCACAGACCACCAGAATACAGAAAGCCCACTCCAGACACAGCAATCTAAACAAGATGAAAAGGCAGAGAAATACCCAACAGGTAAAGGAACATGAAAAATGCCCACCAAGTCAAACAAAAGAGGAGGAGATAGGGAATCTACCCGAAAAAGAATTTAGAATAATGATAATACAAATGATCCAAAATCTTGAAAACAAAATGGAGTTACAGATAAATAGCCTGGAGACAAAGATTGAGAAGATGCAAGAAATGTTTAATAAGGACCTAGAAGAAATAAAAAAGAGTCAATTAAAAATGAATAATGCAATAAATGAGATCAAAAACACTCTGGAGGGAACCAACAGTAGAATAACAGACAGAAGATAGGATAAGGGAGGTAGAAGATAAAATGGTGGAAATAAATGAAGCAGAGAGGAAAAAAGAAAAAAGAAATGAGAACAAGCTCAGGGACCTCTGGGACAATGTGAAACACCTGAACATTCGAATCATAGGAGTCCCAGAAGAAGAAGACAAAAAGAAAGGCCACGAGAAAATACTCGAGGAGATACTTCCCTAAAATGGGGAAGGAAATAGCCACCCAAGTCCAAGAAACCCAGAGAGTCTCAACTAGGATAAACCCAAGGCAAAACACCCCAAGACACATATTAATCAAATTAACACAGATCAAACACAAAGAACAAATACTAAAAGCAGCAAGGGAGAAACAACAAATAACACACAAAGGGATTCCCATAAGGATAACAGCTGATCTATCAATAGAAACCCTCCAGGCCAGAAGGGAATGGCAGGACGTACTGAAAGTAATGAAAGAGAATAACCTACAACCTAGATTACTGTACCCAGCAAGGATTTCATTCAGATATGAAGGAGAATTCAAAAGCTTTACAGACAAGCAAAAGCTGAGAGAATTCAGCACCACCAAACCAGCTCTTCAACAAATGCTAAAGGATCTTCTCTAGACAGGAAACGCAGAAAGGTTGTATAAACGTGAACCCAAAACAACAAAGTAAATGGCAACAGGGCCATACCTATCAATAATTACCTTAAATGTAAATGGGTTGAATGCCCCAGCCAAAAGACAAAGACTGGCTGAATAGATAGAAAAACAAGACCCCTATATATGCTGTCTAAAAGAGACCCACCTCAAAACAAGGGACACATACAGACTGAAAGTGAAGGACTGGAAAAAAATATTTCATGCAAATGGAGACCAAAAGAAAGCAGGAGTCGCAATACTCATATCAGATAAAATAGACTTTCAAATAAAGGCTGTGAAAAGAGACAAAGAAGGACACTACATAATGATCAAAGGATCAATCCAAGAAGAAGATATAACAATTATAAATATATATGCACCCAACATAAGAACACCACAATATGTAAGGCAAATGCTAATGAGTATGAAAGAGGAAATTATTAGTAACACAATAATAGTGGGAGACTTTAATACCCCACTCACAACTATGGATAGATCAACTAAACAGAAAATTAACAAGGAAACACAAACTTTAAATGACACAATGGACCAGCTAGACCTAATTGATATCTATAGGACAATTCACCCCAAAACAATCAATTTCACCTTTTTCTCAAGCGCACACAGAACCTTCTCCAGAATAGATCATATCCTGGGCCATAAATCTAGCCATGGGAATTAAAAAAAAAAAAAAATGAAATCATTCCAGTCATCTTTTCGGACCACAGTGCAGTAAGATTAGAACTCAATTACAGGAAAAAAAAATTATTAAAAATTCAAACATATGGAGGCTAAATAACATGCTTCTGAATAACCAACAAATCATAGAAGAAATCAAAGAAGAAATCAAAAAAGAAATCAAAATATGCATAGAAATGAATGAAAATGAAAAAGCAAGGGAGAAAAGGAAAGATATTCCCATTTGAATACAAAGATCCAAACAATAACAAGGAGAGATAAGAAAGCCTTCCTTAGCGATCAATGCAAAAAAATAGAGGAAAACAACAGAATGGGAAAGACTAGAGATCTATTCAAGAAAATTAGAGATACCGAGGGAACATTTCATGCAAAGATGGGCTCAATAAAGGACAGAAATGGTATGGACCTAACAGAAGCAGATGATATTAGGAGGTGGCGAGAATACACAGAAGAACTGTACAAAAGATATCTTCATGACTGAGATAATCATGAATGTGTGATCACTCACCTAGAGCCAGACATCCTGGAATGTGAAATCAAGTGGGCCTTAGAAAGCATCACTACGAACAAAGCTACTGGAGGTGATGGAATTCCAGTTAAGCTACTTCAAATCCTAAAAGATGATGCTGTGAAAGTGCTGCACTCAAAATGCCAGCAAATTTGGAAAACTCAGCAGTGACCACAGGACTGGAAAAGGTCAGTTTTCATTCCAATCCCAAAGAAAGGCAATGTCATCGAATGTTCAAACTACTGCACAATTGCACTCATTTCACATGCTAGTAGAGTAATATTCAAAATTCTTCAAGCCAGTCTTTAGCAATATATGAACCGTGGACTTCCAGATGCTCAAGCTGGTTTTAGAAAAGGCAGAGGAACCAGAGATCAAATGGCCAACATTCACTGGATCATTGAAAAGACATGAGAGTTCCAGAAAAACATCTATTTCTGCTTTATTGACTATGTCAAAGCATTTGACTGTGTGGATCACAATAAACTGTGGAAAATTCTTCAAGAGATGGGAATACCAGATGACCTGACCTGCCTCTTGATAAACCTATATGCAGGTCAGGAAGCAACACTTAGAACTGAACATGGAAAAACAGAATGGTTCTAAATAGGAAAAGGAGTATGTCAAGGCTGTATATTGTCACCCTGCATATTTAACTGATATGCAGAGTACATCATGAGAAACGCTGGACTGGAAGAAGCACAAACTGGAATCAAGGTTGCCTGGAGAAATATCAGTAACCTCAGATATGCAGATGACACCACCTTTATGGCAGAGAGTGAAGAGGAACTGAAAAGCTTCTTGATGAAAGTGAAAGAGGAGAGTGAAAAAGTTGGCTTAAAGCTTAATATTCAGAAAACTAAGATCATGGCATCTGGTCCCATCACTTCATGGGAAATAGATGGGGAAACAGGGGAAACAGTGGAAACAGTGTCTGACTTTTTCTTTTTGGCCTACAAAATCACTGCAGATGGTGACTGCAGCCATGAAATTAAAAGACACTTACTCCTTGGAAGAAAAGTTATGACCAACCTAGATAGCATATTAAAAAGCAGAGACATTACTTTGCCAGCAAAGGTTCATCTAGTCAAGACTGTGGTTTTTCCAGTGGTAATGTATTGATGCGAGAATTGGACTGTGAAGAAAGCTGAGTGCCGAAAAATTGATGCTTTTGAGCTGTGGTGTTGGAGAAGACTCTTGAGAGTCCCTGGACTGCAAGGAGATCCAACCAGTCCATCCTAAAGGAGATCAGTCCTGGGTGTTCATTGGAAGGACTGATGCTGAAGCTGAAACTCCAGTACTTTGGCCACCTCATGTGAAGAGTTGACTCATTGGAAAAGACCCTGACGCTGGGAGGGATTGGGGCCAGAAGTAAGGGGACGACAGAGGATGAGATGGCTGGATGGCGTCACCGACTCGATGGACATGAGTTTGGGTAAACTCTGGGAGTTGTTTATGGACATGGAGGCCTGGCCTGCTGCAATTCATGGGGTTGCAAACAACTGAGCGACTGAACTTACTGAACGGAACTGACAGAGCTTCTCCATATTTGGCTGCAGAGAATATAATCAATATGATTTTGGTACTGACCATCTTGTGATGTCCATGTGTACAGTCTCCTCTTGTGTTGTTGAAAGTGGGTGTTTGCTATGACAAGAATATTCTCTTGGCAAACCTCTGTTAACCTTGCCCTGCTTCAAATTCTCACACTGTTCAGAAAGTTTTAGGACCCAAAACAGATTTCCCAACCTGGGGTCTGGCAAAAGAAATGAGAACCCTAGATAATTTGGGTTTTGAAGTCAGTGGGATTTGATTACAGACTTCACGCAAGACTGGGGAAACAGACTCTTTGGGGGCACAAACCAAACTTTGTGTGTACCAGGACCTAGGAGAAAGGAGAAGTCACCCCACAAGAAACTAATCCAGACTTGCCTGTGAGTGTCCAGGTGTTTCCAGTGGAGGCGCGGGATGGTGGTGGCCTGCTGCAGGGTGGGGGGCTTTGAGTGTAGCAGTGTATGCATTTGACCTTTTGAAAGAGATCACCATGATATTCATTCAGTTTAGTTCGGTTCAGTCACTCAGTCATGTTCGACTCTTTGTGGCTCCATGAACTGCAGAACGCCAGGCCTCCCTGTCCATCACCAACTCCCGGAGTCCACCCAAACCCATGTCCATCGAGTCGGTGATGCCACCCAACCATCTCATCCTCTGCCATCCCCTTCTCTTTCTGCCCTCAATCTTTCCCAGCATCAAGGTCTTTTCAAATGAGTCAGCTCTTTGAATGAGGTGGCCAGAGTATTGGAGTTTCAGCTTCAAAATCAGCCCTACCAATGAACACCCAGGACTGATCTCCTTTAGGATGGACTGGTTGTAACTCCTTACAGTTCCAAGGGACTCTCAAGAGTTTTCTCCAACACCACAGTTCAAAAGCATCAATTCTTCAGTACTCAGCTTTCTTTATAGTTCAACTCTCACATCCATACATGACCACTGGAAAAACCATAGCCTTGACTAGATGCACCTTTGTTGACAAAGTAATGTCTCTGCTTTTTAATATGTTGTCCAGGTTGTTCATAACTTTCCTTCCAAGGAGTAAACGTCTTTTAATTTCATGGCTGCAATCGCCATCTGCAGAGATTTTGGAGACCCAAAAAATTAATTCAGCCACTGTTTCCACATCTTTTTGCCATGAAGTGATGGGACCAGATGCCATGATCTTAGTTTTTGAATGCTGAGCCTTAAACCAACTTTTTCACTCTCCTCTTTCATTTTCATCAAGAGGCCCTTTAGTTCTTCTTCATCAGGTAATATCATTAAGTAATGATATTCATTACCTACACCAATGTTTGGTGCTAGGTCAAACAACAGGGAGGGAATACAGCCCAGCCTTTCTATAGAAATTTGGATTAAAGATTTACTGAACATGATCCCGCCCATCAGAACAAGACCCAAATTCCCTAACAGTCAGTCTCTCCCATCAGGAAGCTTCCATAAGCCTCTTATCCTTCAGAGGACAGAGAGAATGAAAATCACAATCACAGAAAACGAATGTAGCTGATCACACTGGCCATAGCCTTTTCTAACTCAGTCAAATTATGAGCCATGCCATGTAGGGCCACCCAAGACAGATGGGTCATGGTGGAGAGTTCTGAAAAAATGTGGTCCACTGGAGAAGGGAATGGCAAACCACTTCAGTGGTTTGAGAAACACTTGCCTTGAGAATCCCGTGAACAGTATGAAAAAACAACCATCCCCTAATCTAGTGCTATACACAATATTGGCCTTGCCTTATAGCTCAATTGGTAAAGAATCTGCCTGAAATGCAGGAGACCCTGGTACGGTTCCTGAGTCAGGAAGATCCGCTGGAGAAGGGATAGGCTACCCACTCCAGCATTCTTGGGCTTCCCTGTGACACTGCCGGTAAAAAATCAGCCTACAGTGTGGGAAACCTGGGTTTGATCCCTGGGTTGGGAAGATCCTTTGGAGAAGGGAAAGGCTACCCACTCCAGTATTCTGGACTGGAGCATCCCATGCACTGTATAGTCCACAGGGTTGCAAAGAGTCAGACACAACTGAGCAACTTTCATTTTCACTATACACAATATCAGGTTGTTACAGTAATACCCAATGTTTTGTAAATAATGTCTTTATTGGTGAGGATAATGTAAGTTGGATTTTTAAAACTTTCCTTATAACTTCAAATTTAAACAAATTAAATAAGAATAACCTAAGGAATTCCCATAGGCCTTTTACCCAGAAAAACTAATTTTTAATATTTTGCTATATTTGTTTTAGCTTCACTGGCGGCTCTGTGGTAAAGAATCCGCCTGCTAAGCAGTAGATGCTGGTTTAATCTCTGGGTTGGAAAGATTTCCGGGAGAAGGAAATGGCAATACACTCAAGCATATTTGCCTGAGAAATCCAGGCATGAAGAGAGGAGCCTGCCAAATTGCAGCCCATGGGGTCGTGAGAGTTTGAGATGACTTAGTGACTAAACAATAACAAATATTTGCTTTACCAGTCTCTATAGTTCATTATTTATGAACTTGATAACTGCAAATATTATGTTCTTTTACACAAAATAATTCAGTATATATTTCCTAATGATAAGAATCTTAGCATAGTACAACTGTATAAGTAACAAAATTTAATGGCATAATAATACTAATATCATACAAATTTCCCAATAATGTTCTTAGTACATATTTTTCTCTGCAGTTCAGTTCAGTTCAGCCACTCAGTTGCGTCCAACTCTTTGTAACCCCATGGACCACAGCATGCCAGGGCTCCCTGTCCATCACAAATTCCTGGAGTTTACCCAAACTCAAATCCATTGACTCGGTGATGCCATCCAACCATCTCATCCTCTGTCGTCCCCTTCTCTTCCTGCATTCAAACTTTCAAAGTATCAGTTCAGTTCAGTTGATTTCAGTCATTCAGTCGTGTCCGACTCTGCAACCCCATGAATCGAGCACGCCAGGCCTCCCTGTCCATCACCAACTCCCGGAGTTTACTCAAACTCATGCCCATTGAGTCGGCGATGCCATCCAGCCATCCCATCCTCTGTCGTTCCCTTCTCTTCCTGCCCCCAAGCCCTCCCAGCATCAGGGTCTTTCCCAACAAGTCAACTCTTCGCATGAGGTGGCCAAAGTATTGGAGTTTCAGCTTCAACATCCGTCCTTCCAATGAACACTCAGGACTGATCTTCCTTAGGATGGACTGGCTGAATCTGCTTGAAGTCCAAGGGACTGTCAAGAGTTTTCTCCAACACGACAGTTCAAAAGCATCGATTCTTTTGCACTCAGATTTCTCTATAGTCCAACCCTCACATCCTGACATGACTACTGGAAAAACCATAGCCTTGACCAGACGGACCTTTGTTGGCAAAGTAATGTCTAAGCTTTTCAACATGCTATCCAGGTTGGTCATAACTATCCTCCCAAGAAGTAAGCATCTTTTAATTTCATGGCTGTAGTCAACATTCGCAGTGATTTTGGAGCCCCCCAAAATAAACCCTCCTTCTGTTTCCACTGTTTCCACATCTATTTGCCATGAAGTGATGGGACCAGATGCCATGATCTTAGTTTTCTGAATGTTAAGCTTTAAGCCAACTTTTCTACTTTCCTCTTTCACTTTCATCAAGAGGCTTTTTCATCCCTCTTCATTTTCTGCCATAAGGGTGGGGTCATCTGCATATCTGGAGTTATTGATATGTCTCCCAGCAATCTTGATTCCAGCTTGTGCTTCAGCCAGCCCAGCGTTTTTCATGATGTACTCTGCATATCAGTTAAATAAGCAGGGTGACAATATACAGCCTTGATGTACTCCTTTTCTTATTTGGAACCAGTCTGTTGTTACATGTCAAGTTCTAACTGTTGCTTCCTGGCCTGTATACAGATTTGTCAAGAGACAGGTCAGGTGGTCTGATATTCCTATCTCCTTCAGAATTTTCCAAGGTTTGTTGTGATCCACACAGTCACATGCTTTGGCCTAGTCAATAAAGCAGAAATAGATATTTTTCTGGAACTCTCTTGCTTTTTCAATGATCTAGTAGATGTTGGCAATTTGTCTCTGGTTCCTCTGCCTTTTCTAAAACCAGCTTGAACATCTGGAAGTTCACAGTTCATGTATTGCTGAAGCCTGGGTTGGAGAATTTTGAGCATTAATTTACTAGTGTGTGAGATGAGTGCAATTGTTTGGCAGTTTTTCTCTGGACAGGACCTAATCTAGAATTACACATTGTATTTAGCCATCAAGTCCCTTCACTTTCCTCTAATTTGGTCTGTTCCTCAGACCTAATTGTCTTTTTTTTTTTTCTTTCTATAATATGATTTATATGTGTTTTTTTTTTTCATTTATTTTTATTAGTTGGAGGCTAATTACTTTACAATATTGTGGTGGTTTTTGCCATACATTGACATGAATCAGCCATGGATTTACATGTGTTCCTGAGCCTGAACAGCCCGCCCACCTCCCTCCCCATCCCATCCCTCTGGGTCTTCCCAGTGCACCAGCCCCGAGCACTTGTCTCATGCATACAACCTGGACTGGTGATCTGTTTCACCCTTGATAATATACATGTTTTGATGCTGTTCTCTCAGATCATCCCACTCTTGCCTTCTCCCATAGAGTCCAAAAGTCTGTTCTGTACATCTGTGTCTCTTTTTCTGTCTTGCATATAGGGTTATCACTACCATCTTTATAAATTCCATATATATGTGTTAGTATACTGCATTGGTGTTTATCTTTCTTAATTTGATATTATCTTAATAGTGTAGGCTACTTTACTTAGTAGAATGTCCCTTCACGTGTGTGTTTTTTGGAAATTTCTTCTGACTGAATTTAGGTAATACATTTGGAACTTGAATAATATTATGTTCTCCTTTGTCTACCATTTCAGAAGGCACATGATTTCTCAATACTGGTGATAGATGGCTCAGTTGGTAAAGAATCTACCTGCAATGCAGGAGACAGCGGTTTGATTCCTGGGTTGGGAAGATTCACTGGAGAAAGGATAGGCTACACACTCCAGTATTCCTGGGCTTCCCTTGTGGCTCAGCTGGTAAACATGATTGTCCAAGTTATTTGATTACAACATTTATATCATCCAGTCTTTCACAGAGCTTTCCATGAATGACTGACACAATAATGAAGGTGGCCATATGGTTAAAAAAAAAAAAAAAAAGAAAGAGGTAGATTTCAGGGCTCATAATTTTGCTTATCATTGAAACTGTTTGATATTTGAGAAGATTTTTAGTAATATTAGAAAATATTGTATGTTTAGTCACTTCAGCTGTGTCCGACTCTCTGCGACCCCATGGACCATGACGAACTAGGCTCCTCCATCCATGGGATTCTCCAGCAAGAATACTGGAGTGGGTTGTCATTTCATTCTCCAGTGATAAAGTATGAAGCAAGTGAAGTGAGTGAAGTAAAGTTGCTCAGTCATATCCAACTCTTTGCAACCCATGAACTGAAGCCCACCAGGCTCCTCCATCAATGGGATTTTCCAAGTAAGAGTACTGGAGTGGGTTGACAGTTCCTTCTCCAAGAATATATTGTATAAACTTGGCAAATTAAATAGGAAAAAAACCTCACAATATCTACTGATCTTATGCAAAATTATTTTCATTTTCTTGATTTCTATTGACTATCTTATAAAAAATGTTGATTATGATTTCTCAAATATTATCTATAAGAATACAATTTACATAACTGTAATGATAGTATAGGCACAATTCTGATACATTGAAAGTATTCAATGAGTGTGCTACATAAACTTCATAATAATAATATTAAGAAAGTATAACACATATTTGATTATCTGTAATTTTATATCCATTATCATAACATTTCATTTTAGATGCTAATGTATAGGTACCTGATGCATTAAAACATGTTATTAAAAGAATATTTAACAATTATTTAAACTGACACTATTTTCCAAGTTTCTAACCATAATTATTTTTACCACATTTGAAGTTAAACAACTTTTCTCCATGCAAGCACAGCCTTAATATTTTATTCATAGATGACTTTGAACAACTATTTATGTTGATCTTCATTATCAAGTGTCAATCTTTCTTTGCTCTTATATATATATAAATAACTTACTTATAGTTTCAATCATGTTGAACCAAAGACTTCGATTTTTCTCTGCTCTTCCAGTCATGTGAAACATTAATGTCAATAAAATTCAGATACTGTGGGTTCTATTTTCAGTAATGCAAAACTTAAAAGAAAGCCAATTATATGTATCTCATTCCAATAAACCTATAAAGGGGGCATCATTCTTGATTTTAAAAGTCAGTTTTAATAAAACTATAGTTTTGACAGGAAATGCAAGAATACTTGTACAACATACACAAATACTTGTATTTCTTGTCTCATTAGGTCCTCAACAATGAAACATGTAACCTAAGAACTGGTCTTTTGACATGCAATGAGGAAGAATAGCTGTAAGCAGATATCCACTTACAGATGGTGAGCAACTCAAATTTCACTTTTAACATCATATTCCCCAACTAGAGACTTCAGTTTTTAACTTTTAAAATTCAATAGATGGTTATATGATTTTTAAAACATACAGTCTTCTAATAGAGAACAAAACCCACAAAATGGTTTTATTTGAATTAAAAGGCAAGCAATCTCTTATAGAACATTTAGATCTTTTCTCTGTGTTGAGTCACATTCTATCTGTACACCACAGAGAATCATCTTTTAGATCCCAGGTATGATATGCAAGGTAGGCTTATGCCTTCTCTGAATCATGTACAAGCTGGTGGGATGTTTAAATACTCTATTGGTTCTTAATACTACGATGAGAGGGGTTAGCCCAAGTTGAATTATTAAAGTTCAAAATCACTTATAAAATGTCATCACCCAGAGCATTTTCTTACCCATAATACCAAAAATCCATTAACACTCATAGCTCAAACATCAAAGGATAACCTAGCTTAACTCCTACTAGAAAAGAGAGCTGTTAGAGATTCAATTCACATTCCTCCAAAGAAATTTCATGGATTTGTGACTATCAGACACATTGTTCACATTCAAATCCTGTTAAAATCTTAATCACACTTCTCCTTTAAGATTGAACAATTGTGTTTTCTGGTGTAATGAATCTTCAACCTCTTTAAGCATCAATTTTTAATAAACAGTAATAGGAGGGACTATTTTTCATTAAATAAACACAATTCTAGTTGCTTTGCAATGATATGTTTGGTGCAATTTCTCTTAGTAAAATTACAACTGCTACTAATTTTTTTTTTTTGCACCAAAGATAAATGATTAAGAATTAATTATGTAGATACCAACTCAAAAAAAAAAAAAAAAAAACAGGACATGGCTTAAGACATGCATATTTAGAATTTCAGGAGAAAAGAAAAGAAAGCAGCTAAACTGAGACCTACAGAGAGTATATATATATCTGCAGATCTTAAATGTCTAGTTTGGCTTCCAATTATGCTCATGCCTTAGGGGAAGATCAGCTTCAGGCAAGAGTGCAAACAGAATGCTTCTTTTTTTCCCCCCTAAGCACAGGTATTCAGAGTCTGATTTCCTGCTTCTTTCTACCTTCTTTCTTTCCCTTTTGCATCCTAGCTTTCAACAGAACAGACCCCTTCTACTAAATGTCTTCCAAATATCCCCTTTCTATCTCCACATCTCCAGGGTAATATCCCACCCATCATTGCTCATGGACCTGCTTCTTCTAAAATGAGAGCAGATCCATCTAGTGACCTAAAGTGCCTTTATTATTAAGGGTTCTTCTTTGAGGTAGAGCTGGGGTGGAGGGGCACCACTATTACCAGGCCAGATTTTGTAGTCACTCCAAATACCAAAGAGACAATTACTTATATTATCAATGTAGGATTTGGCATTTTTAGCCACATCTTTACTAAATCCATACACAGAGAATAATATTTCAGTCCTAACTGAAGTAAAAAGATAAAATGGAAGAATATTATTTATTGCATACACATTATTTAAAGTATGATTTTCATCTTTATACTACCAGAAAGGCAACTATGGTCTATATGTAGCTACACTGAAAGAGTTTTAAAAAATAAATTCTACCATTAATTATCTTACTAACATTGAGTAAAATTTAATACTTATCTTTAAATATCAGGTAGAATATATCCAAGACTATATGCATAGGAATATGTTGTTATTTTCATTTTAGAATTATAATTTCTCTTCCTACAGACTAAGATGGGCTTCCCTAGTGGCTCAGATGGTAAAGAATCTGCTTTCAATACAGAAGACCCAGGTTTGATCCCTGGCTTGGGAAGATCCCCTGGAGAAGGGAATGGCTACCCACCCCAGTATTCTTGCCTGGAGAATTTCATGGACAGAGTATCCTAGTGAGCTACAGCCATGGGATTGCAAAATGTCAGACACAACTGAGCAACTAACACTTTCACCTTCACAGGATAAGAAAATATTGAAAAAAATAATTCTACTTCATCAAGTAAAATGCTAAATACACTATTAGAAAAAAGTAGTCATATATATGTTTGTATATATAGTTTGCCCCCAGAAGTGATACATAATAAACATTTTCAAAAATAGATTAGAATATTTCCTCCAAATTTGAAGAAATATATATATATATGAACGCATAAGAAGTTATTCTTTGAAACATCTAGTAGAACAGTAAAAATTCTATTGACCTTAAGGACAGTAGAAAGAAAATCAAGACAAAATATAGTTAATGTTTGACCTGTATTTTGGCAAATTAAACATATACTTTTAGAGTATTCATTTTTATAAGGTGGTGACCCTGAAAGAATCTACTCAAGTTCCTAAGAGTATAAAAACTCTAAAATAGGAACTGATAGACTAGCTATTTAGTACCATGACAACATCACTAGCAAGGTCAACTGTTAGATCTCAAAGCTTGTATTTAAAAAAATTAAATTCTGATGCTAGAGCTGCAGCAGTATTAAATTCCTGAATATATTGCTTAGTTATCATTTTTTTCTATGAATTACTACTTCCCTGAGTACAACTGTCTCTATTAAGGCATGACTCTATAGGCCTGACACCAAAGCAAGTTATAATTTTATCAGCATCTGTACCTAAGGATTAACACTAAGAAAAATTATAAATTTGTCTGTACACAAGTGACATAAAAATAACAGTAATATTATCTATGAATTTGATCAACAAGCATAACCAACCAATGTATGTTTTCCTCACTAATTGCAAAAAAAAATCCTAATAAGGAAAGAATGAAAGCTACTGGAGAATACAGTTATATAAAGGGGATAGACAGCAACTTGAAATTGCACGAGATGTAGCATCCTGCAAAATTAGTTCTAGGGTTTTGACATATGATATGAATTTGTCTCATACAGAGACTGTGGCGATGCCGTATTGCTAGCTGTGTCTATTGTAAGAAGCTTTTACGACTATTTAGGCTTTCTGAAATTTGCTCTTACCTTCCTACAGAGTCTGAAATAGCTGGAGTGATCCTGATTGAAGGCCACAGGCCCCATGTTTGCCAGGATCATTTTGAAGTTTTAAACTTTTCTGTGATACAGTGAGATGTTTCCTGGTATTTGTCAATTACATTTTGAAAAGCTTTTGGTTCTGACCTGTAGGTTGTAAATTTACTAGTGATGGGCTAGAAGTGGAATGTTTTAAAACTTGGAGATGTTTAAAGATTTAGTTGGGATTGAAAGGAGCCTTAAAATTCTCACAATGACAGAAAAAAAGGGGTCCAATAAACCATAGCAGCAGGTCCATGGACTGAAAAGATAATATTTTTGGTAATTACCGAACTTTGTTGCCATCTGTTTCATGAAGCATGTACCAACTCCCTGGGTTAGAATGAACTGCTTCCTCTGCTCTGTTTCAAGAGCACTCGATAGATGAAGTGTCTTATCTCTCTCTCTCATTTGTTTTATACTGAGTTGCAGACATTTCTGTTTCTTTCAACAAAATATGGATAATATTTAATTCAGCCCTGTTACTCTGGCATCTTGATCACTGCCTAATACTTAATAGATACTCAATGAACATTATCTGACTTAAAAAGTGAACTTTAGAAGGCACTCTGAGAAGGATAAGGAAAATAGAAGAAGGTGAAGATGTTAAAAACTAACAGAAGAAAGTCACACATTGTGAGAGTTAAAAAATATCAAATTTGAGAGAATCAGTATCCCCATAGAAGTAAAGATAGTAAAGAAGAAGTTAAAGAAGTAAAGTAAAGAAGTAAAGAAGATAATAAAGAAGTTTCCTAAAATTATGAAATATGCATGCTTCCGATTTTTAAAATGATTACTGAGGTAATGGACACCATGATGGAGATGGCATTCAGCAAGAACCAAGAAGGGGGAAAAAAATTAAAAAATAGAAACAAAAACAGACATTAAGCACTAAGGGGTGAGACCAAGAGCAAGTTAAACACATGAGAAAATCAGAATCTCATCTTCAGGTAATAACTGAGAATAACTATTAAAAACTACATACATGTATTTTAAAAATTACATTTATGTATTGCACAGACAAAGTCAGGGGCTGAAGACTGAATGGAAAAAGCTTCACCTTGAGTTTTGGGGATGCTGTCTCCCTTGGGCTATCTGATGACTCTGTGTAAGAGAGCTGAGAGTATAAAAAAATTAGCCAAGTTTTAACAGCCCTCTGCTTTAGGGGATTAACAAACGGAATTAAAGTGTGCCAAGAAGCAGAGAAAATGGGAGACTGGTTCTGATAAAAACAAAACAAAAATATTGGTTTTAGGTTGGCAGTTCACGATGAAAGAAAATGTGAATTGGAAATAGATTCTTGTCACTTCAGGAACTCAAATCTACCTTTCAGTCAGTTCAGTTCAGTCGCTCAGTCGTGCCCGACTCTTTGAGACCCCATGAACCGAAGCAGCCCGGCCTCCCTGTCCGCCTACCTTTAAGTTAGTGCAAACACGGAGACAGAATGCAGGGGGTCTGCAAATACTAACACTTCCAATCTGACTCTTTCCTTGCAAAAAGCAAAAGTATATTGTCCCTGGAGAAAGGAGACATACTTTAGACATAAATGTGTAAAATGATTTATGAAGAATCTCTGGAACAAAATACAAATAATCAAGACACAGGATATGAGAAAGTTACAAACTCCAAAAATCACTAGCTATTGTTAATACTGATTTTCCAAATGCTCAATTTACAAGAGCAAAGACTGTCAGATAGGATTAAATTTCAACAATATGCAGCTGATAAAAAGCAGGTCTTAAAAATAAGGATGCAATAACTGAAAAGGGGGTCTTCCTATGTGATACAAACCTGCCTGTCAATGCAGGAGGCACAAGAGACACTTGTTTGGTTTTTGGGTGGGGAAGATCCCCTGGAGAAGCAAAGGGCAACTTGCTCCAGTACTCTTGCCTAGAAAATCCCATGGACAGAGAAGCCTGGCAGGCCACAGTCCATGGGGTTACAAAAGAGTCAGATATGACTGAGCAACTGAGCACACACAGAAACTTAAAAGGACAAGGGAGAAAAAGATTTACTGTGCAAACAAATAATCAAGAAAAATTAGCATAACTTAAGCAACATAAATTACAATGAACATTAGAGGTGAACTGGGTTACTTCAGAGAGACAGGCACTGGCTGTACCAGTGCCTTATAGTTCTCTCACTGCCTTTATGGGCACACAGGGGCCCTAAAATTCACTTTGATGACAATATCACCATGTGCCACTCACGCTCTGGTCTAGTGCCTAGCTTACTTTCTAAGGAGGTACTTTGGCCCCTTTAAAGTCTCAGTCATCACCAAGGTTTGAATTTATGTCAAGGTATCAGACAGTCAACTGCAGTATAAGGACTAAAAGTCAGGAATATGTGGTGCTTTAATGTCTCATGGAATTAAAGGACCTCAAATGGCCTAACCCAAATTTCTCCTCCCTAGTCTTCTCCCGTGGATAAGATCCCTAAACCCAACAATCTGCCTTATACAGAGGACTAGAGTTGAGTTGCAATGCTTGTTTGTGGCTCAGATGGTAAAGAATCTGTCTGCAATGCAGGAGACCTGGGTTTGATCCCTAGGTCAGGAAGATCCCCTGGAGAAGGGAATGGCTACCCACTCTAGTAATCTTCCCTGGAGAATTCCATGGACAAGGGAGACTGGTGGGCTATAGTCTATGGAGGTCACAAAGAGTCAGATATGACTGAGCAACACTTTCACTTCACTTTCAGACACAAGTTCCTGCTTGTTCCCAGAATAGTGGGTTTCAGAATTATACCAGGGAATTACTCAGATCAGCCATTCATAAACTGTTGTGAGAACCAGGGTATACCTCATCCTCTTTTAACTACAAAATCATGCCACTCATTGCCCCCAGAGTTTTTACTCTGTTCCTCAAGCACAACCATCTGTGACCCTGCATGGGACCACGTCCTACTCCCCCTGGCTATGACCATGTGACTAATAAACTCTATCCCATCTGTCCAGTGTCAGGCGTCCTGGTTTGTTTATCCCTTTAACTTTAGGATGTGACTCCTTCCCTCACCAATGGGGAAAAGAAGACATAACTAAAGAAAGAAAGGAAGGAAGAGTGGGAAGGAGGAGATAAATTAGAAGCATAAGCATAGGATTCAGAATACAGAAGATTTGTGAATTTTTCATTCCCCAATGAATTAAGAACATGTATTGACTATACTGTTCTTAGGTCATTGATTCCAGAGCAAAATTACTTTGTGTTACTTGAAAGATAAGTATTGTGTCCTAAATACTTGTCAGATTGATTGCTGTATTGATTTTTAAGATCTATGACTGTATCATTTCTGCAATGTATTTCTATTCTTTTGAACAGGTGGGGAAACTGTATAATGATTTTTTTTTTAAATGCTGCTTAGAATGTAATACATACATTCCAGAAAGAAAAGCTACTCAGTACCACTAGCTATAAAATAAAAGTCAAAGCTATTTCATCAACATTAATAGCATTCTTATGGTGTCTGTCATTAGCATTTTACTCAGAATGTCAACACAGTCCTATTATTAATGTTAGAAGAAGTCTAGTTTAGAAATCTTTGGCTCCATTATAGACTGCTTGAAAATACTTAGACAATAAAAGTCTAGTTTCTAATCTAAAAACTTAAATTTATTACTTATATATAAGTAAAAATAGAAATAAACATAAGTTTTAAAAAGACATAGAAAAATCTTTTCCAAAAGGAGCTAGAAGTAAATGAATTATAACTGAGGCAAAACCCTACTGGGAAAGGTTCTTTAATAGATCATTGCCTACCTTGTCAAAAAAAAAAAAAAAAAGAAAGCAGTTAGACCTTTTTCACTTTGGCTCTTTTAAACACTCTAAATGTCTTCAAGTCAAATGCCTTCAGAAGTAAAATGGTAGTTATAATTTTCTATATTTTATAAATGGCAGAGAGACATACTAAATAAAGAAATGAATGAACAAAGTAATTACTGAAGATAGAAACTAATATTTTTACTGGCTTATTTGCTTTTTAAAAATAACAATCTCTGATCATTAAAGTCATTACAATCTTTCCAATTGCACTCATCCCACACGCTAGCAAAGTAATGCTCAAAATTCTCCAGGCTTCAACAACACAGGAACCATGAACTTTCAGATGTTCAAGCTGGATAGAGAAAAGCCAGAGGAACCAGGGATCAAATTGTCAACATCTGTTGGATCACTGGAAGTGCAAGAGTATTCCAGAAAGACACCAAATTCTGCTTCATTGACTACACCAAAACCTTTGACTGTGTGGATCACAACGAACTGCGGAAAATTCTTAAAGGGATGGGAATACCAGACCACCTCACCTACCTCCTGAGAAACCTGTATGTAGGTTAAGAAAAAACAGTTAGAAAAGGACACAGAACAACAGACTGGTTCCAAATCTAGAAGGAGTACATAAAGGCTGAATATTGTCACCCTGCTTATTTAACTTGCATGCAGAGTACATTATATGAAATGCTGGGCTGGATGAGGCACAAGCTGGAATCAAGTTTTCTGGGAGAAATATCAATAAACTGAGATATGCAGATGACACCACCCTTATGGCAGAAAGCGAAGTAGAACTAAAGAGCCTCTTGATGAAAGTGAAAGAGGAGAGTGAAAAGTTGGCTTAAGGCTCAACATTCAGAAAACTAAGATCATTGCATCTGGTGCCATCACTTCATGGCAAATAAATGGGGAAACAATGAAAACAGTGACAGAGTTTATTTTCTTGGGCTCCAAAATCATGGAAAATGGTGACTGAGGCCATGAAATTAAAAGATGCATGCTCCTTGGAAGAAAACCTATGACCAACCTAGACAGCATATTAAAAAGCAAAGACATTACTTTACCAACAAAGGTCCATCTAGAAAAAGCTATGGTTTTTCCAGTGGTCATGTATGGATGTGAGAGTTGGACTGTAAAGAAAGTTGAGCACTGAAGAACTGATGCTTTTGAACTGTGGTGTTGGAGAAGACTCTTGAGAGTCCCTTGGACCGCAAGGAGATCCAACCAGTCCATCAAAGGAAATCAGCCCTGAATAATCATTGGAAATACTTATGCTGAAGTTGAAACTCCAATACTTTGGCCACCTGATGCAAAAAACTGACTCATTGGAAAAGACCCTGATGTTGGGAAAGATGGAAGGCAAGAGGAGAAGGGGACAACAGAGGATGAGGTGGTTGGATGGCATCACTGACTGGATGGATGTGAGTTTGAGTAAACTCTGGGAGCTGGTGATGGACAGTGAAGCCTGGTGTGGTGAGTCCATGTGGTTGCCAAGAGTTGGACACGACTGAGGGACTCAACTGACTGACAATCTCTGAACTTTAAGGTATGGGAATTTTGTTATAATAAAGACAGTAATGAGGCAAATATTCCTGCTTATTTTTGGTCTCTTGTCAAAAATGTCTTTGAGGTTTGAGTGGAAATCTTAGAATAGTATTTAGAAGTTCCAAGCAACAAATGGTAATAATATTTCAGGAAAATTACAGAAGGAAGCCTTGAGAACATAGCAATCCTAAATAATATGAAAAAAAAAAAAGAAAAAAAGAAATAATATGACATATCCTACAAGTAGGCCATGCCTTTAAAATAGATTACATTATTGTTGATCAGTTAGACAAAACAATGTTAGGGGACACAATCAAATTAATCTTATATGGTTTTATAGTACGAGTGCTATTATATTGTAACAGTTGTTTTATTGAATCATAGGACGTGTAATGTTAGGTCAATGAACATATCTAAAATTCATGAAATGAACTTATTACTTTAATTTTAAGTTCAGTTCAGTTCTGTTGTGCAGTCGCATTTGACTCTTTGTGACCCCATGGACTGCAGCACATCAGGCTTCTCTGTTCATCACCAACTGCCGGAGTTTACTCAAACTCATGTCCATTGATCAGTGATGCCATCCAACCATCTTATCCTCTGTCATCCCCTTCTCCTGCCTTCAATCTTTCCCAGCATCTGGGCCTTTTCAAATGAGTTAGCTCTTCTCATCAAATGGCTAAAGTACTGGAGTTTCAGCTTCAACATCAGTCTTTCCAAAGAATATTCAGGACTGGTTTCCTTTAGGATGGACTGAATGGATCTCCTCGCAGTCCAAGGGACTCTCAAGAGTCTTCTCCAACACCACAGTTCAAAAGCATCAATTATTTGGTGCCCAGCTTTCTTTATAGTCCAATCTGACATCCATACATGACTACTGGAAAAACCACAGTCTTGACCAGATGGACCTTTGTTGGCAAAGTAATGTCTCTGCTTTTTAATGATATGATGTCTATGTTGGCCATAACTTTCTTCCAAGGAGTAAGCATCTTTTAATTTCATGGCTGCAGTTACCATCTGCAGTGATTTTGGAGTCCCCAAAAATAAAGCCTGACACTGTTTCAACTGTTTCAGTATCTATTTGCCATGAAGTGATGGGACCGGATGCCATGATCTTAGATTACTGAATGTTGAGCTTTAAGCCAACTTATTATGAAATGATAATTTCACTCTTCTTTCACTTTCATCAAGAGGCTTTTTAGTTCTACTTCACTTTCTGCCATAAGGGTGGTGTCACCTGCATATCTGAGGTTATTGATATTTCTCCTAGGAATCTTTATTCCAGTTTGTGCTTCACCTAGCTCAGAGTTTCTCATGATGTACTCTGAATAAAAGTTAAATAAGCAGGGTGACAATATACACACTTGACGTACTCCTTTTCCTATTGGGAACCAGTCTTTTGTCCCATGTCCAGTTCTATCTATTGCTTCCTGACCTGCAAACAGATTTCTCAAGAGACATGTAAGGAGTTCCGGTATTCCCATGTCTTGAAGAATTTTCCACAGTTTGTTGTGATATACAGTCAAAGGCTTTGAAATAGTCAATAAGGCAGAAATAGATGTTTTTCTGGAACTCTCTTGCTTCTCTGATGATCCAGCGGATGTTGGCAATTTGTTCCCTGGTTCCTCTGCCTTTTCTAAAACCAGCTTAAACATCTGGAAGTTCACGGTTCACGTTTTCTTGAAGCCTGGCTTGGAGAATTTTGAGCATTAATTTTTTACTAGCATGTGAGATGAATGCAATTGTGCAGTAGTTGGAGTATTGTTTGCCATTGCCTTTCTTTGGGATTGGAATGAAAAGTGACCTTTTCCAGTCCTGTGGCCACTGCTGAGTTTTCCAAATTTGATGACATATTAAATGTAGCACTTTCATAGCAACATCCTTCTTGGATTTGAAATAGCTCAACTGGAATTCCATCACCTCCACTAGCTTTGTTTGTAGTGATGCTTCCTAAGACCCACTTGACTTCACATTCCAGGATGTCTGGCTCTAGGTGAGTGGTCACACCATTGTGATCATCTGGGTCATAAAGATCTTTTTTGTATAGTTCTTCTGTGTGTTCTTGCCACCTCTTCTTAATATCTTCTGCTTCTGTTAGGTCCGTGCCATTTCTTCCCTTTTTTTGTGCCCATTTTGCATGAAATGTAACCTTGGTATCTCCAATTTTCTTGAAGAGACCTGTAGTCTTTCCCATTCTGTTGTTTTCCTCTACTTCTTTGCACTGCTCACTGAGAAAGGCTTTCTCATCTCTCCTTGCCATTCTTTGGAACTCTGCATTCAAATGGATATTTCTTTCCTTTTCTCCTTTGGCTTTCACTTGTCTTCTTTTCACAGCTATTTGTAAGGCCTCCTCAGACAGCCATTTTGCTTTTTTGCATTTCTTTTTCTTGGGGAATGTCTTGACTCCTTTCTTCTATACAATGTCATGAACCTCCATCCATAGTTCCTCAGGCACTCTGTCTATCATATCTAGTCCCTTAAATCTATTTCTCACTTCCACTGTATAATCATAAGGGATTTGATTTAGGTAGTACCTGAATGGTCAAATGGTTTTCCCTACTTTCTTCCATTTAAGTCGGAATTTTGCAATAAGGAGTTCATGATCTGAGCCACAGTCAGCTCTCAGTCTTGTTTTTTGCTGACTATATAGAGCTTCTCTATCTTTGGCTGCAAAGAACATAATCAATCTGATTTTGGTGTTGACCATCTGGTGATGTCCATATGTAGAGACTTCTCTTGCATTGTTGAAAGAGGTTGTTTGCTATGACCAGTGCGTTTTCTTGGCAAAACCCTATTAGCCTTTGCCCTGCTTCATTCTGTAGTCCAAGGCCAAATTTGTCTGTTACTCCAGGTAGTTCTTGACTTCCTACTTGTTCATTCCAGTCCCCTATCATGAAAAGGAAATCCTTTCTGGATGTTAGTTCTAGAAGGTCTTATAGGTCTTCATAGAACCATTCAGCTTCAGCTTTCATCATTACTGGTCTGGGCATAGACTTGGATTATCATGATGTTGAATGGTTTGCCTTGGAAATGAACAAAGATCATTCTGTCGTTTTTGAGATTGCATCCAAGTACTGCATTTTGGACTCTTTTGTTGACTATGAGGGCTACTCCATTTCTTCTAAGAGATTCTTGCCAACAGTATTAGATATAATGGTCATCTGAGTTAAATTCATCATTCCAGTCAATTTTAGTTTGCTGATTCCTAAAATATCGATGTTCACTCTTGCCATCTCCTGTTTGAATATTTACAATTTTCCTTGATTCATGGACCTAGCATTCCAGGTTCCTATGCATTGTTGCTCTTTACAGCATCTGACCTTGCTTCCATCACCAGTCTCATCCACAACTTGGTGTTGTTTTTGTTTTGACTCCATCTATTCATTCTTTCTGGATTTATTTCTCCACTGAAATTCAGTAGTATATTGGGCACCTACCGACCTGGATATTTCATCTTTCAGTGTCCTATCTTTTTGCCTTTTCATACTGTTCATGGGTTTCTCAAGGCAATAATACTGAAGTGGTTTGCCATTCCCTTCTCCAGTGGACCACATTTTATCAGAACTGTCCACCATGACCCATTGTCTTGGGTAGCCCTGCAAGGCATGGCTCATAGTTCATTGAGTTAGACAAGGCTGTGGTCCACGTGATTAGATTGGTTATTTTTCTATAATTTTAGGTAGGTAGAATATTTTTACTTGATTATATACATCTAAACTAGGAGTGAGCAAACTATAATTTTTCAGCCAAATCTAGCCCATCACTTCTTTTTATAATTAAAGATATACTGAAGCATAGCCATGCCCATCCATTGTCTTTGACTGCTTTTGCATTATAAGGCAGAGTAGAGGAGTCATGACTGATATCTTATGGCCTACAAACCCAACTATTTTACTATCTGGCCTTTTATAGAAAAAAAATTTGTTATAGCTAATCTAGACCATTAAATTAGATTCAAACATATTTAGTAGGTAGGATTTTAATACCTACTGTACTTTTATATCATCTCTTTACCCTCAGGTTTACAGATTAGTAATTCAGTGTAGTACGTAAGAGTAAATAAGAGGACAAAAACTATATAGATAAAAAAGAGAAGTTTATTAAAACAAATTGGGATGGAAGTTGCAAAAACACGGGAACCTTGAACTTGTATTATCTCAGTTTGGATAAAGAGATTAAGAGGGCAAGGTTTGAGATCTTGGTTGATTCCTTAGTGTTTTCTTTGGCAAAGTCAAGTTTAAAATTATTGGTGTCCTGGAAAGATGTTGGAGCCATTTACTGGCATATGTCTGACATATGTATAAGAATAGCCTCAATTAAGTCTTACTACAAATGGTGATAAAACATCATTCTGATTTATACCCTTATTTTTGAATTTAAGCTTTGGTTATAAATGAAGAAAACATTTTTAATTGTCAAATTGTGTGCAACCAACCAGATACTGTCTTTCACTTTAGTTCCCAAGAGATGAAAACATGAATATTTATGATAATCAATTTCTATTATTTTATTATTATTGTTAATTTTACAGCCTACAAGATAACGGGATGCATTGTTCCAGGAAGAGGATATATTGTAAGAGAGTCAGAGTATTTAATTAACTAATAAATATTTAAAATTCATCTTTAAAGATAAATCTGCTGTGTTGTTATATAAGTTTTGAAATTTGGATAAAAATAATTTAAAATTTGTTTTATTAATTGACCAGCAAAATGCATAGAAATTAAGGCATGGAAATAGGAAAGCATAGTTCTTATGTATTTTCGACACAGAAAAGTAGGAAGAAATAAAATGGAGTCTAGCATGATTGTGCAGAGGTTTCAAAATGGCTGAGAACGTATAAGGATGCTTTCAAATCATAAATACATTTTATTTAATAAGTTGGTGATCCCAAGGCCCTCTTAAGTGCCGTATCTGTTATTCTTTCCTGCTATTATAGTGATGAAAAGCAGCAGTAAACTACATCTCTCCTATCTATGCAAATCATTGCAAGGAATCAAATGGCAGGACAACACAATCTCATGAACTGTTGAACTTCATTTTCAGGTGGCATTCCTAGAATGGCGTCAGGTGAGTGGAGGTAGTTGCTGCATTAGTTGCTCCTCACTCTCTCACTCCTGCTCTGACAAATTGGATTTAATGACCAGCACATGTATAATATAATGTTATTGTTATTTAGTTGCTAAGTGGTGTCCAACTCTTTCCAACCCCATGAACTGCAGCATGCCAGGCTTCCCTGTCCTTCACTATCTCCCGGAGCTTGCTCAAACTTGTGTCCACTGAGCCAATGATGCTATCCAACCAACTTATCCTCTGTCACCCTCTTCTCTACCTGCCCCCTCAATCTAAATACCTAATTGTTCATTTGTCTTCCCAGGTGACACACTGGTAAAGAATCTGCCTGTCAATGGAGGAGATGCAAGAGATGCAGTTTCGATGCCTGGGTCAGGAAGAGTCCCTTGTATAGGAAATGGCAATCCCTACCAGTATTCTTGCCTGAAAAATTCCGTGGTTAGAGGATCCTGGCAAGCTACAGTCATGGAGTCACAAAGATTTGGACATGACTTAATGACTAAATAACAAAACAACAATTGTTCATGAACCCTATGGATGAGCTCCCACTTTGAAAACCTTTGGCTACTTGTAAAAGATAAAACCAGTCTAATTTTCTTTTTTTATAAAGCAAGCCAAATACAACTATTTTAAAGAATACTCAACAAACTCTGAGCCAATTCCAAAGGAATATCTCAAAAAGGTAGTTCAAATAAGAGAAATAATATAGGTTAAAATTGTATGGTTCAATTGAAGTGACTGCAGGAGATAAACACACTGGGATGTATAAAGTCTGTTGTGTTTGCTACAAAATCAATCTCAGTAACAGATACATATGAATATATTTTCACACCTCATATACCTCTGAATCCAAATCATAAGACTATCTGCTTCAATTAATGAAAGGCAGATTACAAAGGAAGAGAGGAGCATCTAGAGAATTATATTAGAACAAAAAAGCTATTAGCAACACTCAGCATGGAAGCACTGGAGTGTTTTAAGTACAAAGCATTGTTTATTTTTCTAACCCAAGTTCTAAAGAAAAAAATGAAGCTTTTAAGTACATCTGCCTACATTAATACCAAAAGGAGTTTTAGGAAAGATTAAGATCAATATCAATATTAATATTTAATCATCCTCTTCTTTGGTTGTCTCTCCAATGACTTAAAAAAAAGCAGGTGTTAATTCTACCAAGAAAACTATTTGTAAAGAAAGTAAATGCCCTTTGGGCAATGAGGTATTCACTGAAATGAGGTCATCTGACCCCATCTAGTTCAGTTAATTATTTTGTTTGACATTCTAACTCATAAAGGTCTCACCATCCTTTAAAAAAAAAAAAAGTCTTCAGTATATTTCTATCTGCTGAAACTTACATCTGGTTCACTTCTTTCTAGACTAGATATTAAGAGGATCAACACTTTATTATTCCCTAGATTCCTATTCACTGATATGCACAGTGCTCCAAAAAACATGCTTCATTTACCAGGAGAAAGAACCCTGCAGTGTATCTAAAGCCTAAAGGCATTGATATACAGCAGTTCATTTGGAGACCCAGTTAAAGAAAATAATTCTGGGGCACACTGGTTTCTCATAGGTATCCATTGCTGAAGAAAGCAGTTTAGGACTCAACAGTACATCCAAGAGAAAACCAAAGTCATTTCAAGTGGTAAAATAAGAACTCAAAGAAAGATCAAAAACACATTTTAAAATCATATGTATGCATGTACGTATGTGTGTAGGTGTACATGTAGGTGTAGCAAAGAATATTTGATTTCTCTATCTTTAAATATATAAATTCCTAGTCATTAATTAATTACTAAGTGGACATGTTACATATTGTATCAGAGTTCAAATTTAAAACAAGAGAAACTAAGGCATAAGAGGATTTACCTTTCATTCCAATAACTTTTCAAAAATCAATATTGTTCAGATGGAGTCCAGAGTTGACTCTGCCAATGCATTTAAGGAGTCACATTATTGGACAAATGACATAATAGAAAATAATACAGCTATTATTAAAGCAATATCTTATTTCTAGTAGGTGACGTTCTTGGGCAAAATTGACAAAGACAGATACATAGTGTACTTATAATTTCACTGATGAAACTTTTGCCTAGCTTCTATGCTATGCTTATATATGTTTTCAATGAATCCTGCAGCTGTGCATTCAGACAATAGTTGAGGAGGAAAATGGGGAAAGAGATAACACATTTACTCTTTTAAATCCAGTTTTTTCTTCTAACTGCAGCTAAAAGGGGATACTTCCTAGAGCAAAGGAGCATCTTTTGTCAAACTAGAACTGCACAACCCAGGGGACCATGTCAGTATGATATTAATGCTCAATACTTACATTTCTGCCTCTTAAAGATTCAGGGAAACAAGTTTCTGACTCCAACTCTGATTTCCAATAATAACTGAATAATACCTTATCCATCCCCCTAAATGACTGAATTAACCACCTAATCAAGGCAACTTATTTAACCTTTTTCCAAGCACAGAACTCTTAGAAATTCTCAGAAGTTTTAAAAATATAACTTATTTTCCATTACTTGAGTTACCAGACCTTTTTCCTTTGATACTTATTTCTATAAATTGTCCCCAGTTTCAAAACTTCAAAGTATTCAACACTGTCCTAAAAACAAACAAACCAAACCCTCGAGGATTCAAAATATTATTTAAACACTTATGCATTGAGGCATATATTCGATCATTTAATAACTTAAAACATTAAAAAATTTTTTAATGTTTTGGCTTATATAAAACTGATTAAATATGAAGAAATATGAAGTCCCAGCACCATGGAGTTATTCCTATTGTATTAAAAAGTATCTTCTACTGCCTATTTAATTGCTTTTCCCTGGTGGGTCAGTGGTAAAGAATCCACCTCCCAGTGCAGGAGACATGGGTTCAATACCTGAGTAAGGAAGATATCCTGGAGAAGGAAACCGCAACCCACTCCAGTATTCTTGCCTGGGAAACCCCCATGGACAGCAGGCCTTGGTGGGTTATAGTCCATAGGGTCGCAAAAGAGTTGGACATGGCTTAGTGACTTAACAGCAACAACACATTTAACTAATGCTTTAATTTTTAAAAGTATCCGACACTGAATACATCAATACTGAATTAACTGAATTAAAGATTCATGCCATTTACAAACACCACAAAGGAAATCAAACAGTTGTAGAAAAACTTTAAAAACATGTGGAGAATCTATATGCTATAGTTAAAATGCTTATTACATAAATGAAAATATATGCATCAAGAGAATACACTATGTTCATGGGATAGAAGACAACATAGTTAATTTTCCTCATTTCAACCTACAACTTTAATGCAAATACTAACTTTTCATAGACATAACATTTTTATTTTAAAATTTTGATGAAATGGATAGGATCTAAATAGTTAAAATACTCTTTAAATAGAAGAATGACATGGGAAGAATCACTTTGCCCAAGATTAAGTCTTACTATATACCTCTAGTTATCAAGAAAGTGTGGTGTTGGAAAAAGTGGTATGGGCAAAAAGATAAACACATAAATCAATGGAACAGAATATGGAGAAACAGACCCACAAAATACATCCAACTTATTTTTCACAAAGGTGCAAAAGCAATGTTCTGGAGGAAGATACTCTTTTCAATAAATGATTCTAGAGAACTTGGACATCCATGAGACAGCAGTGGGAAGAAGTGTGACCTAATTCTAAAATCTTGTACAACAATTAATCCAAAGTGAATCATTAATTTAAATATTAAGTGTAAAACTGAAAAAAATAAGCACTTAACAATAAGAAAATCTTAGGATCTAAGGTAAAACAAAGAGTTTTTAGACAGAATAGAAAAGATAGATCAATTAGATCTCATCAAAATTAAAAACTTTTGTTCTGCAGAAGACTATCCTAAGGAGATATAAAGAAGTACAATCTGGGAAAGAATATTTGCAAAACATATATCTGATGAAGAACTGGTGTCTAGAATATATTAAGAACTCTCAAAAGTGAGAGTTCAATGAGTTAAGTGAGCAATTCAATGAGAAAATGGGCAAAAGAAACAAACATTTTATCTATGGGATATAAAGATGGCAAATAAACACATGAAGTATTCAACATCATTAGAAATCAGGGAAATGAAAATTAAAACTACCATGGCCAATCACTACAAAACTGCTAATGTCAAAACAGAGATACCATCTAATGCTGGTGAAGATGAAGAAAAAGAAAACATATTGCTAGTGAGAATGTAAAATGGTTTAACTACTTGGAAAAAGTAGATTGGCAGTTTCTTCTAAAACATGTAATTACTGTATAACCCTGAAATTCATATCCTGAATATTTACCCCAGGGAAATAAAAATTTATGTTCACCCAAAATCTGAACATGAATTCTCATAACAGCTTTATTTATAATAGCTAAAAATGGAAATAGCCCACATGTCATTCCAGAAATGTATGGTTAAACAACTTCCAGAGATAAATGTTTAAACAACCAATAGTATATCCACAGCATGGAATACTACATAGTAAAACAGCAAAAAAGAATAAACTATTGGTGTACACAGTAATTTAGATGAATCTGAAGAGAATTATGATGAGTGAAAAATTCCAGTTTCTAAAGTCATCATGCTCTCAGATGTCATATGATTACATACTGTATAATAACATTTTTGAAATGAGAAAAACTATAGAAACGGAGAACAGACTAGTGCTTACTAGGTTCAAGGGGAGAAGAGGCCAGGGTCATAAAATGACAACAAAAGGGATCTTTGTGGCAAAAGCATTGTTCTCTATTTTGACTGTAGTGGTGGCTATATGAACTTACTCATATGATAAAATTGCATAAGACTAAATGCACTCAAAAATAACTAGATAGATAACTGGGAAAATGAAGAAAATTGGAGGATTATGTTACTGTCAATTTCCTGGTTACAATGAATGCATGCATGCTAAGTCATTTCACTCGTCGCCATCTCCTACAACCCTATGGACTGTAGCCGGCCAGGCTCCTCTGTCCATGGGATTCTCCAGGGAAGAAAACTGGAGTGGCTTGCCATGCCCTCCTCCAGGCGATCTTCCCAGGCTAGGGATTGAACGCATGTTTCTTATAGGTCTTGCGTTGTCAGCTGTGTTCTTTAACATTAGCACTATTTGTGAAGACCCTTTCTGGTTACAATATTATACTATAATTTTAAAAGATGTCATTTGTGGAAATTGGATAAAGAGTACATGCAAATTTTTGCATTATTTCTTACATTTATATGTTAATCTCAATTATTTCAAAATGAAAATTTGAGTTAAAATATTTAATCTATTTCATCTTCTAGCAGTGGAACTGCAGTAAGGATAAACAAGTGCAATGTAATGAAGGTCTATAAATTTCAAGTTTTAAGAAGTCAGTCTGATTTTTCCATATCAGGTAAGAGAAAACTTCTTTAGATAAAAATGAAAAATCTAAATTCTTATGCTATTAATTTTAAACCTTCAAAATTTCTGGTGTGGAGGAGTAAGATTCTGAATACTGATTCTTCCACAAATAAATTATAAATTATGGAAATATTTTTAGGAAAAAAAAACTACTCAAGGTCTCTACATTTGAAGACAAGGGGCCAGATTTTGGAGTGGAAATGAAATTTGGAATGAGGTAATTTTTAAAATGAGCAGTGGCATAGGCAGCTTAAACACTGCTGCAAAATGTTTCCTTTTGTGGACAAAGGAGACAGAGAGGAGCCCAGAAAAAAATGGGTGACTGGAGAATAAGGAAAGGAGAAAGTCAAAGAAGGAAATCTCTTAAAACACAATTGTCTGGTGAAGAATTGAACCAATGATATATGGGCCCAGTTGATTATACTTGTATAAAGACAAAGACATGGATTGAGATCTCAGCATTCACCTATTGCAATGGACATCTGAACTTAATCAAGTTAATAGCCTGCTAAAACCCTGGAATAATATAACAAAATGCAAAATTTCTACAATTTAACACTCACAATGTCCAGGTTACAATCTGAAAGTATTTGCTATATTAAGCGCCAAGAAAATATAACCAACACTCAAGAGATAAAATATCCAATACACATTTACCTCATGATAACACTGAATCCCTTAGAAGAAATGGAGTAGCCATCATAATCAACAAAAGAGTCCAAGATGCAGTACTTGGATGTAATCTCAAAAACGACAAAAATGATCTCTGTTCCTTTCCAAGGCAAACCATTCAATATCACGGTAATCAAGTCTATGCCCCAACCTGTAATGCTGAAGAAAGTGAAGTTGAACAGTTCTATAAAGACCTAAAAGACCTTCTAGAACTAAAACCCAAAAAAGATGTCATTTTCATTATAGGGGACTGGAATGCAAAAGTAGGAAGTCAAGACACACCTGGAATAACAGGCCAATTTGGCCTTGGAGTACAGAAAGAAGCAGGGCAAAGGCTAACAGAGTTCTGCCAAGAAAATGCACTGGTCATAGCAAACATCCTCTTCCAACAACACAAGAGAAGACTCTACACTTGGACATCACCGGATGGTCAATACTGAAATCAGATTGATTATATTCTTTTCAGCTGTAAACAGAAGGGAAGTGAAAAGGAAAGGAGAAAAGGAAAGATATACCCATTTGAATGCAGAGTTCCAAAGAATAGCAAGGAGAGATAAGAAAGCCTTCCTCAGTGATCAGTGCAAAGAAATATAGGAAAACAATAGAATGGGAAAGACTACCAGTCTGTTTAAGAAAATTAGAGATACCAAGGGAACATTTAATGCAAAGATGGGCTCAATAAAAGACAGAAATGGTAGGGACCTAACAGAAGCAGAAGATATTGAGAGATGGCAAGAATACACAGAACTGTACAGAAAAGCTCTTCATGACCCAGATAATCATGAGGGTGTGATCACTCTCCTAGAGCCAGACATCCTGGAATGTGAAATCAAGTGGGCCTTAGGAAGTGTCACTGTGAACAAAGCTAGTGGAGGTGATGGAATTCCAATTGAGCTATTTAAAATCCTGATAGACAATGCTGTCATAGTGCTCAACTCAATATGCCAGCAAATTTGGAAAACTCAGCAGTGGCCACAGGACTGGAAAAGGTCAGTTTTCATTCCAATGCCAAAGAATGCTCAAACTACCACACAATTGCACTCATCTCACACGCTAGTAAAATAATGCTTAAAATTCTCCAAGCCAGGCTTCAGCAATACATGAACAGTGAACTTCCAGTTGTTCAAGCTGGTTTTAGAAAAGGCAGAGGAACCAGAGATCAAATTGCCATCATTTGCTGGATCATCGAAAAAGCAAAAAAGTTCCAGAAAGACATCTATTTCTGCTTTATTGACCATGCTAAAGCCCTTGACTGTGTGGATCACAATAACTTGTGGATAATTCTGAAAGAGATGGGAATACCAGACCACCTGACCTGCCTCTTGAGAAACCTGTGTGCAGGTCAGGAAGCAACAGTTAGAACTGGACATGGAAAAACAGAGTGGTTCCAGATAGGAAAAGGGGTACATCAAGGCTGTATGTTGTCACCCTGCTTATTTAACTTACATGCAGAGTACATCATGAGAAACACTGGGCTGGAAGAAGCACAAGCTGGAATCAAGATTGCCAGTAGAAACATCAATAACCTCAGCTATGCAGATGACACCACCCTTATGGCAGAAAGTCAAGAAGAACTAAAGAGCCTTTTGATGAAAGTGAAAGAGGACAGTGAAACAGTTGGCTTAAGGCTCAACATTCATAAAACTAAGATCATGGCATCTGGTCCCATCACTTCATGGAAATAGATGGTGAAACAGTGGAAACAGTGGCTGACTTTATTTTTCTGGGCTCCAATATCCCTGCAGATGGTGATTGCAACAATGAAATTAAAAGATGGTTACTCCTTGGAAGGAAAGTTGTGACCAACCTAGATGCATATTAAAAAGCAGAGACATTTCTTTGCCAACAAAGGTCCATCTAATCAAGGCTAAGGTTTTTCCAGTGGTCATGTATGGATGTGATAGTTGGACTATAAAGAAAGCTGGAGAAAAAGAAAGAAAGAAAGAAAGAAACAAAGCTGAGTGCCAAAGAATTGCTGCTTTTGAACTGTGGTGTTGGAGAAGACTCTTGAGAGTCCCTTGGACTGCAAGGAGATCCAACCAGTCCATCCTAAAGGAGATCAGTCCTGGGTGTTCATTGGAAGAACTGATGCTGAAGCTGAAACTCCAATACTTTGGCCACCTGATGTGAAGTTTTGACTCATTGGAAAAGCCCCTGATGCTGGGAAAGATTGAGGGCAGGAAGAGAATGGGACAACAGAGGATGAGATGGTTGGGTGGCATCACCGATTCGATGGACATGGGTTTGGGTGGACTCCGTGAGTTGCTGATGGACAGGGAGGCCTGGCGTGCTGTGGTTCATGGGGTCGTGAAGAGTCAGACACAACTGAGCAACTCAACTGAACTGAACACACATGCCATAGACTGAAGGACTTAAACAATAGAAATTTGTCCTTTCACAATTCTATAGGTTGAAATCTGAGATCAAGTTCCAAATAAGCTAGGGTTTGGTGAACCCTCTATTCCTGAATTGCAGACAGGTGCCTTCCTGCTGTGTTCTCATATGGTACTGGGTAATCAGGCAGGAAGGGTGCAGGGTTTTGTAGAGAGAGGAGAGAAATGGAAAGGGAGTGAGCGAGAGGGGCAAGTTCTCTAGTGACTCTTCTTTTAAGGATATTAATCCCATCATATGGGCTCCACTCTCACCCTGGTAGCTCAAATGGTAAAGAGACTGCCTGCATTGAGGGAGACCGGGTTTTGATCCCTGGGTTGGGAAGATCCCTGGAGAAGTAAATGGCAACCCACTCCAGTATTCTTGCCTGGAAAATCCGATGGACAGAGTAACCTGGCGGGCTACAGTCCATGGGGTCACAAAGAGTTGGACACCACTGAGTGACATGACTGAGTTAGTAGCAAATTTGGAATTAATGTTTCAGTGGTGCTTTGTGGGTAGAAGTCAGATTAGAAGGGAGTTAGAAGTGAATAGAAAGTTGAGAAAGTAGAGACAAAAAGTGAGTTTAGAAAACTACTCCAAGCCCAATGAGCTTATAGTGTAATTATACAATTAATTTTGTTTTTCTATGATTATTTCAAAGTTACTGTGAATCTTTGAGTCATTGTTGCAGTTCTAAGAGTCTTTATGTGACTATTATGTCTGTTAAATAAAGCATTCCACATGTACTATCAAGCTCAAGATTCAAGAATAATCTTTTGCCCTGTGCGGCTCTTTTGTTTGTTGTGTTAAACACAGAATCATTTTGTAATGACTATTTGCTAACTAAGCCTACTTAATTAAGAAAGCAAGAAAACTATCATTTATTTAATGTCTCATATATGTTAGGCTCAATATTTTTATCTCATAATCCTCATAGTGATCCTGTGACATGGATTTTTAAATTATCATTTTATTTACCCATCATTGGGTATGAGGGCCATCATTCTTATTCTTAGCCTAACATTCTTCCACTACAGTATATTGTTTCGCAGGAATATGTAATGGTTTATTCTCTGTGCATTAAGAAAACCAACCAATTGAGGATTCAAGGAAGGAAAGGTGGAGGAAAAGGGAGCTCAAAGATCCCTATCAGGGCATTGTCAGATGCCTGTCACAGTGATCACTGAGA
Source organism: Cervus elaphus (assembly GCF_910594005.1). Classification (NCBI taxonomy): domain Eukaryota; kingdom Metazoa; phylum Chordata; class Mammalia; order Artiodactyla; family Cervidae; genus Cervus; species Cervus elaphus. The sequence continues at coordinate 16,439,092 of NC_057833.1, read as the reverse complement.
AAAAGAAAACAACTTCATAGGCCTTCAATAATCTTCAGGTTATTTTTTATTTTTAAAAAAAATAAAATGCATAGCTTCAGTACTAGTGAGAAACTTTCCACAACTAAAATTTGAGATTGAAATATTAGCCAAAATTTATCACAAATGCCATTAGTGGAAACTCATCACCTTGATTTTTAAAAAATGAAAACATTGTTAACTAGCATCTAAAGATTATATGTGATACTTATTGATCCCTTATGAAAAGTCTTGACTTTGAAACACCTGGGCCTCAATTTTAATTAAAGAAATCTTTGCTAGAGCTTTGAAGGAGTAATTAGAAAAGCTGATTGGCCAATACTTTAAAGGAAGAACAGCTTTTCTTTTTAAACATAGGAAAACAGCATAGCTTTTAACAATGGTGGAGGTGGTGGTGGTTTGGTGGTTTAGTCGCTAAGTCGTGTCCTACTCTTGCGATCCCGTGGGCTGTAGCCTATCAGGCTCCTCTGTCCATGGGATTCTCCAGGCAAGAAAACTGGAGTGGGTTGCCATCTCCTTCTCCATGAGATCTTCCCAACTGAAACTTATAATGGCAGCAATTAAAAATGGAATTATTGGGGAAAAACTTGAATTATTGAACAACTTGTTAATATCACTTCTAGGGTCTCCATCAGGAGATATATACTTGAAAAGACTAACTTCTCCCTCATTATTGTTCTCTCGCTCAGTCCGTCTCTCATATATTGAGAGATAACATAACTTCTCAAATATTGTGGCAGTGAAAATATGTCATATCATGAAACTGAAGATTCAGTGATGGAGAGTAATTACTTTGGATTTAAACTCAGCAGTGGTCAAATTCCAGATCTTCTACTTAAAAGGTATGCGACATTCGAAAAATTATTTAACACCTCTTCAAAAGTTAGTTTCCCCAACTGTGCAATGTGTATAATAAAGACCAACGTATTTCATTAGGATAATAAAACTACCACTAGCATGTCAGAAGTGCAATAAGTGAATGTTATCTTTTGTCATTAGTGTGACTCAAGTATTTTCTCTTAAAATATATATATATCAGGAAGCTCAGAGACTCACTTGAAATCATTCTCTAAACCATCCTTGCCTCCTCCTGAGTGATAGATTAAAAAAAAAAAAAAAAACCTCCCCCAAATAAAGACAATATTAAATATGAAACAGCAAGACACCTGTCAATAGAAGAAGCTATCACCTTTCAACTATTTTTTGGCATGGTAAAAAAAGAAATCAGGATGTGCTTAAAAGAAACAGAATTCTTTTAGAAGCCTCTATTTTACAAAATAGCTCAGGCTAAGTAAATTTTTTATGACTTAAATAATGATTTTTCTTATGCCATGCTCTGTATTGTGTCTGAAGGAAATTAGAACTTGACTACATCATGTCTTCATGCTAAATGAAGAAATTGAAGACAAATGAAGAAAACAAAATATGGGACTCAAAATAATTTTATCTCCCTTTCTTTCTCTACAATTCTCTTTCACCAAGATAGCTTGATGACAAAAAAATATTTTATAATTGACTGTGATTTTAAAAATATCTCACATATCTTGAAAAATGGACAGCATTTGTGAAAAAGTGTCTCTCCTGAATTATTCCCAGACTGGATGCATTATACTGCCTTAACACAAAACTCCTAAAACAATGGATCTTTAGACCTAAGAGGGCTGATACACAGCTCTGCATGCCACTAGTAAAATCCTTCAGCCAGCTAATACATGAAAAAGAGCACATTGCCAGATACATTATGAATTCGTGATTTGATTAGGGTCCCTTATCCCCCTCAGGCTGCACTAGTTTACTAAATAACTTATACTTTGTACTGTGTACAGAATTTTCTTCCTTAGCCGAACTTGAAGAGCTAAAGGGTAACCAAGCAACCAACAAACAAGCACTGAGCTACTAGGTCAAACTTAGGCAGAGCCTATGGAAAGAAATAGAGGAAAACAACAGAATGGGAAAGACTACAGGTCTCTTCAAGAAAATTAGAGATACCAAGGAAACATTTGATGCAAAAATGGATTTGATAAAGGCCATAAATGGTATGGGCCTAACAGAAGCAGAAGATATTAAGAAGAGGTGGCAAGAATACACAGAAGAACTGTACAAAAAATATCTTCATGACCCAGATAATCACAATGGTGTGATCACTCACCTAAGCCAGACATCCTGGAATGTGAAGTCAAGTGGGCCTTAGAAAGCATCACTATGAACAAAGCTACTGGAGGTGATGGAATTCCAGTTGAGCTATTTAAAATCTTGAGACATGATGCTATGAATGTGTTGCACTCAATATGCTAGCAAATTTGGAAAACTCAGCAGTGGCCACAGATCTGGAAAAGGTCACTTTTCTCTCCAATGCCAAAGAAAGGCAATCCCAAAGAATGCTAAAACTACTGCACAATTGTACTCACCTCACACGTGAGTAAAGTAATGCTCAAAATTCTCCAAGCCAGGTTTCAGCAATGCGTGAACGGTGAACTTCCAGATGTTCAAGCTGGTTTTAGAAAAGGCAGAGGAACCAGAGATCAAATTGCCAACATCTGCTGGATCATTGCAAAAGCAAAAGGGTTCCAGAAAAACATCTATTTATGCTTTACTGACTGCCAAAGCCTTTGACTGTGTCGATCACAATAAACTGTGGAAAATGCTGAAAGAGATGGGAATACCAGACTGCCTTATCTGCCTCTTAAGAAATCTATATGCAGGTCAGGAAGCAACAGTTAGAACTGGACATGGAACAACAGACTGGTTCCAAATAGGAAAAGGAGTACGTCAAGGCTGTATACTGTCACCCTGCTTATTTAACTTATATTCAGAGTACATCATGTGAAACACTGGGCTGGAAGACGCACAAGCTGGAATGAAGATTGCCAGGAGAAATATAGATAACCTCAGATATGCAGATGACACCACCCTTATGGCAGAAAGTGAAGAGGAACTAAAAAGCCTCTTGGTGAACATGAAAGAGGAGAGTGAAAAAGTTGGCTTAAAGCTCAACATTCAGAAAACTAAGATCATGGCATCTGGTCCCATCACTTCATGGGAAATAGATGGGGAAACAGTGTCAGACTTTATTTTTCTGGGCTCCAATATCCCTGCAGATGGTGATTGCAGCCATGAAATTAAAAGACACTTACTTCTTGGAAGGAAAGTCATGACCAACCTAGACAGCATATTAAAGCGCAGAGACATTACTTTGCCAACAAAGGTCTGTCTAGTCAAGGCTCTTGTTTTTCCAGTGGTCATGTATGGATGTGAGAGTTGGACTGTGACAAAAGTTGAGCACCAAAAAGTTGATGCTTTTGAACTATGGTGTTGGAAAAGACTCTTGAGAGTCCCTGGACTGCAAGGAGATCCAACCAGTCCATCTTAAAGGAGATCAGTCCTGGGTGTTCATTGGAAGGACTGATGCTGAAGCTGAAACTCCAGTACTTTGGCCACGTCATGCGAACAGTTGACTCACTGGAAAAGACCCTGATGCTGGGAGGGATTGGGGGCAGGAGGAGAAGGGGATGACAGAGGATGAGATGGCTGGATGGCATCACCGACTCAATGGACATGAGTTTGGGTAAACTCCGGGAGTTGGTGATGACTAGGAGGCCTGGCGTGCTGCGATTCATGGGATTGGAAAGAGTCGGATACGACTGAGTGACTGAACTGAACTGAACTGATGGGTAGGGCTCCTTTACCCCTAAAAGCCCCATAAAGAGAAGGTTGACAAAAGCAAAACAAAAACAAACACAGCAAGAACAGCAGAAAAGCGAACAGCAGAATAGACATGGTAGTATTTCCAGCAACAGCAACAAACAGAAGGCACGGTATCAGAAGGAAGCTGAAACAGAAATGGGATCTGTTCTTTCTGCAGAGAAATTAAATAGCTATAAATCCGGAATCACTGAGGACAGAGGGCAGGTTAAGGATGTGGGACAGGAATCTGTAGCAGTTTTTCTCTAGAGGATGTCTGTTAGCTCTGTTGCTTGACATTTGTCTACAATAATGGAACTTGCATCCAGACAAAATCAGTTGTTCTGTTTGGCCTTGACAATTGCAGAAGAAGATGCCGGGAGAGATCAGGGGCACGTTTTGGGTATTGATACTCCATAGAGCTCCTTTCCATGTTCTTGCACAGAGTGTGACTATTGGCTGTTCATTTATTCAGTCTTTCTACAAATATCTGTTCAGATAGTCTTATAGGTAGTAAGGATACAGAAGTGAATCAGACAAAAATTTCAGGAATCATGGAGTGCCCATGCTAGAGGAGGATGGGAAAGAAAGATAATAGGCACACAAAGAGACAGATACAGTGTATATTGTGTATATGAGTAAGTAGTTTGGAGAACACAAAGCATGGAAGAAGGAATGGAAAGTGTGAGTGGAATGGAAAGTGTGAGAGTGAGTGTATGTGTGTGTGGCAGGACTAGATAGGGGAAAACCAGGAGAAGCACATCTGATTTTCCATTCAGGAGTAAGGCCTATTTTAAATAAGTAGAACTATTTGTAAGACAGTAGAAAATAAACATACCAGCTACCTATCTTGTTAAAAATAAAAGAAGCAAAAAAAATCAGTAGATTTTTAAAAAATATAGACAACAGAGTACCAAAATAAACAATTAGTATTACCGAAACTAAAACAAATGGTGATAATTGAGTAAAGAGGGTAGAATGTTTTAAACTCTTATTAATAATCTTAAAACAACATAGAAGTATATAGATATCTGCAAACCTTGAACACACTTGCTGAAAGAATTAAAGAGGATCATGATTATGATCTCTGTATGTGATATGAGAGGCCAATGTTCTTCACCCTCAAAAGGATACATACCAAATTTATCTCTAATGATACAGAATGCTAGAAGAAAATTGAACAATGCCTTTAAGATTATATGGAAAAATAATTTTGAACATGAAATTTCATACACAAACTTAATTAATTGAAAAAATTTCAGATTAGCATTCAAGTTTCCTTAACATATGCAGTGTCTGATAGAGAAAATATTTTTTTAAAGAGGGTTTATTACAACAAAACAAAAAACGATAGTAAGAAAAATATGATAAAAGAAATCTTGAATTTTAAGAAAGGTTGACAGTAATGCAAGAAGTGAGGGAATATTCCTACTTATCTGTTCCCTACATGTGCACAGAGGTACAAACCAAGGGGATATGGCTCACGAGCAGGAAATTGATATTAAGCAGCCCAGTCGCTAGAACTGAAGGCATTTTTTGACATATTTATGGAGTCATGGCCCTCTCTCACAAGATGGTAGAGTAGAAGAATGTGCATTCATCTTCTCCTGTGAGAACACAAAATCAAACCTGCAAGGAGGGTAGAACTGTTTAGTTAAACATGTCTTATTTTAACTCACATGCTTAATTTTTCCCTGGAGAAGGTGTCACTTTAGAAACAAGGTATACTGGCCAATAGAACATTAGAAAATTTTAAAACCTATATAAAAACAGACAAATTTTCAATAATCTCCATTGTCATCTTATTAACTGGTTGTTGTATTTGAGGCTATACTGAGGTCAGATTACTAGGTCAGAGAAAGACCAAATAATAATTTCTGTATAATTTCAACATGTGGGAAATGATATTTCTTTTTCTTCCCCATTTATTTTTATTAGCTGGAGGCTAATTACTTTACAATATTGTAGTGGTTTTTGCCATACATTGATATGAATCAGCCATGGATTTACATGTGTTCCCCATCCCGATCCCCCCTCCCACCTCCCTCCCCACCCAATCCCTCTGGGTCTTCCCAGTGCACCAGGCCCGAGCACTTGTCTCATGCATCCAACCTGGGCTGATGATCTGTTTCACCCTAGATAATATACATGTTTCGATGCTGTTCTCTTGAAACATCCCACCCTCGCCTTCTCCCACAGAGTCCAAAAGTCTGTTCTGTACATCTGTGTCTCTTTCTGTTTTGCATAAGGTTATTGTTACCATCTTTCTAAATTCCATATATATGTGTTAGTATGCTGTATTGGTCTTTATCTTTCTGGCTTACTTCACTCTGTATGATGGGCTCCAGTTTCATCCATCTCATTAGAACTGATTCAAATGAATTATTTTTAATGGCCGAGTAATATTCCATGGTGTATATGTACCACAGCTTCCTTATCCATTCATTTGCTGATGGGCATCTAGGTTACTTCCATGTCCTGGAAGTAACAGTGCTGCGATGAACATTGGGGTGCACGTGTCTCTTTCAGATCTGGTTTCCTCGGTGTGTATGCCCAGCAGTGGGATTGCTGGGTCATATGGCACTTCTATTTCCAGCTTTTTAAGAAATTTCTTAATATCAGCACACTTTAAACAACATTAAATCATTTAAAATGAAATGTAATTTTTAATCAAATATGCAACCTTATCTCTTTAAATTTTTTTGAAATTTAAATGAACTTTTCTTTTTTATACAATAAGAACTATTTAAATACAGAATGACATTCAATATGATTAAAATGAATAGAACACATTCATTTTGTTACGGCAAAGTTAATTTCCCATGGTATGAAATAAAAAAAGAATCGAGCATAAAACTATGACTATAAAACTCTACCATTTTGATCATTCATTTTCTACAACTGTTTTAATTCCTCCAATATCTTTATGTCCCAAATTGTTCTTTTAGATGCCATTTATAAAACAGAAAAAAATTGGAAACAAAAAATAGAGTAGTACTTGAAATATAACCAAAAATCCAAAAAATTATTTACTAAAAATACATTCATTTCATAGATGGATCATTATGGAGAACATTTTGAAGTTCTCTGAGAATATTAACATCCTTTAAATGTTAAATATTTGTATTATTTAAATAAAAGAGGAACTGATAGAAGCCTTGGCATTTAAACACAAGTTAGAAACACACTAATATATCTAATAATATATCTAATTATAAAAATATGCTTAAGTTATGACTTATGTAAACAAAATTTAGTGGGGATAAATCACAAAAGAATATTAAAAGTTCTGAGTTGGATAAAAGAAAGGTGATGTCCATGTTTGAACTTTATTTACTATAGTATTTCAGGATTTTTTGTGTCTTTTTGGTTAGTTTGGTTTGACTTATTAAAATATAAATCCCTTTCACCTCAACCTAATTCCTAACCTCCCTTCCTGAATGCTGGAGCAAATCGTTCCCTTCCTGCAGGTCCCACCTCCAGACCTTAGGATGAATCTAAGCATGTAATCACTGTGAAGCCCACATTCTATGACTCAGAACTCTATCATATATAAACTTGTACACTGTTTTGAGATGCGGACTCTACATGTTCTGTGGACCAAATGCTTTATATACCCTTATGCCAATTATTTAGCCAATGACTTTGTAAATGGCCTGTTAAACTGTCTGTGGTCCTCATCCCTAGGACTTGGCCTTGTTCTTATCGGTTCCTCTTAAATGGATTAGAACCCTCTTCTGAAGTATTTCTCTTGGGTTTAATGCTTCTTTACACTGACAAGCCTCTATAACACAGGTTGTTTGTCACCTGATTTCCAAATATTGCACCTTGTAGAGTCCTAGTCTGTTGATATTTTGGCTGCTGGAACACACTATGAAATTATCTTCTACCATATGTGCCACCCACTTACTTGTGTTACAGTCTGTTTTTGTCATTTCCCATAGACATAAGTCTTGTTTGACTAACTGGGTTCTAAAGCAAGAAGCTGCTTTTTTCTTTTTTCCAAAAGCAAAGATAATTTATAATGCCTGAACTCTAAACCACATCAACTTGGGTCTTATTCTGCAGAAAGTAATTGAACAAAGTCTATTTAAGTCTCAAGATATGCCAATCCCTGACTATGCATATGCATGCATTCAGACATTCACGGAACACAAAAACAACTGCTTCTCTTAAAATGGCTTTTTCAAATATCACAGAGAGCATTTCTTATAGAGGATTATGAGTTTTAGAATTTATACTGTGAGCTTGTCATACAAGTAAAAAACACTCATATGGGCATATTCTTTGTAGTATTACTCTTTCTAATGAAATTTTGCTTGCAGTACAAAAATAAATTGGATGGTTTTAAAGATAATGAACCTGGGCCAAATAGCAATGAAATAAAAAAAGCACAAACTAAGGACAATGCTTTCTTCTTACAACACTATTCTGCTGGCTTTTAATTGTATTCTCCTATCAGGTAATAGGGAAGCATTCAGGAAGCAGAACCCATGATAGGTATTTCAAAGGGAATTTAATACAGAGAATTGATTACACAGATGCTAGAAGCAGAGAGAAGCAAGAAAGTAAGTGGAAGAATCTCAGATTTAACCACAGCAGGAAACAGCTAAAATCACCAGAGATGGAGAAGTAAGAAAAGGTGAAAGGTTCTTACCCTTTTGCATGATGCATGTGGACTAAAGTTTGGACACCATGTAGAACCGCTGTGAGGCTGGTACACACTCCCCCAGGGAGCCAGGCACTACATGGATGCTTATCAAACCTCTGAGATGATTACTGCAGTCCTGACTAGCTGGATTGGTGCTAGAGCAGCAGAAAGAAACTGGATTCTGGGAACAATAAAACAACCTCCTCTTCCCCCTCCCACCACCCCGTCATTTGCCACTGCCTCCTTGGTCAGATTCTAAGGAAAGTTCACTTAAAAGGGAGCCTGGAGAAGTGGTTTTTCAAATTTCCAGGCGCCATATCAGCAGATCCAAACAGATGATGGAAACGCTGAGAGACTATGTGTAAAAACTGATACACAGCCAATATGTATAGAAAATGTGTAAATAATGGATGCATGCATGCATGCTAAGTCACTTCAGTCCTGTCTGACTCTTTGTGACCCTATGGACCATAGCCCGCCAGGGTCCTCTGTCCATGGGATTCTCCAGGCAAGAATATTGGAATGGGTTGCCATACCCTCTTCTAAGGAATCTTCCCAACCCAGGGGTCGAACCTGCATCTCTTACATCTACCTGTATTGGCAGGCAGGTTCTTTACCACTAGTGCCACCTAGGAATCCAAAATAACGGATACATACACCTTTAAAAACATGATCTGAGTCTCTATGAGATTGTGAGACATGAAAGTTCAAATCCTATATCTTGGGGGATAGGAATTTTCATCATGTGACTCATATCTATTTCTTCATAATATACTTTATTATAATAAACTTGTCAAGGCCAAATTTTCTTTATGACTAAGTGTAGCTCACAGATAACATATTACTACAAAAGACTCAAAATAGATCAGTTAAAAATAACAAGTTTAGAAATGAAAAAAGAATATTTGAAATTACCTCACAATTTCATTTTTTCCTATTTTAATTCAGAAAGTAAAATAAGTATTTTTTGCCATGTTCTTCAAGGAAAATAAATTGAGCAGTTATTGGGCCTAATTTCACGCACAAATATATTTACATCCTTTCAAATGAAATTGTCTTTAAAAGAATCTACATTGTAGTAATTTTTTAAAGCACTCCTCTAAGAAAATAAAATAAAAGACAACTTAAAAATGTTGTACACTCATTTCCACTAATTTAAAGGATCAAATAAACTGTTTATTTTTGCTGAGGAGTTGTTCAAATTATGAAGTGTCTCTTATCCCACTGCCTTCAAATGTCAGTGTGCTGTTGCATTATTCATACCAAACATTTCAGCAGATTAGCAGCTTAAGTAAGAATAAAATAGATTTTTATAAAATATTCCAAACAATCTGATTACACTGTTGGAAAAGACTTGTAAACATTATCGGTTATAAGATTTTACTGCCATCTTCTGATGAAAGCACTTTACAAAAAAGGAAAAATGTTTAGAAACTATTCAAAGGAAATGTTCTCAAATTTACTTGTGTTTGGGGATAGAATGTTAAAGGAACATATGGAAATGATTTATGTAACACACATAAAATTTTCTTACTGCTCCATTTTTTTCAAAGATGTTACTGCAATTTCCTCTTTGGCCAGTTTTAAACTAGAGATTCAATATTCCCTGTGATGGGTTGGAATGTAAGTAATTGGGGATATTTAATGATGCTCCCTTTTAAATTGGTAAATTTAAATATTACAACATAATAATTTAGTTAGTTGCAAAAGTTATCAGTAGGGTTTTAATCTGGATGATTATTAAATACATTTAACATGAGGGCAAAGACCTTCATGTTTACCATCCTCTTTCTGACCAAAGTACCAAAACTTCTCTTTTTGATTTTTTAAAAATATATATATTCTGAAGGAAAATTAATGCAGTATTATCATCCCATTTGATAGATGATTGAATTGGAATACAGTGCTTGGCAGTGCTTGGTTCTACCATGAGTTTGCAGTATAATTTTCACTAGTCCACTTGAGCCCTTAGTTAAAATCAATTCAGTGTTTCCTAATGACAAGTTCCAGAACATCAAGCCTGTACACTTGCATAAACTTCTGAGGTGACAAAATGCTGGATTCCCCTCTTTTTTTTTCAACATTTCCCCATAGTCTTGCAGTTATAGGCTGAGGTATGAGAAAGTTCTTTTTTCTATAGTATAATCTGGGTTAGAAAATATTGGAGAAATTGATCATAAATTTTTAAGCTCTGACACACAAGACCTCTGACTGACTATGTGCCTGGATAATGCCAAAATTATGGAATAGGGCTTGATGGAAAGCTTATAAGAAATGTAGAAAATTCCTAATTTTAGGAACATTTTCTTCTTTTGCAGCTTTACTGTTAGCCTTTTCCCCTAATTGTGTTCTGTAATCTCCCTGTCTCCAATATCAATGTAATATTACTTTATGAAAGTACTTGATATGTTAATTTACTCTGAAACATGGAGAAAGCTCACTTATATTTTTCCCAGGTATATTTTCATTTTAATAATTATGGTATTTTAAATGCAGGTATGTGTGCTTAGTCACTTTCAACTCTGTGAGATTCTTTGGACTGTACCCTACAAGGCTCTTCTGTCTCTTAGATTTCCCAGACAAGCATACTGGAGTGGATTGCCAATCTCTTCTCCAGGGAATCTTCCAGATCAGGGATCAAACATGCATCTCCTGCAATGGCAGACAGATTCTTTACCACTGAGTTACTTTGAAGTGTCCTTAGAGTAGGAATTATCTGTCTGTCCCACTTACACATATACAGCTCAAGTTTTCTGAGACTTGAAAAAGCAGAATGAGACCAATGACAAGCAGATACTGTATCTTTGTATAAATAACAATAAGTGTGCCCTATAGACTTCCAGCAGAAAGCTCATTTCTTTGGCTGAAGTACCTCTTAATAGGGATCTGGGATCAGGGAGTTGAGCTGGAGGTCACTGTGCAATGTTAAAACTATCCAGTCATGTGCAGTGACTCCGATTAATGCAGGATACTCAGAGCTCTCTTGGGTTTCTCAATTTAATTGCTGCCTAAGTTAAATCTTTATGGTATCTTTACCTACTACGTCCTTGCCCATCATCAAGTGAGTATATGTGGGAAACTGTCAATTACACTGTCCTAGACTCCTTCTGTGCTCACTCTAGAATCTTTCTCTTGGCAATCTCATGATCTCTTTTACACCAATGCGTTTAATGCCCCAGATACTCCCACTGATATATTTCCTTCCTGGTTTGCACAGTACTCCAGACAGAAATGTGTCCATTACCTTTTTGAAAACTGCCTTTGCAGGTCTCACGTTCATCTCAAACCATTAGTACTCAAAACTCACCTTGTGATCTTCTTTCCTAGTCTATTTCTTCTACAATAGTTCAAATTTCAATAAATTGTCCCATTACCCACCTAGAAAATTCAAAGTAATCTTTTTTATTTTTATTTTTTTTTAATTTTTATTGGAGTATGCCTGCCCACAATGCAGGAGATGCAGGTTCGATTCCTGGGTCGGGAAGATCCCCTAGAGAAGGAAATGACAACCCACTCCAGTACCCTTGTTTGGAAAATCCCATGAACGGAGGAGCCTGGTAAGTTACAGTCCATGGGGTCGCAGAGAGTTGGACACGACGGAGCGACTTCACTTTCACTTTCATGCTGTGCTTAGTCGCTCCGTCGTGTCTGACTGACTCTTTGCGACCCCATGGACTGTAGTCCGCCAGGCTCTGCTGTTCACCAGAATTCTCCAGGCAAGAATACAGGAGAGTGTTGTCATGCCCTCCCCTTCAGGGATATCTTCCCACCCTGGGATTTAACCCAGGTCTCCCACATGGCACGCAGATTATCTTTAGTGTCTGAGCCATCGGGGAATATATATTTTCTTTAAGGTCGCTCAGTCCTTTCTGACTCTTTGCCACCCCATGGACTGTAGCCTGCCAGGTTCCTCCTCCACAGAATTCTCCAGGCTAGAATACTGGAGTGGGTAGCCTCTCCCTTCTCCAGGGTATCTTCCCAACCCAGGGATCAAACTCAGGTCTCCTGCATTGCAGGCGGATTCTTTACCCTCTGAGCCACCAAGGAAGCCCAAAACTACTGAAGTGAGTAGCCTATCCCTTCTCCAGTGGATCTTCCAGATCCAGGAATCAAACCAGAGTCTCCTGTATTGCTGGTAGATTCTTTACCAGCTAAGCTACCAGGGTAGAGTTGCTTTGAAATGTTGCAATTGGTTTCTGCTATACAGTAAAGTGAGTCAACTATTTCTATACATACAGCCCCTCTGTTTTAGATTTTCTTCCCATCTATGTCACCAAAAAGCAGAGTTGAGTTCCCTATGCTATACAGCATGTTCTCATTAGTTATCTATTTTATACATAGTCGTGTATATATGTCAATCTCCCAATCTGCCCCGCTCCCTCTTGGTGTCCATACTATTTGTAATTTATGTCTGTGTCTCTATTTCTGCTTTGTAAATAGGGTCATCTGTACCATATTTCTAGATTCTACATAGTGTTAGTCACTCAGTTGTGTCTGGCTCTTTGCAACCCCATGGACCATAACCTACCAGGCTCCATCCATCCATCTCCTCCTCCAGAATTCTCCAGGCAAGAATACTGGAATGGGTTGCCATTTCTGTCTCCAGGGTAGATTCCACATATTTATGTTAATATTCCATATTTGTTTTTCTGACTTGCTTCACTCTGTATGACGCTTTCTAGGTCCATCTGTATCTCTGGAAATGGCACAATTTCTTTTTATGACTGAGTAGTATTCTATCATATATCTTTGCTTCTTTATCTTCTGTCTCCCCAGACTGTACATTTATCTTCATCTCTACTGCTACCGTCTTCACTGTTGTCCTCCTTTCTCTCCATAACTATGATTTAAGTTGTCTGACTCCCAGGGTGCTTCTGTCGATCTCCAGTCTCCCCTCCCCACTTCTGTCAGAGAATCTTAAACACAGAGGACTGGTCACATCATTTCCCTGCTCAGAATCCTTCCAAGCTTTCCTACTGATTGAGGCATGCGTGATTGCCTCTTACCCATTACTCCTGCGTTGGGCATCTCTCTCTCTCCCTTTACCTTTTTACTGGATTTCCTGCATTTCCCTGAATACAGCACTGTCTCACTAGAGGACCTACGTTACAGTTTCTCTGCTCAGAACAGCCTACCCCTGCACCTAATTAGTGCTGAGTTTTCTTCAGTTCTCAGCTGAAAAGGTACTCTTGTCATCCTGAAATTAAGTCGTTGCTCCCCTAACTCCTTACTCCTCAGTAGTATAAGGTCCTCTAGAACCTTGACTTCATTTGTTTTTACCTTTAACATTGAAATTATTTGATTACTATGTCTACCTGGACAGACTGGAAAGCTCATGAGGACAGGGACCCTGTCTGGCACATTAATGACAACATCTTAACCATGTGACTTTGCATCTGAGGGAACAGACACTCAATATGGTTGGTTAACTATGACGTTCATTTGCTCATTCTACATGTATTCATTTTAAAACCACTATAAACAAGGTGATGTGCTATTACATTTATGAACACATTTTACCAAATATAAAGTATGGGTTGGAGTAAGTAAACTATGACAGGTAGGAACACATTTTAGCTATATTCTATCGGGTAGACTCTGGGAATTGGTGATGGACAGGGAGGCCTGGCATGCTGCGATTCATGGGGTCGCAAAGAGTCAGACACGACTGAGCAACTGAACTGAACTGAACTGAACTATGCTTATTTTATTCAGAATCATTGTCATGTGTTTATTTACAGCCTTGTTTTGAATTTCCCACATTTTGTCATACTTTCAGTTGATAAAATGTATCATAACCTATGGAAATTCTGTACTATTTCTGTGGTGACTATAGTTAAAATACTCTCTTAGCAAGTTAGTTTTGGGTTTACATTCATCTAGTTTGCAAAGTTTCAAGATTTGATGATGTCATTTACTAATTAACATATGTTTTATCAGTTTGCATTGAACTTTGAACTTTCTCCATTTCCTCATCTAAAATATCTGCCATGTTTCAAATACTTTCCAAAAACTGCAAATGTCCAATTTATTTAATGCAAGAAATTTCTTTTTAACTCTTAGTTAAAACTTTTAAAAAGGTGCTGGTATTAATAGCTGTGACACTGATAAAATGAATCATGTTCTCCACAAAATACCTTCTGACGAATGTGTTTCATCTTTTCTCCTATGCTGAACATATTTAGTTTCATCACTGAGTTTATATTTTCAGTTTTCATTTTATTTCTATAGATATTTCCCAATTTATATGTGGAATGCAAAAAGTTTACTATATCTGCTGTTATTAATAAAAATTATAATAATAAAATAAAGTAGTTTGTATGGTTTTATGAGAATGAATGTCTTTTTTACTAATTAAAATATTTGGCTGCTTATATCAGTTTATAATCAGATGTCATTACACACACAAGATGTGAGATATCTCCTAAATTAAGAAAACTCTCGATAGTGCAAATCAGTGAACCATCCACTTATCAGTAATGAGCCTCACAAAATTAGACTAAAATTCAGATGATAGAAATGGCAGGATATCCGTAATATTCTATGATTATAGCTGAAATGTGTTTATTTGGGAAAATCCATTACCAGCAGATTAAATTGTTTAAATGTTTACTTATTATAATATGAGCTTGTTCAAACATTTGAAAATGAGGTTGAGTCCTCAACAGATGATAAACATGCAAATCAGTTACATCTTGTAATGTACCGATTGCACTGTTTATTAAGAACAAAAAGCCTTAACGTAGCAATGTTCAGAGTGAAGATAGTTACAAACAAGAGTTTTAAATACATCAACATAAACACAAATATGCTCATATTTATATGTATATATTTATATCCGATGAGCTTATTATGATGCTATCCTGGGGAAGTACACAAGGCAAAGATTCTAAGGTCTTAACCTTGTTACAGTTAAAATCAAAAGCGAAGAGAAACCAGCCTTGAGTCCTTGAGCAGACAAAAACAGTTTAGTCATGCAAACAAAGCTTAAATTTAGCTTATTTTGTAAGGCTAACTTAACCTGGGTCATTTCTTGTGTATGCATCTGAAAATCATAAACAAAACTTAAAATGTTTCCCAGGGTTGATATGATGGAACCACTGACCAATTCCCTATCATTTAATAAAATTTTCACATAATAAAACCAAACCAATTACTATGATGAATAAACAGTCACTGCTTTCTCATCATACCAGTGGCTTTATAACAGTATACCTCAGAGCTTCACTCAATGTTTTGGCTGAGTGCTCCCAGTTTGCAAAGCATCTTTGTGGTGTGTGCACAATGAACTTTTATCAATGACTAATTCAGTGATCCATGATGGGTTTTACTTCTATTATTTCTGAACTTTAGACATTACCAAAAAATGTGTTATTTTGGAGGACTCATATTTACCGTTATCAGCAGAATACTGTATCCTCTCACAGCTCTTGATGGTTATTTAAATTTTTTCCTACTAGACTTTAAGCTCTCTAAGGAAAAACCAGTGCATTATTTATCTTAGTACTTCTAAATATCCTAGCCAAGTTCATGGCATATTGTGGGTAACATGCAGGTGGTATGTTGAATAACCTTGCTACTTTAAATGTGATTTCTGAGGCAGCAGCAGTAGCATCTGGGAGCTCATAGAAAACGTAGACTCTCAGACCTCAGTCCAGCCCAGGTAAATTGGAATCTGAGTTTTAACAAGATCCCCAACTATTCAACTCATATTCAACTTCAAGCAACACTGATGTGAAAGACACTCTATAATTTGAAGATAGGGATTTGAAACTCAGCTTTGTCACATACAGTCTCTACAGCCCTGAAAAGTCCTTAAACATCTTTGAATCTTACTTACTTATCTGAAAAATGAGATTAAATAAACTGCTTTGACAAATTTCTCAATTATTGTGAACATATAACATTTTATGAAAATCTGAATATTTATGAAAGATTTTACAGTCTTTGTCAGAGTAGCGCATTAATTTATATTATACATTGCTAAGGAAATCAACCATTGGTCATATGTGTTGTATATGTTTCAGAAGCTTTCACTTATTTTGACATAAACATTTGCATTTTTAACTTTATAAAATTTTAATGTTTATATAGCCCAATATATTGTTTTTTTGCTTTATGATGGCTAATTAGAAAAGCCTTTCTTACTCAAATATTATAAGCACATTCTCTATTTTCACACTAAATTCATATCTTGATTATTTTGACTATTTTTGAAATAAAATACAGAACGATGCACAAAGCATAGGTTTCCAATCCCATGAATTATTCCAAACTGAACAAACGTGCAACCATGATTTAGAACAAGAAATAGATCCTTCCAGCATCCGAGAATGCCATCCCCTAATTATGTTCCTTTCCAATCACTATCCTATCCTTCCACTCCAATGGTGACCACTATACTGACCTCTAAACCACAGATTAGTTTTGCCTGTTTTCAAACCTTTTCCAAATAAAACCAAATATTATGTATTCTATTGTATCATGTTTTTTTAATGCAATGAGTTGAAAGATTCATCTTGCTGCCTGAAGCAACAGTTCATGCATCTATCTTATTCTAAGGTATTTCATTTTACAGATAAACTGTTCTGTTTTGGTTATTTCAATTTAGAACTATCACAGTGCTGTTATGTATACTCATGTATATGTATTTTGGTACAAATGTGCTTCAGTAATTTTTTGTTTGTTTCTTTTGTTTTTGTCTTTTAATGGACACTGTGCATGCCCTACTGGACATTTCTTTTGGGTATCACTTAGGAGTACAGTTTAATTTGTTTCACAAGGAGTACATATGTTCATTTGTATTCCAAAATGGCTTTACATTACACCAGCAGTATTGGAGAGTTTCACTTACTTCATACCCTCTCCACAACTTGGTATTGCCTAAGGGTTCCTTAATGAATGAATAAGTGACCCTCCATTGGTTATATATGTATATTACAAATACCATATGACTAACGACGTCTTGACTTTTCATTCTTTAATGAGTATCTATTGATAAACAAAAGTTCTTATGAATATTTTATTGGTTTCTTCCTTATTGATAAGGTTTTCTGGGGGTGCATAGCCTATTTAGGAATTTCCCAATTAGGTATCAGGAAGATATTGTCCTTTTATGTTTCAAAAGTTGTCTGTCTTTTTAATTTAAATTCGTAGTTCACCCAGAACTGATTTTTGTATAGGGTTGATATAGCTTAAATTCATAATATATTTTAAAATATATATATTGAGGGGACTCAATCTTATTTTTTAAAGGTGTGTTATTTCCCCACTAATCTATTGTGCCATTTTAGTCACCATTCAAATGTCTATACATGAATGTTTAGGAACTCTTTTCCATTCCACTGATCCATCAGATAATCTTTGTGCCAGTGCCACATATTCATTTAATTACTATAGCTTTATAACAAAGCTTGTCTCCTGACAAATTAAATCCTCCCGACTCATACTTCAAGTGTCTTGGCTCTCTTGAGATTCAAGTTATATTCATTTAGAAGTTTTTACCTCCTCCTTTGTGACTTTTAAAGCCCTTTTCTTTATTTCTTTCTTATATTCATATTTTTATTTCTCATGATCCATGCTGGTATTTTTTTTTCCTGTCCTGTTTTCCAGCTTAATAATTCTGTTTTAAATTTTGTCTAATCTGTTATTGTGCTTAGTCATTTAGTCGTGTCTTTTGTGGACCCCATGGTCTGTAGCCTGCCAAACTTCTCTGTCCATGGGATTTCTCAGGCAAGAGTAGGGGGGAGTGTTGCTATTTCCTCCTCCAGTGGATCTTCCTGACCCAGGGATCGAGCCCTCTTCTCTTGTGTCTCCTGCATTGGCAGGCAGATTCTTTACCACTGTATCACCTGGAAAGTCAATCTGTTATTAAATCCATACATTTAATTTTTGATATCTAGGATTGCATTTTCAATTCTAGAATTTCCTTTTTCTTTTTATGTTTCCAATTTTGTGCTGAAATTACCAATTTTATTTTCTAGTCCCTGATAACCATTCAGCCTAAGTATTTAAAAGAATGGTTTGGAGTGGCATCAACAACATGGAGGAATAAAACATCTCTTCTTATCCACCCCCCCTTTTAATCAACAAATTAGATATCCATACACAAACATGAGTCCTTTTGTGAGGGTTTTTGGAATTTGCATCTTGCTCCAAGGGACTCAGAGTGAATCTCACCTACCAGTGCAGCAGTTAAGAGTTTGACAAATTTCCACATGGGCTATAAAACTAGTGAAACCAGCAAGACAGCCTAGAACCAACTGTTGTCAGGCAAACACTAGATGAGTACAGCATCAGGTGAGCACTCATCCATGAGAGAGAATCTGCAGAAGGCCAGCCCTTCTGAAGGAAGGCTCTCATATACTACTGAGGAAAAAAGACAAAAAGGAAGATACAGGAAGTAAGAAGAAAGACGGTTGAAGCAGGAGTTAAGAAAACCTCTCCCATACTGTCCCGTGCTCAAGGAGGGGCTGATTTATGTCTTTTCTCCTACCAGGCAAAAAGATGGCATTGAGGGAGGGCCTGACTACTCCAGCTGGGTAGGAGGTGGCTGGGGAAACCTATTTCTATCCACCAGTACCTGAAGTACTAAGGTGGGAACTCTAAAACTTGGGGAAGAAAGACCTAAGGTAAGGAACAGAAGAGAATTTCAAACAGCTCTGAAGACATTGTGTTCAATAGAAAGTCTACCCATGATTCCTGGGAGTGCCGCCCTGGGGAATTCCTTACTAGTTCTTTATGGCCACCCACTGAGTGCTAGAATCACACCTCCCCCCCTCAGCTGATGCTGGGCTCCTTATGCACAGAACGCATGCTCAGAAAGACAGTAATCTGTAGGCAGGGAGAAACTACAAACTTGTCCTGTAACATCACCTTCTACAAAAAAAAAAAAAAAAGTGAGGTTTCTAATAGCCAGCCTGGTGAACTTTGCAAACTAGAGAAGACATAAAATCTAAATTATGGAAGTGCCTGCTACTTAATGCAAAAGCAGAAGTGTATAACTAAAAACAACATGAAAAATCAAGGATATCACACAAAGAAAATGATAATTCTGCAGCAGCCAAGCTCAAAGGCATGGAATATAGTGATCTGACTGATAAAAAATTCAAAATTGCTGTTATGATGAAATACAATGAACTACCAAAAAACAAAAAAAAGAAAGAAAGAAAACCTCAGAAAAATAATTCAATGAAATCAGGAATAAAATGTATGAACAGAAGGATATACTTACCAAATAAATTTAATATATTTACCAAAGAGATTTAATTTAAATTTAAATTAAAATTTAAACCAGAAATTCCAAAAGTGAAGAATTTAAGAAATGAGAGGAAGAATTCAAAAGAAAGCATATGAAGCAAGGCAGACCTGATGGAGTAAAGCACAAATGACTAGAGGACAGGAATATAGAAATAAGAGAAAAGAGGGAATTAAGATTTTAAAAAAGTGAAGAAAGCCTATGAGAAGTATTGGATACTATCAAAAAGAATTAGTGGATTTTTGCATCTATGTTCATCAGTGATATTGGCCTGTAGTTTTCTTTTTTTATGTGGTCTTTGTCTGGTTTTGGTATCAAGGTGATGATGGCCTTGTAGAATGAGTTAGGAAGTATTTCTTCTGCTGCAATTTTTTGAAAGAGTTTTAGAAGAATACGCATTAACTATTCTCCGAATGTTTAATAGAAATCTCCTGTGAAGCCATCTGGT
This sequence comes from Cervus elaphus, assembly GCF_910594005.1. Lineage (NCBI taxonomy): Eukaryota > Metazoa > Chordata > Mammalia > Artiodactyla > Cervidae > Cervus > Cervus elaphus. The sequence goes on along the minus strand of NC_057833.1, from coordinate 16,419,037 downwards.
CCTGAACTTTTGTTTTTTAGGAGATTTTTTATCTCAGCTTCAATTCCAGTGCTTGTAATTGGGTTGTCCATAATTTCTATTTCTTCCTGGTTCAGTCTTGGAAGATTGAACTTTTCTAAGAACCTGTCCATTTCTTACAGGTTATCCATTTTGTTGCCATATAGTTGTTTGTAATAGTATCTTATAATCCTTTGTATTTCTGCATTGTCTGTTGTAACCTCTCCTTTTTTAGTTCTAATTTTGTTGATTTGAGTCTTCTCTCTTTTTTTTCATCATGAATCTGGCTAAAGGTTTGTCAATTTTGTTTATCTTCTCAAAGAGCCAGCTTTTAGTTTTATTAATTTTTACTATTGCTTCTTTCATTTTGACATAAACAGATGGAGAGATATTCCTTGTTCCTGGGTAGGAAGAGTCAATATTGTGAAAATGACTATATTACCAAATGCAAGCTACAGATTCAGTGAAATCCCTATCAAATTACCAATGGCATTTTTCACAGAACTGGAACAAATGTTTCTCAATTCATATGGAAACACAAAAGACCCCAAGTAGCCAAAGCAGTCTTGAGAAAGAAGAATGGAGCTGGAGAAATCAACCTTCCTGACTTCCAATTATATTACAGAGCTACAGTCATCAAGACAGTATATTACTGGCACAAAAACTGAAATATAGACCAATGGAGCAAGACAGAAAGCCCAGAAATAAACCCATGCACGTATGGATATCTTATTTCTGACAAAGGAGGCAAGAATATACAATGGGGCAAAGACAGTCTCTTCAATAAACAGTTCTGGGAAAACTGGACAGTTACATGTAAAAGAATGAAATTAGAACACTTCCTAACACCATACACAAAGATAAACTCAACATGGATTAAAGACCTAAATGTAAGACCAGAAACTATAAAACTCTTAGAGGAAAACACAGGCAGAATACTCGATGACATAAATGAAGGAAAGCAAGATCCTCTGTGACCCATCTCCTAGAGTAATGGAAGTAAAAACAAAATTGAACAAGTGGAACCTGATTAAACTTAAAATCGTTTGCACAGCAAAGGAAACTATGAGCAAGATGAAAAGACAACCCTTGGAATGGGAGAGAATAATCGCAAATGAAACAAATGACAAAGGATTAATTTCCAAAATATACAAGCAGCTCATACAACTCAATACCAGGAAAGCAAGCAACCCAATCAAAGAGTGGAAAAAGACCTAAACAGACATTTCTCCAAAGAGAACATACAGATGGCTAACAAACACATGAAAAGATGATAAACATCACTCATTATTAGAGAAATGCAAATCAAAACCACAATGAGATATCACCTCACACCAGTCAGAATGGCTATTATCACAAAGTCTAGAAACAATAAATGCTGGAGAGGGTGTGGAGAAAAGGGAACACTCTTGCACTGTTGGTGTGAATGTAAAGCCACTATGGAAGATGGTATGGAGATTCCTTAAAAAACTAGGAATAAAACCACTATATGACCCAGCAATCCCACTTCTAGGCATATACCCTGAGGAAACCAGGGTTAAAAAAGGACACATGTATCCCACTGTTCATTTCAGCACTATTTACAATAGTTAGAACATGGAAGCAACCTAGATGCCCATCGACAGATGAATGGATATAGGAGTTGTGGTACATATACACAATAGAATATTAGTCAGCCATAAAAAGGAACACATTTGAGTCAGTCCTGTTGAAGTGGATGAACCTAGAACCTATTGTACAGAGTGAAGTGAATCAGAAAAAGAAAGATAAATATTGTATTCGAATGCACATATATAGAATCTAGAAAAATGGTACTGAAGAATTTATTTACAGGGCAGCAATAGAGAAACAGACATAGAAAATAGACTTAAGGACATGGGGAGAGAGGAGGTGAGGGTGAGATGTATCGAAAGAGTAACACAGAAACTTACAATACCATGTGTAAAATAGATAGCCAGTGGGAATTTGCTGTATGTCTCAGGAAACTCAAACAGGGGCTCTGTATCAACCTAGAGGGGTGGGATGGGGGGGAGATGGGAGGGAGGTTCAAAAGGGAGGGGATATATGTATACCCCTGGCTGATTCATGGTGAGGTTTGACAGAAAACAACAAAATTCTGTAGAGTAATTATCCTTCAATAATAAAAAAATAAATAAAGAAATAAAAAGAAAGACTTAGTGGAAACTATCAAAGAGGCAAATAGCAGGATAAATAGGATTTCAAAAGGAGGAAGAAGATGACAGGTTATTTAAAGAAATAAGAGCTGAGAACTCCCAAGGCTGGGTAAAAATTTGGATATACAAGTCTGCTAGCTGGTGGGAATGTAAATTGATGCAGCACTATAGCAAACAGTGTGGAAGTTTCTTTGTAAATTAAAATTGAGCTAATGTATTACCCTACCATCTCACTGGTGGACATATATCCAGAGAAAATGATAGTTAGAAATGATACATGCATCTCAATGTTTACTGCAACACTATTTACAATAGCCAGGCATGGAAGGATCCTAAATGTCCATGAGAGAAGAATGGGTAAAGAATATGTGGTACATAAGTACAATATAATATTACTCATTCATTAAAAATAAAGAAATAATGCCATTTGGGGCAACATGGATGGACCTAGAGATTATCATACTGAGTGAAGTAAGTCAGACAGGGAAAGACAAATATCATACACTACCACTTATTTGTGGACTCTAAAAACAGAATACAAATAAACTTATTTACAAATAGAAACAGAGTCAAAGATGTAGGAAACAAACTCATGGTTTCCAGGGGGAGAGTTGGAGGCAGTTGGAGAAGGATAAATTGGAAGATCGGGACTGACATATACACATTACTATCTATAAAATGGATAACTAATAAGGACCTACTGTGTAGCACAGAGAACTCCATTCAATACTCTGTAATGACCTATATGGGAAAGAATCTACAATCAGGTGGATGTATGAATGTGTATAACTGATACACTTTGCTATACAGGAGAAACTAACACAACATTGTAAATCAGCTATACTCTAATAAAGCAAAAACAAAAACAAATCCACTAGCTCATACAGTCCCCCACTGTCTCAATGGGATAATATCTTCTCCAAGTCATATTATAATGAAATTGTAAAAAAAACAAACAAACAAACAAAAAAAACCACAAAACAATGATAAAGAAAGAATCTGAAAGGCAGCCATAGGAAAAAATAATCTTACCTATAAAAGGAGCACCATTAATTAGGCTATCAGCTGTTTTCCCAGTGGGAACTCTATGGGCCAGAAGAGAGTAGAATGATACTTTCAAAGTGTTGAAACGTAAAAACTGCTATCCAAGAATACTTTATCTGGCAGTGTTATTCTTTAGATGTGAAGATAAATAAAGGCTTTCCCGGACAAATACAAATGTAGGGAATTCACTACCACTAGACTTGCCTTATAAGAAATGTTGAAAGTAGTTCTTCTAGGTGAAATGAAAGACACTATTCAGCATTATGAAAGCATTTTAAAGCATACAACATACTAACTTTATCCCTCCAGGAATTAAAAAAGAACAAATTACGTCCAAAGTTAGCAGAGATAATAAGAAAGATAAAAGTGGAACACATGCAATCAAGACCAGAAAAAACATAGAAAAATCAACAGAACATTTTTAATTTTTTCAAAAGCTGTTTTTTTTTTTTTAAAGATAAAGTTGATAAACTTTTAGCAAGGCTAAGAAATTAAAAAAAGACTCAAAATCAAAAATTAAAGAAGAGGAAAAATTGATATTCTAGAAATACACAATATTATGAGACTAATATGAATAATTATATGCCAACAAATTAGATAACCTAGAAGAAATTAATAATTTCTTAGAATCCTATAATCGAATGATACTGAATCAGGAAGAAATAGTAAGTCAAATAAAAGATCAGTAATAAGTAAGGAAATAGAATCAATAATCAAAAACCTCCCCCCACCCCCCCCCAAAAAAACCCTAGGACCAGATGACTTCATGTGCAAATACTATCAAATATTTAAAGAAAAATTAATGCCAATTCCTTCCAAACTTCCAAAAAACTGAAGAGGCAAGAATTTCAAACTCATCCTAAATGTCAGAATTTCCCTGATAACAAATACAGACAAGGAAAACACAAGAAATCTATATACCAATATTTTGATGAACATAGATGAAAAAATTCTCAACAAAATATTAGTAAACTGAATTCAATAACTTGATATATTACACCATGATCAAGTGGGATTATCCCCTGGGATATAAGGATGTTTAAATATATGTTTAGTTGAGAAATCATGTCCAACTCTTGTGAATCAATGCACTGTAGCTCACCAGACTCCTTTGTCCATGAGATTCTCCAGGCAAGAATACTAGAGTGGGTTGCCACGCCCTCCTCCAGGGATCTTCCCAACCCAGGAAGCAAATCTGGGTCTCCTACATTGCAGGCAGATTCTTTCCCAACTGAGCCCAAGCATATGCAAATCAACCAATGTGATACACCACACTAACAGAATGAAAGATAAAAATCTTAATCCTCTCAATATATCCAGAAAAGGAGTTTGAAAAAAATAAGATATTCCTCAATGATTATATATATATACATTGATTGCATTAAAAATAAACCTCAACATATTGGGAGATATATACAACAAACCCACAGCTAACATTATACTCAACAGAGAAAAATTGAAAGATTTTCCTTTAATATCAGGAAGGATATAAAAGTGCCCACTCTCACTATGCTTATTCAACATAGTACTGAAAGTCTTAGCTAGAACAATCTGGCAAGATAAAAATAAAATAAAATGCATTCAAGTTAAGAAGGAAGAAGTAAAAATTTTGCTATTGCTGATAATATATATTTAAAAACCCAGAGATACAACTAAAAAGCAGTTGGATCTAATCAATGCATTCAGTAAACTTGAAGGATATAAAATCAATACATTAATTTAGTTGCATTTCTATACACCAACACTAAGGGGCAAGTATCCAAAATTTAAAAAGCTCATACAATTCAATAACATATACCAAACAATTTAAAAATAGGCTGAGGAATTAAATACACTTTTTTCCAAAGATATTCAAATGATCATCAGGTACATGAGAAGGTGTTCAATGTCACTAATCATCAGGGAAATGAAAATCAAAACCACAATGAGGTATCTCATACCTATAAGAATGGCTACCATCAAGGGGACAAGGGTAAACCAGTGTTGAAAAAGATGTGGAGAAAATGGAAATGAAAATATATATACTTTTGAACTGTTAGGATTGGAACCTAGTTCAGCCACTATGGACAACAGTATTGGTTATCTTTGTAACCACATGCCCATTTATTCTCTATTTAAGAATTTTGCATATCAGGAACAATATAAAATTCAGTCTCTTTTCTTCTCTTATGATCACTCCCACTGCTTTCACTGCCAACTCTTGATTTTCGTTAGTTTCAGCATTAGTTCTCTTACTGTTGCCTTTAAAATACTGTTGCTGTTTAGTTGCTAAGTTGTGTCCAACTCTTGGGGTCCCATGGACTGCAGTCCTGCCAGGCTTCTCTGTCCATGGGATTTTCATAGGCAAGAACACTGGAGTGGGTTGCCTTTTCCTTCTCCAGGGATCTTCCTGACTCCGGGATCAAACCCAGATCTCTCACATTAGCAGCATATTCTTTACTGCTGAGCCACCAGGGGAAGCCTTTAAAATCTTAGGTACTCTTGAATATATTACATGATTGATCATATTTTACAACTATATTTTGGCCTTCTGTTTTGAAATACAGGGAAATCAATATTATACAGTCTCCCACATACTCATTGGCCTTAGGACTGACTCATCAGACTGGTTCCAAATTGGTAAAGGAGTACATCAAGGCTGTATATTGTTACCCTGCTTATTTAACTCATATGTAGAGTATATCATGTGAAATGCTGGGCTGGATGAAGCACAAGCTGGAATCAAGTTTGCTGGGAGAAATACCAATAACCTCAGATACACAGATGACACCAACCTTATGGCAGAAAGCAAAGAACTAAAGAGCCTCTTTATGAAAGTGAAAGAGGAGAGTGAAAAAGTTGGCTTAAAGCTCAGCATTCAGAAAACGAAGATCATGACATCTGGTCCCATCACTTCATTGCAAATAGATGGGGAAACAATGGAAACAGTGGGAGACTTTATTTTGGGGGGCTCAAAAATCACTGTAGATGGTGACTGCAGCCATGAAATTAAAAGATGCTTGCTCCTTGGAAGAAAAGCCATGACCTACCTAGACAGCATATTTAAAAGCAGAGACATTACTTTGCCAACAAAGATCCATCTAGTCAAAGCTATGGTTTTTCTAGTAGTTTTGTATGGATGTGAGAGTTGGACTATAAAGAAAGCTGAGCACCAAAGAACTGATGCTTTTGAACTGATGTGTTGGAGAAGACTCTTGAGAGTCCCTTGGACTGCAAGGAGACCCCTAGCCCATTCTAAAGGAAATCAGTCCTGAATATTCATTGGAACAACTGATGCTGAAGCTGAAACTCCAATACTTTGGCCACCTGATGCAAAGAAGTGACTCATTGGAAAAGACCCTGATGCTTGGAAAGATGGAAGGTGGGAGGAGAAGCGGACGACAGAGGATGAGATGGTTGGATGGCATCACCAACACGATTGACAGGAGTTTGAGTAGGTTCCAGGTGTTGGTGATGGACAGAGAAGCCTGGCGTACTGCAGTCCACGGGGTCGCAAAGAGTTGGACATGACTGAGTGACTGAACTGAACTGGACTGAATAGTCATCAGCCTAACACTTATCTTCATAGTTTACAACATAAAGTTCTGTTTGGAAAGCATATATTTCACAAGTTTATTTCAACTAAATTGATTCAATATACATTGCCAGTTATTCTATCACTACTACTGCTTTGTAAGTTGGTGCCAAATTTATCATTTGTAATATTCTTTAAAAAAAATTTCATAGGAATTGTATTCCCTGAATTCTGACATTTGAAAATATTTTCTGTGGACTTAATTTTTAAAAGCAAGTTTGAAAAACTGTAAAATTCCTAGAATATAACTTTCCTGAGGATGTTATAGACAAAACCATATTATAGTATGGCCTTAGATGTTGTGATAGCATATTGTGAACCCAAACAGTATCTAATCATAGGTCACCTGATTTTATTTCAGTGGTGATTATTCATTGGATTTAAATTGAATTCTCTCTTTATTTATAATCAATAATTTCATCAAGATGTTTCTCAATGTCAGTGAATTGGTATTTATTTTTCCTAGACATAAAATAGGTTGTCAATAAAAATATTCATATTTATTTCTGGATATTTTATGGACTATAGCTTTGTTTATTTTATGTGTTATATCTTATTCAGGGGAAAAGATGCTTCTATACTATGTCTCTTTTGTCTGTCTTATGGTTTGTAATATAACTTCACACATGAAGATATAAATTAATTTTGTTTTCTGAGTAATATCTAATATTATTATAAAATTATAATAATATTATAATATGAAGCTTTCTACTATATAATCAATTAAATTGAATCAAGTTGATAGATCAGGGACACATTTCTTTTTTTTTATGCTATAATGATATTTTAAGAAGAATTGCTTATATTACACAAATCTCACTTCACCTTTTTATATTCAAGTATCAATAGAAATCACAAAGGAAAACTAACTGTAATAATGAAACCTAATCAACTAAAAAATAAACTTTCACATATGTGAATAATTACAAACTCTAGTTAGTATAACTAATAATAGTAAAATTTAAAATTGCCCTATTCTATATTTATGTCATAGTTTATTTTTTAAATCAGCCCATGACTTGTGGATTTTGCTATATAGGGTCAGTCCTACCTGAACAAATACCCTGTGTACAAGAGCACTGAGACGTAGCTACTAATTAAATTATGAGTTTCTTATCAGATTTCTTTCAAACACTTAATATAAAATGAAGTTCAACAATTATAAGATGCAAAAAATTCTCTACATAAAAAAGTTTATTTATGTTATAATTACCAAAAACTTTCTCAATAACAATAGTTCATTCCCAAAGAATATTATAATTCTTATTAAAATCATTTATAAATGTCCATGCATATGCATGTATAATCAGTCATGTCTGACTCTTTGTGACCTCATGGACTGTAGCCCACCAGGCTCGTCTGTACTTGGAATTTTCCACACAAGAATACTGGAGTGGGTTGCCATTTCTACACAGTAATTATGTGTTGAATGATCATAAGAAACCAATTCAGTCTACAGAAATCTAAAAGAAATATTTTTAATTTCATTCCTGTAGTAAAATTAATTACTTAGAAAGAAAGTGAGATGTGATTTATGATTCTTACTTAGGGAAAATTAAATATTTGTTTCATCCCTCTTCATTAAAATTTTCTAATGAGAAGTCTAAATTAGGAAACAGAAGTCCAGACAGTCTTCACTTTGCTCTGTGATCATTAACATATTTAAACACTAAAAGTTTATATATATATATATATATATATATATATATGTATATATATATATATAGTTCATTATAAATGCATAGGGAGATGAAAGCAATAGAGTAACCCTAACGCTGGGCTGGAAGAAGCACAAGCTGGAATCAAGATTGCCGAGAGAAATATCAATAACCTCAGATATGCAGATGACACCACCCTTATGGCAGAAAGTGAAGAACTAAAAAGCCTCTTGATGAAAGTGAAAGAGGAGAGTGAAAAAGTTGGCTTAAAGCTCAACATTCAGAAAACTAAGATCATGGCATCTGGTCCCAACAGTTCATGGCAAATAGATGGGGAAACAGTAGAAGCAATGTCAGACTTTATTTTTGGGGGGCTCCAAAATCACTGCAGATGGTGACTACAACCATGAAATTAAAAGACGTTTACTCCATGGAAGGAAAGTGATGATCAACCTGGATAGCATATTAATAAGCAGAGACATTACTCTGCCAACAAAGGTCCATCTAGTCAAGGCTATGGTTTTTCCAGTGGTCATGTATGGATGTGAGAGTTGGACTGTGAAGAAAGCTGAGGGCAGAAAAATTGATGCTTTTGAACTGTGGTGTTGGACAAGACTCTTGGACTGCAAGGAGATCCAACCAGTCCATCCTAAAGGAGATCAGTTCTGGGTGTTCATTGGAAGGACTGATGCTGAAGCTGAAACTCCAATACTTTGGCCACCTCATGCGAAGAGTTGACTCACTGGAAAAGACCCTGATGCTGGAAGGGATTGGGGGCAGGAGCAGAAGGGGATGACAGAGGATGAGATGGCTGGATGGCACTGCCGACTTAATGGACATGAGTTTGAGTAAACTCCGGGAGTTGGTGATGGACAGGGAGGCCTGGCGTGCTGCGATTCATGGGGTCGCAAAGAATCGGACACGACTGAGCAACTGAACTGAACTGAACTGAATACCTATTAGCACACTGCAATTTGAAACATTAGAAACACTTAAAATTAGTTTTTTGTTTTTTTTTTATAAAATAATTATCAAGGAAATTTTGAACAATGCTTGCCTTCTTATCATACAGCTCACAATATCAGGAAAGTATTTCCTCTAAGCCTTGAAGAATTTTTGTACTGCTTTCCAAAAGTTTGGATCAGTTTACATCATTTTATGCTTTGAGCTTTCGACTGTCATGACATACCCCCATGAGTTTCTTTAATGTGAAGATAATTGCAGATGGTCACTTCCCTAGGATATCTTTATCCTTTTTATCACAATTAGTTTTCTTATTTATGTCAATAAGTTCACCTTCATTAAATCCCTCTGGCTACAAATACAGTCTTCCTATTGGAAGTAGTGCCAACATGTCCAAGGTCAGCTATTTCTTGTACAACTTTATCTACACTCTATTTATATCTCACTTTCAGAATCATTACTTTTCTTTTCCCCTTCTTGTACCTCTCCCTCTTCCTCCTTACCTCATCCATCTCTGGTTACATTTTTACCTTTTCTAGCCAATTCTTTCTTCTTTATCCAGTTTTGTAAAATGTCAGTTAAGTTTGCCATTGGGAGCAAGGGAGAAACACAAATGCATGTTTTGTTCTCTATATGTGAAAACAGTAATAGATGCACAGTGAATGAACACCACTTATCAGACTTTGAAAGAAATAGAATGATCACCAATCAAGATGTACATTTGATATTTATATAGAGATTTGTGGGCCAAAGTGCTAACAAAGAAACTTGAGCTTTATGCAACAACTCATAGTTAAAATATACTAAAATATACCGTGGTAAATGAAATTTAAACCATGTTTTTGGAGGACTGCTATTATTTAACTAAATTGTGAAAATTAAAAGTTGTACAATTCTGAACCACACAAAGTGAGAACTAGCTTTGTTTCATAGTACTTACACAGTTTAATAGATAAATTAGGGAAATATGCTAATGTAACTTATCATTAAATAATATACCTCAACCATCAGCAATAGCATTTACTGAAGTTCAATATTTACAAGTCTTTTTTGTTAAAGAAAAGGAAAAACTCAACAAATGCCAAATAAAATAATTATCTTAACATGGTAAATAAAATGGAATTTCCTGGTAGTCCAACGGTTAAGAATTAGCCTGCCAGTGCAGGGGACATAGCTTCAGCCTCCGGTCCGGGAGGATCCCACATGCCGTGGAGCACCTAAGCCTGTGTGCCATGACAACAGAAGTCAGGGTGCTCTGGGGCTTGTGCTCCACAACAGAAGGAACCGCCACAAAGGGAAGCACTCAAAAAGCAATGAAGAGCAGCCCCCGCCCTCCCTAGAGAAAGCCCACGTGCAGCAACAAAGACACACCACAGCCGAAAGTAGGTGAGTAAATAAATAACTATGGTAAATAAAATACATATCAATGGTGGTGTATTTATAGGTTATATGGAAAGGCAAAGGACCCAGACTATCTCATTTAGTATTAAAGGAGGAGAACAAAGTCACAGGACTGACATTACCCATTTTTAAGATTTCCTATAAAGTTACAGTAATCAACGTAGTATGGTACTGGCAAAAGATCAGACAAACAGGTCAATGGAACAAAGTCCAGAAATATCAGTACACCTACATAAATATAATCAAGCAGTCACTGACAAAGGAACAAGGACAGCTCTTTCAACATATGGTGCTGGAACAATAGACATCCACATAAAAAATATTAATTTAGACAAAGCTTACACCATCCAGCAAAATTAACTCAAAATGATCACAGACCAAATGTAAAATATAAAATTTTAAGATTTCAAAAAGATAACATAGGTGATACCTAGATAGCTTTGAGTATGGTGACAATCTTTTAGATATGCATGATCCTTTGAAGAAATAACAGACAAGCTGTACTTTATTAAAATTGGAACTTATGCCCTACCAAAGACAATGTCAAGAGAATAAGAAGACAAGTCAGACTTAGAGAAAATATTTGCAAGAAACCTATCAGATAAAGGACTATTGTCTAAAATATGAAAAGAATTCTTAAAACTCATCAATAAGAAAAACTGCCCAATTAAAATGTGGGCAAAAGATATTTCACCAAAGAAAATACTAATAACAAATAAGTATATAAAAAGATGTTCAATATTGAATATCATAGAAAACTTCAAATTAAAAATACTAGATATCACTATACACTACTTGGCCAAAATCAAGAACACTGTCAACAACACATCACCACATACTGGCAAGGATGTGGAGCAAGAGGAACTCTCATTCACTGCTAATGGGAACAGAAAAGAGTATAGCCACTTTACTAGACTGTTTGCCAGTTTTCTTCAAAATTAAACTTTCTAGTATACTATTCAGCTCTTGTGTTCCTTAAAGTGGTTCAGCTTACGATTTCTATATTTTACAATGATGCCAAAATGAAAGACATTCAGTAGAAACCATACTTTTAATTTTGCTTTTTGATCTTTTCCTGGGCTATTTATTTATTTATTTATATTTATTTTATTTATTTTTATTTTATTTGCTATAAAACTCTCTCATGATGCCGGGTGACAGTAATGAGCTGTAGATCCCAGTCAGACACACAATCAGGAGGGCAAACAACCAAGACACTGACAACCATTCTATTTTTCACTTCAGTATAGTATTCAATAAATTACATGAGATACTCAATACTTTGCTTTTTAAAAAATCTTTCTGTTAGATTACTTTTCCCAACTGCAGGCTAATATAAGTATTCTAAGCACTTTAAGATAAGCTAGCTAAGCTGTGATGTTCCATTGATTAGATATATTAAATGTATTTCAACTCATATTTTCAACTTATGAAAGGTTTACTAAAAATGTAACCCCATTATAAATCAAAGAAGATCTACATGTAGTCAAAGGATCTGAAAATTTATGTCCATGCAAAAAAGGCATATAGATATCTCTAGAAGCTTTATTCCCAAATGCCAAAACTTTGAAGTAACTAACATATCATTCAGTAGGTGAGTGATTAAACTATTGTACATCCAGGCAATGGAATATTATCAATGCTAAAAAGAAATGTGCTACAAATACATGAAAACACATATCACTTAAAAGCATATTACTAAGTGAAAGAAGTCCACCTGAAAAGGCTATAGAGTTTTTGACTTCAACAATATGGCATTCTGGAAAGATGATTTTATGTGGACAGTAATAAAAAAATTAATAATAATGACTGTCAGAGGCTAAGGGGAATGGAGGGATAAACTGACAAAGAATAGGGGAATTCTGCCCAGTGAAAATATTTTTTTTATGATGCTATAATGGCAGACTCTTATCATTATACATTTCTCAAAACACATGGCTGTACACCACTAAGAGTAAACCCTGATCAAAACTACAGACTTTGGGTAAGTTTATTGTTTATAACACTGTACACTCCAACGTGGAATGTTCCAGGTTGGAGATGTGTGTATGTGGAGACAGGGAAATTTCTGTACTTTCTACTCGATTTTGTTGTGATCCTCAATCTAATATGCTACCCAAATAAGCTTTACTAATGTAACAAAAAGTTTAAGTGGCAATAGAGAAATTCCATGTGTTTTCACTTTGAGTTAGGAAAATGAAACAAAAGAAAAGTAAAGCAAAACAAAAAGCAACAATAAAAATAGCAAAAGAAAGCCCACTCTTTGATCACTAACAATACTGATAAAGAGGAATAATTAACTGTCATTATATGCAGACAATCTAGAGAAATCAATGGAAAAACTATTAAAACTAATAAGAGTTCAATGAGTTCATCAGATACAGAATCAGCTTATAAATTCAACAGGATTTCTCTATATAATTATGAATTTATGGTAACAAAAACTATAGACTACCTAAGTGTTAAACAATAAGTATATAAACTATTTAAAGAGAAAGACTTAAAACTAATAAAACTCATGGCATATGCTCTGAATAATGGGACAATTAAAACAAACAGGACATAACAAGTGTTTAATACATAAAGGTTGTTGGTGGTGTTTGGTTGCTCAGTCGTGTCTGACTCTTTGAGACCCTATAAATTGCAGCACACCAGTCTTCTCTGTCCTTCATTACCTCCCAGAGTTTGCTCAAACTCATGTTCATTGAGTCGATGATGCCATCCAACCATCTCATCTTCTGTTGCCCCCTTCTCCTCCTGTCCTCAGGGACTTTTCCAATAAGTCGGCTTTCTGCATTAGCTGGCCAAAGTATCGGAGCTTAAGTTTCAGCATCAGTCCTTCCAATGAATATTCAGAATTGATTCTCTTTAGGATTGATTCGTTTGATGACTCTTGAGAATTCCTTGGACAGCAAGGACGTCTCCAGAACCACAGTTCAAAAGCATCAATTCTCTGGTGCTCAGCCTTATCTACGGTCCAACTTTCACATCTGTCTGTATGGATGTGGATTAACCATAGCTTTGACTATATGTAATATAGTCAAATATATATAATATATAGACTTTGCTGGTAAAGTGACAGCTCTGCTTTTTAACATGTTGTCTAGGTTTGTCATAACTTTTCTTCCAAGGAGCATGGCTCCTTTTAATTGCATGGCTACAGTTACTGTCCACAGTAATTTTAGAGCTCAAGAAAATAAAGTCTGTCACTGTTTCCTTTATTCCCCCCCTATTTGCCATAACGTGATGGGACTAGATGCCATGATTTTAGTTTTCTGAATGCTGAGTTTTAAGCCAGAATTTTCACTCTCCTCTTTCACCTTTATCAAGAGACTCTTTAGTTCTTCCTTGATTTCTGCCATTAGGTTGGTATCATTTGCATATCTGAGATTATTGATATTTCTCCTGGCAATCATGATTCCAACTTGTGTTTCATCCAGCCCAGCATTTCACATGATGTTCTCTGCATATAAGTTAAATAGGCAGTGTGACAATATACTTTCCCAATTTTGAACCAGTCCATTGTTTCATGTCTGATTCTAGCTGTTGTCTCTTAACCTGCATACCGGTTTTGTCAGTAGGCAAGTAAGGTGGTCTGATACTCCTCTCTCTTTCAAAACTCCCCACAGTTTGTTGGCATCCACACAATCAAAGGCTTTAGCATAGTCAATGAAGCAGAAGTAGGTATTTTTCTGGAATTCTCTTGTGTTGTTTATGATCCAGCGGATGTTGGCAATTCTATCTCTGGATTCTCTGGCTTTTCTAAATCCAGCTGGTACATCTGGAAGTTCTCGATTCACATACTATTGAAGCCTTGCTTGAAGGATTGTGTAAAGTTAATAATACTTACGAAAATCAAAATTCTATTTTATTTTTTAACAGTATGTACACAATACATTCTAAAATGTAGTGGAAATATAAATGCCCATATACAAATTTGTTAATCAAACAAAAAGATCAGCAGAAGAATAAGAGGAGGGAGAGGAATTTCTCTATTGCAAAACAATAAAACCACACAAAGACCAATAGAACAAATAAATATTTAGCTAAGAAACAGTGTGATAAAAGTGATTAAATCATTGCAAAATTACAGGTAATTTAATAAGTTGTATTGGAAAAGCTGGAAAGAATTTAAACCTCCAATCTAACAGCACATGCAAAGTGGGTGAATCAAATCATAAGAAGTAACAACCTAAACGCCTTCTAAATATAAATGTTACTATAATATTTTTTTAATTTAGGATAGTTTGTTAAATAGGATAAAAATAGGATAGTTTGTTAAAGTTTGCAAAAAAGAACTTTAAGTTTTAAATATAAACTCAGAAAAATAATTAATAATAATTATATAAAACTGATATCACCTTCAGTAAGTTACCAGATGTATAAAGTTTACAGACTTAGCACACATTGTGGAAAAATATTTGCGGTATCTAAATCTAAACATCAATTATTTGTAGAAAATGAAAGAGACTTTTGCAATCCAATAAGCATAAAATAATACTTTCCTTGAGAACTTTATGGGCAAATATTGAATATTATGCACAAAATTCTAGTTACGGAAGAGAGAATCCAAAAGGCTAATTGGAATATGAAGAGATTCTCCAGATCACTGGTAAGCAGAGTAAAGCAAATTTAAAGAGATATTTTATGTCTATTAAGTTGGCTAAATATTGAAAGTTCGATATTCTAGGTGCTAGTACAGATGTAAGTGGAAAAGGTTGTTTATTGGTGATGAGAAAGTAAAGGATTCAGCCATTTTGAAGAGCATATGTTGGTGTTTGGCCAAATTAAATATCCCTATATAGTATGAGCTAATAATGCTAACAGCAGTTTACATCCACTAATAATTCTCACATAGATAAATAAAGGGACATATATAGGAATGGATGTTTCTCACAACAATATTGTGTGATGGTGAAAAAGAAGTGATAGCCTGGGTTTCTATAACTGGATCTGTGGATATACAAAATGTGATATTTCCACATCACAGATTACTGTGCAATAATCAGAAGAATAATTAGATACATGCAGCAACTCAAATGGAACTTTAAATTATAGTGAGTAAAAAAATGGAGCAATAGTATTATACAGACATATATATATAAAACATTGTATACATATTTATATAAATTAAAAATACATGATGGCAAAACAATCACATTCAAAGGAATAAATGCAAGCAAATATATACATCTGAGTAACTTTCTATAAATGAAATAAGCAAGGAGTTTTGTATAGACAAATGTTATAATTGCAGAAAAAATAAGTAACTCTACATTCTGTGCTCAAACACGCTATCTTACCAGTCTATAAACAAGTGTTATACATATTTAATACCTAAACCAAAAGAGGTTTTTTTCATTTATAGCACTGACAACAGAACTACTGTATAAAGATAGTCAAGGATACATAACTGTGCTTCAGATGTTTACTGTGGAATCTTCCTAAATTTCCCAAGTTCTAAATAAGGACACTGAGGACTTCAAAGTTCTGTGTGATTTTTTAAAATCCAAATAGGGATTAACATTGAGAAATCTTAAAACTGAGGTGATCCTTAAAACACATATATATCAATATATGTATGCATACGCACACACACACATATAAAAATACATAAACACACACATATATGTATACAAAAATCAATTTAGTCAAGTCTAACTCATCCGTCTGGTCAAGGCTATGGTTTTTCCAGTGGTCATGTATGGATGTGAGAGTTGGACTGTGACGAAAGCTGAGTGCCGAAAAATTGATGCTTTTGAACTGTGGTGTTGGAGAAGACTCTTGAGAGTCCCTTGGACTGCAAGGAGATCCAACCAGTCCATCCTAAAGGAGATCAGTCCTGGGTGTTCATTGGAAGGACTGATGCTGAAGCTGAAACTCCAATACTTTGGCCACCTCATACAAAGAGTTGACTCATTGGAAAAGTCCCTGATGCTGGGAGGGATTGGGGGCAGGAGGAGAAGGGGACGACAGAGGATGAGATGGTTGGATGGCATCACCAACTCGATGGACATGAGTTTGAGTAAACTCCAGGAGCTGGTGATGGACAGGGAGGCCTGGTGCACTGTGATTCATGGGGTCGCAAAGAGCCGGACACGACTGAGCGACTGAACTGGACTGAACTGAACTCATCCTTATGGAGATAATTAAGGATCAGTAGCTTACCAGAGCCTTTCTCTTGATTTAAGGACAAAAAACTTACCCATCTTGCAGGAGCAGAGGCAACTAAGGACTTCTCAGCAAACAGGCTTTTTTCCTATTAATTCTCTCCCTCACAATTTTAATTTATCATTGCAATACTTTAAATTCAGTTACAAATTTTTCATTAATAAGTGAAGAAACTTAAGAAGAAACTTACATCTAATTAGTCTTGACCTGAGAAATCCTTATGTTTTAAATATATCTATTGGAAAGATTTATAGAAAATCAAGATTTTATCTTGGTTGTTGATAAGTCACAAAATAATTATAATGTGAAACTAACAGACACAATATACCATGACATATCTCATTTTGACCTAAAAGCATGATCCTTTATCAGAGGCAAATCTTTTCTATGGTGGACTTCATCTAACTTAACTGCACATGTTGATTAGCTGGGGCCAAGAAAAGTAGTCCATAATTTTTTTATAATACTTTTAAGAAAAAATGGTTCTTCAACTTAGTAAATACTTTATTAGAAATCAACTATTAGAGAAAATTGGGTTGAACTTCTTCCTAAGGAGACTGTAGGCGCTTCCAGCTTTTACTTAGGTTGTGAAAACCTGAAAAAATGCTGCTCCCACACTTAAAAACAGACAAAAACTGTATAACCTTCAAAGTCTAATGTCCTACCCAATAAAAACCTAAGGGACATCAAGACCCAAGAAAACACACATATGCAAACATCATCAACAGAGAAAAACTACAACAGAATTGAACTAAGATGAACTCAACACAATGTGGAACTATTTTTTGAAGAAAATAACAAAATTGTGATGAAAACTATATTAAATATTATAGTAGAAAGATAAATGCTATGTATAATAAGATGAAAAATCTGTGCAGAGAGATGGAAAATACAGGGAAACAGAATTGTTAGAAAACAGGAAGAGTAATTAGAAATGGAGATTGCTTTCAATAGACCCATGAGTAGATTTAACATAGCAAACATAATAATCATCAACATGAACAAAAGTCAAAGAAAGTTACCATTTTGAAACACAAGGAGAAATAAAGATTAGCAAAGAAATAAAGAGAAACAAAGATCAAATAGCTGTGAAAATACATGAAATATTCTAACATATGTGTAATTACAATCCCAGACAGAGAACAGAGATCAAATAGGATAGAAGAAATTTTAGAAGTAACAACCTGAGAATTTTCCAAATTAATGTAGATGTTAAACCATAGTTTCAAGGAACTCAAAGAACATCAAGTGGAATGAGTTCAAACGAACCAACCAACCAACCAACCAACCAATCTCATGCCTAAACATACCATATTCAAACTGCCAACCAAAAAATAGAGAGGAAATACAAAAGGCAGACAGATTTTTTTTTTAAAGACAGAATTTTTTATTTTTCTATTTTTTTTCATTTATTTTTATTAGTTGGAGACTAATTGCTTTACAATATTGTAGTGGTTTTTGTAATAGCCAGGACATGGAAGCAACCTAGATGCCCATCAGTAGATGAATGGATAAGGAAGCCGTGGTACATACACACCATGGAATATTACTCAGCCGTTAAAAAGAATTCATTTGAATCAGTTCTAATGAGATGCATGAAACTGGAGCCCATTATACAGAGTGAAGTAAGCCAGAAAGATAAAGACCATTACAGTATACTAACACATATATATGGAATTTAGAAAGATGGTAATGATAACCCTATACACAAAACAGAAAAAGAGACCCAGATGTACAGAACAGACTTTTGGACTCTGTGGGAGAAGGCTAGGGTGGGATGTTTTGACAGAATTATTTTAAAGGCAATTTCACAGACAGAACAAGAGTAAATAATTGCAGCTGACTTGTTTCCAAAATCTAAGAAAGTTACGAGATAATGAAAGGACATTTTAAAGTGTTAGAAAAAAATACTTGTCAACTCCAGAATTCCATCCAGTGAAAATGTCATTCAAAAATGAGGAGATAATTTGTATTTTTCCCAGAAAAAAAATGGAGAATCCACTGCTTATTGACTGGCACCAAAATACTCATTAAAGGAAGTTCTTCAGGCAAAGGTAGTTTGATAGTCAACAGAAACAGAACTCTGCAAAATATGAGGAGTACTAGAAAGGTCATAAATTAAGAAAATAAAAAAAATTACTTTATTCAAATATATTTACTAGGCCAACGCATGTGAAATAAATATATAGAAATAAATATATGAAGACTAAAGGAAGGCTAAACTTCATGTCCAGGCAAATAACCCTCACTCATACTCATAAACATGCCCCCATAACTCAAGAGACCAAGTTTTTGGAAAGTTTCAAAACTGCAGTTAGAGAATCCTAGTGATTAACTCTACCATCAGAAGGAGACACTGGGAAATACCTGTTTTCAAATTACACAAGTATAATTGTTGTTGGCATTTTCAAGATGGTCACTTAATAGTGCTAGAGAAGTTTGAAAGGAAACTTGCCAAAATTTTATATGATTATTTGATACTAGGAGAACAAATTGGCTATTCCACTCAATCACCACTGTGCATAAAACTTCACTAAAATTGCTGATGATGTTTTTGGTCCATGTCTCCTGTAAATGTTGGTAAAATTATAAATTTAAGACATGGACATGAACCTAAAGCTCATGTTTCCTTTGAGTATTCCCTCATGGTTACATGTAACTACACCTCTTTTTCCTGGCCAATGTTTCATAATCACAGCATGGATTGAATCTTTTCCTTGCTGAAGAGTTTTGACTCTGGCAATACTAGTAATTCTAACTATCTCTGCAGTGACAGAGATATCCATTTTCATGCAGTTGTCATTAAATAGCTTTATAAATACTCATCATTTTTTGAAAAGATCCACTGTCTATTCTACACCTAATATTCAGGATAGGTAGAATAAATGATGTAATTCTAAAACTAAAATTAGTAAAGCCCTCAGAGATTTTCAAACTCATATGGCTTAAGATATTTTCACTGACTTTAATAACAATGACTTCAAATCATTCAACTTTCTGATGCCATATTGTGGACTTGCAAATATTAACTTTCTAGACAGAGCCTACCCTATTTTAATTAGAGAAGGCCAAATACTACAAGAGACTCATATAACAATCTCATTTTATTATCAGCATGAAAGGGCAGCTTTTCTCAAGATCCTCTAACAACCCTTGTAGAAACTAAAGCCTCAACAGAGGTTTCGCCACTATCTGAAAGTAAAGTCTTTTAATGAAATCTTTCAAAGGCAAAATGACGTACAGCAAGGAAGAAGTTACTTTAGGACACAACTTGCTAAGGATGCACAAAATTAATCAAGACAAAGCACAGATGCTCAGGCATAGTTCAAAGCTATTAAAGCTTGATGCTACGATGCTAAGTGTAGTTCCCAGGGAAGGAGCTCGGTGGCTCTACTCTGGCTGGCGCTGCTCTTCGTTGGAAGAACTGATGCTGAAATGAAACTCCAGTACTTCGGCCACCTGAGGCGAAGAACTGACTCACTGGAAAAGAAAGACCCTGATGCTGGGAAAGATTGAAGGCAAGAGGAGGAGGGGACAACAGAGGATGAGATGGTTGGATGGCATCACGGACTCAATGGACATGAGTTTGAGAAAGCTTCGGGAGTTGGTGGTGGACAGGGAAGCCTGATGTGCTGCAGTCCATGGGGTCGCAGATTTCAAACACGACTGAGTCACTGAACTGAAGTGAACTGACCTCTGGCTGATCCTCCGAGTGGCTGAAGCCTCTGTAAAGGCTCACTGCAAAACAAAAACTTGTTTGTTCTGGTACAAAGCCATGCGCCCTAAGATTCTTCTGAAACGTTAGCTCCCTCCTATCTAAAGTAGAGGTCGCATGTATTCAGCTCGGCGTTTGCATGAGAGTCACTTACACATTTCCTCCACGGAAATACATGCAGAGGTGGAGTCAGAGCTGGATACCAAAAGCCTAGGACTGCGCCCGAACAGACACTTGAACCCTGGACCCTCAAATTAAAAAGGCTCACTGCAAAACAAAACAATTCGATTTCCTCTCTCTGAACATTCTCTTCACATTTAAAATGGGTACTACTGTAGGTCTCTCATAAAAGCAGTGTCACAAAGCAAATTTTCAAAAAGCAGGGAATCCTCTATTTGTTCTTTTGGAAGAGATGTCAGAGACATTAGCCCTTGAACTCCAAATAGGAAAGATCTTATTGAAATTATAAGAACTGGTAATTAAATATAAGTGTTTTCCAAAGAGAATGAAAAATAGGTGCTCCCTCAGATTTCAACTCTGTTACATATAGCAGTAGATATGTTAGTCAGTTATGCAGCACTATTTCTCCCCTAGTCTTCAAACAAAACTGTCTGCATCCACATCATCAGCTTATTCTCAGTAACTTAAACAAAAAATTAAAAAATGAAGTAATATATTCTGTTTCATATTTAGGGTGCATTTTTTATTTTCAAAATATTTCCTATTAATATGCTTGCCAACACTTATAGACTTTCTGATAGGTAAAGGATTGTATCTTGTTAGATATAGTCCCTTCGTAAAAAAAAAAAAAAAAAAAACGGTAATCAGATAGTATTTAGCAGACAATCTATTAAATTGAGATTCTTTCCATAGAAAGTACAAAATTAAGCATAGAGTTTTTTTGTTTGTTTTGCCTAAATTGTTTGGAATTGAAATATATGTGGCTATTTTCTACTTGAAAAATGACTCATTGAGTTTCTAATTACCTTTGAATGCTAAAAGTCTTAGAACCAGTTATTGTTTTAAAAACTGTGTAAAACTGACCTTATGTTAAAATGTATACAGAAATAAAAGGCCACTAATGAGTGATCTTATTGACTGTTTCCCCTTAGAGTACAAAGAGTATCCTCTCACCATGTATTTGAATCCAATACAAGCTATTTAAATCCTGTGTTATTGGTTCCCTTCTTACCATGCATATGCCAAGTCGCTTCCGTCAGTCCACCCAACTCTGTGACCCTTTGGATTGTAACCCTCCAGGCTCCTCTGGCTGTGGGATTCTCCAGGCAAAAATACTGAAGTGTATTGCCATGCTCTCCTCCAGGGGATCTTCCCAACCTAGGGATTGACCCAGGGATTCACTTAGCATCTCTTACATCCTCTCCTACATTGGCAGGTGGGTTCTTTACCACTAGTGCCATCTGGGAAGCCCCTCCCTTCTTACCATCCCACCATCTAAATACTAAGAAACTGCTAAAATCAAGTCCTGCCTGGTGAAAGAAAGTGGAAGTGAAGTCACTCAGTCGTGTCCGACTCTTTGCAACCCCAGGGACTGTAGTCTAACACGCTCCTCCATCCACGGGATTTTCGAGGCAAGAGTACTGGAGTTGCTTGCCATTTCCTGCTCCAGGGGATCTTCCCCACCCAGGGATCGAACCTGGGTCTCCCACACTGCAGGCAGATGCTTTACCCTCTAAGCCACTGCCTGGTGAATATGTCCAAAAAATACTGCAGAAATTCTGGGACTGTTAACAATGATAATTTACAGTGGTCAAACAGGCAAAAGGTCTCCAAAATAGTTCAGAGGAGTCAAAGATAGATAAATAGGCTTAAATATGAGTAAATTAGTATCTTGAATAAGATAAAAAAATATCACTTAAGTTTTACCTAAGCAGGTAAAGTACCCTCATGACAACATTAAGTTAGAAAAATTTCTCCTCACACAGAGTACCAATCTGGTCCCAGTTCCACTGAATCTTCTGTGTTATGGAAACATGCTTCCTTGACTTCTTATTGTGCCTGTCTGCCAACTCACTGTCACTTTTGTGACAGTACTATATGCAAATGTGAAAAACAAGGTAACATTAAACCATTAAATAGAAAAATACATCTTCATGTAATACTTTCTTTGTATACATTTTTATGCAAAAATTTACTCAGTGGTATTCTATCTGTATCTTTTAGATTTAAATAATGTTATAGTTTTAGCTGCCACATACTGTTCTTAGGAACAGTTAAAACTTCAGTTCAGTTCAGTTCAGTCTCTCAGTCGTGTCTGACGCTTTGCGACCCCATGAATTGCAGCACGCCAGGCCTCCCTGTCCATCACCAACTCCTGGAGTTTACTCAAACCCATGTCCATCAAGTTGGCGATGCCATCCAGCCATCTCATCCTCTGTTATCCCCTTCTCCTGCTGCCCCAAATCCCTCCCAGCATCAGGGTCTTTTCCAATGAGTCAACTCTTCACATCAGGTGGCCAAAATATTGGAGTTTCAGCTTCAGCATCAGTCCTTCCAAAGAACACCCAGGACTGATCTCCTTTAGGATGGACTGGCTGGATCTCTTTGCAGTCCAAGGGACCCTCAAGAGTCTCCTCCAACACCACAGTTCAAAAGCATCACTTCTTCGGTGCTCAGCTTCCTTCACAGACTAACTCTCACATCCATACATGACCACTGGAAAAACCATAGCCTTGACGAAACGGACTTTTGTTGGCAAAGTAATGTCTCTGCTTTTTAATATGCTACCTAGGTTGGTCATAACTTTCCTTTCAAGAAGTAAGTGTCTTTTAATTTCATGGCTGCAATCACCACTTGCAGTGATTTTGGAACCCCAAAAAATTAAAATCTGAAACTGTTTCCCCTGTTTCCCCATCTATTTCCCATGAAGTGATGGGACCAGATGCCATGATCTTAGTTTTCTGAATGTTGAGCTTTAAGCCAACTTTTTCACTCTCCTCTTTCACTTTCATCAAGAGGTTTTTTAGCTCCTCTTCACTTTCTGCCATAAGGGTGGTGTCATCTGCATATCTGAGGTTATTGATATTTCTCCTGGCAATCCTGATTCCAGCTTGTACTTCCTCTAGCCCAGCGTTTCTCATGATGTATTCTGCATATAAGTTAAATAAGCAGGGTGACAATATACAGCCTTGACGTCCTCCTTTTCCTATTTGGAACCATTCTGTTGGTCCATGTCCAGTTCTAACTGCTGCTTCCTGACCTGCACATAGATTTCTCAAGAAGCAGGTCAGGTGGTCTGGTATTCCATCTCTTTCAGAAGTTTCCACAGTTTATTATGATCCACACAGTCAAAGGATTTGGCATAGTCAATAAAGCAGAAATAGATGTTTTTCTGGAACTCTCTTGCTTTTTCGATGATCCAGTGGATTTTGGCAATTTGATCTCTGGTTCCTCTGCCTTTTCTAAAACCAGCTTGAACATCTGGAAGTTCACGGTTCACATATTACTGAAGCCTGGCTTGGAGAATTTTGAGCATTACTTTACTAGCATGTGAGATGAGTGCAATTGCGCAGTAGTTTGAGCATTTTTTTGGCATTGCCTTTCTTTGGTATTGGAATGAAAACTGATTTTTCCAGTCCTGTGGCCACTGCTGAGTTTTCCAAATTTGCTGGCATATTGAGTGCAGCACTTTCATAGCATTATCTTTCAGGATTTGAAATAGCTCAACTGGAATTCCATCGCCCCCACTAGCTTTGTTCATAGTGATGCTTTCTAAGACCCACTTGACTTCACATTCCAGGATAGTCTGGCTCTAGGTGAGTGATCACACCATCGTGATTATCTGGGTCGTGAAGATCTTTATTGTACAGTTCTTCTGTGTATTCTTGCCACCTCTTCTTAATATCTTCTGCTTATGTTAGGTCCATACCATTTCTGTCCTTTATCGAGCCCATCTTTGCATGAAATGTTCCCTTGGCATCTCTAATTTTCTTAAAGAGATCTCTAGTCTTTCCCATTCTGTTGTTTTCCTCTATTTCTTTGCATCAATCGCTGAGGAAGGCTTTCTTATCTCTCCTTGCTATGCTTATTTTTATCTACCTACTATTAATAAAAAATATACCAGAACACTTTTCATTTTACAAATGCAGAATTCTCAGTTTCTTTTAAGAACCAGGAACAAACACTATTTCATATTGTTTTCTTAAAACTACATTTTTAGTTTTTCAAAGACAGATATTTATGTTGACTTTTAATCATAACCAATCTCATATACAGTTAGTGAAGGTAAAAGAGGTATATACTTTTTAAAATAACCAAACCAGTTATAGGAAATTCTGCAGTACCATACCCACAAGCTCACTTACTACAAATAAATAAAGATGATCTCTTTAAATTAAACAGAGGCAATATTGTTACAACCCCATTCAACAGGGCAGGAATAATTTAAAATGATGGTATCACTTAGTTTCGAGAAAGCTTCTTTAGAGTATACTAGCTAGAATAATTCTCTTAGTTTGAGCATGGTCTAGAACAGTGCCATTGATTAAAAATACAGTGGGAGCTACACATGTCATTTATATGTCATTTTGCTATGCACCCAGTTTTAAATATCTGTGATATTTTGAATCTTTTCTTTATGTTTAGGTCATAGAAAGCTACTGATGTATATTTTACACATATATCACATCTCCTTTCAGATACTAAATTTTTTTCTGGAAATCTTGATCTGTATATATATTTTATAAAATTTACAGTTATAAAAATAGATTCATATACCCAAGTTGTTCCAAGCATACTTTTAATGCCTGATAAAAGTACCAACAATTATTTTCCTTTAGTTTTCATACTCATTTTGATAAGAATGCTTTTTTTTTTTTTTTTAGAAGAATGGATTTGACTGTGAGACAAAAGTATATCAGTTTCTAAACTACACCTCTTGGACACGAACTCATGTCAGCTTAGTATCATAAACACTGAATTAAAAAAAATGTTGACATAAAGTGTATGAACTGAATCAAAATCCTAAGTATATCGTGATTAAAAATTAACATAATGTTGCTAATTACAATTAAAGAGTTATTTCATTTAAAATTAAAATCTGCATACAAATCTAAATTAATAAAATAAATCATTATTATTGATTTATATTCTGAATGTTTCCTTCCTGAACAAAAATTTTCAAATTATTTATCTAGGTCTCAAATAGGCCTTTCCTCTTTTTGGAGCTCAGCTGTATGCAAAGTGATATTGGTGAGAAAACAAATCACATTGATTTTTTTTGTCTTGATTGTTGAATATTTGGCAAGCATTCCTTTTGTTTCAAGGAAATTTTGAATTAGAATTCACAGAGCAAGCAACTCTTTGTAAAACTCTTCAATGACAACAAATGTGCATTGACAAAGAATACAAGATCATTAAATTCATTGTCTTCTATTTATCTCTAAACTTCCATAAACTGGTGATGATTCATAACATTTGCATATACACACTGAAAGATTTAAGCAACTATGTCCATTACACTTTTCTAAGAGTCTGATGCAGATAACTGAGCACAAATATATTCAAAATATATCACAGTGGAGAATAAAACTGGAAGAAGAATGTTAATATCTTGTTTTGAAATCCCAATAAATTCTCATTTTTAGCCTAACAGAAAGAGTACCATCTGTCAAGATAGAAACAAATTTTGTTTTATCTATCTAAAATTCCTTGACAGGTAACATATGTAAAGACTACTATGGCACAAATTTTGTATTTCAAAATAAAAAAGCAAATTTATATTACTTTTTCATAAATTTGGAAATCCTTGAGACAACTCAAGGTACTTGCTGGGCAGTGTCTCATTTAACCACATTATCTGGCTGATTTAATGCTAGAAAAAAGTCTGTGCAAGTTCCTGAATTTTGACCAACTAATCTTAGATGTTAGAAAACTCTTATATCCTGCAATTAATTGTTTGGTAGCT
This sequence comes from Cervus elaphus, assembly GCF_910594005.1. Classification (NCBI taxonomy): domain Eukaryota; kingdom Metazoa; phylum Chordata; class Mammalia; order Artiodactyla; family Cervidae; genus Cervus; species Cervus elaphus. Next base: position 16,392,414 of record NC_057833.1, on the reverse strand, counting down.
AACTGAAGATATTTAATGTTTTGTCCAACATTTAGTCTGTTCCTCATCATTCCTAACAAAATTTCAGCAAGATTATTTCACCATTTCTTCATTTAAAACCAAATTTCTTTTTGCGCAAGAATATAAGCTGGTCAAAGTTACAAGCTCGGGTTCTTTTAAAAAAATTGTTTAGATTTTTATTTCAAGCGAACAGATTTGCTTTTAATTGATGAAAGAAAAACATCAAATTCACTATATATACATTTAAATTTAATGAATATCATTAATTTTATTACTATCGAATTTTTGTATAACAAATAGCTGTATTTTTCTCTGCTGCAGTACATTTGCAACATTCTTACAGCATCTTTTTTTTTTTTTCACTGTTCTCAATGTGGTATTATTTTCTGCATCATCACTCAATTCTGCATCAGTTATTTGCCTTCATTTTAAATCTAAAAACTCATATTTATTTCTTAACCTAAAAATAATCTATTTATATTCAACTTCCCCAGTTTCTCAACTGTAAAGAATCCACCTGCCAAATAGATGATGCAAGAGACACAAGAGTCTGATCTTTGGGTTGGGAAGATCCTCTGGAGAGGGCATGGCAATCCACTGCAGTATTCTTGCTAGGAAAATCCCGAGGACAGAGGAGCCTGGAAAGCTATGGTTCTTGGTATCTCAAAGAGTGGGATATGACTGACGTGATTGAGCATGTATGCATGGATTTTAACTGTTGATTTTCATGCGTTACATTGCTGTATTGTATTGTAAGTATTAAGAGTAGACATCATTTCTAATAAAAATAAACCCATCCCTGACATATCTATTATCAATGGGTGGATTCATTTGGAGTAACTTTTTCTATATACAAATATAATATTACAATATGCTTATCTGACTGTTTATGCAGGTGGTATTAATAATAGTGATGCCTAAGAAAATTATAATTGGTAATTAATATTTTATTGTTACTAATTTATAATTAATAAATTAATTTATAAATTAATAAATATAAAATTTTATTAATTTATAAAATCAAGATCCTCTGTAAGATTAAAGTTGAGTTTAACAGAAACATATTTCATATTGCTTCAATGAATAGTTCAAAACTTTTCACACTGCTATAACTGAACAAAATTGAACATTCAGGTCCTCAGTTCTTTAGCCTTATTTGCAGTGTTCTATGCTAAGTTTGTGGGGTATTCAGTATCAATCCTCCTTGCAATACACACTCAGATAAACACAGAAACTCATTTAACAAATAAGGAAGAAGATATTTGATGTGATATCTCACCAAGAATCTGCCTGCATTGCAGGAGAACTGGGTTCAGTTCCTGGATTGGGAAGATGCCCTGGGAAGGGGACCTGTCCATGGGAGTCACAAAGAGTACAACATGACTGAGCAGCTAACAATACACTACAGCTGACCTGAGACATTATTATAGGTAACTAAAACATAAGATGAGCTGTCAGAGACGATACCTAAATGATATGATATGATATCATATGATATATCATATGAATATCCATTCTAACCCCATGGATAGCAGCATGCCAGGCTTCCCTGTCCATCACCAACTCCCAGAGCTTACTCAAACTCATGTCCATTGAGTCAGTGATGGCATCCAAACATATAATCCTCCTTCATCCCGTTCTCCTCCCACCTACAATCTTTCCCAGCATCAGGGTCTTTTCCAATGAGTCACTTCTTTACATAAGGTGGCCAAAGTATTGGAGTTTCAGCTTCAACATCAGTCTTTCCAATGAATACTCAGGATTGATTTCCTTTAGGATGGACTGGTTGGGTCTCCTTGAGGTCCAAGGGACTCTCAAGAGTCTTCTCCACCACCAGAGTTCAGAAGCATCAATTCTTCAGGGCTCAGCTTTCTTTATAGTCAAATTCTCATATCCGTACATGACTACTGGAAAAATCATAGCTTTGACTAAATGGACCTTTGTTGGTAAAGTAATGTTACTGCTTTTTAATATGCTGTCTAAGTTGGTCATAGCTTTTCTTCCAAGGAGCAAGTGTCTTTTAATTTCATGGCTGCACTCACCATTGCAGTGATTTTGGAGCCCAAGAAAATAAAGTCTGTCACTGTTTTCATTGTTACCCCATAAATTTGCCATGAAGTGATGGGACTGGATGCCATGACCATAGTTTTCTGAATGTTGAGTTTCAAGCCAACTTTTTCACTCTCCTCTTTCACTTTTATCAAGAAGTTTTTTAGTTCTTCTTCACTTTCTGCCATAAGGGTGGTGTCTTCTGCATATCTGAGGTTATTGATATTTCTTCCAGCTATAGTGATTCCATCTTGTGCATCATCCAGCCCAGCATTTCACACAATGTATTCTGCATATAAGTTAAATAAGCAGGGTAACAATATAAAGCCTTGATGTACTATTTTCCTAATCTGGAAAGAGTCTGTTTTTCCATGTCTAGTTCTAACTGTTGCTTCTTGACCTGTATAGAGATTTCTCAGGAGGCAGGTCAGGTGGTCTGGTATTCCCATCTCTATAAGGATTTTCCAAATTTGTTGTGATCTACATAGTCAAAGAATTTGGTTCAGTCAATAAAGCAGAAGTAAATGTTTTTCTGGAACTCTCTTTCTTGATGATCTAACAGATGTTGGTAATTTGATCTCTGGTTCCTCTGCCTTTTCTAAATCCAGCTTGAACATCTGGAAGTTCATGGTTCACGTACTGTTGAAACCTGGCTTGGAGAATTTTGAGCATTACTTTACTAACATGTGAGATGTGTGCAATTTTGTGGTAGTTTGAGCATTCTTTGGCATTACCTTTCTTTGGGATTGGAATGAAAACTAACCTTTTCCAGTCCTGTGGCCACTGCTGAGTTTTCCAAATTTACTGGCATGTTGAGTACAGCCCTTTCACAGCATCATCCTTTAGGATTTGAAATAGCTCAACTGGAATTCCATCACCTCCACTAGCTTTGTTCACAGTGATGCTTCCTAAGGCCCACTTGACTTCACAGTCCATGATGTCTGGCTCTAGGTGAGTGATCACATGATCATGATTATCTGGGTATGAAGATTTTTTTTGTACAGTTCTTCTGTGCATTGTTGCCACTTCTTCTTAATATCTTCTGCTTCTGTTAGATCCATACCATTTCTGTCCTTTATTGTGACCATCTTTTCATGAAATTTTCCTTGGTATCTCTAATTTTCTTGAAGAGATCTCTAGTCTTTTTCATGCTATTGTTTTCCTCTATTTCTTTGCACTGATCACTGAAGAAGGCTTTCTTATCTCTCCTTGCTATTCTTTGGAACTCTGCATTCAAATGGGTATATCTTTCCTTTTCTCCTTTGCCTTGGCTTATCTTCTTTTCTCAGCTATTTGTAAGGTCTCCTCAGACAACCAGTTTGCCTTTTTGCATTTCTTATCCTTGGGGATGGTCTTGATCACTGCCCTGTGCAATGTCAGGAGCCTTAATGTCATGGAAAATTATATAATAGAGCATTTAATAAGAAACAAATAATATTCAATTTACTTCAAACAATGCTATGACTTGTTATTAAATTTTACATACCTTTCATACACTCAACTTATTTGCAACATTTTATCCAAATTTTGTTATACTTATATAAAAGTAGCAAAAATAGGACATCTATTCACATTTCTCTCAAACTCCCCAATGTTCATGTTTTATATTTTCATTATTTTATAATTCTTTCTCTGTATATATAAGGTATAGTTGGGCTGAGGCAGTAAAGGAGAGACGACCTCAACAGAAGTAGGTTACCTTTATTCAGGCAAGGAGGGGCGACAGTTGGCCTAAGGACCAGGCTGAGTGTTGAGAGGGATCAGGGAGGCTCCATATTTATAGGGAGGTTTTTGTAAGCAATAAGGGAAATGTTAATCAGGCGGGATGATTTGGGTATTCTTTAGTTGAGATGGCATTTGTAGTTGGGCAGGGGGTGATAAGTCTTCTGGGCAGGTGTAGGGGGTGAAAGGTTTCTGGACAGGGCGTGATAAGTCCCAGATAGATACAACTGGCCTGGAGCATCAGGGCGGGACCCAAAGTTCTGTTTTGTTTTCTCCGAAGTTAGATGATTCAGCAAGGGCCTTTGAGACAGTTGTTTTATTCTTCTAGGCCCAAAGACTCCTTCAGTATACACACCTAAACATATAGCTTTCTGAAACATTTGTTAGTTACAATCATGTAGCACTTTTACCTCTAAATATATCAAATCATATATGTGCATAATTTTTACACAACCATAATTCAATTATCAAAATCAAAAATGTATCAGTTATGTGATATATCTAATTTATAGGCTGCCTGTAAATTTTACTAATTGCCCTATTAATCCCCTTTATTGCAAAAGGAAAAATAAATGTTTATTTTTCAGGACTGAGATCCACTTCAGCCTTAAAGGTTGCACTTATTTCATTGCCTTAGTCTTTAAATTTGTAACATGGAATAATTTTTCAGTTTTTGACTTATTTTTACAATGTAGAGATCTATCCTAAATTTAAAATAACCAATTATAATCTATAATAACTTCTTAGCTACCTGTTTTCCATCCATTAAAAAAAAAAAAAAAAAGAGTTCTAACTGTTTGTGCACTCAAGGTCCAGCATTGACTTTCAGTTTCATAGCTCTTCAGATCTATTATTAAAACTAACTGCTATATAAACAGAAAAAAAAATCAAATGGAAAATCTGCTCAAAATTTAGCTGATTTTACCAGAAAAACACAACTGAATTCCTTTCTTGGATATATACATACATCATCAACCAGGTCAGGTATCCCTGTCTTTTTCTCCTAACGAAAGGTTAAAGAATATTTCCCAGTCAAGGTCACAGATAACACACATTTTGGTTTAGAACAGAAGTCACAAATCTTCCCCTCAGACTTGTAACTTTAAGTGACTCAGAGGGAGTGGCAGTGGAAGTGTCAAAGGCAGCTTCCTACAGCACTTGAAACCCTTGTAAAACCTCAAGATCTTTCTAAACAAAGTCAGTGATTTCTCTGGGCAAGAATCTTGCATACTGTTAAAAAGTGAAGCAGGATAATTCTATATATCACAAAGGCTTGAAAGAAAAGCCAGTTCTGCCTAGAGGCAAAACATGCCAAAACTCAATCACCTAAATGAAAAGTAAACTACTCAAGCTCAATTCCTTCTTATCCCTGAAACCATGCATTCTTAAATTACCTAGACTGTTCCTCTCCATTAAACTCTAAATCACACATGTAAATTTGGATGCAAATCTCTGGAAAAGAGAGAGACGGATGATTGTAAAGCAAATACAGATTTGAAGTCCCAAAATAATGACTTCTAATTTTCTTTGAGGGAATCAGATCTAAGAGGAAGAAAAGTTAGAAAACCAGAATAAGGAAATAATGTTTTGAAGTAACATGGACAAAGATGAGAGCGGGCATGACACAGTTGTGACAGTGTTCAGATTCTACTCTGACTGAAGCAGAGAGTTTATGTAGAAAGGATTGTTAGAGATGTGGTAAGAAGTAAGGTTGTGTAACTAGGCTGTGGTCATATCATATTTGATACTTTTTTGTTCTCGTGGGATTCTGCATAGAAGATTATAAAGATCTAAGAAAGATTTAAACAGTGGAGTAAGTTAATGTCTAAATCAGATTTATATTTTGAATAATGTCTTAGAATCTGATTGGAAATGTTAATGGATTAGGAAAGGAGCGAAAACTGAAGAAGGAAAGTTGATTAAGAAGAGATAATGAGAAATAGAGCCATGGTAAAAATTTTAAAAAAGAAGGTGTTGGTTTAAGTGTTAGTATATTTGAGATCGGCGATTAAAATACGTAACATTGTTATGCTTTTCAAGACCTTATCCTCCTGCCTACTCTTGCCACTTTGCCTTAATACAGTTGACCCTTGAACAATGTGGGTTTGAATTACACTTACATGTGGATATTTTTCAATTGTAAATACTATAGTACTTATGATCTGTGGTTGAACCTGTGGGTTCAGAGGAACTGTGGATACAGAGAATGGACTATATATTATCCTCAGATTAACCTCTGTGTTATTCAAGGATCAATTGTACTTCAAAACGATCATATAGGCAGGTATTTCATATGTATTTCAGGAAAAGAAATGCAGATGTTGTGCATTACAAAAGAACAGAACTTTCATTTGCTCAAAGTTTATTATATTCCCCTGCTCACTAGGAACTTTCTAATGCCAGTTAGCTCGAGTCTTGCATATCACATCTTGTCCTTTAATGAATGAGAATCATCCTTAGCCAAAGAAAAGGAAGGGATGTAAGAGACATTTGAGTACTTATGACCATGGATAGGGAGGTGAAAAAAGTAAAGGAATCAGTACAAGACAATAAGAGGACAACTCCTTTTAAAAAGTTTAAACTTTTAATTTTTTTCTCTAGAGGATGTGAGTATTAAAGAGGTCTTAGCAGTATGAACACACAAGAGTTTCATTAAGCTATCTGAGTGCACAGTTTTTTTTTCGTTTTACTTTTAGTAATAGTTTATAAATAAAACAAAGATTCCTGCAGGAGTAATTTGTTTTCCCACAGTAAAGACAGAAAACATGAGTATAAGATGGGTACACTGAATTTGAAGGATCTGTAATAGCACTGTCTAATGGAAACATAAGAGTAACAAATATAAGTGACATGTAATTTCAAATTTTCTATTAGCCACATTTTAAAAAGTTAAGAGAAAAGGCAAAGCTAGTTTAAACATTGTTTTATTTAACCTGATCACATACATATACATACATATGTTTATATATACCTAATATGTGTACAAAAACATACAAATATATTCTTAAAAGCACAATATAATCATACATATGGTATGCATGTTAACCTGAAATTTATGAGGTTATCGTTTCATTTAAAAGTGAACCAGAGCATAATTCTGCAAGATGGGAAACTCCAAATTCATCCTATAGGAGCAATTCATAATCTCAAATACACACAGAGAACATTCTCCCGAATCAGCCACATGTTAGGCCACAAAAGAATCCTCGACAAATCCAAGAGGATTGAAATCATATCAAGTATCTCTTATAACTGCAGTGAAATGAAACTAAAATCAATAGCACAGGAGAAGCTCAAAAATTCACAAAGATATGGAAATTAAACACTACACTTTGAACAACCAATGAGTCAAAGAAGAAACTGGAAAAGAAATTATAAAATGTTTTGAGACACAAAAATATAATCCATCAAATATTATAGGATACAACAACAACAACAAAGTACTAAGTAGAAAATTATTTCAATGAACACCAACATTTTAAAAAGAGAAAAGGTCTCAAATAATTTGATTTTACACCTCAAGGAATAAAGAAGACCTAAGCCAAAATTTAGCAGAAGAAATGAAATAATAAAGATTAGAGCAGAATTAAATAAAATAGAATTTTTTTTTTTAATTTAAAAATACATGAAACTGAGATGATTTTTCAGGAATCAACCTTCCTGGCTTCAGATTATAATACAAAGTTACAGTCATCAAGACAGCATGGTACTGGCACAAAAACAGAAATATAGACCAATGGAACAAGATAGAAAGCCCAGAAATAAAACCATGCACGTATGGGTAACTTATTTTTGACAATAGAGGCAAGAATATACAATGGGGCAAAGACAGCCTCTTCAATAAACAGTGCTGGGAAAACTGGACAGCTGCATGTAAAAGAACGAAGTTAGAACACTTCCTAACACCATACACAAAGATAAACTCATCATGGATTAAAGACCTAAATGTAGGGCCAGAAACTATAAAGCTCTTAGAGGAAAACACAGGCAGAACACTCAATGACATAAATCAGTGTAAGAACCTCTGTGTCCACCTCCTAGAGTAACAGAAATAAAAACAAAAGTAAACAAGTGGAATGTGATTAAACTTAAGAGCTTTTTCACAACAAAGGAAACTACAAGTAAGGTGAAAAGACAACTCTCAGAAGGGAGAAAATAATAGTAAATGAAACAACTGACAAAGATTTAATTTTCAAAATATGCAAGCAGCTCATACAGCGCAATACCAAAGGAAAACAAACAACCCAATCAAACAGTGGGGAAAAGACCTAAACAGACATTTCTCCAAAGAAGACATACAGATGGCTAACAAATGCAGGAAAAGATGCTCAACATTGCTCGTTATTAGAGAAATCCAAATGAAAACCACAATGAGATATCACCTCACACAGGTCAGAATGGCCATCATCAAAAAATCTACAAACAATAAATGCTGGAGAGGGTGTGGAGAAAAGGGAACACTCTTCCTCTTTTGGTGGGAATGTAAATTGATCCAGCCACTATGGAAAATGGCTTGGAAATTTCTTAAAAAATTAGGATTTCTCAAAGTATCTTCTCCAACACCACAGTTCAAAAGCATCAAGTCTTTGGCACTCAGCTTTCTTTATAGTCCAACTCTCACATCCATACATGACTACTGGAAAAACCATAGCTTTGACTAGATGGACCTTTGTTGGCAAAATAATGTCTCTGCTTTTTAATATGCTATCTAGGTTGATCATAACTTTCCTTCCAAGGAGGAAGCATCTTTTAATTTGAAGATGTAAAATATTTAAATAAAGAGTAAAATGAGGAGTAAAATATTTAAGTAAAGTCAGAAATAAAAAATGAGAAAATGCTACTAATGCCACAGAGATAAAAAGGATCATGTGACAACTATGAGCAATTTTATGCCAACAAACTGAAAAACCCAGAAGAAATAGCTTCATAGAATTATACATTTCTTTTTTAAGAATGAATCATGAAGAAACAGAATACCTGAACAGACTTATAACTAGTAAGAAAATTGAATCAGTATTTACAACCTTTCAACAAAGAAATGCCTAGGACCAGATATCTTCATTAGAGTATTCTATCAAACATTTAAAGAATTAATTCCAAACCCTCAAAAACTGAGGTAAAGGGAACACTTCCAAATTCATGTTATGGCCAGCATTACCCTGATACCAAAGCCAAATAAGAGACTACTAGAAAAAAACCACAACAATGATAGGCTAATATCTATGATAAATATTGATGCAACAGTTCTCAACAAATACTAACAAACTGAATTCAAGTGCACATTCAAAGGACAATACAAATATCTAAGTTAAGATATAGAGTTCAAAAAAAAAAATCAATGAATGTGATACAACAAAACAAAAGAATGAACAAAAAAAATCATACAACCACCTTAATGCAGAACAGCATTTGACAACATTCAACATTCATTTATGATCAAAATACTTAAACTAGGAAATTACATCATAAAGGAAAGGAAATTACATCATAAAGGCCATATATGAAAAACCTAAAGCTAACATTATACTTCATGGTAAAAAACTAAAAGTTTTTCTGCTAAAATCAGAAACAAAACAAGGATGCCTAGTTAGTATATTTAACATAGTAGTGGTAGTTGTGCTAGAGCAATTAGGCAAGAAAAAGAAGAAAAGACTTTCATATCTGAAAAGAGACAAGAGAATTATCTCTGTTCTCAAATAACATTACCTTATACCTTAAAACCTCTAAAGATTCCACAAGAAAACATCTAGTGCTAACAAAATCAACATACAAAAATTAGTTACATTTCTGTACACTAAAAACAAATGATCCAAAAAGGACATTATGAAAACAATTCTATTTATAACAGGAATTAAATATTAAAAAAAAAACTTAGTAACTAACTTAATTAAGGAGGTGAGAGACTTATACACTGAAAACTATAAAACATTGAAAGAAATGTAAAAACACACAAATGGAAAGACACCTGTATTTATGGATTGAAAGACTAAGTATTTTTAAAATACCTATGTTTTAAAAAGTGCTTAATTAAAAACAATCTATATGAAGATGTCAATGCCATTTTTTTTTGCAAAAATAGATAAAACTTCCCTAAAATTCATATGAACCATAAAATATCCTGAATAGTCAAAAGAAGATGAAACAAACAAACAAAAAAAAACCCCGAGGCTTTACACTTTCTGAGTCCAAAACTTATTACAAAGCCAAAATAAAAATAAATATAAAAATAAACTGAAAAGAATAGCCAGAAGCAGGCATATGTATATGATTAAATGATCCTCCAGAAGGGTGCCAAGACTGTGCATGGGAGAAAGGTTCATCTCTTCAACGAATGGTGCTTAGAAAACTAGATCCTCAAATACAAAAGAATGAGATTGAGCTCATACTTTACACACACACACACACACAACTCAAAATGGATTAAGTTCTTAAATTAGGACCTGAGACTTAACAAAGGGCGGGGGTGGGGGGGGAGCTTCATAACATGGTATGATTATTAATTATGTATCAAATTGGAGTAGCCATGGCTATCCCTATTTTTTTTCTTGGGCCTATGAAGGTGTTTCCTGGTGAGATTAACAGCTGGATTAGAGAAATCAGTAAAGCAGTTTACCCTACCCAATGTGGGTTGAGCACTGTATAGAGCAAAAGGCAGAGAGAGAAGAGGAGAATTTTTTCCTGCCTCACTGAATAAGCTAGAGAATTTTATGCCATTTTTAAGTGTTCTTGAACAGAGATTTACATCATTGGTTCCCCATGTCTCACGCCCTTGGACTCAGACTGTATGATGAGTTTCTGTAGCTCTCCAGCTTACAGAATGCATATTGTGGAACTTCTCAGCCTTCATAATTGCATGAGCCAATCTCTCATCAATCTATATCCACCTATTCATCCATCTATCCATCCATCCACACACCCATTCAGTGTAATGGTTCTGTTTCTCTAGAGAATCCCACCTAATACATATTGGTCTTATTAATGATTTCCTGGATATGACACCAAACTTAAGCAATTAAAGTAACAATAGTCACATGGGACTACATGAATTAAAAAAACTTTTGCATAGCAAACAATCAACCAAGTGAAAAGGCAATCTTGGGAATGAGAGACAATATTTGCAAATCATAACACTAATTAGAGGTTAATTTCCAAAATATGTAATGTGCCCCTATAACTCAATGGCAAAAGACAAAATAACTCATTAAAAAATGAGAGTGCTTGAATAGATATTTCCCTAGAAGATATACAAATAATCAACAGGTACATGAAAAGCTACTTAACATCACTAATCATCAGGCAAATGCAAAATCAAAACATCTCACACCCTTTAGGACTACATTATTAAAAAAAAAAAAAAATCCCCCCAAAACAGAAACTAACACGTGTTGGCAAGGATATTGAGCAATTGGAACACTAATGTACTGTTGTTGGCAAAGCCAAATGGTGCAACTGGTATGGAAAACATCAGAGGCTCTTTAAAAAAACAAATAAATAAAGTAGAAGTACTATGTGATTCAGAAATCCAACTTCTGGGCATTTATTTTTTAAAATGAAGGATTTAGAAGAGATATTTGCACTTTCATTTTCATTACAACATTATTTACAATACCCAAGAGGTGAAAATAACCTAAATATCCACCTACAGATGAGCAGATAAGGAAAATGTGGTAGACATACAAAACAGAGTATTATTCTGCTTTAAAGGAGGAAATCCTGTCATATGCTACATCAATGAACCATTATGCTATGTGAAATAAGCAAGAAAGATAAATACTGAATGACTCCACTTACACAGGCTATCTCCAAGAGTCAAACTTATAGAAGCAGAGAATAGAATGCCTGTTGTCATGGGCTTGGAGGAGAAAATGAGTTTCAGTCACGTAAGATGAAGAAGTTCTAGAGCTCTGCTGCACAATGAACACACAGTTAACTCACACTGTACTAATACATTAGAAAATGTATTAATTGCCTACATTTCATGTATATGTATTTTTTTAACCACATTAAAAAATGTCAGTAACACTAACCCTAACTTATATTAATATTTTCAAATAGTTAAATATTGTTTATATTACAAATATTCATGACTTTCTTGTGTCCCTTGTCATAGGGGATACAGCTGTGTGACAGAAAAAAAAAATTATGCTTTCATGGAGTATACTTTCTGTTGTTTTACAGATAAACATTTCAATAAACATGTTTTGGACTTGTCTACTCAACCACAAGTAAGATATTTTTCTTTCCTTTGGAAGATGACAAGGAGAGAAATTGGTGGGTCATATATTTGAGGCATCCAGGATTAATTTCCATTCTCAACCAATTGTGCCTATTTAATTTATAAAACCTTCTATTGTACACATAAGTTATTTTGGCATTTTCATATATATTTATGTTACTTTTGATAATATTTAAATATCAAAGTTGTGGATGGTAACACTATACTTTTCCTTCATCACAGTAGATTGGTGAGATAAAGGATACAATTTTACTAGAGTTCTAGATATTTATCAGTAAACTTCTTTTCAAAATGATCATTTAGTATTACAGGAGTAATATGTCCTCCTCATTTCATCATTCGCTTTTTTTTAATTCCTCCTAAAATATGAAAGAATGAAAACAAAACCTCATTTTGAAGGTTATAAGTAGCTGAGTTCTTTTAAAAGAAACTAATACAGATTCTTATGCTGTAAGAGATTTGTATATAATAAATCCATGTCAAACTACATTGGGCATGTGTCTAATATAACATTCTCTTGGTCTTATTTCACAAAAATTGTAAGAACATGTATTTTGAAGTGCCAAAGGTAGATTTGGCATTGGTAACATCTTAGGTTGGTAGAGATTTTTACTATTCTACATGGTTTTATGCATCTTAATTATTTTGTGGTGCTCATGCGAGCATCCTCTGACAGCTCGGTATATACCTTACAGTAAATAAAACAAGCAATCATGTACAGTAATGCATACAAATGCCAATAGTACCATGGAGAATACATTATTTAAGATGATTTACTAAGGTCACCTGGCTCAGAGTACAACTTTTCTCAAAGTTTGTTAGAAAAAAACACAAAAAAAAAACTTGATATTAGCAATTAAACTTTGTTGTAAATATGTGGTTAAAAGTGGATATAATATATAATGTTTTTCCAATGAGAACTTGGCTAAATTGTTACTTTATATATATATTTTTTCATTTATCTTTATTAGTTGGAGGCTAATTACTTTACAATATTGTAGTGGCTTCTGCCATACATTGACATGAATCAGCCATGGATTTACATGTGTTCCTCATCGCGACCCCCCCCTCCCACCTCCCTCTCCACCCGATCCCTCTGGGTCTTCCCAGTGCACCAGGCCCGAGCACTTGTCTCATGCATCCAGCCTGGGCTGGTGATCTGTTTCACCCTAGATAATATACATGTTTCGATGCTATTCTCTCGAAACATCCCACCCTCGCCTTCTCCCACAGAGTCCAAAAGTCTGTTCTGTACATCTGTGTCTCTTTTTCTGTGTTACTGTATATTAATTACTATATTAGTCTGGGTTTTTCAAGAGGAACTAACATATTCACTAAAATAAAACCACACAGAGAAAATACTTGTGACATTTACAGTCCAAGTTTCTATAACTGACCTGCTGCTGCTGCTGCTAAGCTGCTTCAGTCGTGTCTGACTCTGTGCGACCCCATAGACGGCAGCCCACCAGGCTCCCCCGTCCCTGGGATTCTCCAGGCAAGAACACTGGAGTGGGTTGCCATTTCCTTCTCCAATGCATGCATGCATGCTAAGTCGCTTCAGTCGTGTCCGATTCTGTGTGACCCCATGGACAGAAGCCCACCAGGCTCCTCTGTCCACCAGATTCTCTAGGCAAGAATAATGGAGTAGGTTGCCATTTCCTTCTCCACTATAACTGATCACATGATCCCAGTTTGTATTTATAACTGCCTTCTATATCCATTCTTTATTCCTTTGGCCCAGCAAGTACCTCAGCTGGTTGTGGTTCTTTACCTGAGAAACCAAAATGTTCTTTGCTGAAGGGCTTAGATGATTTGTAGTCTTGCCTGTTTGGGGTTGGAATTTCTAGTGACCTTAATCATGACAATGCTAAGAGACACTGTAAGAGATCTTCTGTTTTCCAGATGTACTCTTTATTACCTTCGTTGTGGAGTAGCGGGCAGATTTCCCCTTTGTAACGAGGATCAACCACCCCAGCCAGTACAGTAACTACCTTCTTCACTCATTGATTCAGAGGCATAAGGAGGTTAAAGTGATTGGACAGAAACATTAGCTTTTGGTTCAATGAGATCATTGTTGTGTATCCCTTTAGAAGCACTTCTGCATTTAGAACTAAGACCTCTAGGCTAGCAGAGCATAAAGTTATGGGAACAGGAAACAAAATTTTTGCTAGTGGATTATTAGGGGTGATAGTGAGTGGTGCCACTTGCATTTCTATCCCTTTTTCCTGGATCCATGAATCCTATCTATAGGGCACTATATATTCAGACCATACGTTGATTTCTGCAGAACCCTGTCCCAGCTCTATAAGGTATTGCTACGGAGTCACACTGTAATTGAATATTCAAAAAACCAGTCCACTCTTCTATCAAACAGTTGCTTCAAGTTGGTGGAGAATGTTATCAGAAGTGAATTACATGCACATGAGCCTCTTGCTGAACTTCTTTTGTTACAAAGTGAATTCTCTTATCAGAAGCAGTGTTATGTGTAAATCCATAAAAGTTGATATGACTTTCGGTTAATCAATGTATAGTACTTTTGGCAGAAGCACTATACAGGGCAACTTCTTATTCAGAACAAGCATCTATTCTTGTAAGGACAAACTGCTACCCTTTCTTTCCATGATGGACTTGGTCCAACATAATTAATGTTTAATAAACAGTCAGTTAATAACCCTGGTGAAAGATGCTACTGGGAACTCAGTGCTTCTATCTGCAGCTGGTAGGTTGGGCACTGAGCAATAGCCACAGCCAGGTCGTAGTGCATGGAAGTCCGTGTTGTTGAGACCATGCATAATTTCCATCTGTGTCACCAGGGCCACTTTGCTCATAGGCCCATTGGCTGATGACAGGAGTGACTGGAGAAAGAGGGTGTCTGGTAATTACAGAAAATGTCACCCTATTCATTTGGTCATTAAAGTTGACACTTTGGTGAGTAGAACAGAAATATCAGTATTTTTTGGTCCATTTAGGCCATCCATACATCTCTCCAAATTACCTTGTCATCATATTTTTCAATTATATTCCTTTCAGGTCATTACCCATCCAACCAAACCATTTGCCCCAGTTCTAAATGGGCATATAAATACATGTCTGGCAATTTCTCCTTGTAAGCAAAGTGGACATCAAGGTGTGCTGCTTATAATCCTGCCTACTGGAGTATTTCTGTTCACCGGGGTTTTACAGGAGTGTCCCAGAAAGGGGCCGTGGAGCTATCACTGTCCACTATCCTGTGGTGCCAGTATATCCCGCAGAACCATCTGGAAGTCAGATCTGAGTCTTCTCTTCCTTTATTGATTGTGGGGAATTTCCATGCTGCGGCCATAGGTGAAGGCGGAGTGAGGGAAGGAGGTGAAGCAGAAACGTGAGCCGTGACATTTGAGCCACTTCTTCATGTGAGTTACTTCTTCATGTAACTTACTTGTGCCTTCAGGGCCTGCTCAGGCCTGGTCAAGTATACACTGCTCACATTTGATGATGGAGTATTGCTATGCATGCCAAACTCTGGTGGGTCAGTTAACACTCAATTCATGATGAGATGCTCAGTTCACATAATAATTTGATCATCAGTGGTCAAGAGTTCAGTTTCTACTAAAGTCCAGTATTAGGCCAAGAGCTGTTTTTCAAAAAGAGTAGTTATCTACAGAGGATAGCAGGGCTTTGCTCCAAAATCTAAATGCCTGCTCGGAGGTTCACATCTAAAACCTGCCAAAGGCTTCAAGTAGTATCTCTATCTGCTGCTGACAATTTGAATAATGTTGGATCTGCAGGATCATGTGACCCAAGGACAGAGCAGCTTGTACATCAGCCTGGACCTGTAGCAGAGCCTTCTCTTTTCTAGGATCTGATCAAAACTAGCAGCTTCTGAGGTCACTCAGCAGTGAAATAGAGTACACACCCAGGTGAGGAATATATTGCCTCCCAAATCTGAAGATGCCCACTAGGCACTGTACCTCTTTTGATTATAGAAGTGGCCAGAGGCAACAGCTTACCCTTTACCTTAGAAGAGCCATCTCCACATGATCCCCCCTCATCCACTGAACCCTTAGAAATTTCTCTAAGGTAAAAAGTCCCTGAATCTGTCAGATTTATTTTCCATCTTCAGGCATGCAAATATCTGAACAATAAATCAAAGTACTTGATTTTCTCACTCACTAGGTCCAGTCAGCATAATGTTATCAGTGTAATGGACCAGCTTGATAGTCTATGGGAGTGAAGGGAGATCAAGTTCCCTATGAACTAAATTACAACATCAACCTGGAGAATTGATATACTCCTGAGGTAGGTCAGTGAAGGTGTAGTGTTGGTCTTGTCAGCCAAAAGCAAACTGATTTTGGGTTGATCTTATGTAGTGGGATGGATAAAAAGTTATTGGTCAAATCAAGAGTTGAATATCAGGTACTAGGAAATGTGTAAATTTGCTAAACCCATGAAATAACATCTGCAATTGAAATCACCACCTGGTTAAATTTCAGTTATCCAGTGTCATTCTCCAATATCCAGTTATCTTCTGCATAGGTCAAATAAGTTTGCAGAATGTAGATATAATGGGAATTGCTACCTCTGAATCCTTGAAGGTAACACTACTGTCTGTAATCCCTTCAGCAATGAGGTGTTACTTTAACATTAATATCCTACTAGCCTAGGAGTCCAATTTATGCTATAAGTTTAACCCCAGTCACAGGATGAGATTCTGCATTTGGTCTTCAGTCATCTCACCCTTTGGTTACAGGAGATAAGGGTTTCCTTCAGGACACATATAGGAGTCTTCAGGTCATCTATTGACACCTGAGCTGTCAATTCCAACCCTGAGTTCATTCTTTTGTTTCACCAGGTACCTTAAAAGCAACCAGTAAGGTGGGCTCAGAGGTAAAGAATTCTGTCTGCCAATGCAAGAGATTCAAGAGATGTGGGTTTGATCCCTTGATTGGGAAGATGCCCTGAAGAAGGAAATGACAACTCACTCTAGTATTCTTGCCTGGAAAATTTTAGGGACAGAGGAGTCTGGTGGACTACAGTCCACGGCCTTCCAAAGAGTCTGACATGACTGAGCACTCTCAAAGGAAGAAACTTTGTTATATTCATTAGTTTCCCAAAATGTTAAAAAGTATTGTATGGCTGCTAACTGCTTATAAGGTTTGATTAGGATATGCACTTAAGATACTCTGTATTATCAGATAATGCCATGGGTTATCAATGCTCTCTTTACTACTGAAATTAGAGTCATAAATGTCTTTAAATCTAATTATATTACAGACCCCAGAACCAATTCTGAAAATTCCTTTTAAAATTCTAATTATCTAGAACCACAATTAGAATCAATATGTATTAGTGTAGGTTCTCTTGAGGAAAAGGATGAGAGGACACGGATGTAAATATATATTATTAAAAGGAACTGGAAAACATACTCATGGAAGCTGAAAAGTCTCAGTAGCAACAGTCAGCAAACTGGTCACTTGGGAGAACTGATGGTATAAATTCAAACCCAAGGAGAGAAGACCAGTGTTCCAGCTCACTCCGTCAGCCATGTGAAATACCCTTTTTCTCAGCCCTTTTGTTTCATTCAGGTCTTCAAGTGAATGGATGAGACCAATCCATTTTAGGGAGAACAATCTGCTTTACTCAGTATACTTATTGAAACTTTAATAACTTTCATCCAGAGTTCAGACAGAGACTCGTTGTTACACCCAGAATGATGGACACCCTGTGGCTGTCTGGTTAATACATAAAATTGCCAATATAAGCAGTTACCAATTACACAATTACCAATATAAGCAGTAAAAGTCATCAGAAAAATTACCCAAATCTACATAAATCATTGTACCAAATATCCCAAGGGATCAGCAATGACTCATAAACACTTAAAGTTTACTTTAATATTACAGACTACAAGCAATGAGATCTTTCATGATAAAAATTATGAACTATCTCTAAAATGAAAAATTAGTCTAATTTAAAAGTTCATGATTATGTTGATTACATTGTTTCTTCTGTGTTTAAGTTTAAAAATATGTTATCTGTTGTTTGCTCTGAGAACACATATGATCTTCTATTAAAAATTATTGAACATAGACATCCCTATGGAATCATTAAAGTTCTTTTAACTTCTCTGGTACTTTAATTAACACAATGTCATATTTTAAATCTAAAAAATAATCAAAAGGATATTAAGTGATGCAACTTGGACATCTGTAAATACATTAATCTTAAAAAGTGAATATCACAGCTGACAAATAAAAAAGATTATGCAAGCCATTGAAAATATTATTTGAAAAATGAATCTAACCCCCAAAACTTGATACAAATATTGTGTCAAATATAAATGTTTTCATTGTAAAACATTTTCATGTGCCGTAACACTTCATGGAAAAACTCACTTGGTAAGCATGCCCTTTAATTATATTAAGAAATTCTTATTCCCTTGGAGGATAAAGCAATTCAAGAACAAAGCCTCACAAAAAAAGCTAGAAATAAACAAACAAAAGGTTAGACTTTTATGTAAAACTGTCTTTAAGTGAATGCTTAAAGTTTAGAGCAGAAAAACTAAAAAATCTCTGGTTTTGTTTCTTTACATTCTCTTTAGACTTTGTCCACTTTACTACATATTTGCGACTGGCGTGCTAACTCTCAAGTGTTAATTTCACCTCTTACCATCTGCAACCTGGACACAAGTCCCTTGGTGCCAGTGGGACAATATTATTTGTTTAAAAGACCATCTCATTTTCCTGCTAAACATAGAAGACAATATTACCCTGCCTCCTTGCATTTAGATGGGACACAGAAATAATTGCAACTAGTATATTACAGGAGGAATACAACATATAATTATGTATGCCTTCTCTGTATCTGATAGTGTATGAAAAAAAGAAATCTCTTAAGCGTGATCTTTCACTTCCCTTTCATGGGGACCTGAAGGTCACATATTGAGGGGCAGTAGCCCCAAATAGCAAGATTTTAGACTGCATGGTCACTCCCTGGAAGAGGGTCATCTTAACCAGGAATAACTGCATTGAAATTTGTAGATGAAAAAGCTTTTACTGTATTAATATAATGAGATTTTAGAGTTATTACAGAAGACAGCATCAATTACCCTAACTATTTACATATGAAGCTAAGCTGGCTTGAATATATAAAAAAAGAAAATACTAAAATCAAAGTAGTGTAGAAGTATTAGCATCACTGTGATGAATAATATCTGTCCTGTTTGAAACCTTGAAATTTCTACTCTTAAGCTCCATGTAACCTGTCCTATTCAGATTAACCCAAGAAGGCTCAAGTATTGTCACAAAAGTCTGATGCTTTCAACCTGAAAACATCTTGCTTCTTTGGTCCCTGTTAGTGGAACTGCTTTCATAAGCTATGAATCAACTTCTGGCTACTGAGAACCTCAATCTGTATATACACATTAATGCCATCCAGGTAAAAAGACAATGAGTTAGTCTCATACAGCTTGCAGGCTTCACCCTCTCTATTTTCATTTCTACTCTCTCCCCAGACAGATGAAACCACACATTTCATCCTTTAGATAAGACAATCAGTAGTTATCCTTATAAGAATTAAATAGAATGATAATACCTTGCTGATAATATCCATTTTCCAAGAGTCAAAATATACTGAGCCTTTTAATCACAGATCACCCTATAAGGTAACTCCAGATCTTATAAGGAAATCTTTACATAGTACCTAACAGTTATATTCCAAGTAGTTAGCCAGAAAAGTTGAGTAATTTGGGACTTTGTATGCATTATCAATTAACACATTGTAGTAACTCTCAGATTCTAAAACATAGTGTCTCAAAAGGGCTAATTTAAAAAACAGTAAAATACAGTACTGAGTGTGTAAAATATTTATTGTATTTTACAGCACAGATTCAAGATTGAGACAAATATATTTTATTATATTTCAATCACAGTATCAACCAGAAGTTAAATGAACTGTCATTAATGATTTTCTCTTTCAATTTTAGAAAGAAGTTACCCTGGAGAAGGGAAAGGCTACCCACTCTGGTATTCTGGCCTTAAGAATTCCATGGACTGTATAGTCCATGGGATCGCAAAGAGTCGGACACGACTGATTGACTCTCACTTTCACTTCAATTTTAAAGTAACAAAAGCACTCTTTAATTTGTATATTTAAGCTTAATGGCAACCCACTCCAGTATTCTTGCCTGGAAAATCCCATGGACAGAGGAGCCTGGTAGGCTATAGTCCATGGGGTCACAAGAGTCGGGCACGACTTAATGACTAAACCACCAAGCTTTAAATATCAGAAGAATATGACTTTAGCTGAAAAGTTTAGATTCTTGTAAACTTTTCACTTGCATATATGATTTCAATAGAATGAGTCATTATTTTTGCTCCTTGCTCGTACAAAAGAGACAAATAGAAACAGACCAGCTACAAAGCATCAACATAATTTACAGAGATAGTTGAGACGTTCTTTACAAAGTCATGTTCAGTGTGATTCCTTTTTAT
The DNA here is from genome assembly GCF_910594005.1 of Cervus elaphus. Taxonomy (NCBI): domain Eukaryota; kingdom Metazoa; phylum Chordata; class Mammalia; order Artiodactyla; family Cervidae; genus Cervus; species Cervus elaphus. The sequence goes on along the minus strand of NC_057833.1, from coordinate 16,371,936 downwards.
TATTTTGCTAAAAATAATCACTCTGATACTTTTTCACTTTCTATTTTCCCCAAGGTCTCTTTAGAAGTAACCCTCTAAATTTCCTTATAAGAATTTCAATTGGGAAGGAAATTGATTCTGAAGGATGATAAAATATGGAAGTTACTTCAATAAAATATTTGCAAATATATTTTTAATAATTTCCCTGTTTGCTGATGTTCATATTTTATAAAGTGGCATCTCTAGTCTAGAGAATTTAATGACTTTCTAATGGCTTTCCCTAACCCAAGAAGTCTGAAAAAGACCTCAACCAATGTAATAGAGAGAAAATAAGCCAATGATAAACAAGTATCAGAAGAGAATAAAGAAATAATTGTATTGCATTATTTATTTATCTATGACTTTTCCCAAGAGATAGTCCCAGCAAACTTTGAAAAAATAAAGTAGGACTCACACCTAATTGGTACCTAAGGCATCTTAGTGTTCAATCACCACCTTATACCTTGGAAATACTTTCAAAATTGCCATTTCCTTTCCAATTCCCAATGTTACCTCCTCTATCAGGGTTTCATTTTCTTTTTCTTAATCCTGGTTTAGGGTCTGGATTCCTTGCAGCTCATCTGTCTATTCTAGTTCATCATCTTTAACAGAATTTTATGTAAAATGATTTATTTTCTGCAAAATACACACAGATCATGTTGTAGTCCACACAGCTGCAGAGTGCCTATTGAATACAGATCTCTTTAGCTTTATATTTTAAAGTCTTCAGAATATACCCACCTCTTTAACTGTGCTTAGAACTGCTCCTCCTTGCAGACCTGAAGTTTCAGCCACAAAACTTTGAGCATTTGCTCAAAGGGAATATTCAACACACGTTTGAAACAATGAAACATTGTCTTTTTTCTTTTTATTTTTTTTTTTATTATTTGGAGGCTAATTACTTCACAACATTTCAGTGGGTTTTGTCATACATTGATATGAATCAGCCATAGATTTTTATACACACTTTTCTTTGTTCTTTTAATAAATACTCTCACTTTTCTGATTGTCATGCTTCAAATGATGGTTCAAGACTGCAGAAGAATACTATTTTCAATTAATTAATTAAGATGTTTCTCAAAATTTCCTAGAAAATTGATGTTTTTTCCTTACATATCTCAGATCGCTATAATTCAGCTGTCTACTGGAGTCATGTTAAAAGTTTGTTGATATTAATATATCATTGGATTGACTCCTTCAGCAAGTGTTAGGTGGGAAATTCAGTATCTACATCAAGACTTGGCAAATTCTTGGAGCTTCAAGGTTACATAATCCCCTTGTGCTTTGTGAACAATTCTAACTGAATGGTTAAATACATTAATATCTTTCCTCTCATAGCATTTATTTTTATTTTATGGACAAAATGAACTTGAAATACAGTCACCTTTACTTTTGTCTCAGGAAAACCTCACTAATATGAGCTATTTGAACATATAATAATGTGGATCAAACATATTTGTTGATTTAGCTCCTCTGTGATTTTTGTTCTTCTGTTCCTGAAATTACCAGGAAATTTTAAATACAGAGAAATTTAGCAAGTAATCTCATCATAAATTATTCCCTTGATGAAGGTTAATATTGTGGCTTTATAATTTCAGTTCAGCTTACTGTGTTATGTACTTAATCAAAAAAACACCTATGATAGAGAAAGATATGATACTTTAGTGAGGGTGGGGCTTTGAGATGTCAACTGTGGTTTTAAAGAATAGAAAAGAATAAAAAAGCTGTTTTTTTTTTCTACATATATTCTTTGATGAGGGTTTTATCTGTGATCATGCAATTGGTATTTAATTATTACAACTCAAGTATTTAGATAATACTGCATTTTTTGAAAGCCTAGCAAGAAGCAAAATGTCTTGCATATATTAGGCATAAAATAAATATATACTTATGGATTCAGTTAATGAATAAAATGGAAATATTAAATCAATTACATCATTTGAATTTGTATTCCTTTCTAGATAAATAATTGACATAATTAACTAAATATTCTTGGAAATATTATATAAAAAAATACTGATTTTGTATCTAAACTGTAAAAAAGTGTTGTGAATAATAAACATGAATTATTTCAATCAGACTTTTTTTTTTTTTGAGACCTACAACACGCAGAATTTTTTAAGGACCTCCTCACTAAGAGTAACAGTTTCATGTGAAGATAGTTCTACATTCCTGGTGCCAAAATTGCGGTATCTGGACATCAAAGTTCTCATTTATTACTGTGTAATAAATGATTTTATTGAATTATTAAATCTTGCTGAAATTGGTATATTATCAAATAATCAAATTATATCACTTTTAATTATTTTAACAGACAATATATTATACTCCTGATATAGTGAGGTAGACAGTCTGAACTATTCCACTGAAAGATACTGCATAAATTTAAACAAATATAATTTATAATGCTTTTCAAAGCTTACTATCAAGTAAAGCATGGTGAGACAACCAGACTTTTTCCTCTAGCATTAACCAAATAATGATCAGTTAATCAAGTTATATACTATTTAGAGAAAACTTGCAAGATTATTTTCAAAAATAACTCCTATGTAAAATACCCAAACATACTTAGATCAACAATTCTATGAAACACACTAGTTAAGTGAAGACAGCAGATGGTAAGATTTCTACCAGAACTTTCAACAGGCTTTTTGTTCTCTTTCTTAAATATGAGCAAATAGACAAGGATTAGACATTTGAATAAATCAATGAAAAGAAACTGAACAAAGTAAGCTATAAGAAAATAAGAAATCAATTGAAAAATGTAAAAAGAAGAAAATATTAGAGGTAATGATGATGATAAGACAAGTAATAGAAGTTATGGCATCAATGAACTAAGAGAAAAAAAGAGTCTTCTCCAACACCACAGTTCAAAAGCATCAATTCTTCAGCGCTCCGCTTTATTTATAGTCCAACTCTCACATCCATACATGACTACTGGAAAAACCAAAGCCTTGACTAGATGGACCTTTGTTGACATGATGTCTCTGCTTTTTAATATGCTGTCTAGGTTGGTCAATAAAGGACAGAAATGGTAGGGACCTAACAGAAGCAGAAGATATTAAGAGGAGATGACAAGAACACACAGAAGAACTGTACAAAAAAGAGCTTCACAACCCAGATAATCACAATGGTGTGATCACTCACCTAGAGCCAGACATCCTGGAATGTGAGGTCAAGTGGGCCTTAGGAAGCATCACTACGAACAAAGCTAGTGGTGGTATTGGAATCCCAGTTGAGCTATTTCAAATACTGAAAGATGATACTGTGAAAGTGCTGCACTCAATATGCCAGCAAATTTGGAAAACTCAGCAGAGGCCACAGGATTGGAAAAAATCAGTTTTCATTCCAATCACAAAGAAAGGCAATGCCAAAGAATGCTCAAACTACCAAACAATTGCACTCATCTCACATGCTAATAAAGTAATGCTCAAAATTCTCCAAGCCAGGCTTCAGCAATACATGAACTATGAACTTCCAGATGTTCAAGCTGGTTTTAGGAAAGGCAGAGGAACCAGAGATCAAATTGCCAACATCTGCTGGATCATCAAAAAAGCAAGAGAGTTCCAGAAAAAGATCTATTTCTGCTTTATTGACTATCCCAAAGCCTTTGACTGTGTGGATCACAATAAACTGTGGAAATTTGAAAGAGATGGGAATACCAGACCACCTGACCTGCCTCTTGAGAAACCTGTATGCAGGTCAGGAAGCAACAGTTAGAACTGGACACGGAACAACAGACTGGATCCAAGTAGGAAAAGGAGTACATCAAGGCTGTATATTGTCATCCTGTTTATTTAACTTATATGCAGAGTACATCATGAGAAATGCTGGGCTGGAGGAAGCACAAGCTGGAATCAAGCTTGCCGGGAGAAATATCAATAAACTCAGATATGCAGATGACACCACCCTCATGGCAGAAAGTGAGAAAGAACTAAAGAGCCTCTTGATGAAAGTGAAGGAGGAGAGTGGAAAAGTTGGCTTAAAGCTCAACATTCAGAAAGTTAAGATTATGGCATCCGGTCCCATCACCTCATTGCAAATAGATGGGGAAACAGTGGAAACAGTGGCTGACTTTATTTTTCTGGGCTCCAAAATCACTTCAGATGGTGATCGCAGCCATAAAATTAAAAGACACTTACTCCTTGGAAGGAAAGCTATGACTAGAAGACAGCATATTAAAAAGCAGAGACATTACTTTGCCAACAAAGGTCCATCTAGTCAAGGCTATGGTTTTTCCAGTGGTCATGTGTGGATGTGAGAGTTCGGCTGTGAAGAAAGCTGAGTGCTGAAGAAGTGATGCTTTTGAACTGTGGTGTTGGAGAAGACTCTTGAGAGTCCCTTGGACTGCAAGGAGATCCAACCAGTCCATCCTAAAGGAGCTCAGTCCTGGGTGTTCATTGGAAGGACTGATGCTGAAGCTGAAACTCCAAAACTTTGGCCACCTGAAGCAAAGAGTTGACTTATTTGAAAAGACCCTGATGCTGGGAAAGATTGAGGGCAGGAGGAGAAGGGGATGACAGAGGATGAGATGGTTGGATGGCATCACCGACTCAATGGACATGAGTTTGAGTAAATTTCAGGAGTTGGTGATGGACAGGGAGGCCTGGCGTGCTACGGTTCATGGAGTTACAAAGAGTCGGACACAAGTGAGGGACTGAATTGAACTGAACTAGGTTGGTCATAACTTTCCTTCCAAGGAGTAAGCATCTTTTAATTTCATGGCTGCAATCACCATCTGCAGTGATCTGGGAGCCCAGAAACATAAACTCAGCCACTGTTTCACCATCTATTTTGATGAGGTGATGGGACCAGATGCCATGATCTTAGTTTTCTGAATGTTGAGCTTTAAGCCAAGTTTTTCACTCTCCTCTTTCACTTTCATTTAGAGGCCCTTTAGTTCTTCTTTGCTTTCTGTCACAGGCAAGCAAATACATAATAAATGCTTGTGTATGAGGACACATTTCTTCTGGTAAGACTACCCATGCTCAAACTTTATGGTAGATGATTTTATCTATTGAAAAGAACCTAAGAATTGCACATGATTAAACTGGTTTAGGTCATTTCACAGCAATAGATATAGGAATTTTGTAAACCTTAAGTAAAACTAGCAACAATTAAAATAATTTACCTAATGATCAAAATATCTAAGGCTACATTACAGAAAGCATAATTCATACAGCAAAATATAAATTAAAAATAAAGAAATCACACACAAAAAGCAAAATATATAAAATTTAGACACAGTAAGACATAATGCTAAGTAGTTATAAAAAACTGGGTATTTTGTATGTGTTGTTTAAATCCATATTGTATATATGAAATTTGCTAAAAGGATACATTTTAAAATAAATCTGCTTAACACACACACATGCAAAGATAACTATGCAGAGGTAATGGATGAGTTATTTAGCTCAACTATGGTGATCTTTTCACAATGTGTGAATATATCAAGATGTATTAAGATGTGTGATATTAATATATCAAGATGTGAATATATCAAGGTGTTGTACACCTTAAATATGCACTATTTTTATATGTCAAAGATTTCAATAGAGGTGTTAAAAATGTTATCTGTTCTGGCAATTTCAAGTGCATTTTCCTATTAAGTCTTTATTAGTCTGAAAGTATCATACAAAGTTATATAAATAAAATAGGCATTGTGATACTTACTAGAGAAAAAAGTTTACATATAAGTTAAACTATATATGAGTGAAAGAAAAGCTAAGGAAGCAATAGAAACGTAGAATTTTATGTAGGAATGAAAGAAAGTATAACCACAAAATATAATTTTACATGAAAAATCATAGTCAATAGATAAAATATAATGTTATGAACTTGTCAGGCCAATACTATACTAGAACAATGTCTCAAAAATGTGTACAATTAGGTGGTTGGTGCCATGACTATTATGCTTTGTTCATTAACTGGGCTAATTTTCTCTTTAAACTTGATTGTTGGGTTAGAGAATATTTAGAATATTTTCGTTAATAAATTTTATTAACCTCATTCTACAGCTAATTGAGTACCAGTTTTAGAAACAGTAACAAATTAGTACATACAAAGAAAAAAAGGTGAGGGAAGAATAATCATATTCATCCAGTAATGAATGATTTTTCCTCTTACTAATGAGACTGTATACATATTTTTTCCCCGTAAAGTGTTTAAATTGTCTGAATTGCAATCTAATTTAAATAAGAAGTCTAGTATGAAACATATCTTCAATCTCCCTGAATATCAAATTGGCTATTAAATAATAAAGTATGAATGGGAAGAGATGGGTAATGGGAATATATCTTACAACATTTCTATTCACATACAGTCATTCTTAAGTTTCCAAATGTCTAATATGTATGAAGAATTCTATGATCATTTGGGTGCTAGAGAAAAGTTAAGGATTTCATTAACTAGCCAGGTAGAAGAGAGATATACATAAATATACACGGTGTGGTATATGTATTCATTCTGTAGAACATATATATTGAGCATTTATTGAAAATTTTGTTTCACAAAAGAGGTAGAGAGAGTGATATGAGGGTTTATATCTCTCTGTATTTTTCAAAAAAACTTTATTTCACAAGGGGAAATACCAAAGAATATTCAAATAAACCTTAAAATATTTTACCACGTTTAAGTGTATTCCAGAAACTTAATTTCTTTGATATGTATTGTCTAAGATAAACTGTTTATATTCTTTACTATTTATTGAAAATTCATTGAATAATCAAAGAAAAATGATACAAAATATTATTCAAACTGTAAAATAGAGTAATACTGATTTGTTTGTTCTAAAGAACTACCTTTTTCAAGAGATCACCAATTTCCTAAAAGGTTGCAAAGTGAATTGTATCTGTAATAAACTTCTGACTCAGGAGAGGAAGATAACATGAAAGTGTGTGAAAGTAGTCCAGTTTTCCTATCAAAGATTTTACAATTTATACTTATATGGAGAGAACAAATTATTAAATGGTAACATGTTAACAATAATTTCATAATATCATTTGAGTCAAAGAATACTGTCTTTTAAATTTTTTAAAGAATAATTTAGAGGCTGTTACATAACAGCTGAGAGTCAAGATTATGTCCTGAGTAAAAATGGAAAATCTAAATTACAGCATGTTTTTCTGTAATATATCTCCTTAAAAGATTTTCTTAGTGTTAAAAAAGATATTTTAATATATCTATCACTGCAAACAAGCTAAATTTTCAATAGCTTTGATCCTACTGAGTATAAATATTATAGATTATATCTAAAATCTTCTATCAAGTTTTTGAATTTATTATCCATGTAATATTTATGATGAGCTTTAAGAAAACTCTAATCCTTTAGGATGATGGACAGCAGAATTGCGGGGGAAAAACAATGACACTGTTCAGGGACCTGGGTTTCATTCCATCCTCTGTCATATTCTGGCTCTGTGATCTTGAGCAATAATTTTGACTCCTGAGACATATTTTGGAGTTAATAAGAAGTTAATAATAAAGTACAGTGGGCTTTCCTGGTAGCTCAGATGGTAAAGCCTGCAGTATGGGAGACCCAGGTTCGATCCCTGGGTTGGGAAGATCCCCTGGAGAAGGAATGGCAACCCACTCCAGTCCTCTCCCCTGGAAAATTCCATGGACTGAGGAGCCTGGTGGGCTACAGTCCATGGGGTCACAAAGAGTCGAACACGACTGAGTGACTTCACTTCACTTCAAGTAAATGTTTTGCACATGTAGTGAAAAATGAAGTTTGACTACATATGATGACAAATATCTGCAAATTGGCTTTTTAAAAACTTGGGACTATCTGTTTGGCTCCAGGAGACAGTTAATTTTTTTTTAATAAAACTTAGTCAAACTGTAATGTGAAACCAACAAACGAAAGGTTTTTCTTCATTTTTAACAAAATACAGTAATCTCTGACGTATCAGTTGAGCTTTTTCCCCCAGAAGCACAAGGATACAATGATGCTTAACAACACAAATTAATGAATTTTTTTGTTGTTGTTGTTTTTTTTTAAAGAGGAAGAGCTCAAAACCACAGGAAATCACTACTCTTAGGGATAAAAAGGTCTTGTTATGCCAAGAAGTTTGCAAAACCAACAGCAATTTAATGACAAATTCTGTGCTTGGAGAGAAAGAATGAATTATTGGCAAAATACCTATATATGATGACATTTTTGGTGCTTTGTAATATAACAGAGATAGAAAAGCAATTACTATCACTCTTCTTGAGGCAGTAATAGAGCCTGCAAAAAGGTGCATTGTACTCGGTGCCAACAGCAAAACAGCCACACGTGGAGCAATTAAGGCTGAGATCTCCATCATATTTTGAAATTGGAGTGGCCGCCTCCTCAATCGTAACCCACACATTCCAAAATCGTGAATGCTATATAGTCACAGACTTATCTAGGTAAAAGGCTTAACATAATTTGTTGCCCATAATTTTTCAGGTTGACTTTGATCTTAATATCTAGAATGATTTGGTACAGATACCAACATTTTTGCATTCCTGATAGCATAATATTGAATCTTGGGATTGTCTGGCATATACTTCAAGTTATTGTTTAGTTAAATATGAATAGCTTTGTGAAAGACAGTAAACAATATGCTTCTTGAGCAAAAAAAAAATTATAATTATATTTTATTATGTTGGAGAATACAAACGCTAAAGGTTTCATAATTGCTCATCGCTGATTAAGCAACATGGAAAAACACTTTGAAAATATTTTGGTAACCTCTGCAGGTGAAAGTAATTGCTATCAAGTTAAATATAGTGCTTTCCTGGAAGACAGGAAACCATGATAATACCCCCAAAGACTAATTTTTGAAAAAAAAAAAAAATCACATAAAACCCAATATTTTCAATACAATAGAAGGATTTGTAACTAATATTACTAACTACTCAATTTCCTTTCGTTAGTATTTTTAATAGTAGCCTTACCAAAACTAGTGATGACAGTGGCATGGTCTAGGGTAGGAACAGTGAATAAATGGAAATAAATGCTTAGATTTGAAATATATTTAGGAAGTGGATTATTGAATGTGAGAAGATGAAAGAGAAATATCAAAGAGGCACCAGGTATCTGCTTAGAAAGCAGGGTGAATGATGCTATAGGAAACTCACAAAGAGAGGCAAGAGGAAGCTGCAGACTGAGGACCACAGTTCCCACTCATTGTAAATGGCTGAAGGTTATTAAGAATGAAGAAGTCAAAGAATTAAGATTTTTAAGCTTTCGGCGGGTCATAGACATTTCTCAGAAATGTCAAAAGCTGCAGAGTAATGCAACTAATTTCTTCTTGTCTCCAGTGAATTAGAGAAGGAACTGAAAAGCTGGTGGTATAGCCAGGCAACCCAGATAAATAGGTCTTAGACTCTGAATGATCTAATAGCATGATTCGGGATCCCATCTGCCATACTTCCCATTGGTGGAGTTTAGGACAATAAGAATATTTCTTTAAGAAGGCTAGGAATCAGAGGAAACATATTTGAAGGGGTTGAGGATGTAGCTGTTTTTGTTCCACTATTCAGCCCAGTTCCAGAGGGAACAACAGAGACTTTTTTAGAAGGATGAAAGCAATGGGAACTTGCCTGAGACAAAATAAAGCACAAAGCAATATATAGAGAGCAGAATACGGAGAGGAGGGTTCAAAAATGCTTACATTTGAATCAGAACAGAGGTAAAGTTGGGACGCATGGAAGAGTGGTACTCAAGATGTTTAAGTTATTAGTGCTTCCCCTGTGGCTCAGCAGGTAAAGAATCCGCCTGCAATTCAGGAGATACAGGAGATGCGGGTTGGATCCCTGGGTCAGGAAGATTCCCTGGAGGAGGGCATAGCAACCCACTCCAGTGTTCCTGTCTGGATAATCCCATGGACAGAGGAACTTGGCAGGCTATAGTCCAAAGGGTCACGGAAAGTTGGACACAATTGAGTGACTAAACACATACACAGAGTTCCCAAACTCCTTATATCTTTCAGTTACCACTTATCTTTGCTCCATCAAACTAACGTGTATGTGTGCAAAAGAAATGTCAGTTTTACCCTTTTCAGCCTGTAAAATACATGCACAAGTGGTCATGTTCATCAACGTTTCTCTCAGCACAGGTTTTGGCACATAGTAAACCTATACAAAAAGCTGTGAGATCTAGATTTGTTTTCCTGTTGGCGCTTAAATTAAAGTAGACCTTAATATGTATAGCATTCATCCATGGAGTGTCTATATTGGATTGTGTACACAGACAGGAAAAGACACTGAAAGGTTTATTCCACTTATTTTCTTTATTTTAGTTTTTATTCAAATATTTTTTCTTAAATTAACATATATAGGTCAATAATTTCAATAAAGGTGAGGCTATCTGTTTTGCTTACTAATATTAATAGATGCCTTGAACCTAGATGGGTACCTGGCATATATTAGACATTTTTGATATTTGTTAAATTATGGAACCCACCAACATTACCTAAAAACAACAAAAACATCTTCACCACATGTTCTTCGCTGACTAAACTTTGTAGTAACGATTTAACATTCCCAATAGATCTACTACTTCAGCCACATTAAAGGGAACCAAGATGTGTGCTATAATAGCAACTTGTCATATTTTCCATGTAAAATATCTAAGAGTAACATAAAGATATAGTAGAAACATTATGCTCAAAGAGGTTAAAGTAATAGCCTGAGAAATATAATAAAAGATTTGTAATGAGGTCACAGCTCCTGAGTAATGTACACAATAATAGTATAAACTATTTGTGTACTCATTTTTAAATGCAAGTCTAACTTCAACCTCAGGGAGTAATTTTATTTCCTATTTAATTTCAGGTGTTGTAACTGCCTTAAGGTTGTTATAAATTATGCACAGCACTATATAGAAATGAAAGTTGCACTTTCTATTCTTTACCAAGTACAAATTTTGTTTTAAATTAAACATGCTAAAAAAAAATTAAACATGCTGTAGATTTATAGTTCGATTCACAGTCTTGTGGTTACATTATACAAATCAAGGGAGAATTTCAAAGGATATCTTCGAAAAATGCCAGATTTTTCAGTAGATTATCAAGAATTCTATTAGTGCATTTAAAATTCATAGAATACATAAAATATAATTAAAAGTCTATTCTTGATCTGAAATTATAGATAAGTTCCCTTTCTTTAAGCTAAATCTTCAGTAGTGGCAAGTTTGTCTTTTAATACCCATATGCCATCCTCATTTCTCTTTTATCTCACATAGGAACAGAGCTTGAAAATATCATATCATTTCCATTTCTCTTTTGTCCTGCATAGCAAGGGAACAAGGGAATAAGCTACAGTTTTCCTTCCCTATGATATGTTTTTTTTTTAATGAAATTATTTGACAAAGATATACTATTCTATAACAATTTGTTTTCTCTTTTAATCTCTGAAATTTGGTTAGAAAATTAATTTGCCTCAACATGGTTATCATGTAACTGCACTATTATACTTAAGGGAAGCTTCTTAGATTAATATCTGATCAAGCCTTTATGTTTCTTTTTCTGCAGAATTTCTAAGCAAGACACTTTACTATAATATCTAATGAGATATTTTTCAATTAAGTATAACAGTGAAATAAGTTTTTTGTTTTAATTACACTAACAAATTGTATTTATTAAACACAGGCTTTCATCTTTAGTATTAGTTGCTAAGTCACATCTGACTCTTTGAAACCCTGTGAACTGTAGTCTGCCAGGCTCCTGCCTTGGAATTCTCCAGGCAAGAAAACTGTAGTGGGTTGCCATTCCCTTCTCCAGGGGATCTTCCAGACCCAGAGAACGAACCTGGATCTCATGCACTGTGGGTGGATTCTTTACTGTCTGAGTTTTTGAGACAACTGACCACTCCATCTACAAGGAAACATTCTCTCTCGAATTTTCTGGCAATTTACTTCGCTGCTTCTCTTTCTATCCTTCTGGTAACTACTTTCCAATACTAATCACATCATCCTCTGTATTCTTTGCCGCCCTTAAGCTCAGTTCTGAGCCCTCAAACTGACTCATTTCTGAACACCTTGGGATAACCTCAAAACTACAGCATCACTGGAACTTTTCCTCTGCTTCCCGTCCTTATTTATCTAGCCTTTCCCTACTGTGGAAAGTGCTGAATACTACAAAAATCATTTTCTAGTTCTGGAAGTCAAATTTTAAGATATCCCTTTTTAATACTCAAATTTTGACATTCAAATTTTAAGAATTCTCTTTTGCTAAAGGCTTATTACCCCCTTAGTAAATGCTTTTCTTATTCTTTCAATTTTCCCCCCAAGTGTACATGTCACATCCATTCTCTTCTATCTCCACTACCATCACCAACATGTCTCATCTAAACTAGTGAAATAGCTTCCTAACATGTTTCCCTAGCCCATTCATGAGCCAAAGAGTTAATTCCCCACACAGCGACCATGGTAGCATGTTCATAATATAAACCAACTAATTTCACTTCTTTAAAAAAATAAATAAATAAATAATCAACAACAACAAAAAAGAAAACTTCAGTGACTCCTTGTTTTCACAATGAAACACAAATGCCTTGACCAGGTTTATACCACCCATCATGATGGTCTCTAACTTCCTGTCCAATTTCATTTGATAATATAGCCCTTATCTCCCTTTCCATCATATTATACCTTCTCTAACTTCCTCTCAATTTCTCACAAAAAAGAAATCCTTTTTCTCCTCAGGAATTCTAACCTTATACTTCAATTCCTGCATAAGGTTACTTTAATCTCACGTAGACTTCAACTCATATGTCATATTTCAGAAGGGCCTTTAATAATCATCTTTCACAAACTAATCTTTATTAACTTAATAGTAGTTAGTAATCAGGAATTGTTTTATTTTTATGTACACACAGTCAGTTTTCCCTTTCTTGAATGCAGATTGAATATGTCATGGGTAATAAAGGTCTTCTTCAAATATATATATATATTTTTAGCCACTAGCATGCTGCTGCTGCTTCTAAGTCACTTCAGTCGTGTCCAACTCTGTGTGACCCCATAGACGGCAGCCTGTCCCAGGCTCCCCCGTCCCTGGGATTCTCCAGGCAAGAACACTGGAGTGGGTTGCCATTTCCTTCTCCAATGCATGAAAGTGAAAAATGAAAGTGAAGTCGCTCAGTCGTGTCCAACTCCCAGCGACCCCATGGACTACAGCCCACCAGGCTCCTCCGTCCATGGGATTCTCCAGGCAAGAGTACTGGAGTCAGGTGCCATTACCTTCTCCGAGCCACTAGCATAGTACTAGTCTATTGCAGGCACTATGTAAATACTGAATGAATGAACAAATAAATATATGAATTAATAAACAAACATAAAAGTCATGTTTCCACATATCACTGGAGGAAGTGACCTCTATTTAAGTCTTTATCATATGGAGAAGTTATGTATTAATGCAATGGGGAAAAAAAGAACACAAATAGAGCTACTCTATTTGCATGGACTGATCTTATTTTAAATCTCATAAATTACCTTCTTTCAAATCTGCTCACAGTCTGTGAAAGACCTTTTCCTCCAAAAATTCATAATATTATGTTGCTTAGAGCAAAAATGACTTTAGTAGAAAGTCAGAGCTATACCTTCATAACAAAGATACAGACCATCTTACAAGCGCTGATGGAGTGGTGTTTCTTTCTTTTTTTTTTTAAGGCAACTTGTATCATCTGAGAAAGATGCCTTCTAAGCAAAGTTCTTTGCTTGGCCTCTGCAAGTGTATGTTACTATAACATCTGATCCCAGGAATGAAGAAGATTTCAAGATTATTTGACATCCACAAGTTCAATGATACAGAAAAGGCAGGTGTTGCTAATGAAGGAATAGGACAGCATTTGCCAACTCCTCCAGATGCTTCTCCTTATAGCCAGATGAAGCCTCACAGTACGTTTTATTTTGTCCAGATGCTACACGTTTAAAGTTTTGGCAAAACAAGGGTAAACTAGGTCTATGATCCAGATAAAGTTGGCGTTCTCTCTGCCTTTAATGTCCATATCAGTTTATCAAAAATGAGCTCCAAATTGAAAACTATTTCATTGACCCAATTCACTTAAATAGTACATGACTTAAGGCTCTTTTCTGATTAACTATAGCACATCAGTCACAGTACAGATAAACAGACATATTAAATAAAACAGTTTATGCTGAATTGCTACACATGTACACAGGAGTTACTGTCACTAAAATATTTAGATTTAACATTTTGATCTTTTTCAGACTTTTTAAAAATCAAAATTTACTTATCTTTTTTTTTTTAACCTCAAGTTATGCATCTTCTATCATCAATTTATGTCTGGAATCTCCCTATACTCATCTCATAAATGTTCTATTTTCTCTCATGGTGGGAAAGCATAACCATTCAAGTCATGTAAACATATGTGCAAAACTGGGTTTTGGAACTAACCTGATACACTTGGACTAAGTATGTAGATTTGACTTCCAGTCTTAACTGGAGACTTACTAGAGCTAATAACCATCTTATTATACAACTTTTAAATGATTAAATGATATAATATGTAAAAAATGTTTTATAAAGTGCCTCCTAGTATTATTTAAAAACAGTACATTACATATATTGTGACATTAAACAAATGTCAAATCTTTTTATTCTCTTTTTTATTTTCTTTTTTTTTTTTCAAATCTTTTTAAAGAAAAATACATTGAACTAAATTAAGCAGTGCTTCTATGCATACCTCACATTTGGAATGACTGTTTAAATGTTTTGTCTGTATGAACAGAAAATACCATATCCATGTGTAAAAAGGATGTAATAAAAATTGAATTTTGACTGAATAGAAGGAATCCTATTAAAAAAATAGTTAAAGTTATTGAAACAAAGTAATGAACAAAAATAGGAGCCTGAGTCTCATAAAAAACCTCAGGACCGTTGAGGAGGGACAAGGGCTATATAACATGTACTCTAAATCATTAAACTGTTGGAGTCCCCATCCTTTTTTTCCCATTTACTTATATTTTTGCATCTCACAATTCATATGGAAAAAAATTAAAGACATAATTCATGCTCAGGTAGGGTATCTAAAAATGTACATGTATTGATGAGAATTTATAGTGAACCATTAAATGCCAATAAAGAAAATAAGCCTTTACATAAAATATGCAGGTATTACATTTTTTCATAAACAGTTTTTGAGGGTTACAGTCAAATTAAGTCTTACATTTCTTCTGTTAATATATTTGCATTATTAATTCAGTATTACAGTTAATTGTTGAAATCACTTAAAAATAAAAATATACATAAACCTAATTTATGCTTAATGGGCCTATGATATTTCCAATTTAGATTTATTTCATCCCTGTCCCACCAGTACCTTCCATACAACAAATGCAACCTCCGTTTGCTTCATAGCCAGGAAAAAATGAACCTGGGCCAGCCTATCGGAGAGCTAAGGTGCTTCTGGTGAAGAGACTTTTTTTTTTTAAGATAAAATTATCTTCATTATGCTAACTAATTCAGGGCTAGTTTGTAGCAGGAGTATCAACTTTGGATTTGTTACCAAAAGGGACAAATTTATGTAACATTTGGCTAAACCAATTCTCATCATTTTCAATTTTCCTGGGCTCAATTAGTTTATGTGCCATGAATTCAACTTTGGAATGTATGTTTTTAAATCAGGACAAACTGTTCAGAATGTCCCAACTAACCAGAGCAGTTACTTAAACTTCAACAAGCAAATTCAAGCTCTGGAAAAGAGAAAGATAAAAGACAAAGAAAGATAACAGACATTGTTTTCACCTGCATATGAAAAAGGTGGTATAGTAACATCATTTGCTCTACAGAACTTCAAGACTTCCCAAAAAATCAGGTTAAAAAAAAACTGATTCTATGTAAGTTATTCTTCTATCTGCAAATCTTACTGTTTATAGTCTAAAATATTCAGTGAAGAGTTAAAACATTGGTTCTGCAGAATATTCATGGAAGCTATTGTATTTTAATTGAACGGTATGAAACTGTCATTACATAGGTCAAAAATGTCAAACAGTAGTTTCATGTTTCAAATGTGATAATTTTATCTTTACCAGTTTATATAATCTGTATCACTTTTCTGCTGAGCTTGCATCATTAAGTCAGTGGTCTCCAAATTTTGCTGCACATTGGAATCACCTGGGAAGCTTTGTAACCTACTAATGCTTGATTTCCATCCCTAAACATTCAATTTAATTGATATGCAGTGTGACCTGGGCATCAAAATTTTAAAAATCTTCTCTTCTAATGTTCAACAGTGGCAATGTTTGAGAATCAGTCTGCTACATTGTTGGTTTTCAATCTTTGATTAAAATTAATGCAAGAAGCTATTTAAAATTCAAGATTAATTAACTCTATTCTGAAATTCTGGTTCAGAAACTCTAAGGTTGTCTTCTTGAACTGAACCCTAGAAAATCAGATAGTCCAACTACCATTTTTGTAGGTGTTTTGTAGAAACATCTAGATCTGTGTTTTGGACTCTGGATGTACTCAAGTTCATCCGATTAAATCAATGAATTGATAGAATTAATACAGAACTCCTGATTGTGAGGCCAGTGCCCCAATTAAAAATTTCCACACATAGTTCTAATATGCTGCCAGAGATGATATACTGCTGGTTTGCAATTTCAGTTAAATATAGTTATAAAAGTCACAACTAAAAACAGAAACAGTAGTCTGAGCTCTGCAATTCAATTGGTAATCATATAACTTGGGACAATACACTGAAAAATAGCATATGGATTGAATAACAGCAGAAACCTCATGGTTCTAACTGTTATAACAACTGAATGAGGAAAAAATTAAAAGTCTTAAGCATGATATGAAAGTGTTTATTATTCTTTAGAAAACAGCAACAACAACAGAAAATGTAGGCAAGACATTATATTTCCTGTAGCCAAATTCCTATCTACGCTGTTCTTACTCTTACCCACTTGGATAAAGCTCCAGAGTCAGACTCCATCAATATTCACAGACAACAATGAAATTATAATTTTTTTTACAAAAACTTCTTCCCTCTGTCTTCAGGACATCAGTGTATTGGTTTTTCTGTTACCTTACTAGATGTCTTTTTCTCACTGTGAAATGCTCCAGAGGTTAGTCTTCAGAATTCTCTTCCTTATCATCAGTCATTCTCCATGGAAATTATCTCATCCTCTTCTACAACTTTAAATATTATTTCTGTGTCAGCACCTCTGAACATTATTGCTAGCAGCAGACACACAGTCATTACTCAATCATATCCAATCTAGAACTGCTCCTCACTTTCCTAATCCCCATTTAGCACCACCCACCACACAGCCAACTCTCTTTCCAGAGCCTCTCAAGAGTCCCCAGAAGTATGCCCTCCCTTTCTGCAGCAAGCTACATAAAATTTTGATTGGCTTCACATGTCTTTCTAGAGCTAATTATCTTTCTTTCATGGTCTTGCACAGCAGGATAACCAAGTAGTGAGGTGCATGCATGCTCAGGCATGTCAGACTCTGACCTCTATGGACTTTAGCCCACAGGCTCCTCTGTCCATGGAATTTTCCAGGCAAGAATACTGGAGTGGGTTGCCATTTCCTACTCCAAGGTATCTTCCAGACCCAGAAATCAAGCCCGTGTCTCTGGTATCTCCTGCTCAGTGGTAAAGAATCTGCCTGCCAATACAGCATATCCAAAATAGCCTGTATATCCATAAGATGGATCCTCTTGTGGAGATTTTTATTTGCTTTTAAAATGTTGCTTCCTTTTGATCACTGTTTTTTTTTTATTCGTTAATTCTGTATATTCAAAACATGTATTCACTTAAAATTTTTTTTGAGATAAAATAATTTTCTTTCCAAAATTCTTTTGCCTTGGCATCTATTTAGGTCTAGAAATGCCATACAATAGAAATCAATGAAATAAACATAAAAATTATCTCATAAGTGAATAGTTCCTATTCTTTCTATATTTTAAAGAATCTTTAAAAATATTGCATAAAATATAAATTATCCTACAACCATATGGAATCTCACTGGAAACACCTATTTTGCTATTGCATAGTGGGTAACAGACTATATATGTAATAGATAGGACTGGAAAGTGAAACATGTGATTGGGTTAAATGAAATTTCTGCCCT
Source organism: Cervus elaphus (assembly GCF_910594005.1). Classification (NCBI taxonomy): domain Eukaryota; kingdom Metazoa; phylum Chordata; class Mammalia; order Artiodactyla; family Cervidae; genus Cervus; species Cervus elaphus. Next base: position 16,353,845 of record NC_057833.1, on the reverse strand, counting down.
TACAGCAGCTGCCATTATAACTCCAAACAGCTTGCTATAGGTAGACATTGATAGTTCAACTAATTAAAAACAGGTGGACTATTTGAACAGGAAGCTCTGCCATTCCTAGGTTAGGCTGTTAATGATAATAAGATCATTCACAACAGCAGGTGTTTAAAATGCCATTTATGTGTGTGGAAAGAGATGTGTTGGGTATAAAAAGTTATTTTTAATCTGTTCAGGATTTTTTTCTCAATTTAGGAAATTAGGTTCTGTTTAAATATGATCTAAAGGTGGTATTTCTTCTGAAATTCAACTGATTACATAATTCTTTAGCATAGAGATTCATAAATGGACATGGTCACATATTTTGATAATATATAAACTGTTTATTTTTACAGTTGTGTACTTAATCTAGGTCCTTAAAATACAACACAGTAAGCAGTTATCTTTCTTATACTTTGGCTCAAAATACACTATAATCAGTAAGGTAGGCATAAAACCCAACCTTTTTTGTGCATGTGTGCGCCATTTTACTGAGTCAAGGAAATGGACAAGGAGTATATGTAATTGTGTAAAATTAGTTGTTGCTTACATTTTGACATAACTAGTAATTTACATTTTTAATGAAAAGATACAGGCTGTTACTAGGTACACTATTTTCACTTATGCAAAGTAACATGCCAATTGTGAAAGTTAAAATGAATTGCCTTCTGTGTTTGAATGACCTTGCTTAAGCCTTTTATGTGCGACAAGATTCTTTTTACTATTACTTTTGTTAAGTGAATAAATATCCACAACTTGGGAGTAAAGCAAGCAGATGACAGCATGTCCTCTCAAGTCATTGTTTAATAGGTTCACTCTAGAATTATTTAATTATCTAGGAGAGTGCACCTGTGTTTTATTTTGCTATTTACTATTCTACTAGATCCCTGAAACTGTGAAATTAAATGTTAACTTACAGGTTTCTGTCAGGTGGAAAAGATAAGCCTAAAGGACTCAGGGTTTCACTTTTAAGGCTTATAGGACATTTGAAAATTTTATTTCTATTATCAAATACTTTTCAAGAATCCTTTGATGATATAAATCTCTCTTCCTTGAATTAACATTTGAATCAGTATTACCATTTTATTGGTTCACTTATTGATGAATGAGGTTAATAAAATTGTTTAAACATGCTATTTTATACTTATGTAAGTAGTCTTGCTTTTAACTCTAGACTATTACAGTTCAACAGTTTAGTAAATTCTGTGGAGTAGACTTGTCTGCCAGAAGTGATTACACTGAGTTACCTGAGAACAGTACTTGATGGCTTATCTCATCCTGGCTCCCAGAGTAATTCCCAAGGGGCAGTAGGACTCAAGTCCTTGACTCTCTGTTTCTGTTATTTTTCCTCATTTTGTGTTGTTTTACATTTTGTTTCCAGTTCTAGTCCAAGTTTCATTATAGTTTTGATTGTTTAGGATTGAAAAATTATTCCTATCTGGTGGCAGCACAAATTAGGATTCTGCTTTTATGAGCTGATTACTTAGTGGTCTGGTCTGCATTGAATGAATGATGGATGTATGTTATCTCTTGGGTGAGAGCTACTAGAGAATCCTGCTTAATGCTCTTTTAAAATTGCTTTTCTATTTGCGAGAACAAATCGATTGGGAAAAAATCCCATGCCTCCTGGAAGGGAAAATATGTCTTTGAAAATTGGATCAAGGAGTTATATTTCTGTAATTCCGATCTGCTATGGAGGTTTTAAAATGTAATGTCTTAAGTCCTGTGTCCCTATGTCTGAATTGATATGAGCCTTTATCATTTTATCTTGTGACTTGAAACATTATCCTAATCTGAGTAATTATTACTAAATTAGATTATAAAGGCTCAAATTCAAGTGGTTTTGTATTAATTGGTTTGTAAACAATAGAGGTGGTATAGGTCTAATAATACAAAAAAGTTGAAAATAAACTGATTTGGAGATATTTTAATTTAAAAATATTAAATTTTAATATTTAACACTTTTACAGTATAAGATGTAAAAAATTACTTTCTTAGAAATTTTTAACCTCAAGAACTTGTTTATATGCAAATGCAAGTTCAAGAAAATCTCCTGAAAGCCCAGGACATATTAATAATTTTGATTTTAGAAAACATTTTTTTCCTTATGTTTATCAGTGTGGAATATGTAAATAAAGTTTATAGTATGTATGATGGTGAAAATGTAGAAGTACATGTTCAATAATATTGAGTCATTATTCTGCAAAATGTCTTTTTAATAGTAATTATAGTTCATAGTATGTTTCCTAGAAAATTTCTAGGATCACTCCTTAGTTAATTTAAAAATTTGGACAAAAATTAATAGGTAATCTTTTTTTTCTTTTTTATTGAGTTAGAACTGTACAATGTTATATAAGAAACAGGGGCACAATATAGTGATCCATAATTTTTAAAAGTTATACTGCATTTATAGTTGATGCTGTGAAAGTGCTGCACTCAATATGCCAGCAAATTTGGAAAACTCAGCAGTGGCCACAGGACTGGAAAAGGTCAGTTTTCATTACAATCCCAAAGAAAGGCAATGCCAAAGAATGTTCAAACTACCACATAATTGAACTCATCTCACAAACTAGCAAAGTAATTCTCAAAATTATCGAAGTCAGGCGTCAAGAGTACGTGAACCGTGACATTCCAGATGTTCAAGCTGGATGTTCAAGATGTTCAGATGGATTTAGAAAAGGCAGAGGAATCAGAGTTCAAATTGCCAACATCTGTTGCAACATCAAAAAAGCAAGAGAGTTCCAGAAAAACATCTATTTCTGCTTTATTGAATATACCAAAGCCTTGGACAGTGTGGATCACAACAAACTGTGGAAAATTCTGAAAGAGATGGGAATACTAGACAACCTGACCTGCCTCCTGAGAAATCTCTATGCAGGTCAAGAAGCAAGAGTTAGAATTGGACATAGAACAACAGGCTGGTTCCAAATCAGGAAAGGACTATATCAAGGCTGTATATTGTCACCATGCTTATTTAACTTATATGCAGAGTACATCATGAGAAATGCTGGACTGCATGAAGCACAAGCTGGAACCAAGATTGCCAGGAGAAACATCAATAACCTCAGGTATGCAGATGACACCACCCTAATGGCAGACAGTGAGGAACTAAAGATCCTTTTGATGAAAGTGAAAGAGGAGAGTGAAAAAGTTGGCTTAAAACTTAACATTCAGAAAACCAGGATCATGGCATCCGGTCCCATCACTTCATGGTAAATAGATGGGGTAACAGTGGAAACAGTGAAAGAGTTGTTTTTTTTGGGGGGGGGGGATCAAAATCACTGCAGATGGTGACCGCAGTCTTGAAATTAAAAGATGCTTGCTCCTTGGGAGGAAAGTTATGACCAACCTAAACAGCATATTAAAAAGCAGAAATATTACTTTACCACGAAGGTCCATTTAGTCAAGGCTATGGATTTTCCAGTAGTCATGTGTAGACGTGAGAGTTGGACTATAGAGAAAGCTGAGCACCGAAGAATTGATGCTTTTGAACTGTGGTGTTAGAGAAGACTCTTGAGAGTCCCTTGGATAGCAAGGAGATCTAACCAGTCCATCCTAAAGGAAATCAGTCCTGAATATTCATTGGAAGGACTGATGTTGAAGCTGACACTCCCAATACTTTGGCCACCTGGTGCAAAGAACTAACTCATTAGAAACTCTGTGGAGATTCCTTAAAAAACTGGAAATAGAACTGCCATCTGAACCAGCAATCCCGCTGCTGGGCATACACACTGAGGAAACCAGAATTGAAAGAGATCCATGTACCCCAATGTTCTTCTCAGCACTGTTTATAATAGCCAGGACATGGAAGCAACCTAGATGCCCATCAGTAGACGAATGGATAAGAAAGCTGTGGTACATATACACAATGGAATATGACTCAGCCATTAAAAAGAATACATTTGAATTGGTTCTAATGAGGTGGATGAAATTGGAGCCTACTATACAGAGTGAAGTAAGCCAGAAAGAAAAACACCAATACAGTACACTAATGCATAAATATAGAATTTAGAAATATGGTAACGATAACCCTGTATGCAAGAGAGCAAGAGAGACGCAGATGTATTGAACAGTCTTTTGGACTCTGTGGGAGAGGGTGAGGGTGGGATGATTTTGGAGAATGGCATTGAAACATGTAAATTATCATATGTGAAACGAATCGCCAGTCCAGGTTCGATGCATGATACAGGATGCTCAGGGCTGGTGCACTGGGATGACCCAGAGAGGTGGGATGGGGAGGGAGGTGGGAGGGGGATTCAGGATGGGGAACACATGTACGCCCATGGCAAATTCAAGTCAATGTATGGCAAAACCAATACAATGTTGTAAAGTAAAATAAATAAATTAATTAATTAAAAAGAAAAAAAAAAAAAAAGAAAGAAAAGACCCTGAAGCTGGGAAAGACTGAAAGTGGGAGGAGAGGGGGACAACAGAGATTGAGATTGTTGGATGGCATCACCGACTTAATGGACATGAGTTTTAGGAAACTCCAAGATTTGGTGATGGACAGAGAAACCTGGCATGGTATGGTCCTTGGGGTCACAAAGAGTCGTACACCACTGAGTGACTGAACTGAATTGATAGTTATTATAACATATTGACTCTATTCCCTTTGCTTTACAGTATACCCTTGAACTTATTTTAGACATAATAATTTGTACCTCTTAATTCCTTACCCCTGTTCTGTCCCTCCCTCCATCCCTCTAGCACTAGTAACCCCTAATTTGTTCTCTATATCTGTGAGTCTGCTTCTTATTTGTTATAATCGTTATTTTGCTGTATTTTTTTTTAGATTTCACATATCAGTTCAGTTCAGTCGCTCAGTCGTGTCCAACTCTTTGCAACCCCATGAATCGCAGCACGCGAGGCCTCCCTGTCCATCACCAACTCCCGGAGTTTTCTTAAACTCATGTTCATCAAGTTGGTGATGTGATCTAGCCATCTCATCCCCTGTTGTCCCCTTCTCCTCCTGCCCCCAATCCTTCCCAGTATCAGGGTCTTTTCCAGTGAGTCAACTCTTCGTATGAGGTGGCCAAAGTATTGGAGTTTCGGATTCAGCATCAGTCCTTCCAATGAACACCCAGGACTGATCTCCTTTAGGATGGACTGGTTGGATCTCCTTGCAGTCCAAGGGACTCTCAAGAGACTTCTCCAACACTACAGTTCAACAGCATCAGTTTTTCAATGCTCAGCTTTCTTCACCGTCCAACTCTCACATCCATACATGACCACTGGAAAAACCATAGCCTTGACTAGACGGACCTTTGTTGGCAAAGTAATGTCTCTGCTTTTTAATATGCTATCTAGGTTGGAAGTTATATTATACAATATTTATCTTTCTCTGTATGACTTATTTCACTTTGCACAATGCCCTCAAAATCCATTCATGTTGCTGGAAATGGCAAGATTTCATTCTTTATGGCTCAGTAGTATTCTATTGTAGTATATACCACATCTTCTTTATCAATTCATCTGTTGATGACATTTAGAATGCTTCCACACCTTGGCAACTCTTAAATCATGTTGCTGTGACTACCAGATTTGGAAGATACATTGGAAGAGGGCATGGCAAACCACTCCATTACTCTTGCCTGGAAAATTCCATGAACAGAGGAGCCTCGTGCACTTACAGTCCATAGCGTCTCACAGAATCAGACACTACTGAAGCTACTAAGCAACATTGACTACTGGGGTGATGGTATCATTTTAAATTAGTGAGTTTTTTTCTAGATATATACCAGAAGTGAAATTGTTGTGTCATATGGTAATTCTATTTTTGTTTTTTTGAGAAACCTCCATGCTGTTTTCCACAGTGGTTGAACCAATTTCCATTTCCATTAACAGTGTCTGAGGAATTCCTTTTCTCTACTTTAATATCAATATTTTCTATTTGTGTTCATTTGGATTATAGCCATTCTGACAGTAAGGTGACATCTCACTCTGGTTTTGATTTGAAATTTCCTGATGATTAGCAATGTTGAGCATTTCATATAACTGTTGACTATCTGCATTTCTTCTTTGGAAAAATCTTCAGATCTTCTGCCCACTTTTGAATTGAGTTTTCTTTTGCTGTTGAGTTATATGAGCTATTTATATATTCCGAATATTAAACCATAATTAGTCATATAATTTGTAAACATTTTATCCTATTCGGTTGGCTGTCTTTTTTTTTAAAACTGTTTCTTCTGTTATGTAAAAACTTTTTAACTTTAATTAGGTATCTTATTTATTTTTATTTTTATTTAATTTACTTTAGGAGACTAATTAAAAATTTTATTTTCAAAACTTATGTCAAAGTATGTTCTCCCTATGTTCTCTCTTGGAGTTTTTATGGTTTCTAGTTTTACATCTAGGTCTTTAATTCATTTTTAGTTTATTTTTGTATGTTCAGTTCAGTTCAGTCACTCAGTCGTGTCCAACTCTTTGAGACCCCATGAACTGCAGCACGCCAGGCCTCCTTATCTATCACCGACTCCCGGAGTTCACCCAAACCCATGTCCATTGAGTTGGTGATGCCATCCAACCATCTCATCCTCTGTTGTCCCCTTCTCCTCCTGCCCCCAATCCCTCTCAGCATCAGGGTATTTTCAAATGAGTCAGCTCTTTGCATCAGGAGGCCAAAGTGTTGGAGTTTCAGCTTCAACATCAGTCCTTCCAATGAACACCCAGGACTGATCTCCTTCAGGATGGACTGGTTGGATCTCTGTGCAGTCCAAGGGACTCTCAAGAGTCTTCTCCAACACCACAGTTCAAAAGCATCAATTTTTTGGCACTCAGCTTTCTTTATATTCCAACTCTCACATCCATACATGACTACTGGAAAAACCATAGCCTTGACTAGATGGACCTTTGTTAGCAAAGTAATGTCTCTGCTTTTTAGTATGCTATCTAGGTTGGTCATAACACTCCTTCCAAGGAGTAAGCGTCTTTTAATTTTATGGCCGCAATCACCATCTGATGTGATTTTTGAGCCCAAAATAATAAAGTCAGCCACTGTTTCCCCATCTATTTGCCATGAAGTGATGGGACCTGATGCCATGATCTTAGTTTTCTGAATGTTTTTGTATGTGGTGTTAGGTAATTTTCTAATTTCATTCTTTTACTTGGAATTGTTCATTTTTTAATATAGTACCACTTATTGAATATAATAATCTTTTGATAATACTTAAGTAAGCTAAGGGGCTTCCCTGGTGGCTAGATTGTAAAGCATCTGCCTGCAATGCAGTAGACCCAGGATTGATCCCTGGATCGGGAAGATACTCTGACGAAAGAAATGGCAACCCACTCCAGCATTCTTCCTGGAAAATCCCATGGTTGGAGGAGCCTGATAGGTTACAGTCCATGGGGTTGCAAAGAGTAGAACATGACTAAGTGACTTTACTTCCACTTCCACTTCCAAGTAAGCTAGAACACTAATGCTTTAATTACTCAGCATAATTTTATACATATATTTATATTTATAGGATATAGCTATATACTTAACATTACAGTTACATGTACTTATATTTGTATAGTATGTACTTACATTTTATGTAATATGTATGATGCTCATTTATTTATACATAAAATATATATCTTTATAAAAACCACAAACATACATATAATAAATTACATTGTGTTTTAGGATATCAGTTCTTATTTTTATATGTTATAGAATAGCCAAATTCCTGGGCTGTATTTGGGACTATTTTCATTTTTTCCACTTTAATAAGGTACAAAAGTGACATATGTGGCTATAAAACATTATGCCATACACTAATCTGCAAAATAAATTTTGAATTTTAAATAATAGTTTTAAAATATTTAAGATTGTAAAAGTTGTACTAACATCAAAAGCTGGAAAATCACTGTGGTATACTATATTGTATAAACTGATGGAAATATTTTTTGAATGGTTCCTGACTCTTATTGAATAAAAGAATATTCAAATCATATAAACAAATATTTTACTGAACTTTTTTATATAAATATACAATTGTGTGCATATTTTCATTAAGAGTCTGCCCTGTCTTTGTCTTCTATCATTAGATAAGTCAATTTTGCAGCCAAAGCCACAATTAGAGTGTCACCTAAGCATAAGCCTCATTTAATTAGATATGACTAGCACACCACCAAAGAACAAGGATTACATTTGTAACAAGCTCTAAAAGAAATATTTAAAGGAGCAAAGTGTAAGGCAGGACACAATACTTTCAAATGAGTAAAAATGAAACACAATATTACAAAAGAAAGTTAAACACAGGAGATTTTTCTAATATACTGCAAAAAAATAAATCAGCACAAACCTAAAATCCCATCATTAAATAAAGGAAAATATAAGAAACAAAATATAAAAATTTAGAAGAATAAAATTGGGATATAGAACTTGGAGAACTCCAATAAACAAAATAATAAGAAAAATTTTGTAGGAAGTTATTTAGTCATAAGGAAAACGATAGCAGATGGGAAAACATACATTCAGAAGTAAATTAAGTAGAACACACAGACATACAGGCACGCACACATATATATACACATGTAATATTATTATGAGATTTAAAGTATATGTTATATTAAAATACATAATAAATGCACAATGCTCAAAATTCTTCAAGAGGGGCTTCAACAAGTTCAAGTGAACCAGGAAATTCCAGATGTTCAAGTTAGATTTAGAAAAAGCCAAGGAACCAGAGACTAAATTGCCAACATCCATTGGATCATAAAAAAAGCAAGAGAGTTCCAGAAAAATATCTACCTCTGCTTTATTGACTATGCTAAAGCCTTTGACTGTGTGGATCACAACAAACTGTGGAAAATTCTTAAAGAGGTGGGAATACCAGACTCCCTTACCTGCCTCCAATGAAACCTGTATACAGGTCAAGAATCAAGAGTTAGAACCGGATATGGAACAATAGACTGATAAAAATCCATTAGGGACTTTTATCCCAAAAAGGGGAAGGAGTATGTCAAGGATTTATATTGTCACCCTGTGAAACCTGTATACAGGTCAAGAATCAAGAGTTAGAACCGGATATGGAACAATGGACTGATAAAAGTCCATTGGGGACTTTTATCCCAAAAGGGGGAAGGAGTATGTCAAGGATTTATATTGTCACCCTGCTTATTTAACTTCTATGCAGAGTACATCATGCGAAATGCCAGGCTGAATGAAGCACAAGCTGGAATCAAGATTGCCAGGAGAAATATCAATAACCTCAGACAGGCACATGACACCACCCTTATGGCAGAAAGTGAAGAGGAACTAAAGAGCCTCTTGATGAAGGTGAAAGAGGAGAGTGAAAAAGCTGGCTTGAAACTAACATGTAAAAAAATAAGATCACAACATCTGGTCCCATCACTTCAAGGCAAACAGAAGGACAAACGATGGTAACAGTGACACATTTTATTTTCTTGGGCTCCAAAATCACTGGATGTGAGAGTTGGACCATAAAGAAAGCTGAGTGCCAAAGAATTGATGCTTTTGAACTGTGGTGTTGGAGAAGACTCTTGAGAGTCACTTGGACAGCATGGAGATCAAAGCAGTCAATCCTAAATGAAATCTATCTTGAATATTCATTGGAAGGACTGATGCTAAAGCTACAACACTTTGGCCACCTGATGTGAAGAGCCAACTCATTAGGAAAGACCCTGGGGCTAGGAAAGATTGAAGGCAGGGGGAGAACTTTACAAGGATAAGGATAAGATGGTTGGATGGCATCCCTGACTCAATGGACATGAGTTTGCACAAGCTCTGGGAGGTTGTGAAGGACAAGGAAGCCTGGTGTGCTGCAGACCATGCGATTGCAAAAAGTCAGATATGACTGAGCAACTGAACACAACAAAAACAACAAAGATACAGTATTCTAGATTCTTGCTTTGTTTGGGAAATGGTGAGAGGCATTGTATTAGGCTCTAATAAGTTATAATAGGAATGTATGTATGCATGTTTTTGTTTTTATACTGTTTATTAAAGTAATAATAAAAAACAAATTATTTGACAGGGGCTCACTTTCAAAATTATTTAAACAGTTTATAGAACTCAATAGCAACAACAACAACAACAAAAAAATAATTTAAAAAATGGCAGAATACCTTTATAGACATTTTTCCAAAGACACAGAAATGGCCAATAGGCATTTGAAAAGACACTCATTATTACCAATTATTTAGAGACATGGAAATCAAAACTACAATGAGATTCCATTTCAGAGCAGTCAGAGTAGCTACCAGTAAAAAGTATACAAATAACAAGTGCTGAAGAGGATGTGGAGGAAGGGAAACTCCCCTCCACTGTTTGTCGGGATGTAAGTTGGTGTAGCTACCAAGGAAAACAGTGTGGAGGTTCCTCTAAAGCTACAAAAAAAAGAGTTGTCATATAATCTAGCAATCTTACTCATGGGTGTATATCTGGAGGAAACTATAATTTGAAAAGATACATGCATCCCTGTGTTCATACCAGCACTATTTACAATAGCCAAGACATGGAATCAACCTAAATAATTATCAATTGATGAACAGATAAGGAAGTGATACATATATACATTGGTATATACATATATACATTAATATATATGTACATATATACATGTATATATACATATATACATTAGTAAAGAATAAGGTAATGTCATTTTAAGTAACATGGATAGACCTAGACATTATCATACTAAGTGAAATAAGTTAAAAAGAGAAGGACATATACCATATGATATCACTTACATGTGGAATCTAAATATGACATAAATGAACTTATCTAAAAAATATAAACAGACTAACAGACATAAAGAACAGAAATGGTTGTCAAGGGAGAGGAGTTTGGGGTTTGTAAATGCAAATTATTATGGATTAACAACACTACCCTTAACAAGAGAATAGCTAAACTGAAAAAAAAAAAAAAAAGACCTACAACTTTGAATTCACAAAGAATAAACTAGTTCATCTAATCTAGAAAAAATTTTTAACCAACTAAGTTAGATATATTCTCTATGACCAAAGAGTTATCTTACTCTTATGGTTAGCATGGTATCACTAAAAGATATGTGCTGAAATACTTCTGGCTACATGATTCATAAAAGCCCCAAACTATTAACAATGCACATAATCAAAAACAGCTGAATTCTTAAGAAAATTATGTAATATTTATGGAAGGGAACACTGTGCAACAATGAGAATGTATGTACTCCATGTAGAAGTATGGAATAATCTCACAAACAGAATATTGAGAACAAAAAGGCAGATACAAAAGGGTGTATGTTATATAATTAACTTTTAAAAGTTCAAAAATAAGCAAAACAGTTAACCATGCACTGTTATGTGAAGATTGTGTTTATCTTCAATAGGTGCAGGTATGGACTAAAAGGTTAATGGGGAACTTCTGGATTGCTAGAAAATATGTCATTTAGATATTTATTACTCATTTTTTGTGTAAAAATTCATAAAGCTATATGTTATAATATTTGAATTTTTCTCTTGCTTCTTTATATTTCAAGAAACTTTATTACATAAGCAGAAAATGTGTCACTTAAATGTGAATCAAATAGGCAAATATCTTCAAATATTTAAGAATTCATAAAAGATAATACCTACTGGCCTTTCTTGGGAAAAAAAGAAAAACAACAGTTAATATTTAGTATCCAAACAGCTAAAAGGAGAATGAACAAAGTTTTTAGAAATCATGTGAGCCTTGAGTTTACTTAAATATAGTACTAGGGATTAAAGTTAGCAAGCTAAATTTAATATAACAAATTTGCATAGTATAAATATTATAACATGGTTAACAAAGATCAGTGATGAGCAAATTTAGAAAGAAGACTAAAAGTGTTAATTTCTCATCTCTTTTTAAAAATTTTTCTTATTTTAATTGGAGGCTAATTACTTTAAAATATTGTAGTGTTTTTTGCCATACATTGACATGAATCAGCCATGGGTGTACATGTGTTCCCCGTCCTGAGACCCCTCTCTCCTCTCTCCCCATTCCGTCCCTCAGGGTCATCCCAGTGCACCAACCCTGAGCAACCTGTCTCATGTATCGAACCTGGACTGGCGATCTATTTCACATAAGATAATATACATGTTTCAAAGATAGTCTCTCAAATCATCCCACCTTCACCTTCTCCCACAGAGTCCAAATATCTGTTTTTTAGATCTGTGTCACTTTTTCTATCTCGCATATAGGGTCATTGTTACCGTCTTTCTAAATTCCATATATATGCCTTAATATATTGTATTGGTGTTTTTCCTTCTGACTTACTTCACTCTGTATAATAGGCTCCAGTTTCATCCACCTCATTAGAACTGCTCAAATGCATTCTTTTTAAAAGCTGAGTAATATTCCATTGTGTATATGCACCACAACTGTCTTATCCATTCACCTGCCAATGGACATCTAGGTTGCTCTCGTGTCCTGGCTATTGTACACAGTGCTGCAAAGAACATTGGGGTACATGTGTCTTTTTCAATTCTGGTTTCCGCAGTGTGTATGCCCAGCAGTGGGATTCCTGGGTCATATGGCAGTTCTATTTCCAGTTTTTAAAGGAATCTCTACACTGTTCTCCATAGTGGTTGTACTAGTTTGCATTCCCACCAACAGTGTAAGAGGGTTCCCTTTTCTCTGCACCCTCTCCAGCATTTATTTATAGCCTTTTGGATAGCAGCCATTCAGACTGGTGAAATGGTACCTCACTGTGGTTTTGCTTTGCATTTCTCTGATAATGGGTGTTGTTGAGCATCTTTTTGTGTGTTTGTTAGCCATTGATATGTCTTCTTTGGAGAAATGTCTGTTTAGTTCTTTGGCCCATTTTTTGATTAGGTCATTTATTTTTCTGGAGTTGAGCTACAGGAGCTGCTTGTATATTTTTGAGATTAATTCTTTGTCAGTTGCTTTGTTTACTATTATTTTCTCCCATTCTGAAGGCTGCCTTTTCACCTTGCTTATAGTTTCTTTGGTTGTGCAAAAGCTTTTACATTTAATTAGGTCCTATTTGTTTACTTTTGCTTTTATTTACATTGCTCTGGGAGGTGGGTCATAGAGGATTCTGCTGTGATTTATGTCAGAGAGTGTTTTGCCTATATTTTCCTCTAGGAGTTTTATAGTTTCTGGTCCTACATTTAGATCTTTAATCCATTTTGAGTTTATTTTTGTGTATGGTGTTAGAAAGTGTTCTAGTTTCATTCTTTTGCAAGTGGCTGACCTGTTTTCCCAGCACCACTTGTTAAAGAGATTGTCTTTTCTCCATTGTATATTCTTGCTTCCTTTGTCAAAGATAAGGTGCCCATAGGTGCATGGATTTATCTCTGGGCTTTCTATTCTGTTCCATTGATCTATATTTCTGTCATTGTGCCAGTACCATACTGTCTTGATGATTGAAGATTTGTAGTAGAGCCTGAAGTCAGGCAGGTTGATTCCTCCAGTCCCATTCTTCTTTCTCAAGATTGCTTTGGCTATTTGAGGTTTTTTGAATTTCCATACAAATTGTGAAATTATTTGTTCTAGTTCTCTGAAAAATACCATTGGTAGCTTGATAGGGATGGCATTGAATCTATAAATTGCTTTGGGTAGTATACTCATTTTCACTATATCAATTATTCCAATCCTTGAACATGGTATATTTCTCCATCTATTTGTGTCATCTTTGATTTCTTCCATCAGTTTTTATAGTTTTCTATATATAAGTCTTTTGTTTCGATAGATTTATTCCTTAATTATTTTGTTCTTTTCGTTGCAATGGTGAATGTAATTGTTTCCTTGATTTCTCTTTCTGTTCTCATTGTTAATGTATAGAATGCAAGGGATTTCTGTGTGTTAATTTTATATCCTGCAACTTTACTATATTCATTGATTAACTCTAGTAATTTTCTGGTAGAGTCTTTAAGGTTTTCTATGTAGAGGATCATGTCATCTGCAAGCAGTGAGAGTTTTACTTCTTCTTTTCCATTCTGGATTCTTTTTATGTCTTTTTCTTCTCTCATTGCTGTGGCTAAAACTTCCAAAACTATGTTGAATAGTAATGGTGAGAGTGGGCACCCTTGTCGTGTTCCTGACTTTAGGGGAAATGCTTTCAATTTGTCACCCTTGAGGATAATGTTTGCTATGGGTTTGTCATCTATGGCTTTCATTATGTTGAGGTATGTTCCTTCTATGTCTGCTTTCTGGAGAGTTTTTTTTTTTTTTTTTATCATAAATGGGTGTTGAATTTTGTCAAAGGCTTTCTCTGCATCTATTGAGATAATCATATGGTTTTTATCTTTCAATTTGTTAATGTGGTATATCACAGTGATTGATTTGTAAATGTTGAAGAATCCTTGCATCCCTGGGATAAAGCCCTCTTGGTCATGATGTATGATCTTTTTAATATGTTGTTGGATTATGTTTGCTAGAATTTTGTTAAGGATGTTTGCATCTATAGTCATCAGTCATACTGGCCTGTAGTTTTCTTTTTGTTGTGGCAGCTTTGTCAGGTTTTGGTGGTGGTGGCTTCATAGAATGAATTTGGAAGTGTACCTTCCTATGCAATTTTCTAGAAGAGTTTGAATAGGATAGGTGTTAGCTCTTCTCTAAATTTTTGGTAGAATTCAGTTGTAAAGCTGTCTGGTCCTGCACTTTTGTTAGTTGGAATATTTCTGATTACAGTTTCAATTTCCATGCTTGTGATGGGTCTGTCAAGATTTTCTATTTCTTCCTGGTTCAGTTTTGGAAAGTTATACTTTTCTAAGAATTTTTCCATTTCTTCCAAGTTGTCCATTTTATTGGTATATAGTTGCCGATAGTAGTCTTTTATAATCCTTTGTGTTTTTGTGTTGTCTGTTGTGATTTATCCATTTTCATTTCTAATTTTTTTTTATTTGATTCTTCTCCCTTCGTTTCTTGATGAGTCTGGCTAAGGGCTTGTCTATTTTATTTATCTTCTCAAAACCAGCTTTTAGCTTTGTTGGTTTTGGCTATTGTCTCCTTTGTTTCTTTTGCATTTATTTCTGCCCTAATGTTTATGATTTCTTTCCTTCTACTCACCCTGGGGTTCTTCATTTCTTCTTTTCTAGTTGCTTTAAGTGTAGAGTTAGGCTATTTATTTGATTTTTCTCTTGTTTCTTGAGGTAAGCTTGTATTGCTATGAGCCTTCCCCTTAGCACTGCTTTTACTGAATCCCATAGGTTTTGGCTTGTAGTGTTTTCATTTTCATTCTTTTCTATGCATATTTTGATTTCTTTTTTTATTTTTTATGTGATTTTTTGTTATTCAGAAGTGTGTTGTTTAGCCTCCATATGTTTGTATTTTTAATATTTTTTTTCCTGTAGTTGACGTCTAATCTTACCACATATGATCAGAAAAGATGCTTGAGATGGTTTCAATTTTTTTGAATTTATCAAAGCTAGATTTATGGTCCAGGATGTGATCTATCCTGGAGAAGGTTCCATGTGCACTTGAGAAAAAGGTTAAATTCATTTTTTGGGGGTGAAATGTCCTATAGATATCAATTAGGTCTAACTGGTCCATTGTATCATTTAAAGTTTGTGTTTCCTTGTTAAGTTTCTGTTTGGTAAACCTATCCATAAGTGTGAGTGGGGTATTAAAGTCTCCCACTATTATTGTTTACTGTTAATTTCCCCTTTCATACTTGTACACATTTGTATTACATATTGTGGTGCTCCTATGTTGGGTACATATATATTTATAATTGTTATATCTTCTTGGATTGATCCTTTGATCATTATGTAGTGTCCTTTGTCTCTTCTCACAGCCTTTATTTCAGTCTATTTTATCTGATATGAGTATTGCGACTCCTGCTTTCTTTTGGTCTGCTTATTTTTCCAGCCCTTCACTTTCAGTCTGTACATGTCCCTTGGTTTGAGGTGGGTCTGTTATAGACAGCATATATAGAGGTCTTGTTTTTGTCTCCATTCAGCCAGCCTTTTTCTTTTGGTTGGGGCATTCAACCCATTTACATTTAAGGTAATTATTGATAAGTATGATCCCTTTGTTGTTGTGTTCTCATCTTTCAAATAAGGAAGTCAATAATTTTCTTTAAAATAAAGCAAGGGACTGCAAATAGCATTGCCATTCAAACCTCCCAATACTTTCTATAAGCATTTTCCAGGCTTGGAGTGATTTTTCAAAAAAATATATTATCCCTTCTGTTAAGAAATAGTTTTTGAAATGGAACAATAAGTTTCACTTTGGTATCTTTTCTCCAAGCATAAGACAAAAACAAGAAAAAAAAAAAAAACACAAAAGTACATGAAAAGGTAAATAAAATATTTCAATTATGATACTGAAAGGTTGTTGTTAACCCATGAAAAGACACTGGGATTCTTGGCCTCCAGAGGAGAAGAATTCTATTTGGGGCCAGAGACGAGGCTTGATCTCTCAGAGCTTTTGTGTAATGAAGTTTTATTAAAGTATAAAGGAGATAGAGAAAGCTTCTGACATAGGCATCAGAAGAAGTCAGAAAGAGTACCCCTCAGACTAGCTGAACTACAGCTAGTCTTCCTGGATGTTATATAGTCCCTAGCAGTATGTTAATGAAAGAAAGGACTGTCTTAAAACTCAGAATAGCACCAGGTCTTTCATCCATAAGATGTATTTTGGGATAATCTTGGCACCAGATGATTCATCCAGGGCCATGAAATAATTGAGTTGAATCTTGTAGAAGGGCAGATTACCATACAAACAGTTTTGTTTACATAGATTAGGGGAACAATGTCTGAGTATAACATACTGGTTTGTCAAGTAGGTTCTGAGCCATTAGGCAGAACCAACTTGAAGTCAGAGTCTGGGGTAAATGCATAGTACATTAACATAACTTAAGACAAACATTTCCATAAGAAAAATGCACTGGTTAACTCAAGGTTTGAGAATAGTTAGCTTCAGGTGAAACCAGATGTCATTATGGCAACACAGTATTTTAAGAGAAACCTCCTTTTAAATTTGTATAGAGAAGGAAAAAAATATTGCTAGTTTATTTCTTCCTGCCACTTAAGAGAGATAAAAATGCCTGACACTTGCAACATATTTCCTCCATTTGGAGACCCCTGGCCTTCCTGCCTGTTACCCTCTCAAAACCATCAATGGTATATTGCCATTTTTATAAAAATGCTATTATTTTACATTATAATCAACTTATTCATTCATTTTTATCTCTGGTTATATTCATGGAAATATTCCTGGAATGGGCTCACCTAATTGAAGAAAATCAGTGGATACTTAAATATTAGGTTTTTTTTAAAAATCAATTTTATATTCATATAATTTTCTGCATTTAAGTTTTTTTCAGTGCATATAACATTAACAAATAACAGAAAGATTGTCATTCATAAAGTAAGACGAGGAAATAATATACCTAGAAACTAATATGCAAAATCACTAAAAATGATTAATTCAAAATGCTGACAGCATAGATGTTAGATGTTTTCTTTTTGATCATGTTCATTTGTTTGAAATTTTCAAATAAATTTAAAAATTAATGTAATTTGAGGAAATCTGACATTTTGAGTAGCAGTTCTGTTCAGTAAGTGTGTATGTCTTACAGTGCAATACATAGATCTGAAGCTTTTCATTTAAAAAAAAAAGATAAATGTTTGCAATGTTCTCATTCAGATCCCACTCTTTCTTGCAAAGTTCAGTTCAGTTCAGTCACTCAGTCATGTCTGACTCTTTGCGACCCCATGGACTGCAGCATGCCAGGCCCCTCTTTCCATCACCAACTACTGGAGTTTACCCAAACTCATGTCCACTGAGTCTGTGATGCCATCCAACCATCTCATCCTCTGTTGTCCCCTTCTCCTCCCACCTTCAATCTTTCCCAGCATCAGGGTCTTTTCCAATGAGTCAGCTTTTCACATCAGGTGGCAAAAGTATTGGAGTTTCAGCTTCAACATCAGTCCTTCCATGAACACCCAGGACTAATCTCCTTCAGGATGGACTGGGTGGTCTCCTTGCAGTCCAAGGGATTCTCAAGAGTCTTTTCCAACACCACAGTTCAAAAGTATCAATTATTCTGTGCTCAGCTTTCTTTATAGTCCAACTCTCACATCCATACATGACTCCTGGAAAAACCATAGCCTCGACTAGATGGACCTTTCTTATTCCTAAATATTTCATATATTACTTTCATATTCTCAAAAAAATATAGGAAACATTCTCATCAATTCTATTGTGTAAAGTTACATTGATTTGATTTTTATTTCAGTTAGTTTTTATTGAAAAATATGAAATGAAGTGAAAGGAAGTCACTTAGTCATGTCTTACTCTTTGCGACCCCATGGGCTGTAGCCTGCCAGTCTCCTCCATCCATGGGATTTCTCAGGCAAGAATACTGGAGTGGGTTGCCATTTCTTTTTCCAGGGGATCTTCCCGACCCAGGGATTGAACCAGGATCTACCCGCATTGACAAGGTATGGGACAAGTCAATTCTGAGAGGAAACTTTGAATTGTATGATTCAAGACTGATAACATGCAGAAGAGGTCTAGGCCAGTACATACAAGGAAACAAAGAATCATTCACTCAGGTACCTCCACTGGTTTTTGTCAGCTTATATTACAATAGGTATTTTACTATTTATTATTCCTAGTTAAAGCATCTGAGTGATATCACATATTCATGTGATACATGGTTACATACATGGCTACATATTCATGGTTACATATTCATGTCCACTTCTGCCAAGTGAGGGTAGGAAATACTTGACTGGTTTTCCTAAAAATACAGACATACTGGTAGTTTCCCCAGTTGGAAGATACTGCCCCAAAAAGAAACAGGAAGGAAGTTAGGCAAAGTACAGGTGTTTTGTTGTTGTTTCTAAACAGGTTTTGAAAGTGAAAATTTAGGGTAATGATTTGAGGAAATTATTATCTTCTAATGTGGGTTTCCCAGATGGTGCTAGTGGTAAAGAACTTGCCTGCCAGTGCAGGAGACAGGAGGGGATGTTTAGATCTCTGGGTCAAGAAGATCCCCTAGAGGAGGAAATGGCAATCTGCTCTAGTATTCTTGCCTGGAAAACTCCAAGGAAGAGGAACCCTGGTGGGCTGCAATCCACAGGGTCACAAAGTGTCAGATACGACTGAAGCAATTTAGCATTTCCTAATGTAGGGATTTATAAATATATATTTTACTTTCAGAAGTGATTTGTGTACCTCTCTTAGGTTCCATTTCCTCCAAAATATGAAACCAAACTATTTGTTCTGAGTTTTTAAACTCTTTCATAGTTCAGCCACAAATTCTTTCTTCTTGAAGCACCCTCTTCTTTTAGTCTCGGTAACACTGGACTACTCAACAGCTTTACTTCTTTGATTTTCTGTTGCACATATGTCCTTCCCTAAAGATTATTTTTGGTGTTTTTATATTTTCTTTCTGTATATTCTTTCTTTTATCACTCACATAACATTATTAGAGCTCACATGTATCACTAAAGCCAATTTATTTTTCAAAGCTCTAATCTAGTGTTTCAAATATTCCAGTGTATACTTTAAACTGGAAAAGTCAATAAACCTTGAAAAAATTCT
This sequence comes from Cervus elaphus, assembly GCF_910594005.1. NCBI lineage: Eukaryota > Metazoa > Chordata > Mammalia > Artiodactyla > Cervidae > Cervus > Cervus elaphus. The sequence goes on along the minus strand of NC_057833.1, from coordinate 16,334,347 downwards.
AAAATATTTCACTCCCTGCTTACAGAGTGTCTTCTCTATTTGTCCCTCTCCCTTCCCACTCTTTCTTTCCCTTTCTTTCATTCTCTCTCTCATTTTCCTTATCACACTAACTAACCTAAAAGACATATTTTAGAGACACTTAAATAATTTACCATTTAAATTTAGTTTCAAACTGAATTATATCATTTTAATTTAAATACTTTAATACTGGTGAGTGTCATATGAATTTTTAATACAATAAGGGTAATGGATGTCCTTTGAAATCACTATTATTTTCACAGTAATGATGCAGAAAGTATTGATACCCAGAAAAATGAAAAAAAAAAAAACATTTGTTGGCTGATTTCCTACATTAGTTCATCTATAAAGGTTAGTAATTGTATTTAAAAGATAAAATTAGCACTAAGAAATGTTTCATAATTGTTCTTTAATCAGAAACTAGATTGCAGATGATTAACTGTGTGCAATTTATACATAAAACATCTCATAATTTCAGTGAATGCTCATCTCTCAAAAATAAACTTAATATTTATTTTAGTAATAGTGCAATTATAAAAAACAAATCTCAAATTAAAGTCACAGTTAAAAAATACTAAGAATTCAGTATAGAATAGCAATACTCTTAAGAAATATGTTTCTATTTCAGGGCAAAATAAAATTTTTATATGTATTATTTTTTGCCAATCTTATATATATATTTATAAACATCTATGAATTATTCTACTCAGAAAATGTATTCTAAGATATTAAATTTAAATCTGACTTAAAAGTCAACAGCTGTAGTTTTTATATTTGTTTAAACAATACTTAAATAGATATATCTTTATAGGGCATTAAATAAATTATAGTGGATGTGTCAGTGAGAATTCACTTCAGCCATGTCTGACTCTTTACAACCGTATGCACTGTAGCCCACCAGGCTCCTCTGTCCATGGGATTCTCCAAGCAAGAATACTGGAGTGGGTTGCCATGACCTCCTCCGGAGGATATTCCAGACCCGGGATTGAACCTGTGTCTTTTTCATTGGCAGGTGGGTTCGTTACCGATAGTTCCAGCAGGGAAGCCCCAAACATATAGTGGGTAGTAGGCTTAATTAATACTTGCATTAAATTTTCATTTACTAAAATGCCAATTTCACTTTTAAATGAAACTATGTTTGTATAAGAGGAGAGTGAAAAAATTGGCTTAAAGCTTAACATTCAGAAAACTAAGATCATGGCATCTGGTCCCTTCACTTCATGGCACATAGATGGGGAAACAGTGGAAGCAGTGTCAGACCTTATTTTTTGGGGCTCCCAAATCACTGCAGATCTTGATTGTAGCCATGAAATTAAAAGACACTTACTCCTTGGAAGGAAAGTTATGACCAACCTAGATAGCATATTAAAGCGCAGAGACATTACTTTGCCAACAAAGGTTCCTCTGGTCAAGGCTATGGTTTTTCCAGTGGTCATGTGTGGATGTGAGAGTTGGACTGTGAAGAAAGCTGAGCGCCGAAAATTTGATGCTTTTGAACTGTGGTGTTGGAGAAGACTCTTGAGAGTCCCTTGGACTGCAAGAAGATCCAAACAGTCCATCCTAGGGGAGATCAGTCCTGGGTGTTCATTGGAAGGACTGATGCTGAAGCTGAAATTCCAATCCTTTGGCCACCTCATGAGAAGAGCTGACTCATTGGAAAAAACCCTGATGCTGGGAGGGATTGGGGGGCAGGAGGAGAAGGGGATGACAGAGGATGAGATGGCTGGATGGCATCACCAACTCAATGGACATGAGTTCGAGTAAACTCCAGAAGTTGGTGATGGACAGGGTGCTGCGATTCATGGGGTCACAAACAGTCGGGCATGACTGAGCAACTGAACTGAACTGACTGAACTGATGTTTGTATCAATATATGGATATAAAATTATTCATTTTATTTTATTAAGCTAAAATAAAACACAAACACTTGCTTTTATTTTCTGAAAACATTTTGTATTATTAAGAAATAGTAACAGTTTTTGAGTATAAAATAATTTTTTGCTGTTTCCAATCTTAGTTTATAGAAGTATAAATTTAAAATTCTATAAGAAAGTTCATACTGCAGTCATTTAAATTATATTTATTATTTTCAGGGCCCAAGAACATAAAACATCTTAAAAGTTTTTGTTTTCCTTGTATCAGTTAGGAAAGTAAGCAATATGTTTCTGTAGTGAATATTAAAATTCAAAGATAGATAACAATAGCCCTCAAACAGAAATACTTAATGGAAAACATATTCATTCAACTCATATGAGAAAACTTGGAAGTGCAAACCAATAAGGGAAGCTGGTTTTGTTTTGAAAACATGTGATTTCTTTCTCTACTGCCAGTTTTTTTATAACAAAATGTAGAAATGAATTTTATTATAACATAAGGGGTATGTTGACCACTGAATTGACCTAAAAGATAATTCCTAACTGAGAAGTTCTACTTCAGTCAGAAAGTAAGATTTTATTTTATGCTGTCATTTTCTCTCAAGTTGAAATATCATTCAAATGTTGTCCTGAGAGGACTGAGTGTGTTCAGGCAGACAGTACTCAGGAGAGACTGATGCTGTATCCTTCTCAGCTCCCTGTCTTCAAGATGCAAGCTCCCTTTCACTTTCTTTCTCCACTGCTTCTTCACCAACCCAGGTCAACCCTCTCCTCTTCCTCTACTTTCTTCCAGCCCTAATTTCATCTATTTCAGGCAAGCACACTTTCAATTTTTTCCATTGTATGCTGAGGCCAGAAAATTTTAGGGTATATATTTCTATTTCAGTGTGAGCAGGCAGAGAACAGAAGTGCCCTTGGGTTCTCAAGGAAAGAATAATGAGGAAGGGAAACATTTAATAAACTCACCAAGTAAATCCTGAAAGGATAATGTTGCCATTTTATCCTGAGTACTTTCAGACTTAGAACTCTAAGCTGCAGGATCTAATGATCCCAGAATTAAAATAGAAGAACAATACACATGAAGAATAAAAATTTGTAAAAATTTGAAAACTGTTAAGATGGAGCTGGAGAAAGGATTTACCTGAGTAATGGTAAGTGGAGCACAGATGAGCAGCCAAGTTTAAGAGGAGATAAAATCTGGGCATTTGAAAAGAAAGACGTCAATACTGAATATGCACATCACAGAAGTAAGTCAAAATTATTACAAATATATCTAGGCAACGAATAAGAAAAGCAGCTAAGAACCAGAAAGATAGTTAGGTGGACACCTAATAGGAGCTTGTTTGTGTAATTCAGGCAGCATGGAATAGACGCAAAGGAGTAAAGAAGATGCAAAAGGTCAGTAATTCCAGGCAAGAGGTTTGGGGAACAGGAAGATTGATCAACTAAATATAAACTGTTAGACAAAAGCCAATTTTTCCTCAAACAAAAAGTCTGTATATGCTTTTTTTAGAACAGAAACTAAGACAAGTAGTATAACATTCATATTCTAGTTAGATACCTTGGTACATTTAGCTTTAAGAAAGAAGATTTTAGTCATACCTTATGACTAAAAGATGTAATTTAGAATAGTATATGTTAACCTCCTAATTATAGGCATCTATCATTTAGACTCTACAATGGAAAGAGAGAAAATATATATACTTCAGATTATGATGCAATTAACTAGTCATCCAAAAAACAGTAAGTTGTTCACAACTCTATTGGCATCAGTACTGGCCAAGAATCATCCTTAAGAACTTTAATTTCCTTAAATTTTTGTCAATTAATCATTAAGATGTGTTAACATTAACATCTGCTGCATTAGGACAAATAAAATTTGTTTGACAAGTCCTCAATGATGCCACATAAATAACTATTAGATGGATTGAAAAAGTATCATTGAATCCCTTGAGTATTTTACATCATGGAATCTCTCAATTAATCGGAAATTTCCCTGGCCAGGAAAAAATATAACTATCAAGATATTTGCATCTATACCAATACTGATTGATACTATAAAGTATTAATTATTAACCACAGTCATGTCTCATTTTATTCAGCTCTATTAGCACAACTACTAATATTAATTATATCAAAATTCTTATTTTGAATCTTTAAGGGATTTTTACATTAAATAATCATTATTTTTCTGAAACAAATATGATTAATATTTTGTGTTTTTCAGGCTGCATGATACAAAAACCTAAAAGCTCAACAATTTTTTTTAAGGCAGAACATGTTACCTAAATTACATGTATCTCATCACCATCCCCTGGGATAAGAATAAAATCACTCTATAATTTTTATCAACAATCATTACTCTTACTAGGTAACTACTAGGACAAAGGGAAAGATATAAAAACCAATATATCTTCTTTCAATTATCAATTTGGAATATCCACCATTCTTAGTATATTTGAGGAACTCAACTTTGAGTTGATATGTAATCAACTATTAAACAGAAACAATCAAAAAATTCTGTGAAGTAGAATTTTTATCAGGTAAAATATAGGAACATCCTAATTGGTATACAATGATTCCTACCATCATGCTAGATAATTTTTCCATTGTAGTACATTTTTAAAGAAATTATATAATTACTGGAAGACAGGGAAAAGTCATGATTATTTTCAATTAGAAGTTTATTAATAGCACCACTCAGGTCAACTATATCTGTAGCGATTTTCTGTATGCTTTGATCATCCATTACTGAGAGAAGCCTGTTGAAGTCCTAAACTATAATAATGGACTTTTGTTTTTTAACGGTTCTGTCAGATTTTGCCTCAGTGGCTCAGTGAAAAAGAACCCACCTGCCGATGCAGGACACATGGTTCAATACCTGGGTCTGGAAGATCCCCTGGAGAAGGAAATGGCAACCCACTCCAGTATTCTTGCCTGAGAAATCCCATGGATAAAGGAGGCTGGTGTGTTACAGTCCAGGGGGTCACAAAAGAATAGGACACAATTTAGTGACTAAACAGTAACAGGAAATGCTAAAAGTATGCTGTTCACTGCACAGACCTTAGGAACTGTTCTGTCTTCTTAGAACATTAACCCCTTTATCACACTATGTGATGCTTCTCTCTATTCCTGAGAAATTTCTTTGTTCTGAAGTTGGCTTTGTCTCAATTTTATAGCTTGTCTAGCTTTTGATTTGTGTTAGCATGGCGTACCATCCCCTATTTTTAAACTATCTGAGTAAAGTGTGTTTCTTGCAGACAGCATATAATTAGGTCTTTTATGCACTCCGATGATATCTCTGTCTTTTAATTGGTTCAATTTGACTTTTCACATTTAGAGTAATTAGTGATATAGTTGGATTAATAATATCTATCACATTTGTATCTGTTTCCAATTTGTTATAGTTGTTCTTTGCTACTTTCCCTCTTATTTCCCTGACTTCCTTGGTTTTAATTAATATCAATATTATTTGAGTCTTTTTATTCTTCTGTTTACTATTTAGAGGTATAGTAATTATACCTCTTTGAAAAACTGTTAATGAGCAAGCCAGCATTTGCAAAAAACTTGTTTAAACTAAACTAAGCCCATCTCAAAAAACACTATATTATTTTGTATGTAATATTGGTACACTTTTAACAGAGTATCCTCATGTCTTATCTCCCATCTCTCATGACTTTGCTATCATTGATTTCTCTTATCCATGTGTGATTATCACCCAATGCATTGGTGTCAGTATTATCTCAGTAATCTTTTAGATTAAATAAGAAAAATTAACCTCATTTGTTTCTTCTCCAATATTCTTCAGGTTTGTTTGTTTGTTTATCTGTTTAAATCTAGATACAAGTTTCTGACCTATATCATCTCCTTCTCCCTGAAGGAGTTTGAATATTTCTTGTAAGGCATGCAAGGTCAATACGACCTATTATTTCATAAGAAAAAAAAATAATAGGGAGAATAGGCTTCAGATTTAGTGCAATTCCATGCTGTGATTCTACTTTTCTATGATTCTCTTGCTCTGTCCTCTAGGTTAACTGTGTCATCTTTGGGCTAAGATAATAGCAGAGGTTTTCAAGAAGAATATCATGTAAAGAAGCAGAAAGTTGTGTTTTGGATTCATGGTTTTATGACTGATGATGTGATCCTCTGAAGTACAACAGAAGGTTTCACCTCTGCTATCACTGGCCAGAATAGGCCATATGCCCATTCACAATTCAGTAATTAACAAGAACTATAAGAGTATTATGACTAACCTTGTATAATCAGGGGAAAAAAGAAAAGAGCAACTGTTGGAGCTGGTGTTGGATTTACAAAGTAATATGGGAGGAGTTTGGAGAAGGCAATGGCAACCCACTCCAGTACTCTTGCCTATAAATCCCATGGATGGAGGAGCCTGGTAGGCTGCAGTCCATGGAGTCACTAAGAGTCAGGCACGACTGAGCGACTTCACTTTCACTTTTCACTTTCATGCATTGGAGAAGGAAATGGCAACTCACTCTAGTGTTCTTGCCTGGAGAATCCCAGGGACAGAGGAGCCCATGGGCTGCCATCTATGGGGTCGCACAGAGTCAGACACGTCCGAAGTGACTTAGCAGCAACAGCATGGGAGGAGTCTGAATACCTGACCATAGAGATTTTAGTTAGCAGGAAGGAATGGGGAATGAAAGAAGGGTAGTTCCTGCTAATGAAAGTCTCTATGGCCAGTTACTAAAATTCTTCCCATGTTACACTCTGATGATAGACCCTGAGGAAACTAAAGATAAGAATTACAGTATAGTGGCTCCAGATAGCTGAGATGCATATCAAAGAAGTGATTTCAATGAGTCCAGACACTGCATATTCCCATATATAGAAAAGTGAAAAATTCCTTACCTTGAGATGCCTAGTCTTCCTTAATTAACAGTAATTTTTTGATTGCCTGAAAAGATGGGCACAATAAAGGACAGAAATGGTATGGACCTAACAGAACCAGAAGATATTAAGAAAAGGTGGCAAGAATACACAGAATATCTATAGAAAACAGATCTTCATGACACAGATAATAAGGATGGAGTGACCAATCACCTAGATCCAGACATCCTGGAAAGTAAAGTCAAGTGGGTCTTAGGAAGCATGACTATAAACAAAGCTAGTGGAGGTGATGGAATTCCAGTTGAGCTATTTCAAATCCTAAAACATGATGCTGTGAAAGTACTACACTCAATAGGCCACCAAATTTGGAAAACTCAGCAATGGCCACAGAACTGGAAAAGGTCAGTTTTCATTCCAGTCCCTAAGAAAGTCAATGCCAAAGACTGCTCAAACTACCGAACAATTGCACTCATCTCACACGTCACTGAAGCAATGCTCAAAATTCTCTGAGACAGGCTTCAACAGTACATGAACTGTGACTTCTAGATGTTCAAGCTGGTTTTAGAAAAGGCAGAGGAACCAGAGATCAAATTGCCAACATCCAGTCGATAAATGAAAAAGCAACAGAGTTCCAGAAAAATATCTACTTCAGCTTTATTGACTATGCCAAAGCCTTTGTGTGGATCACAATAAACTACAGAAAATTTTTCAAGAGATGGGAATACCATACCACATGACCTGCCTCTTGAGAAATTTGTATGCATCAGGAAGCAACAGATAGAACTGGACATGGAACAACAGAATGGTTCCAGATAGGACAAGGTGTACATCAAGGCTGTACATTGTCACCAGGCTTATTTAACTTATATGCAGAGTACATCATGAGAAACACTGGACTGGAGGAAGCACAAGCTGGAATCAAGATTGCTGGGAGAAATATCAATACCTCAGATATGCAGATGACCCCACCCTTATGGCAGAAAGTGGAGAAGAATTAAAGACCCTCTTGATGAAAGTTAAAGAGGAGAGTGAAAAAATTGGCTTTCAGAAAACTCAACATTCAGAAAACTAACATAATGGTATCTGGTTCCATCACTTCATGGCAAATAAATGGGCAAGCAATGGAAACAGTGGCAGACTTTATTTTTGGGGCTCCAAAATCACTGCAGATGGTGACTGCAGTCATGAAATTAAAAGATACTTGATCCTTGGAAGAAAGGTGATGACCAATCTAGACAGCATATTGAAAAGCAGAGACATTACTTTGCCAACAAAGGTCTGTCTAGTCAAATCTATGGTTTTTCCAGTGGTCATTATGGATATGAGAGTTGGACTATAAAGAAAGCTGAGCACAGAAGAATTGATACTTTTGAATTGTGGTGTTGGAGAAGACTCTTGAGAGTCCCTTAGACTACAAGGAGATCCAACCTGTCCAGCCTAAAGGAAACCAGTCCTGAATATTCATTGGAAGGACTTATACTGAAGCTGAAACTCCAATACTTTGGCCACCTGATGTGAAAGCATTAGGTGGGCATCCAGGGGCAAAGGGGAAGCCCCAGCAAGACTGCAGGAGGGGCAAATTTGCATTTAGAATCAAAACCCATTCCCAACAGAAATGCTCAGAGGGCTCAAAGAAACTTTGTGTGCCCAGGACCCAGGGACCCCACAGAGACTGAACTGTGGTTGAGTGTCTCCTGTGGAGGTACGGGTTGGCTGCCACAGGGACAGGGCTCTGAGTGCAGCAGACTAGGGTATGGCATAGGTCCTCTTGGAGAAGAACGCCATTAACCTCATCAGGGAGCTGCCAGAACTTACACAGGACTGGGAATTAGACTCTTGGAGGGCACAACAGAAGCTTGTGCACCAGGACCCAAGAGAAAGGAGCAGTGACACCACAGGAGACTGTCCTGGACTTACCTGTGGGTGTCCAGGAATCCCCGGTGGAGGCGTGGGTCGGTGATGGCCTGCTTCAGGGTTGGGGGCACTGAGTGTAGCACTACATGCATGGGGCTTTTGACAGAGGTCAACATTATCTTCATTACCGCCAGCATAGATTCAGTCAGTTCAGTCACTCAGTTGTATCTGACTCTTTGTGATCGCATGGACTGCAGCATGCCAGGCCTCCCTGTCCATCACCCACTCCTAGAGTTTACTCAGAGTCATGACCAGTGAGTTGGTGATGCCATCCAACCATCTCATCCTCTGTTATCCCCTTCTCCTCCTGCCCTCAATCTTTCCCAGCATCAGGGTCTTTTCAAGTGAGTCAGCTGTTCGCATCAGGTGGCCAAAGTATTGGAATTTCAGCTTCAACATCAGTCCTTCCAATGAACATTCAGGACTGATTTCCTTTAGGATGAACTGGCTAGATCTCTTTCCAGTCGAAGGGACTCTCGAGAGTCTTCTCCGACACCACAGTTCAAAAGTATTAGGTCTTCGGTACTCAGCTTTCTTTATAGTACAACTCTTACATCCATACATGACTACTGGAAAAATGATAGCCTTGACTAGATGGACCTTTGTTGACAAAGTAACTTCTCTGCTTTTTAATATGCTGTCTAGGTTGGTCAAAACTTTTCTCCAAAGGAGTAACTGTCTTTTTATTTTATGGCTGTAGTCACCATCTGCAGTGATTTTGGAACCCAAAAAAATAAAGTCTGCTACTGTTTCCACTGTTTCTCCATGTATTTCCCATGAAGTGATGGGACCAGATGCCATGATTTTTGTTTTCTGAATGTTGAGCTTTAAGCCAACTTTTTCACTCTCCTCTTTCACTTTCATCAAGAGTCTCTTTAGTTCTTCAATTTCTGCCATAAGGGTGGTATCATCTACATATCTTAGGTTATTGATATTTCTCCCAGTAATCTTGAATTCAGCTTGTGCTTCCTCCAGCCCAGCGTTTCTCATGATGTACTCTGCATAGAAGTTAAATAAGCCAGGTGACAATACCTTGACATATTCCTTTTCCTATATGAAACCAGTCTGTTGTTCCATGGCCAGTTCTAACTGTTGCTTTCTGACCTGCATACAGATTTCTCAAGAGAGATTTCAGGTGGTCTGTTATCCCCAGTTCTTGAAGAATTTTCCACAGTTTATTGTGATCCACACAGTCAATGGCTTTGCCATAGTCAATAAAGCAGAAATAGATGTTTTCCCGGAACGCTCTTGCTTTTTTGATGATCCAGCGGATGTTGGCAATTTGATCTCTGGTTCCTCTGCCTTTTCTAAACCAGCCTGAACATCTGGAAGTTCACGCTTCATGTATTGCTGAAGCCTGGCTTGGAGAACTTTGAGCATTACTTTGTTACCGTGTGAGATGAGTGCAATCGTGCAGTAGTTTGAACATTCTTTGGCATTGCCTTTTTTAGGTACGTCCCTGGTAGCTCAGACAGTAAAGCATCTGCCTATAGTGCGAGAAACCCAGGCTCAATCCCTGGGTCAGGAAGATCTCCTGGAGAAGGGAATGGCAACCCACTCTAGTATTCTTGCCTGGAAAATCCCATGGATGGAGGAGCCTGGTAGACTACAGTCCATGGGGTTACAAAGATTTGGACATGACTGAGCGACTTCACTCACTTCACATATTGGGATTGGAATGAAAACTGATCTTTTCCTGTTCTGTGGCCACTGCTGAGGTTTCCAAATTTGCTGACATATTTAGTGCAGCACTTTCAGAGCATCATCTTTTTGGATTTGAAATAGCTCAACTGTAATTCCATTGCATCCACTAGCTTTTGTCATAGTGATGCTTCCCAAAAGCCATTTGACTTCACCTTCCAGCATGTCTGGCTCTAGTTAAATGAACACACCATCAGGATTATCTTGGTCATGAAGATATTTTTTGTATAGTTCTTCTGTATATTCTTGCCACCAATTCTTAATATCTTCTGCTTCTGTTAGGTCCATACCATTTCTGTCCTTTATTGAGCCCATCTTTGCATGAAATGTTCCCTTGGTATCTCTAATTTTCTTGAAGATATCTCTAGTCTTTCCCATTCTATTGTTTTCCTCTATTTCTTTGCACTGATCACTGAGGAAGGCTTTCTTATCTCTCCTTGCTATTCTTTGGAACTCTGCATTCAGATGGGAATATCTTTCCTTTTCTCCTTTGTTTTTTGCTTCTCTTCTTTTCACAGCTAATTGTAAGGCCTCCTCAGACAGCCATTTTGCTTTTTTGCATTTCTCTTTCTTGGGGATGGTCTTGCCAGTCTCCTGTACAGTGTCACAAACCTCTGCCCATAGTTCATCAGGCACTCTATCAGATCTAGTCCTTTAAATCTATTTCTAACTTCCACTGTATAACTGTTAGGGATTTGATTTAGGTCATGCTTGAATGTCTAGTGGTTTTCCCTACTTTCTTCAATTTAAGTCTGAATTTGGTATTCTGAGCCACATTCAGCTCTGGTTCTTTTTGGCCCCAAATTCCAATCCCTAAGAAAGGCAATCCCAAAGAATGCCCAAACTACTGCACAATTGCACTCATCTCACGTGCTAGTAAAGTAATGCTCAAAATTCCCCAAGCCAGGCTTCAGCAATACGTGAACCAAGAACTTCCAGATGTTTAAGCTGGGATTAGAAAAGGCAGAGGAACCAGAGATCAAATTGCCAATATCTGCTGGATCATCGAAAAAGCAAGAGAGTTTCACAAAAACATCTATTTCTGCTTTATTGACTATGCCAAAGCCTTCGACTGTGTGGATCACAATAGACTGTGGAAAATTCTGAAAGAGATGGGAATACCAGACCACCTTACCTGCCTCTTGAGAAACCTGTATGCAGGTCAGGAAGCAACAGTTAGAACTGGACATGGAACAACAGACTGGTTCCAAATAGGAAAAGGAGTACATAAAGGCTGTATATTGTCACCCTGCTTATTTAACTTATATGCAGAGTACATCATGAGAAACTCTGGGCTGGAAGAAGCACAAGCTGGATTCAAGTTTGCCAGGAGAAATATCAATAACCTCAGATATGCAGATGACACCACCCTTATGGCAGAAAGTGAAGAGGAACTAAAAAGCCTCTTGATGAAAGTTAAAGAGGAGAGTGAAAAAATTGGCTTAAAGCTTAATATTCAGAAAGCTAAGATCATGGCATCTGGTCCCATCACCTCATGGGAAATAGATGGGGAGACAGTGGAAACAGTGGCTGACTTTATTTTTTTCGGCTCCAAAATCACTGCAGAATGTGACTGCAGCCATGAAATTAAAAGATGCTTACTCCTTGGAAGGAAAGTTATGACCAACCTAGATAGCATATTAAAAAGCAGAGACAAAAATAAAAATAAAAATAAAAAGCAGAGACATTACTTTGCCAAGAAAGGTCTGTCTGGTAAACATTATGGTTTTTCCAGTGGTCATGTATGGATGTGAGAGTTGGATTGTGAAGAAAGCTGAGCACTGAAAAACTGATGCTTTTGAACTATGGTGTTGCAGAAGACTCTTGAGAGTCCCTTGGACTGTAAGGAGATCCAACCAGTCCATCCTAAAGGAAATCAATCCTGAGTGTTCATGGAGGGACTGATGTTGAAGCTGAAACTCCAATACTTTGGCCACCTCATGCAAAGAGTTGACTCATTGGAAAAGACCCTGATGCTGGGAGGGATTGGGGGCAGGAGGAGAAGGGGACAACAGAGGATGAGATGGCTGGATGGCATCACCGACTCAATGGGCATGAGTTTGAGTAAACTCAGGGAATTGGTGATGGACAGGGAGGCCTGGCGTGCTGTGATTCATGGGGTTGCAAAGAGTCAGACAGGACTGAGTGATTGAACTGAACTAAACTAAACAGCAGGGAGAGAACACAGCTCCACTCATCAATACAAAATTGGATAAAGATTTACTGATTATGGCCCTGTGCATCAGAAGAAGACCCAGTTTCCCCCTCAATCAGTCTATCCTATCAGGAAACTTCTATAAGTCTCCTATCCTTCTCCATCAGAGGGGAATTCCTTCACAATTAAACAAACACACTGGAAAATAAAATGTCCAAGTTAACTGATAATATTTTGAAATTCTTAATACTATGTATGTTACACTACTATAAAATACATAAATGATTAAGAAACGGGATTACAAAATGACAAGGTATAATAAAAGGCAATTCAAAAAAAGAAACACAAGTAGTTAAATACTTAAGAAAGTCATTAAAATCTCTCTAATAATAAAAAAAAATAAAGTTACACTATTTTTGTATTATCAAACTGTCAAAGCTTAAAATAACTGCCAAGCTTTAGTAGGACTATGGTAACATGGGAAATCTTTTACTCTGTGGGTTAAATGAAGAGAAGTATAAAAATTTTAAGGGCATTTTATCCATGCTTTGATCTAGTCAAAGGTAGTGCACATGATTGTATAGTGGTTAATAAAATGTCACACATCTATTATTAAAAACATACATTTTAAAATGATGTGAGTATAAAAATATGGTCACAATATTATAATATGTTCAAATAAAAGACTATAGAAACATAAATATAGCATGACCTTATCTATCGCATATGGAGAAAGACAGAAGAGACAGAGAACAGAGAAATTTAATAGAGTAATTATCAGGAAGAAATACAACATATACTAAAAAAAATCTGATTTATAATTGGGATACCATGGAAAATTCATTGTATTTTACACATTTTTTTGTTGTTGAACTAAAATTTTGTAAGTTACCATATACTAGTCATGAAAACTATATATATATATATATATATGTATATATATATATATTTATATATCTGTCTTTACTGTTCACCTATGATTCCATGTGCTAAGAACAGTGCCTGGCCTGGTAGGGACTGTGTCAAAAACATTTGCCAAATGAGTGAATCATTAAAAATTCAGAGGCCTCAATTGCTACTCATAATGAACAAAACACATTTACATAATATAGTTTAGTAAGCAGTATGCAATAATTTAATACATATTATGTATTTTTTACTGCCTTCACCCATTTATCAAAAATAACCTACTTTCATCCAACTATGCTCTTTCCTATAATTTGTAGTTTAAAATTTTGATCCTGATCATACTTTATATGTTCAAACCCAACACTTCAACAAGAATATACCTGTTAAAGAACTATATATAAGCCTAATCTTTCAGATGCAACAAAGCTCGATATATAGCACATACTATCAATTAAGGAATTAAGTTTTAAAAGCACTCAAATCACACCAATGTAATTACAAAAAATTTTTAGACAAATGCCTTTAAACTTTTTGAGAATAAATTTTATGTTAAATGAAAAGGAATTATATGTCCAAAGAAAGTAATAGAAGAAATAAATCTATTTTATGTATAACATCAGTCACTAGGTTTTTCAGTTCAATTCGGTTCAGTTGCTCAGTCGTGTCTGACTCTTTGCGACCCCATCAATCGAAGTCCACCAGGTCTCCCTGTCCATTGCCAGCTCCCAGAGTTACTCAAACTCATGTCCATCGAGTCGGTGATGCCATCCAGCCATCTCATCCTCTGTCGTCCCCTTCTCCTCCTGCTCCCAATCCCTCCCAGCATTAGGGTCTTTTCCAATGAGTCAGCTCCTCTCATGAGGTGGCCAAAGTATTGGAGTTTCATCTTCAACATCAATCCTTCCAATGGACACCAAGGACTGATCTCTTTTAGGATGAACTGATTGGATCTCCTTGTAGTTCAAGAAACTCTCAAGAGTCTTCTCCAACACCAAAGTTCAAAAGCATCAATTCTTCTGTGCTCAGCTTGCTTTATAGTCCAACTCTCATATCCATACATGACCACTGGAAAAACCATAGCCTTGACTAGACCGACCTTTGTTGACAAAGTAATGTCTCTGCTTTTCAATATGCTGTCTAGGTTGGTCATAACTTTCCTTCCAAGGAGTAAGTGTCTTTTAATTTCATGGCTGCAATCACCATCTGCAGTGATTTTGCGCCCAGAAAAATAAAGTCAGCCACTGTTTCCACTGTTTCTCCGTCTGTTTGCCATGAAGTCATGGGACCAGATGTCATGGGACCAGATGCCATAATCTTAGTTTTCTGAATGTTGAGCTTTCAGCCAACATTTTCACTTTCCTCTTTCACTTTCATCAAGAGGCTTTTTAGTTCCTCTTCACTTTCTGCCATAAGGGTGGGGTCATCTGCATATTTGAGGTTATTGATATTTCTCCCGGCAATCTTGATTCCAGCTTGTGCTTCCTCCAGCCCAGCGTTTCTCATGATGTACTCTGCATATAAGTTAAATAAGCAGGGTGACAATACACAGCCTTGACATACTCCTTTTCTTATTTGAAACCAGTCATTGTTCCATGTCCAGTTCTAACTGTTGCTTCCTGACCTGCATACATGTTTCTCAAGAGGCAGGTCAGGTGGTCTGGTATTCCCATCTCTTTCAGAATTTTCCGTAGTTTATTGTGATCCACACTGTCAAAGGCTTTGGCATAGTCAATAAAGCAGAAATAGATGTTTTTCTGGAAACCTTTTGATTTTTCAATGATCCAGCGGGTGTTGGTAATTTGATCTCTGGCTCCTCTGCCTTTTCTAAAACCACCTTGAACATATGGAAGTTCACGGTTCACAGATTGCTGAAGCCTGGCTTGGAGAATTTTGAGCATTACTTTACTAGCGTGTGAAATGAGTGTATTGTGTGGTAGTTTGGGCATTCTTTGGCATTACCTTGCTTTGGGATTGGAATGAAAACTGGCCTTTTCCAGTCCTGTAATCACTGCTGAGTTTTCCAAATTTGCTGGCCTATTGAGTGCAGCACTTTCACAGCATCATCTTTCAGGATTTGAAATATCTCAGCTGGAATCCCATCACCTCCACTAGCTTTGTTTGTAGAAGATCAATTATTTTTACTTCAGATGTACTACAAACCAAAATTCAGTAGGGACAACCATACTGTAATAATAATGCTAATCCATTTTATTCAAATGCTTATAAATAAGCTTGGAAGGATGTGAATAAAATTTATGAGTTACTCATATATCTGAATGTTTCATCCCATTCAACTCATTCCAAATTAGTTACCATCATGCTATATCATAAGTCCACTTTGATCAATTTCAAATTAAACACATTTCACACTTCACACAGCATACTCCTAAATTCTGGGGCTAAGACATAAAAACTTGAAATGTCTGAGAAATGAGGAACTAAGCTCCATATTAAAGAGAATTTTCTTATATTTAAAGAACCACTGTCAGACTTAAAGAAAGCTGCAATCAGAGCAGACATTAAATATAGCCTTTGATGCCACTATTTATGAGAAGTGCTTACATAAAAAAGAAAAACACAGGTAGGTTTATCTTTGGGTGCCCTTACCTATCAGTTTGTGTATGTCAGTATAAAATATTAATATAAAAATGTTTACTTCAGATGAATTCTTACTCAATAATTTCTGATAACTCATGCTGGGAAGGTTTATTCACTAGTCTATTCTCTGGTATATAAATGGATCAGAAATCTTCCTGATGATAGCCTGTGATTTCAACAACATACAATTTTAAATGTATAGGTTATACAACCAGAGAGTCATCCAATATGGGTATTAATAATTATGAGCACTAGCCTAGAAATAGTAATTTTCTAAGATGCTTAAGACTTCATTGAAGTAGATGTTTACATTAGCACTGGCTTTCATTCCTATTTTTATTCATAAACTGTATATATTTAAATGAATGTTTAAATGTTCTGAATACTCATCACTTATTTACCTGCAATAATATTTTTAGATTGTAACTCCAAATTTCTGAATCTTAAGTCTTTTCAAAACTGAAAACAGTATGGCTTTAAAGGAATGTCATACAAAACAAGTAAACTAGTACCAAAATTTTAATGAAGACAGATTATCAGTTAATTGTCTTACCATATGTATGGAATACTATAATGAGATATACTGTATAATTTAAACCATTTAATCTTTGCTATAATTCTACATAAGAAATATTAGAGTAATAATTAACCTTTTTAGATAAAAACTTGAGTTTAATAATAATTGCTTCTACACAATTTAAAATATGAATTCAGATATCAAACCAATAGTTATCTGCTTCCTAAGTCAGTGCCCATTCCAGATATACTGTGAACTGAACTAGATTTCTACTGAAGTGTGTTTGTTCAGTATGAGGTCTTGGATATTGAGATAAACATAAATCTGAAAGGATTTCAGAGAGTACTGAAGCAAGAAATAGGAAAATATGTAAAATCAAAACTCGGGTTCTTTATGTTTGCCTGTTTAAAAACACTTTTGCAGACTAGTAAAAATTTTCCCACTGTTTCTACCCACAGAAGATGTTCTGGTATAATATGTTAGAGAAAATAGCTATCTACTCATGGTAGCCTTCAAGAAAGCTGTAATCCTGAAATATTTAGGTAGATGATTATCACTCCCAAAATACTATACAAACTATCCAATCAATAAAGGAGAAGTAAAATATAGGAAAATTTACAGTATTAATGTTTAGTCAAAAATGTTGTTCCACTACTCAAAATAAAAGAAAAATTTGAGAGAAAATAATATAAATATTGCTGAACATTTTTTTTTTTATGTAAAAGACTAAAACATCATTCAGGAATATCAGGGTCTTCAAGAAGCCAGCATTAAAATTAGAGTTTCTGTCTTTGAAATATGGTAGCCAAATTGTGGTACCTCTCTGAGTCTTATTTTCATCAATTTTAGGGTACATATAAAATTTACCTCTCGCCTAGTATTTCCTAGAAGCAAACATAGTTTCTTATATAATGCTTTTATAAGCTCCACCACATTTATTTTCAATACAAAATGATGTGCTGCTTAGTTCAGGTCAGTCACTTAGTCGTGTCCGACTCTTTGCGACCCCATGAACCGCAGCACGCCAGGCCTCCCTGTCCATCACCAACTCCCAAAGGCCACCCAAACTGATGCCCATTGAGTCGTTGATGCGATCCAAACATCTCATCCTCTGTGGTCCACTTCTCCTCCTGCCCTCACTCTTTCCCAGCATCAGGGTCTTTTCCAATGAGTCAACCCTTCGCATCAGGTGGCCAAAGTATTGGAGTTTCATCTTCAACATCAATCCTTCCAATGGACACCAAGGACTGATCTCTTTTAGGATGAACTGATTGGATCTCCTTGTAGTTCAAGAAACTCTCAAGAGTCTTCTCCAACACCAAAGTTCAAAAGCATCAATTCTTCTGTGCTCAGCTTGCTTTATAGTCCAACTCTCATATCCATACATGACCACTGGAAAAACCATAGCCTTGACTAGACCGACCTTTGTTGACAAAGTAATGTCTCTGCTTTTCAATATGCTGTCTAGGTTGGTCATAACTTTCCTTCCAAGGAGTAAGTGTCTTTTAATTTCATGGCTGCAATCACCATCTGCAGTGATTTTGCGCCCAGAAAAATAAAGTCAGCCACTGTTTCCACTGTTTCTCCGTCTGTTTGCCATGAAGTCATGGGACCAGATGTCATGGGACCAGATGCCATAATCTTAGTTTTCTGAATGTTGAGCTTTCAGCCAACATTTTCACTTTCCTCTTTCACTTTCATCAAGAGGCTTTTTAGTTCCTCTTCACTTTCTGCCATAAGGGTGGGGTCATCTGCATATTTGAGGTTATTGATATTTCTCCCGGCAATCTTGATTCCAGCTTGTGCTTCCTCCAGCCCAGCGTTTCTCATGATGTACTCTGCATATAAGTTAAATAAGCAGGGTGACAATACACAGCCTTGACATACTCCTTTTCTTATTTGAAACCAGTCATTGTTCCATGTCCAGTTCTAACTGTTGCTTCCTGACCTGCATACATGTTTCTCAAGAGGCAGGTCAGGTGGTCTGGTATTCCCATCTCTTTCAGAATTTTCCGTAGTTTATTGTGATCCACACTGTCAAAGGCTTTGGCATAGTCAATAAAGCAGAAATAGATGTTTTTCTGGAAACCTTTTGATTTTTCAATGATCCAGCGGGTGTTGGTAATTTGATCTCTGGCTCCTCTGCCTTTTCTAAAACCACCTTGAACATATGGAAGTTCACGGTTCACAGATTGCTGAAGCCTGGCTTGGAGAATTTTGAGCATTACTTTACTAGCGTGTGAAATGAGTGTATTGTGTGGTAGTTTGGGCATTCTTTGGCATTACCTTGCTTTGGGATTGGAATGAAAACTGGCCTTTTCCAGTCCTGTAATCACTGCTGAGTTTTCCAAATTTGCTGGCCTATTGAGTGCAGCACTTTCACAGCATCATCTTTCAGGATTTGAAATATCTCAGCTGGAATCCCATCACCTCCACTAGCTTTGTTTGTAGAAGATCAATTATTTTTACTTCAGATGTACTACAAACCAAAATTCAGTAGGGACAACCATACTGTAATAATAATGCTAATCCATTTTATTCAAATGCTTATAAATAAGCTTGGAAGGATGTGAATAAAATTTATGAGTTACTCATATATCTGAATGTTTCATCCCATTCAACTCATTCCAAATTAGTTACCATCATGCTATATCATAAGTCCACTTTGATCAATTTCAAATTAAACACATTTCACACTTCACACAGCATACTCCTAAATTCTGGGGCTAAGACATAAAAACTTGAAATGTCTGAGAAATGAGGAACTAAGCTCCATATTAAAGAGAATTTTCTTATATTTAAAGAACCACTGTCAGACTTAAAGAAAGCTGCAATCAGAGCAGACATTAAATATAGCCTTTGATGCCACTATTTATGAGAAGTGCTTACATAAAAAAGAAAAACACAGGTAGGTTTATCTTTGGGTGCCCTTACCTATCAGTTTGTGTATGTCAGTATAAAATATTAATATAAAAATGTTTACTTCAGATGAATTCTTACTCAATAATTTCTGATAACTCATGCTGGGAAGGTTTATTCACTAGTCTATTCTCTGGTATATAAATGGATCAGAAATCTTCCTGATGATAGCCTGTGATTTCAACAACATACAATTTTAAATGTATAGGTTATACAACCAGAGAGTCATCCAATATGGGTATTAATAATTATGAGCACTAGCCTAGAAATAGTAATTTTCTAAGATGCTTAAGACTTCATTGAAGTAGATGTTTACATTAGCACTGGCTTTCATTCCTATTTTTATTCATAAACTGTATATATTTAAATGAATGTTTAAATGTTCTGAATACTCATCACTTATTTACCTGCAATAATATTTTTAGATTGTAACTCCAAATTTCTGAATCTTAAGTCTTTTCAAAACTGAAAACAGTATGGCTTTAAAGGAATGTCATACAAAACAAGTAAACTAGTACCAAAATTTTAATGAAGACAGATTATCAGTTAATTGTCTTACCATATGTATGGAATACTATAATGAGATATACTGTATAATTTAAACCATTTAATCTTTGCTATAATTCTACATAAGAAATATTAGAGTAATAATTAACCTTTTTAGATAAAAACTTGAGTTTAATAATAATTGCTTCTACACAATTTAAAATATGAATTCAGATATCAAACCAATAGTTATCTGCTTCCTAAGTCAGTGCCCATTCCAGATATACTGTGAACTGAACTAGATTTCTACTGAAGTGTGTTTGTTCAGTATGAGGTCTTGGATATTGAGATAAACATAAATCTGAAAGGATTTCAGAGAGTACTGAAGCAAGAAATAGGAAAATATGTAAAATCAAAACTCGGGTTCTTTATGTTTTGCCTGTTTAAAAACACTTTTGCAGACTAGTAAAAATTTTCCCACTGTTTCTACCCACAGAAGATGTTCTGGTATAATATGTTAGAGAAAATAGCTATCTACTCATGGTAGCCTTCAAGAAAGCTGTAATCCTGAAATATTTAGGTAGATGATTATCACTCCCAAAATACTATACAAACTATCCAATCAATAAAGGAGAAGTAAAATATAGGAAAATTTACAGTATTAATGTTTAGTCAAAAATGTTGTTCCACTACTCAAAATAAAAGAAAAATTTGAGAGAAAATAATATAAATATTGCTGAACATTTTTTTTTTTTATGTAAAAGACTAAAACATCATTCAGGAATATCAGGGTCTTCAAGAAGCCAGCATTAAAATTAGAGTTTCTGTCTTTGAAATATGGTAGCCAAATTGTGGTACCTCTCTGAGTCTTATTTTCATCAATTTTAGGGTACATATAAAATTTACCTCTCGCCTAGTATTTCCTAGAAGCAAACATAGTTTCTTATATAATGCTTTTATAAGCTCCACCACATTTATTTTCAATACAAAATGATGTGCTGCTTAGTTCAGGTCAGTCACTTAGTCGTGTCCGACTCTTTGCGACCCCATGAACCGCAGCACGCCAGGCCTCCCTGTCCATCACCAACTCCCAAAGGCCACCCAAACTGATGCCCATTGAGTCGTTGATGCGATCCAAACATCTCATCCTCTGTGGTCCACTTCTCCTCCTGCCCTCACTCTTTCCCAGCATCAGGGTCTTTTCCAATGAGTCAACCCTTCGCATCAGGTGGCCAAAGTATTGGAGTTTCATCTTCAACATCAATCCTTCCAATGGACACCAAGGACTGATCTCTTTTAGGATGAACTGATTGGATCTCCTTGTAGTTCAAGAAACTCTCAAGAGTCTTCTCCAACACCAAAGTTCAAAAGCATCAATTCTTCTGTGCTCAGCTTGCTTTATAGTCCAACTCTCATATCCATACATGACCACTGGAAAAACCATAGCCTTGACTAGACCGACCTTTGTTGACAAAGTAATGTCTCTGCTTTTCAATATGCTGTCTAGGTTGGTCATAACTTTCCTTCCAAGGAGTAAGTGTCTTTTAATTTCATGGCTGCAATCACCATCTGCAGTGATTTTGCGCCCAGAAAAATAAAGTCAGCCACTGTTTCCACTGTTTCTCCGTCTGTTTGCCATGAAGTCATGGGACCAGATGTCATGGGACCAGATGCCATAATCTTAGTTTTCTGAATGTTGAGCTTTCAGCCAACATTTTCACTTTCCTCTTTCACTTTCATCAAGAGGCTTTTTAGTTCTTCTTCACTTTCTGCCATAAGGGTGGGGTCATCTGCATATTTGAGGTTATTGATATTTCTCCCGGCAATCTTGATTCCAGCTTGTGCTTCCTCCAGCCCAGCGTTTCTCATGATGTACTCTGCATATAAGTTAAATAAGCAGGGTGACAATACACAGCCTTGACATACTCCTTTTCTTATTTGAAACCAGTCATTGTTCCATGTCCAGTTCTAACTGTTGCTTCCTGACCTGCATACATGTTTCTCAAGAGGCAGGTCAGGTGGTCTGGTATTCCCATCTCTTTCAGAATTTTCCACAGTTTATTCTGACCCACACAGTCAAAGGCTTTGGCATAGTCAATAAAGCAGAAATAGATGTGTTTGTGGAACTCTCTTGCTTTTTCAATGATCCAGCGGGTGTTGGCAATTTGATCTCTGGTTCCTCTGCCTTTTCTAAAACCAGTTTGAACATCTTGAAGTTCACGGTTCATGTGTTGTTGAAGCCTGGCTTGGAGAATTTTGAGCATTACTTTACTAGCGTGTGAAATGAGTGTATTGTGTGGTATTTTGAGCATTCTTTGGCATTGCTTTTCTTTGGGATTGTAATCAAAACTGACCTTTTCCAGTCCTGTGGCCACTGCTGAGTTTTCCAAATGTACTGGCAATTATTGAGTCCAGCACTTTCACAGCATCATCTTTCAGGATTTGAAATATCTCAGCTGGAATCCCATCACCTCCACTAGCTTTGTTTTTAGTGATGCTTCCTAAGGCCCACCTGACTTCATGTTCCAGGATGTCTTGCTCTAGGTGAGTGATCACACCATCGTGGTTATCTGAGTCATGAAGATCTTTTTTGTATAGTTCTTCTGTGTATTCGTGCAACCTCTTCTTAATATCCTCTGCTTCTGTTAAGTCCACAGCATTTCTGTCCTTTATTGAGCCCATCTTTGCACGAAACCTTCCCTTGGTATCTCTAATCTTCTTGAAGAGATCTCTAGTCTTTCCCATTCTATTATTTTCCTCTATTTCTTTGCACTGATCACTGAGGTATACTTCCTTATCTCTCCTTGCTGTTCCTTGGAACTCTCCATTCAAATGGGTATATCTTTACTTCTCTCCTTTGCTTTTCACCTCTCTTCTTTTCACAGCTATTTCTAAGGCCTCCTCAGACAGCCATTTTGCTTTTTTGCATTTCTTTTTCTTGGGGATGGTCTTGATCCCTGCTTCCTGTACAATGTCAGGAACATCTATCCAGTGTTCATCAGGCACTCTCTTTATCAGATCTAGTCCCTTAAATCTATTTCTCACTTCCACACTATAATCATGAGGGATTCAATCTAGGTCATACATGAATGGTCTAGTGGTTTTGCCCAGTTTCTTCTATTTAAGTCTGAATTTGGCAATAAGGAGTTCATGATCTGAGCCACAGTCAGCTCCTGGTCTTGCTTTTGCTTAGTATATAGAGCTTCTCCATCTTTGACTGCAAAGAATAAAATCAGTCTGATTTTGGTGTTGACCATCTGGTGATGTCCACATGTAGAGTCTTCTCTTGTGTTGTTGGAAGAGGGTATTTGCTATGACGAGTGCATTCTCTTTGTGCAGTTAAGAAGGATGTCAAATGCAATAAACACTGTGCATTTTACCATAGGTCTCTTTAAACTGTCAATCTTTGTGTTAAAAATATGTCTTAAAAAAAACTCCTGTGTTGGTAGATGTTATGGGCTGAATATTTGTGTTCACTCTAAATTCATATGTTGAAGCTCTAACCCCCAGTGAAACAGTATTTGGAGAGAGGATATTTGAGAGGCAATTAAGATTAGATAAAGTCTGGAGGGTCATGGGGCCTTCGTGATTGGTTAGTGTGTATAGGTCACTAAGTTGTATCCAAGTCTTTGTGATTCCATGGACAGTAGCCCACCAGGGCCCTCCGTCCATGGGATTCTCCAGGCAAGAATACTGGAGTAGGTAGCCATTCCCTTCTCCAGGGGATCATCCTGACCCAAGGATAGAACCAAGGTCTCCTGCATTTCAGGCAGATTCATTACCATCTGAGCCAGCAGGGAAGCCCAGGAACTCAAATACATTCATAAAAAAGCTTTTGGCCCTAGTGTCCTTATAAGAAAACACACCAGGTGGTTTGCTTTTTTTCTCTACTATATAGAATACAGAGAGAAGGTGGCCATCTGTGAGCCAGAAAGATAGCCATCATGAGAAACTGACCATGTTGGCACCCTGATATCATATAGCCAGACTTCAGAACTGTGAGAAAATAAAGTTATGTATATAAAAATGTATATATATATATATATATATATACTTTTGTTAAGAAGGCAGCCCTAGCAGACTAAGACAGTAGAATATGTTATAATGCCTATTTATTTCAATGTTTGTATTTTAAAAACAAAAACAAAACTAGAACTGAATTGAGTTTTTATGTCTAGATACTATATAGACTTTTACCATCTTATAAATGAAAAATTTATACTGTGATCTTTAAACCCAGAACTGTAAGTCAGAACTAACTCATAGTTAAAGGGAAAAGAAATAACTCCATGTATTATTTATTTAATGTTGCAAGTGTAACAATTAAGTTCTGAAGTAGAAAAATGTTCCGTCTTTGACCAAAATCACTGAAGCGTAACTTGATCAAAGATAATACACAGAATTCTGCCTTCAGTGAGACCACACGACCAGAAGGCTTCCAAGGGACACAAGCCAGTTCTGAGCACTGCAGCTGACAGGAATTATCTCAGCAGTTCAATTGCTTTTCTTTCCAACTCTTCTTCCATATCAATGTCTACATAAGTTCCCAAAGTTGCCCAAATATCATTTATGTGCAGAAATGCTGCTCCTTTTTAAGGCAGAGTAGACTGAAAATCCCACAGAGAAACTAAGAGAAAGTGTAAGTGACTCAATCAAATTTTAGGAACAAAGCTAGTGAAAGAAGCAGAATTCCAGCTGAGCTATTAAAATTCTAAAAGATGATGCTGTTCAAATGCTGCACTCAATACGTCAGCAAAATGGGAAAATAGCAGTGGCCACAGTACTGAAAAAGTTCAGTTTTAATTCCAATTTCAAAGAATGACAATGACAAAGAATTTTCAAACTATTGTAAAATTATGCTCATTTTACAAACTACCAAGGTTATGCTCAAAATCATTCAAGCTAGACTTAAGTAGTGCATGAACTGAAAATTTCCAGCTGGGATTAGAAAGGGCAGAGGAACCAGAGATCAAATTGCCAATAACTGCTGGATTAAAGAAAAAGCAAGGGAGTTCTAGAATAACATCTACTTCTGCTTCATTGACTACACTAAAGCCTTTGGCTGTGCAGATCACAACAAACTGTGGAAAATTCTTAAAGAGATGGGAATACCAGACAACCTCCTTACTTGCCTCCTGAGAAATTTGTATGTGGGTCAAGAAGCAACAATTAGAACTGGACATGGAACAAGTGACTAGTTCAAAATAAGAAAAGGAGTACATCAAGGATGCATATTATCACCCTGCTTATTTAATTTATATGCACAGTACATCATGTGAAATACCAGGCTGGATGAATTATAAGCTGGAATCAAGATTGCTGGGAGAGATACTAACAACCTCATATATGCAGATGATACCATTCTAATGGCAGAAAGCTAAAATGAACTAAAAAGTCTCTTGATTAGGGTGAAAAGGAGAGTGAAAAGTCTGGCTGGGAACTCAACATTCAAAAAACTAAAATCTTGGCATCCGATCCTATCATTTCATGGACAACAGAAGGGGAAAAAGCAGAAGTGACAGATTTTATTTTCTTGGGCTCCAAAATCACTGGATATGGTGACTGCAGCCATGAAGTGCATGGGGACTGCAGCCATGAAATTAAAAGACACTTGCTCCTTGAAGAAAAGCTATGACAAACTTAAATAACATATTTAAAAAAGCAGAGACATCATTTTGCCAGCAAAGGTTCATGTAGTTAAAGCTATTGTTTTTCCAGTAGTAACATATGGATGTGATAGCTGGACCATAAAGAAGACTGAGCACCAAAGAATTGATGCTTTCAAATTGTGGTGTTGGAGAAGACTCTTGAGAGTCCCTTAGACAGAAAGGAGATCAAACCAGTCAATCTTAAGGGAAAGGAACCCTGAACACACATTGAAAGGACTGATACCAAAGCTGAAGCTTTAATACTTTGGCCACATGATGCAAAGATTCAAGTCATTGGAGAAAATCCTGATGCTTGGAAAGATTGAAGGCAGAAGGAGAAGAGGTTGACATAGGATAAGATGGTTGGATGGCATCACAGATTCAGTGGTCATTAATTTAAGCAAACTCCAGGCAATAGTGGAGGGCAGAGGAGCCAGGTGTGCTGCAGCCCATGATATCACAGAGAGTCAAACATGACTTAGCAACCGAATAACAACAACAACAATCAAATTTATAAGCTAAAATTTCTATTTTAACCAGAATAATTAGTTGGACCATAAAGAAAGCTGAGCACTGAAGAATTGATGCTTTTGAACTGTAGTGTTGGAGGAGACCCTTGAGAGTCCCTTGGACCGAAAGGAGATCAAACCAGTCAATCCTAAAGGAAACCAGTCCTGAATATTCATTGGAAGGACTCATGGTGGAAGCTGAAACTCCAACGTTTTGGCCGCCTGTTGCGAAGAACTGACTCATTGGAAAAGATTGAAGGCAGGGTGAGAAAGGGATGACAGAGGATGAGATGTTTGGATGGCATCATCAACTCGATGGACATGAGTTTGAGCAAACTCTGGGAGTTGGTGATGGACAGGAAAACCTGGCATGATGCAGCCCGTGGGGTCTCAAAGTGTTGGACACAACTGAATGACTAAACCGAACTGAACTGAACTGAACTGAACAATTTCTACCAGGTTTCAATTTGTAAGTGGATTCTTTACCAGCTGAGCCATCAGAGAATCCCAAGAATACTGGAGTGGGTAGCTTATTCCTTCTCCAGCACATCTTCCCAACCCAGAAATTCAACTGGGGTCTCCTGCATTGCAGGCAGACACTTTACCAGTTGAGCTACCAAGGAAGCCTAATTATTAAAGAACTACTTAAGTTATTCTTATAGCAGATCATGGAAGCCCTGCTACTTTCAGGTACGGATTGAAAAATTATTAATTCACATGGCTTACAGTCTCTACTTTATATGAACAGACCACATTGACTTCCATAAATGATACCTGTGTTTGTACATTGAAAAGATTTTAGTTTGTCAAATTTTATTTAGAAAATGAGTATGTTGAATCTTTGCAAATTCAATTCATTCTTTTTTAAATATCATATTACATTCTTTAATAATTTTAATGTATATCTCTGTCATGTGCCATATCCTTTATCAGATCATTTGAAGGGATATTTCACTGTTTCTATTAATTTGTAAACTATAACTAATATTACATATTGCTAAAGCATATGAAAATAACATTTGGAATAGTTCATTGTGGCCCTGAATTTCTGATGAGGGTATTGATATATTTTAAGTTCACATCTATAATTAAAATGCTTAATGAAGTCAAAAGGAAACTTTAATTTTCACATAATCAAAATGGACTTTCTTTTCAAAGAGGAAACTTTGAACAAGTGATTCATAACCCCATTTTAAATTTCCTCTAAAAAAATGTTTCACCTGTGGCTTCAGAAATAAAACAGTCTCATTTCTTTCTACACTGCTTCCCACCTAAGATTCAAGATGATTATAACGATAAGTTCCAGGTAAATAAATAAAGATGATTTTCAATTTCTACAGAAGAAGAAGGGATTTTTAAATTCCCATTGATCTTTTATTTCCCATTTTAAATCCTATGGTAAAATTTAATTTCTGTAATCACCTACACATTTTAAACTCATATTTAGTACAGCTCACCTTAAAAACCGGGCTTCCCTGGTAGCTTAGTTAGTAAAGAATGCACCTGCATTGTAGAAGACCCGATTCAATTCCTGGGTCAAGAAGACACCCTGGAGAAGGGATAGGCTACCCACTCCAGTATTCTTGGGCTTCCCTTGTGTCTCAGCTGGTAAAGAATCCTCCCACAATGCCGGAGACCTGGGTTCATTCCCTGGGTTGGGAAGATCCCCTGGAGAAGGGAAAGGCTACCTATTGCAGTTTTTTGGCCTGGAGAATTCCATGGACTCTATGGTCCATGGGGTTGGAAAAAGTCAGACACGACTGAGCGACTTTCACATACATATCTTAAAAACGATAGCACAATTTCCCTCAAAAGGCCCTTTATACTAAAAAAAAAAAAAAAAATTAGCACAACATTGTCCTATTTTAGAAAACTTTTTTTTTTTTTTTTTACACAATCCTAGATTAACTGTAAGTTGCAAAGAAACATACAGGAAGATCCTGTGCAGGCTTCATGCAGCCTGTCCCAATGATAACATCTTGCAAGATTAAAGTACATTCAAACCAGATGCACATTATTTGTCTGTTCTTTTTGATGAGCTAAATGAATTAATGACTTTTCTTTAAACCATTTAAGTTTTACTTAGATATACCTTTACATACATAGGTATAAGTGTGTGTGCCTGGGTCAGTATGTGTGCATAAATGAATATGTGTATAAATTACTGTATGTTAAGTATCTGAAAATTAGCTCTCTCATCCTTTTTTCTTTCATATAATTTAAACATTAACTTTATTAGCTCTACTGTTTAAAATAGCATTCTAATCTAAATATCTTAATCATATTACATTTATAATCATCTTTTTTTCCCCTGTCTTAGTTCTTCTAAAGGTAGGCTTGTCAATAATTAACTGAATAATAAGCATTCTTCATCTAGATTTAATATAATGAATTTAATAGCCTCAGCTATCAAAAAATACCCTCAGAAATATTGCACTGGGAGGACAAATTAGGGATTTGTTTGCTTTTGAAGAATCCGAAGTAAGTGCCTCATAAGTTTTCAGGAAATCAATACTATTTAATAACATGTTACATAGCTTTCTCTTATAATTTAACTTAGAGTTTAATGCTTCATTGTCATTTCCAGCACTAGTTACCAATATCCTTACATGACAGTGTTTATAAGGTAATTTTTTGCACCATTAATGTCACAATTCTCATGACAATGGTACAACTAGGTTTCACAATCCAGTTTTTGTGGAATAAATTATCTATCATATTGATGGAAAATTAATGACAAAGCAAAGATTCTGTGTTTTTCCCTTCTATTTATCTGTTTAAGTCATTTTAGATTTGAAGTCCTCTTTGCTATATTTTACATTTGCATCCCCCTATTCACATGAGTGAGGAGGCACAAATTTCATTTTAGGTTTTGACTTTCTTCAAAACTGCCTGTTAAAAAGCATCATTAATCTAACAATGAGTGGAAAGAGTCTGGGGCATCTTTAGTTTGTGTCTCAAAGGAATCTTAAAGAAAAATGGTCACATTGGAATGTAGGCGATATTTTCTATTTTAAAGATGTGAACCAAGGCAAGAGCAGCACGGTATGGGGGACACACTGTTTCCATTCAAGCTGTAATATGTCTAACTCGCTGAGGTCTTTAAGGATGACAGAATACATTTACTGGCAGTCTGAAACTGGGTAAATACTGAAAATTATACCATTGATCACTTTTTCTG
The DNA here is from genome assembly GCF_910594005.1 of Cervus elaphus. NCBI lineage: Eukaryota > Metazoa > Chordata > Mammalia > Artiodactyla > Cervidae > Cervus > Cervus elaphus. The sequence goes on along the minus strand of NC_057833.1, from coordinate 16,305,067 downwards.
ACGGAGCTCAAGACAATATTATCAAATTGGTGATGGTAAATAAAAAGGAAAAAGAGCAGTATTTGAGCAGGATTAAGAGATTTTCATGTACATGTTAATGCTTCTAATATCCCTTAGAAACATTATCACTCTTTTGTCAATATTACCTTTAATTTAAAAATACAAAATCAATACACATAAATCCCTTGAATTTCTATATACTAACAATAAAAAATCAGAAAGAGAAATTAAGGAATCAATTCCATTAATCATTGCAAAAAAAGAATAAAATATCTAGGGGTAAACTTACCTAAGGTGACAAAAGAATTGTACACACAAAATTATAAGACAATAATGAAAGAAATCAAGACGGCATAAACAGATGGAGAGATATTTCATGCTCCTGGGTAGCAAGAATCAATATTGTGAAAATGACTATACTACCAAATGCAATCTACAGATTCAGTGCAATCCCTATCAAATTACCAATGGCATTTTTCACAGAACTAGAACGAATGCTTCACAATTCATATGGAAACACAAAAGACCCCAAGTAGCCAAAGCAGTCTTGAGAAAGAAGAGTGAAGCTGGAGAAATCAATCTTCCTGACTTCAGATTATAGCACAAAGCTACAGTCATCAGGACAATATATTACTGGCACAAAAACAGAAATATAGACCAATGGAACAAGATAGAAAGCCCAGAAATAAACCCATGCATCTATGGGTACCTTATTTTTCACAAAGGAGGCAAGAATATGCAATGGGGCAAAGACAGACTCTTCAATAAACAGTGCTGGGAAAACTTGACAGCTACATGTAAAAGAATGAAATTAGAACACTTCCTAACACCATACACAAAGATAAGCTCAAAATGGATTAAAGACCTAAATGTAAGGCCAGAAACTATAAAACTCTTAGAGGAAAATATAGGCAGAACACTCGATGACATAAATCAAAGCAAGATCCTTTATGACCCACCTCCTAGAGTAATGGAAATAAAAACAAAAGTAAACAAGTGGGACCTGATTAAACTTAAAAGCTTTTGCACAGCAAAGGAAACTATAAGCAAGGTGAAAAGACAACCCTCAGAATGGGAGAAAACAATAGTAAATGAAACAGCTGACAGAGGATTAATTTCCAAAATATACAAGCTGCTCATACAACTCAATACCAAGAAAACAAACAACCCAATCAAAGAGTAGGAAAAAGACCTAAACAGACATTTCTCCAAAGACATACAGATGGCTAATAAACACATGAAAAGATGTTCAACATCATTCATTATTAGAGAAATGCAAATCAAAACTACAATGAGATATCACCACACACCAGTCAGAATGGCCATCATCAAAAAGTCTACAAACAATAAATGCTGGAGAGGGTGTGGAGAAAAGGGAAAAGAAAAAGAAAAGAAAGCAAGAAAAGGAAAGCTTTTGCACTGTTGGTGGGAATGTAAATTGATATAGCCACTATGGAAGAGGATATGGAGATTCCTTAAAAAACTAGGAATAAAACCACCATATGACCCAGCAATCCCACTCCTAGGCATATACCTGAGGAAACCAAAATTGAAAAAGACACATGTGTCCCATTGTTCATTTCAGCACAATTTACAATAGCTAGACCATGGACCCCACCTCAATGTCCATTGACAGATGAATGGATAAAGAAGTTGTGTATATATACACAATAGAGTATCACTCAGTCATTAAAAGGGACACATTTGAGTCAGTTCTAATGCTGTGGGTGAACCTAGAGCCTATTATGCAGAGTGAAGTAAGTCAGAAAGAGAAAGATAAATATCATATACTAATGAATATATACATAATCTAGAAAAAAATGTTACTGAAGAATTTACTTGCAGGGCAGCAATGGAGAAACATAGAGAATAGACTTATGGACATGGGGAAAGGGGAGGAGAGGTTGAGTTGTATTGAAAGAGTAACATAGAAACACATTACCATATGTAAAATAGATGGCCAATGGGAATTTCCTGTATTGCTCAGGAAACTCAAACAGGGGCTCTGTATGAATCTAGAGGGGTGGGATGGGGAAGGAGTTGGGAGGGAGTTTTGAAACAGAGGGGATATATGTATGCCCATGACGGATTCATATTGAGGTTTGACAGAAGACAAAAAAATTCTGTAAAGCAATTATCCATCAATTAAAAAATAAATAAATAAAATGGGTAAAGTGATCAAACATAAAAAAAAAAGTAAAGTTCTGAAAGTGAAGTAACTTACATAAACTTGCAAAGGTAGCAGTGATCAAAGTCAGAGTATGAATTTACTCTTGACTTCTCCAAAAAACTCTTTCCACATAGCAACTGGAATCTTAAGGATTTGTTTTCAATAAATCCTAAAAAATATGTACATAAAGAGATAACTATTATTTTTTAGTTAATATCAAATTATTCATATGAAGAGAATAATGAGTCCATTTCAAGTAATATGAAAACTATTAAAAAAGGAAAATTTCAAACAAGTTCAAGTAACTGAATTATAAATACGGTTGCAATTTCAGAAGTTTAGGTGTCCTAGGTAATCAACATCGGCAGATATTTGACCAACACTTATATCCCCTAACAAACCTGTCTAACTTCTTACATACCTGTCATATATCTGCGTGCAATGTCCAGCTAAAACTTTTCTTGTACTGTCTACTCTATAAGTACTTCAAGAACCTCAACTGAAGTTTTAGAAAATTGAGAAGAGGCTGAGAAATGTTCTGGGCTGTTAACATGGGTTAGAGTTGATTGGTGTCAAGCAAAAGTTCAGAGGGCATGAGATTATTTTTCTGCTAGTTACTGATCAAGTCCCATAGGCAGTATGCTCCCAGTGAAGTGACCAAAATCCTCATCCAGCAACTATAAAATGACTTCTCTATTACACAAGGAGAACATCACATATTCACTTGAAACAAAGAATGGGCCACAGGCAGAACCTTGGTTCTGGCCAAAATGTGCTCAGCAGTCCTTTTATCTGCTCTTTCTACCTCTCCTTAGTAATCAGCTCCAATTACCATGTGGCTCCCCTTGGAGCCCTGAGCATATTTATCTCGACAGTAGAGGCCAGAGTAAAGTTGCCTCCATAACCTGTTTTGTTTTCAATCTTGTGATGGCATAATCTGAAAATTCCTCTCCCCTCAGTGTCTTCCCTTTTAGATTACAAAAGTTTTGCTTGCAAGTTTAGAATAAAACAAATTAAATAAAAACAAATTGAACATGAATTTCCTAATTATATTCTAGCTAGAATACTCCCAATTTGCATCTAGAAAATATGAATTTTTCTGTCTCCAGAAGAATATTTGGGGTGAAAAGTAAAACAAGAGAGGACATATTCTAAGATTTTATGAAGCTTCATGCACATGTATCTATCAATGATACAGATGTGCACAGACACATAAATAGTCATGGTGTACTGTTGTGTTTTGTTAGTCACTCAGTCATGTCTGACTCTTTACGACCAGATGGACCATAGCCCGCCAGGCTCCTCTGGCTATGGAATTCTCCAGGCAAGAATACTGGAATGGGCAGCCATTCCCTTCTCCGGGGAATCTTCCCAACCCAAAGATCAAACCCGTGTCTCCTGCATGGCAGGCAGACTTTTACTGTCTGAGCCATCAAGGAAGCCCATACGTTATATTAAAAATATACACTAGAATATGAGCTCTGAAAAGAGCAAAGACTGTGCCTACTTTCTCACCTTTGTGTTCTCAATGTCTGTAAAGATATCTATATGGAAAAATATTTCTGAGACAATTGCATATCCTGGCTGTATATTCTAGATATTTAGTTTGTATATCCTGGATATTTTCTGTGGGCCCTTGAGATGTATTTGCATCTGTTGACGAGTAGACTCTGTGCCATGTGGACCTAATTCCAGGGACTTCACCAAAAAGCTCTTTTGCCCTCTGGTTTCCAATTTGGTTCAACTGCGGGGTGTCATTTGCTAGAGATGGGAGAACAGGAAAAAATGTATTCCCACATCCTCCCTCCCTGAAGGTTCATCAGAATTTAGCCATGTCTTTCTACCAAAGGCCATGGCTTCTTTCAGGGAAGGCAGTGCATATGTTCAAGTCACAGCACTTCTTTATCAGCTTCAGGGACTGTTCCCTCCAGTTGCATTTGAAGCGTAAGGGCAGCCAAAGCTCTGGGTAAGGTTGAGGTCAACTCTTGATATTTCCCATTAATCCTAGCCACACCTTCATAAATAATTCCTTTATTAAACTCCACTCATTAAAAAAAAAAAAAATTACTATGACACATGTCTCCCATCTGGACTGTAAATGATACAAGTTACATCTTATTTTTCTACATTTTCTGAAGTCAGACTTCTATTTTAGTCTCTGCTCTCACTCGAATAAATCATGACAGTATTATAAAAATCCTAGTTTTCCCAAAAGCAAGAATTCTTGCTGAGATTCTCCATTTGTCAATATTTTTACCCTTCCAGTTCTAAGGAGCCCCTGCTGTATTTTCTCTTTCAAAGTAAAGATGGTGTCAGGCAAAGAGCAAAACCACAGAAGACTGCACATGAAGGAAGAGATTGTAAACATGACACTCGCAAATACTTTTTCAAAGAAGAATCATATCACTTTATAGAACCAAAGTAGGTGAACAGCAAGTAACACAAACTTTCCCTGAAACTGCCTTACTGGGGAGCCATGTAAATGTGAATTCATTCTTTTTACTTCCCAAAATTTGCAGTTCCCTTATCACTTACTTTTTCTACTAGCAATAAAAGAAATCAGTGAAATAATCAGAAGTCTCACTTTAAAACTCTCTTCCTCCTAATCCTAAAATACAGACATCTCTTTTCCTGATACAGAATTTCTCCAGAGTTTTCAGGAATCACCTTCAGTCTCAACAATATATATATATTTTTTTTTATTCAACTTGGTGTTATGTTGTCCTCTGATTCTTCACATTGGTGTGTTTTCAATTTGGGCTTCTTATAATGGCACATTATTCCACGATCTTCCTTCTCTACTTCTTTTAACTAGTAAAAGTCCCTGCAGCCCTCCACAGATTTCAACGAGGCACCTAATAGTCATGTTGTTCAAGTTTGCAAACCTCCCTGGAGGAGTGAAGTAATTGAAAGTGAGATGCAAGACATTGTATACACAGTAAAATTATCTTCCCCAGGCCTCAGAGGGGACAGAGCACAGCTTTGGAGTAAGTGACTGAAAGAAGGTTATTGCCTTCTTGGATAGCCCAGATCTCACAAATTAAGTTACTGCTGAGGGATTACTTCATAAGAAAGTCAGAGGCATCTATTAATAGCCTCTGACTTCCTTCTGAAGGAAGTCGTTTTCTCTATTCTAACACAGTCATATCTCCAAAATTATTTCTACTGTATACTCTATGGAAAGACTATAACCTCTTGGAGGAAAAAAAAAAAAAACCAACTTGTATTGAAAACATAAATAGAATAAAAGAGAACAGAAGAAAAAGTAAATGGAAAAATAAAAGAGAAAATATATACAACTCAGTTTTGATATTTCAGTTACTAATTAAGATCAAATGCAGACTTGCAATGTGCTTTATCCTAGTTCTCAACTCTCTGTTTCAGTTTTATAATTCTGCAGTGATTTTTATTCAGAAATGATCCAAATTGCTCTATCAAGCTAAGAGGGATGTTTTTGTCACTTTGAAATTTAAGGATTTAGAGGAAAGTTGAAAGCTACTTATATGTTGATTTTTCAATTTATATGTTGCTATAGTTAGGTTAATTACTATAACTAGTTATTTACAACAGAGTAAAAGGCTTCCCGGGTGGCACAGTGGTAAAGAATACACCTGGCAAAGAGATGCAAGTTCAAGAGATGAAGGTTCAGTCCCTGGGTGGGAAGATCACGTGGGGAAGGAAATGGCAACCCACTTCACTACTCTTGCCTGAGAATTCCCATGGACAGAGGAGCCTGGCAGGCCGCAGTCCATGGGGTTGCAAAAAATTAGACATGACTGGCACACACACACACACAATAGGGCAAAGTAGCTTAATTCTGCCAAAGCCGATGAAACAATAAAAACTAAATGAAGCAATATGAATTTATCTCTTGTAAAAATTATACTTGATTTTAGAATTCAGATCAATTTAATCTATCACGTTCAGGTTTTTTGCTGTTGTTGTTGTTCCTAATCCTTAGCTTTGGTTCATCAGAAGACAGTCAATGGCCAAACAGAATTTTCTAATTTATGGAAATGGTTTTCAAAGTAAATTGTCTTTTAACTATTGTAGCAGAAAAATATGATGATCAATTATAAAAGAGATCAATAAATACATATTTATCATTAACAGCCATTGTTCTAAGTGCTTAACATTACTTTTAATAAATTCTCAAAATTACCCTAGGCTGCAAGTCATTATCATATTCATTTTATAAATAAAGGGAAAAATACTTAGAAAGTTAAATAATGCTTAGTAGTAGATTTGGCATTCATAAAATATATCCATTTCTGCTCAAGATGATATTTCTATCTAATGTGCTAAACTTTAAATATGAAGAAAATTAATTTTTGTTCCATAATTTGCAGTTCTTTCAAAGTCCCAAGAAAATCACTGTATATTTTTTAAATAGTTGTCTCAGTTATCTCAGATAAAAATATACAGTTATCTCAGTGAACATTTTTCTCTTCTATATTGCATTAGCACAGGTTATCCAACCAGTGCACATGAGGACAAGAATTTTAAGATAAAAATGTATTTTTTAGCATATATAAATCAGTTATTTGAAGTCCAAGTGTACAGTGTTTTAAATACTAAGAGAACCATTTAAATATCACTACAGCTCTTATTTACTACTGCTATTTTTAAAATATGTTTTAATTGCTTTGAGTATTTGAACTCTTAAATTTCAACTTGAGGGGTTCAATGTATTTACATTTCTAAGACCAATGGGCATAAATTACAAGGCAAAGTTAGAATCACAGGTCTTGTCTCTTGGACATTACAAATGAGAGCAGTTGTATAAAAATACCTGTTCAAATTATATTGAAATTCATTTGGACCTCAGTCCCATTCTCTCGAAAAATTCTCTCCAGGGCCTGAATTTGTATGAAGCCAAAACTTAGTTGTATTATTTTCCTTTATTCTAGGATAGTCATCTTATTTGCTTTTCTTCTAGAATTATTTATATTTTTAACTTTAATAAAGTTAATTCTGATTAAGTTTTCTATAATTATAGTTCATACAGAAATAAAAATTATGATAAATATTAATAAAATAAACTAACTTATTTTTAACAAACTAAATTAGAAGAAAAACGATCAATGAGGGCCTTTACAATACTTACTCAAAATGATGGCAAAAAATAAAATTTATGAAGAACATCTAAAAATTAATAAAGAAATACTAACGAGTTTAAGAAAAATATGAAAAAGATAAAAGCCAACCAACTCATAGTAGAAGAAACATACATGACCAAAAATGTATGAAAACATTATTTCATAGAAAAATGAGGAATACTAAAATGACAATGAAATATTTATAACCACCATGCTTCAAAATGGAATAGGTTGGTAATACCTAGTACAGGTTAGGTTTAGGGGAAATATACACTTTAACTTTTAAATTGTCAAAATAAATAGATTGATAATGTCCAATACTGGCGAATTCTTGAGAAATCACTAGTCTCATACACTGTGAAATTGTGACTGGAGATATTACATTTTTGGAAGGAAGGCATTCAGTAAAGAAAGTAAAGTCTCCACCTGCTCCCCGCTTCCCTCCCTCCAGAAAAAAAAAAAAAAAAGAAAAAAAAAAAAGAAAGTAAAGTCTCTCAGTCGTGTCTGATTCTTTGCAACCTCATGGACTGTAGCCTACCAGGCTCCTCTGTTCATGGGGTTTTCCAGGCAAGGGTACTGGAGTGGGTTGCCATTTCCTTTTCCAGGGGATAGTCCCAACCCAGGGATTGAACCTGGGTCTCCTGTATTGCAGGTAGACACTTTACCATCTGAGCCACCAGGGAAGTCAAATGTAAAACTAGTGTAAAACTAAATGTAAAAAATTAGTTTTTCTTAAAATTTAAAAATGGGCAAAAATGTTAATTGATATCTAATTTACATAGCACAGATAAATACTAGCATTTATGCATCATGAAACACATAAGAAAATTTATTACAGCACCATTATTTTATGAGCAAATTGTATAAGTAATCAGCTGGTTAAACAAATACTAGGAAGTGGTTATAACAAATGAAATAAATCTAAATAGATTTAGAAAGAGCTACAAGACACATTTTAAGAGTTAAAGCAAATAATCAAAACTATATGTAACATATAATACTATATCTACAAATAGAAATAGATGTCTCTGGGCTTCCCTTGTTGCTTAGGTGGTAAAAAATCTACCTGCCATGAGTTAGACTCAGGTTCAATCCTTGGGCTGGGAAGATCCCCTAGAGAAGGAAATGGATACCCACTCTAGTATTCTTGCCTAGAGAATACCAAGGACAGAATAGCCTTGTAAGCTATAGTCCATGGTGTCGCAAAGAGTCAGACTACCACACAACTACCTACTTAGTGTGAACAACTACCACACACAGACAAAAGTGTATCTATATACAGTGTATATCTATGTTTACATTTATATTTATATTTACAAATATGGATATGGGCAATAAAATTCATAGTTTATGACACGAGGAGAGATTTTTTAAACAAAAAGTCTCCACTGCCCTTTGGTTTCCTCTCCCCTCTCCCCCATTGTGCATTGTATATCTGCACTATACATCAACCAGAATTCCCCATCTGCCCATGGGCAGGAATACCTACACCACCAAAAAAGAGCAACATTCTCCTAGCATCAATAAGACAACTTTTAAAAAGATAGAATTCTTTCTTGATCTTGTAAGGAGTCACATGATCCGCCATGATGACACAGGTTTAGATTATGTAAACTGTCAATAACATGTCATTTGATATACAGCCTTCTATCTCAAAAAACTTCCTTGACTTCTAATCCACAGAACAGTTCTCAGAGTTTTCTGAGATGTTCTTCTGGATTATAATCCTTAAATTTGGCTTGAATAAAATTTTCTATTTCTTTCTTAGATCAACTGATTAGCTTTTCATTGACATGTATAGATCTATCACAGATATATAGTTATATATACAAATATACAATATATAGATTGTATTCAAAATCTATATAAACATACAATATACAGTTTGTACTCAACATTCAAAAAACTAAGATCATGGCATCCAATCCCATCAGTCCATGGCAAATAGATGGAGAAACAATGGACACAGTAACAGACTTTATTTTCTTGGGCTCCAAAATCACTGTAGATAGTGACTGAAGCCATGAAATCAAAAGACACTTACTCCTTGGAAGAAAAGTTGTGACCAACCTGGACAGCATATTGAAAAGCACAGACAAAGGTCCATTTAGTTAAAGCTATGGTTTTTCCAGTGGTCATGTATGGATGTGAGAGTTGGACTATAAAGAAAGCTGAGCACTGAAGAATTGATGCTTTTGAACTGTGGTGTTGGAGAAGACTCTTGAGAGTCCCTTGGGCTGCAAGGAGATCCAACCAGTCCATCCTGAAGGAGATCAGTCCTGAATATTCACTGGAGGGACTGATGCTGAAGCTGAAGCTTCAGTACTTTGGCCACCTGATGCGAAGAGCTGAATCATTAGAAAAGACCCTAATTCTAGGAAAGATTGAAGGCAGGAGGAGAAGGGGATTACAAAGGATGAGATGGCTGGATGGCATCACTGACTCAATGGACATGACTTTGAGAAAGCTCCAGGCATTGGTGATGGACAGGGAAGCCTGGCGTGCTTCAGTCCATGGGGTGGCAAAGAGTCGGACACAACTGAGCGACTGAACTGATAGATATATATCCACATATTGATACATAGATACATCATATCAATTACAGTATATACCTATAGGTGAGCTCTTCTTTCTTGAGATTTTAAAAAATATCATTCATGTATTTTTTATGTAATTAATATTCAAAATGAAAAATAAAAATAAAAAATTTGCTTATTATCAATGTTTGTTTTTTTTCTCTAAGGGTTTTAGAATGACATATCAAAAAAATCTGTCTCCTAAAAAACCTGTATGTGGATCAAGAAGCAACAGTTAGAATTGGACATGGAAAAACAGACTGGTTCCAAAGGGGCAAGGAGTACATCAAGGCTATATATTGTCACCCTGCTTATTTAACTTATACGCATAGTAAGTCCATCATGTGAAATGCTGGGCTGGATGACAAACAAGCTGGAATTAAGATTGCCAGGAGAAATATCAACATATCTGTGGTATGTTACAAATGTTCAAATGATACCACTCTAAAAGTGAAGTGAAAGTGTTAGTCACTCAGTAGTTTGTTTGCGACCTCATGGACTGCAGCAGCCAGACTTCTCTGTTCATTGGATTATCCAGGCAAGAATACTGGATTGGGTTGCCATTCTCTTCTTCAGGAGATCTTCCCCACCCAGGGGTCAAACTCATTTCTTCTGCATTGCAGGCAGATTCTCTATCATCAGAGCTATCCAGGGGCTAGATACAACTCTAATGGCAGAAGGCAAAAAGCAACTAAAGAGCCTCTTGTTGAGGGTGAAAGAGGAGAGTGAAAAGCTGGTTTAAAACTCAACATTCAAAAAACTAAGGTCATGGCATCTGATCCCATCACTTCATGGCAAACAGAAGGGGAAAAGTAGAAGCAGTGACAGATTTTATTTTCTTGGACTCCAGAATCACTATGGATGGTGACTGCAGCTATGAAATTAAATGACACTTGCTCCTTGGAAAGAAAGCTATGACAAACCTAGACAGTGTATTGAAAAGCAAAAAAAAAAAAAAAAAAGCAAAAAAAAAAAAAAAAAAAAAAAAAAAGAAAAGCAAAGACACAACTTTGCCAACAAAGATCTGTATGGTCAAAGTTACGGTTTTTCCAGTAGTTGTAACATTTGAAAGTTGGACCATAAAAGAAGGCTGAGTGCCAAAGAATTGATGCTTTTTTTAAAAATATGAATGTATTTATATAATTGGAGGCTAATTACTTTACAATATTGTAGTGGTTTTGCCATACAATGACATGAATCAGCCACGGGTGTACATGTGTTCCCCATCCTGAACCCCCCTCCCAACTCCCTCCCCATCCTATTCCTCTGGGTCATCCCAGTGCACCAGCCCCGAGCAGCCTGTCTCATGCATTGAACCTGGACTGGCGATTCATTTCACATATGATAAGATACATGTTTCAATGCTATTCTCCCAAATCATCCCACCCTCGCCCTCTCCCACAGGTTCCAAAAGACTATTCTGTACATCTGTGTCTCTTTTGCTGTCTCACATATAGGATTATCATTACCATCTTTCTAAATTCCATATATATGCATTAGTATACTGTACTGGTGTTTTTCTTTCTGGCTTACTTCACTCTGTAAAATAGGCTCCAGTTTCATCCACCTCATTAGAACTGATTCAAATGCATTCTTTTTAATGGCTGAGTAATATTCATTGTGTATATGTACCACAGCTTTCTTATCCATTCATCTGCTGATGGACATCTAGGTTGCTTCCATGTTCTGGGTATTGTAAAGAGCGCTGTGATGAACATTGGGGTACACGTGTCTCTTTCAAATCTGGTTTCCTTGGTGTGTATGTCCAATAGTGGGATTGCTGGGTCATATAGCAGTTCTATTTCCAGTTTTTTAAGGAATCTCCACACTGTTCTCCATAGCGGCTATACTAGTTTGCATTCCCACCAACAGTGTAAGAGGGTTCCCGTTTCTCCACACCCTCTCCAGCATTTATTGCTTGTAGACTTTTGGATAGCAGCCATCCTGACAGCATGTAATGGTACCTCATTGTGGTTTTGATTTGCATTTCTCTGATAATGAGTGATGTTGAACATCGTTTCATGTGTTTGTTAGCCATCTGTGTGTCTTCTTTGGAGAAATGTCTGTTTAGTTCTTTGGCCCATTTTTTGGTTGGGTGGTTTACTTTTCTGGAATTGAGCTTCAGGAGTTGCTTGTATATTTTTGAGATTAATTCTTTGTCAGTTTCTTTGCTGTTATTTTCTCCCATTCTGAAGGCTGTCTTTTCACCTTGCTTATAGTTTCCTTTGTTGTGCAAAAGCTTTTAAGTTTAATTAGGTCCCATTTGTTTATTTTTGCTTTTATTTCCGATATTCTAGGAGGTGGGTCATAGAGAATCCTGCTGTGATTTATGTAGGAGACTGTTTTGCCAATGTTTTCCTCTAGGAGTTTTATAGTTTCTGGTCTTACGTTTAGATCTTTAATCCATTTTGAGTTTATTTTTGTGTATGGTGTTAGAAAGTGTTCTAGTTTCATTCTTTTACAAGTAGTTGACCAGTTTTCCCAGCACCACTTGTTAAAGAGATTGTCTTTTCTCCACTGTATATTCTTGCCTCCTTGGTCAAAGATAAGGTGTCCATAGGTGCGTGGATTTATCTCTTGGCTTTCTATTTTGTTCCATTGATCTATATTTCTGTCTTTGTGCCAGTACCACACTGTATTGATGACTGTGGCTTTGTAGTAGAGTCTGAAGTCAGGCAGGTTGATTCCTCCAGTTCCATTCTTCTTTCTCAAGATTGCTTTGGCTATTCGAGGTTTTTTGAATTTTCATACAAATTGTGAAATTATTTTTTCTAGTTCTGTGAAAAATACCATTGGTAGCTTGAATGGGATTGCATGCTTTTGAATTGCAGTGCTGGAGAAGACTCGTGAGAGTCCCTTGGACTGCAAAGTGATCAAACCAATCAATCCTAAAGGAAAGCATCCCTGAATATTCATTGGAAGGACTGATACTGAAGCTCTAAGACTGAAGCCACCTGATGCAAAGAGCCGACTCATTGGAAAAGACCCTGATGCTGGGAAAGATTGAGGGCAGGAGAAGAAAGTGGTGACTCAGGATGAGATGGTTGGATTATATCACTGTCTCAATGGCCATGAATTTGAGCAACTTCTGTTAGATAGTGAAGGACAGAGAAGTGTTGTTTGCAACAGTCCAAGGGATTGCAAAGAGTGGGCCACAACTTTGCAACTGAACAACAACAAATAAAAAAAATCTTCATAATGAAATTGATTCTAAACCATTTTAAGAAAAAAGAAATATATTTAGTTGACATTTTTAATTTCTTCAATTATTATTATTATTTTCCTAGGATATTTGTGTAAAATGTATTTGTGAGAAACTGGAGCTTGGAAATCAGAGGGTGCAGGATATTTGCATTTAACAATCTTTGGTCCTCTCTCAACTGCGCCTGAAGTCAGTGATACAGTTTCACCACTTTCAGCTCAGTAGGGTTATTTTAATAACACATCAAAGAAGTTACACGTTGCCTTACATTTAAGACACACATCTCCTTAAATAAGGTGAAGTCCTTTTAAGGCAATGGGTTTCAAACCTGTTTTGACAAATGGAATCATCTGGGAGATTTCTTTATAATATTGCTATCTGGAAATCCTGATCAGAAAGCCTGTGATGATTTCAGCAATCAATCATCAATCAAACCTGATTTCAGTCAGGTCCCCAGGTAATTTTGATTGATGTGTCAGATTTTAAAGTCATTCTCATGTTTTCTAGAAACATTGAAAATAATATGCAGACCCATTGTGTGCTATTTTTCTTTAGTGTTGATTAAATATATAACTGGTTGAGAGGATGGTGAATGTCTGTGCTTTTTTTTTTTTTTTCTGTTTGTTTTTATTTTTATTTTTTATTTTTTTTCCATTTATTTTTATTAGTTGGAGGCTAATTACTTTACAATATTGTAGTGGTTTTTGTCATACATTGACATGAATCAGCCATGGATTTACATGTAGACGAATGGATAAGGAAGCTGTGGTAGGTATACACCATGGAATATTACTCAACCATTAAAAAGAATTCATTTGAATCAGTTCTAATGAGATGGATGAAACTGGAGCCCATTATACAGAGTGAAGTAAGCCAGAAAGATAAATGTCTGTGCTTTTGAAAGTGCATATTGAGACCTGTATTTTAGTAGTTTTTATGGGTTGAACTGTATCCCCAAAAGAGATATGTTGAAATCCTGACCTGTCCCTTCCCCTACCTAGGTATTTATGAATATGATCTTATTTAGAAACAGAATCTTTGCAGGTATAATAAGGTTACAATGAGGTCATTAGAGTGGACACAGATAAAACTAGACACATGGAGAGAAGACAACCATGTGAAGACAGAGGCAATGATTAGAGTTAATTATCCTATAAACTAAGCAATGCCTGGGGCCTTCAAATGCTAGAAGAGACTAGGAAGGAACCTCCCCTGAAGGTTTTGGAGATATCATGGACCCAGAGATACTAAACAGATCTTCTTCATTTTCAACTGAGCTCAGTAGAAAAGATGCTATGGGGGTTACTTCTGGGTTTTTTTTTTCCAATTCTTTCTTCTTATCCTTAAACTTTAAATGCTTTATCACATGTGAATTGCAAGGAATTTGCAATCACTTTTATGTGAAGTTGAGATTTTTCCATTTTGTGAAATTTGGACCATGTAACAAGTATAAAAATTTTGTAACCTTCAGTCTTCTCATGTATTCTCATATATGCATTTTGGAATGTTTTGGATAATTAGGAACAGTGTATAAAAGGGCCTGACATAGTATCTGGAAAAAAGAAAGTCCATAATATAAAGTAACTGTTTCTGACACTACCCAGTCTAGAACTTGTTCTCTGATACTTTCTATTTCCTTTAATTTTCATGTGCCCAAGCAATTTAGAAATTCATGTTTCATTGAATAACTCTCACATTAATGTCATTCAAATAGTTTGACTGCAACTTACACCTAGATATAAATTTTACAATGCAACTGAGTTGAATATTGGCTTCAATCTTAACATTTAACCAAAAGCTGTATTTTTGGCTTTGGCTTTAGCATTCAGAAGACCAAATAATGATGTATATAATTCAGTGTAATTTTTGGAAAATATGAGTTTTAGCTTGTGTGTGATTAGAAGGGTACATGCACACACATGCATACACCTTTACCTACCAGGATGTCCTTGCTTTAGACCAAGAAAGGCTATTTTTCAAGGCAAATTCTAGGGAGGTGTTAGTGAGTTCAATAACAAAAAGCTAAATGACTCTGAACCGATAATTTTCTAAATTCCTACTGTGTCTAAAATCTCCAATAAAATGCTTAGAATGCATAATTATACACAGATAATTAAGATTCTTTCCCAGATACAGTGGTAGTTAAAGCAAATTCACCACAAGTAAATGTGCTAAATACAAGGAAGTAAGATATAAGAGGTTGAAATAAAGGGAATGTGTTTTAAATGTTTTGATGTATGCAAGCATTTAATTTTATTAAATTTAGCGCACTGAATCAAAACTTTCTTTTAGAGACTTTTGTGCATTAAAATAATCCCCTTTTGTGAGACAATATACTGGATTATAAAGCAATAACATTTCATCAAGTGTTTAATGATAGTCAAAATTCACCAAATGTACTTTGTTATTTTAAAAAGAAAAAACTGTAAATGGATAAACTCATTTTGAAAACTATTATTTTAAAAAAAACCTGTTTATCATATATCATAGTTTTATCATATTAAATAATTTGGTATTTCAAAATTGAAACAAAACTAGTTAATTTTAATACAATTATGTTATGATTTCTTTATCTAGAGTCTCTCCTCAAAATATAATCAATATCTGAATACTAGGACCTAAAAGTGCAAATATTTCATTTTAAATGCAAGTAGCATAAGCCAATACATTCAGAGAAGTTATTAAACATTCTTGTAACTGTAAACATTTTGCTATTTATCTGCTATCCTGAATCAAATATACATATATTCATCAAGCTTTAGTTCAATAATATTTATCGAGTGATAATTCATATTATTTTCTAAATCTGACATGCAAAACATAATTTGGAAACATCATAAATTATATAATATTTAGAAATAAACATAAAAATTAAATGTTCTATATGCATAGATCTATTTATTTAATGATTAGAAAAGGCACTTCTTAGTTGGTTATTATTTTTTTCCACATATTTTTAGACTCAGCTTTAATTTTGATTTAATGGTATATGGGTTTCTTAATATTTTCTAGCCTGACATTTAGTTTACTATTTCATGTGAAAATAAAATCCACTAAAAGTTGTTTTTCTACTTTTTCTGATTTATACTTTTTCTGATTCTGATTTCTACTCTTTTTAATTTCTACTTTTTCTGATTCATTCATTTACACACACACACACACATATAGTTTAAGAAATCTAAAAAATCTGTTAATTTTCTGCCCATATTCAAGAGGAAATGCTATTTTAATAAAATTTTGCTTGTTTAATAAAATACAGTTCAGGTTATGCTAAGTAATATCTTATCTGCAGACTGAAGGAAAATATAGAACACAAAAAGCTATTAAAATGTTACACTCTCATTTGTTTTCAAATAATATCTTTAACACCTTCTTTCATACTTCAGTGATAATTTCACATACCGAACTAGTGCAGTATCAATGAGCACCAAATCAAATAAACTATTATTCAAAGGTGCAACTGAGGTGAGAAACTAGGAAGTGTAGAACTCAGAAAACA
Source organism: Cervus elaphus (assembly GCF_910594005.1). Classification (NCBI taxonomy): domain Eukaryota; kingdom Metazoa; phylum Chordata; class Mammalia; order Artiodactyla; family Cervidae; genus Cervus; species Cervus elaphus. The sequence continues at coordinate 16,288,521 of NC_057833.1, read as the reverse complement.
GGATCGAATATAATCCTTGGCATCTGCTAAGTATTATTCAAATTAAACACGTGCTGTGGGAAGCAGATATTAAGCCAGAGTTAGAAGCTCAGAGAGCTTATTGGGAAGAAGCATTATAAAAGAAAAGGGAGGAAGCAGTATTGGGGAAGAGGGTCTGTTCCACTGAGATGCTGCACTGAGGACCCTGCTGCCTGCCTAGGAAGACACAATAAGACTGCACGTTAGAGGAAATCCCTTTAGGGCATGAAAGCCAAGGCCCTTGAACCACCTCCTGGATCTTACTCAATGGGGTCACCCCATGAGTAGGGGACCTCAGATTAAAAAATTGGAGCACATTGTAAGAAAACACGTTGGGGGCTAACCGCTAACCTAGCTCATTACAGCTAGGCAGCCAGTCAATGGCTGATACGTAGATTTCTATTTCCTTTTCTGGTCTCCTCTTTTTTTCCTTGACACCCATTAATCAAGACTCCTCCTTTTTAAGCTTTCTTTTCTGATGGCTGCTCTACAACCCAACTGTAAATTTGGTTTACTACTGGTCTTCATTTGTTCTAGGTCTAGGTGAAATATTTTATTCATTTGTTCCTATATTATATACATGCTAAGGATTTCAATCCTAGGACTACCCCTTGGACTGCAAAGATATTAAACCAGTCAATCCTAAAGAAAAGCCTATGTAAATATTCAGACCTAGGAAAGGAGTCCTTTACATAGAGAACTCAAAAAAGGGACAAGATGGAATATGTCAGGAAATATATAATATGTAGGAGTGTGGTCATCCATTCTCAAAATATGCAAAGTAACCAGAAGAGCAGCCTGTGAGACACTGTGGAATCCTTTTGGTATAAAAGAAATGTCTCTTCAACTTGAAGAAATTCCTTTAGCATTTCTTATAGAGTGAATATGCTAGCATTGAATTCTCTTATTTTCCTTCATGTACAAGATATTTATCTGGCTATGATTACTCAAGGATAGTTTTGGTGTATATGGAAACCTGGATTCACACTGCTTTTCTTTCAAACCTGTGAAGAGGCTGCTTTACTATAGGTATTTTTAATGAGAATTTTTAGTCATTTGAATTGTTGTTCCAATGTATAAATATTTTTACTATTTTCAATATTTTCCCTTAAACTTTGATTTATAGTGTGCGTATGATTTATCTGAGAGTGGGTTTTCTTTGATTTTCTCTTGTTAGATATTCACTAATTTTCTTGGATCTGGAAATTCGTCTTTTTGGAGGAGTTGTGTGTGTATGTGCTCGGTCTCTAAGTTGTGTCTGACTCTTTGCGACCCCATGGACTGTAGACCACCAGGCTCCTCTCTCTGTGAGATCTCTCAGGCAAGAATATTAGAATGGGCTGCCATTTCCTTCTCCAGGGGATGCTCCTGACCCTGGAATTGAACCCACGTCTCCTGCATTGCAGGTGGATTCTTTACCACTGAGCCACCTGGGAAAACTTTGGAGGAGTTAGTTGTTATCTTAATTTTTTTTTTTCTGCATTGATAGTCTTCTTTTCTCCTTCTGAAACTCCAAGGACAAAAGTACTATAAATGTGTATATTATCTCAGTGGTAACTGAGGCTCCATTTACTTGTTGTCTGTTTTCCCCTCCATCTTTCAGCGTGGATGATTTCTGGTGATGTAGTATGAAGTTCACTCTTTTCTCTGTTACTGCTACTCTGCTATTGAGCCCTTTCAGTATGAACTTTACTTCAGAGATTGTGCTTTCCAGTTCTAAAACTGTCATTTGTTTCTCTTTCATAATTCCTATTTCCCTCCTAAAATATGTCTTACCACTCATTTAAAAAATTTGTACTTTTACATTACAGGGCATGGTTAAAGCTGCTTTAAACTTTATGTTTGATAATCTTAATCTTTGGTTCATCCTGAGTTTGTATTATTTCATTTGTGAGAGGTCTCAAAATGAGCAATTCTAATAAGTGCCTCAGTTACTCTGATGCAAATTATTTGCAGCATCTGAAGAAAATATATAATAATACAGAATATAACAGGGGACCCTATTTACCTTTTAATGAAATTCTTCAGTCTTAGAGAAAAAGCGCTTGATTAAGACATATTCTTTCTCAAAAAAAGAATAAAATTATCCTACCTTGTAGTGTCCATCACCACTTGAAAAAGCACTTGCTGTGATCATTTGATCAAGTATATGTTTGAGATTCTGATGTCTTAGTCTGGTATATACACTCCTCCCATTCACCCCAGTCAATTAAGACATATCAATACTTTTTACATTAAAGAATATCCCTGATTAAAATAATCCACTTAAAGAGAATTCCAAACAAAAGAAAGGATTCTACATAATTAGAAGCATAAAGCTCATTTAAGAAGACATATTTAGGTGGTTGAGTGCATAGAGGCTCAAATATGATTGATGATTTCTGCAGAAAGAAAACGAAAATAATTAATAAGAAAGAAAGAAACATTCACAGAGACACTATAATTTTTTAAATATATATATTTTGTTCCCTGGATACAAAAATTCCAGTTAGAGCTGCTCATATCAGTAATTATAATACTCTCATTCAAAGCCTTGGTCCAGTGGTTAAGAATCCACATTGCAATGCAAGGGATACTGGTTTGATTCCTGGTCTGGGAAGATCACACATGCTACAAAGCACCTAAGCCAGTGCACCACACTCATGAGCTCACACTCTGGAGCCTGCCAGCCACAATCACTGTGCACCCTAGAGCTTGTTCTCTACAACAAGAAAAGCCATAGCAATGAGAAGCTCTTGCACTACAAGTAGAGAGGAGCCCCAACTTGCTGAAACCAAAGAAAACCTGCACACAGCAACAAAAGTCCAGCACAGCCAAAAATAAATGAATCTTTTATTTAAGAAAAAGCCTTAGAGCAATGGAAAAAATGCACAGAAAAATTACACTGTAATTTTTCCTCTAATAGATTATATAGAACATATAGAAACAAAGTCTTTCATCAATTATCTTGACTTATGTGAAAAAATTCAAGTGAATTCTCTATTATCAATCTCAAAACAGCAACTTTAAATCACCTTCACATTTTTCACCTTCAGTTTTTGAAGGTGTAGATATGTGTCAGTGTAGCAGGGAATCTCGGATATAACTCCTCTGCCTGAATAGCTTTTCTAATGAGAAACCTAGTGAGACAACAAATATTTGTTCAGTATCTACTTTATGTGAGCACTGTGTTAAACTCTGACAGTCATGGAGAAACAAATTAGAAATTTGACCTTTTCAAGAAACACTTTAATTCCTTTCACAATCACAGTCACTGAGTACATACCACATAGGCACGGGGCGCTATACTACGCATGTGTGTAAATACATATGTTTCATATACACACACACGTGTATAATTTCAATTTATATTTTACCTGAAAGAATAGAGATTATCCTTTGTTCATACATGATATACATAGAGATATTATATATGTCTATATTTTACTAGAATACATACATACATTCAGTTGCATGCTTAGTCGTTGCTCACTTGTGTCCAACTTGGTCACTTAACTGTGTCTGACTCTCTGTGACCGCAAGGACTACAGCCCACCAGGCTCCTCTGTCCATGGAGTCCTCCAGGAAAGAATAATGGAGTGGGTAGCCATTCCCTTCTCCAGGGGATCTTCCCGACCATGGTATCGAACCTGGGTCTCATGCATTGTAGACAGACTCTTTAACATCTGAGCCACCAGGGAAGCCCTTTATTTAGTTATATACTTAAATATTTGAGAAAATGATGTGCTATTGGATTTAAGCAGTAGTGAAGAGGAACTAGAAAGTCTCTTGATGAAAGTGAAAGAGGAGAGTGAAAAAGTTGGCTTAAAGCTCAACATTCAGAAAACTAAGATCATGGCATCTGATCTAACTAACTTCATGGCAAATAGATGGGGAAACAGTGGAAACAGTGTCAGACTTTATTTTTTTGGGCTCCAAAATCACTGCAGATGGTGATTGCAGCCTTGAAATTAAAAGACACTTACTCCTTGGAAGGAAAGTTATGACCAAACTAGATAGCATATTAAAAAGCAGAGATATTATTTTGCCAACAAAGGTCCAACTGGTCAAGGCTATGGTTTTTCCAGTGGTCATGTATGGATGTGAGAGTTGGACTGTGAAGAAAGCTGAGTGCCGAAAAATTGATGCTTTTGAACTGTGGTGTTGGAGAAGGCTCTTGAGAGTCCCTTGGACTGCAAGGAGATCCAACCAGTCCATCCTAAAAGAGATCAGTCCTGGGTGTTCATTGGAAGGACTGATGCTGAAGCTGAAACTCCAATACTTTGGCCACCTCATGCAAAGAGTTGACTCATTGGAAAAGACCTTGATGCTGGGAGGGATTGGGGGCAGAGGAGAAGGGGACGACAGAGGATGAGATGGCTGGGTGGCATCACCGACTTGATGGACATGAGTTTGGGTAAACTCCGGGAGTTGGTGATGGACAGGGAGGCCTGGCGTGCTGCGATTCATGGGGGGTCACATAGAGTTGGACACGACTGAGCGGCTGAACCGAACTGATGGTGAATGTTAGTTACTTTGCTCATTTGAAGGAAAAATTCAAGCTTTTTTATTCATTAATGTGTTTAGTACAGTATTTAGCAGAGTTGCAAAAGCTTGAATTGACAAATTAATTTTTTAAATGATAGATACACAAATATGGAATGTACATGCCTTCTATGGTAGTAAATTCCACTTCAAAGAAGTTGCTTAAAGAGCAATTTTGAGAATATCAAAACAGCTTTTTGTTGCTGTTGTTGTTCTTGTTCAGTCGCTAAGTTGTGGCTGACTCTTTGTGACCCCACGGACCTGCCAGACTCCTATGTCCATGTGATTTCCTAGGCAAGAATACTGGAGTGAGTTGCCATGTTCTCCTCCAGGGGATCTTCCTGGATCAGGGACTGAATCCGTGTCTCCTGCATTACCACTAAGCCATAATAGAAAGTAACATATTGGTTCAAATAAACTATGCAATATTTAACTTTCTGTGAATTTATGACTGTTGCTTTATTTAGCTTCTTATAAACATTATATGAATAGAAATGAATAGCTATGACCCTTATGTGAAAACATACTTTTTCAACTATGTTTTATTGTAGTTAATCTATATCTAGTCATTTGAATGTATGTATTTTTCTTATAAACAACATAGTTACCAAAATGTGTATTAGTATTCTTGAACAAAAGTTGTCATTATATATCCTGTCATTTTATGTAACATTGGAAAACACCTACTAGCTAGTCCATAAAAGCGGGTGATAAATACGTATATATTTTCAGATATGAGCCACACATGCCAAAATACACGTAAGCACTGCCAAACAAAGCTCAAAATGGGCAGAAGGAAATCAGGCAAGAAGGAAGCAAGCAAGGGACCTGCCCAGACTTCAAGAAAGAACTGTCTGCATGAATAACCTTGCAGAAAGGGAGGGTCTCTCCATGAAGCACAGAAGCTAACTCTCTTGTTTAATACAAGAACATAAGACTGGGGACAGGGGGACTGTGAGATCTGGCAGAAGTCTTCACAGCCCTGGTGTTAGACATGCAAGGGAGACAAAGCCAAACAAACATATTATATACATTAGAAATGCTTATAGGAAACAACTTTTCCTGTGACCACAAAGGAGAAGAAGCTTCCCATTTAAACAGCCTAGAAGGCTAATGTGGCCCCATCCTATTCCACACCTGAAGCTCCTGCAAAGAGCCACATCAGAAAATCTAACTTTTGTTTAGTACAAATAAAAACACACTGATAAAAAGATGTGTAAAGTGCAATAAGAAAACATGTAGGAAAAAAATGCAGTGAATTTACTCAACAGAGATATTTTCCAGATTCTCATACAACAAAGCTATGATCAGCCTTCTGCTATGAAAAAAGAAGCTAAGATTGTACAGACATAGTTACCTCTATTAAAGAATATCAGAAAGCAGAAAACTAAGAACACAAAGTCAAAAGAGTAAAACCAAAGGATTTGAAAAATGAACTAGAAGACATAAAAAATGGAATTAAGGCTTAAAACATGGGAATTAATATGTGTCATAGTCCAGGTGCTCAAAACAAAACTGATACTGGAAAAAAACATGAATATGTTATTTGAGAGTAAATTTCAGGACAGCAAGAAGCTAAAGGAAAAGGGAATGAGGAAGAGAAGACACAAGAAGCAAAATCACTGGCTAAGTCACAAGCGCAAGCACCCCTTTCTGCTTTTCTTGAGGTATACTTTCCTAGAGGTCATAGAGGAACTATACACCATCTATTCTGAAGAAGGGGAAGGAGAAGTATTTATCTGTAGGTTTCTGTATCCTATTATTCAAAGTTTACCTGATAAGGCTTCAACTCTCCCAAGATTCAGAATGGTACCAGTTTCCCCAAATCACTGTTGCAGAAGCCTGGGCCCAACACAGTAACATTAGCATCCAGGGTCCTGCGCAGGTCAGCGAAGTTCCTATCTGCCCGCTGTTGCCTGTAGGTCTATGGACTGGCAGTGGGATCGACAGGCTTCCCCCCTGGCTCAGTGGTAAAGAATCTGCCTGCCAATGCAGGAGATGCAAGAGATGTGGGTTCAATCTATGGGTTGGGAAGATCCCCTGAAGGAGGAAATGGCAAAGTATTCTTGCCTGGAAAATCTCAAGGATTGAGGAGCCTGGTGGGTTACAGTCCATGGGTTGCCAAGAGTTGGGCAGGATAGAACGCATTAAAGAACAAATAAACTGGGATTCGTGGCTGACAAACACACCCTGATGTTTATATTGCCTAAGCTGTGTCAGGAAAGCCCCAAAGCTAAAAGTGGGCGGCACATGAAGCAGGCATCAGACTACATACTACTGGGTTTTTTTTTTCTTTTCCTTTCTGTGACAGGGAGGGCCAGGGAGCAACCATCAAAGCAAAACCCATGGTCTTTAGAGTGTGCATTAACAACAACCACCTAACTTTCACCTAATAGAAGAGCAGGCTCTTGCTAGGAGTATGGTGGCCGAAAAGCAACCAAGTTCACAGATCTTTCACTTTCACTTTCCACAGATCCAGTGCATAAACTGATTTATCCAGAGGCATAAACTGAGTCCAGTGTGGTGTGACTGATCAGAATGGAGAGGTGGTAAGCAATAAAAATGGAGCCATAACACATCTAGAAATAAACTTGAGTGCATGGCAGAAAGAATGCAGTTAGTGGGGTAAGTTTGCTGATAGCTTCACTGATGGTGAAAGACAAAGAATGTCTCTTCTAGCTGTCCACCCCAGTTATAAGAACAGAAGCATATTTAATGGTATAAACTAAAACACTAGGAATGATTATATCATTTCATAAATTTGAATGGTAGAGAGATGGAAGAAAGAGAACAATTATTCCTTTCAATGAAAATGAATGAAATTAACCTACCTAAAATAAATTTAGCAATATGGCCAAGGTCACAAAGTTATTAAGTAGTAGGATCATAAAGGGAATTCAGGTCTTCTGACCCTTGGCAGGTGCTGAAATGATGTCCAGATCACACTATTCCATAATACTTAAGAAGCAGATGGTAGTCCCTGGAACCTTTGAGCTGTAAACGGCAGGATGCATGAAATTATGCATGCCCAACCACAGGTAGGAGTGTGAAAACACACACATTCACTCTAAGATAAACCAATGCTCATTATGAATATTGCACATCTAGTTTTATTTTTAATAAACTGTAAATTCAGAGAGGGTAAAAACCTTGTCTCCTATTTTGGTATTGGACTCTGACAGAACACTATGTTGCGCATTTGAAACTTTAAGGAGAGATCCCTCTATCACTGACATGGTCCTATCTGACATAGATGAGAGTGTATTTCATTACTTAAGACATCAGAGGAATTTACAAAGTTGCTATTGACCATATGCCCAATATCCCTCTTCTTTGGATAAACAAACTCAAAATAAAAATTATCTAAATTTCACAACGCATTTTAGAGGAGTGTATCTCTGGGATATAAAATAGACTGCTAAAAACATGCAACTTGATTTCTAACCGTTTCCAAACTTTGAAATGATTTCTTTTTAATTCATATTAGAGTTAAAATTTAAAAATTTAGAGTCAATTTTTTTTCTGCTATTAAAGTAGAATAGTAAATACTTTTGTATAACTTGAAATATTCTTCAAATTCTTTCAGACTGAAGTATTGAGCAAGGAAACAGTGAACCCAAACAGAGTAATGATCCTGCAAATCTACAGAAGTATAAATGTCCAGAGAATCAAGTGACAGTATTTACTCGGGCCCCACAAAGAGAGGTCTGACAGACATTCTGCATCTGCAAAGTGTCAGCAGGTCATCAAACCAAATCCTGCTTTGAAGTTCTGTGGTTGTTTGCAACACAGGCCTGTTCCGAGGGTCACAGAAGCAGAGCTTAGCTTTTCATTTGATGCCAGGCCACATCAATCAATTTAAGAAGAGTTACTGCACCCAGAAACGTTTGTGAGCATTGGTACAACAGAAAACAGTCGCCTCCAGTGGGAGAACAGCTGCCAGGACACATACCATTTGGTATGTGGCATGGCTAGATCTCAAGGGTGAGAAACAGCCAGTCTATCAGGGCTGATCTTTCTTCCTCCTAAAATACAGAATCCCAGGAATATTTGTCTTCTGCATCTGGCTCAGTAATTGTCAGAACCAGGAAAATAAGGTTTGACAGGCTGATGAGTACACTGCAAAAGCAACAGCAAAGTGTGATAAAGAAGTGACTTAACTTAGTGGCCTGTGGTTCAGATAACGCCGTTGCAACGATGGCCTGAAACCAGGGTGCTTTTCCAAGACTCAGAGCAGTGAATCCCAAACTGGCCGTTACTGCGCTTGGTTATCTGGAACAGCTGAGGGCATGGAGGGGCCAGAGGGCTTCAGGAAGGCACTGCCAGTAAGAGGCAAGGGAAAGGCAGCTCCTATTTCTTGTCATACAACTGCCAGTTTCCAAAGATCTCAGGTATTAAAGGGCTTTGCAGTAGAGGTGATTGACTGTGAATGTCTTGTTAGGAGATGGCACAGGGAAACGGAGGCGGACTCTAACCCTGCAGAGAGAAGATAGCTCTCCGTTGGCTGTGCTTCCACAAGGTCTCAGACAGGGCAGGACAGGCAGCCAGATTGGTTCACTTACTGTTTTACTCAGCAAGCAGCAGGCTAGCAAAGCAGAACTGTCATCAACGCATCCAGGACCAGGAGTTCATTCTCCCATGCTGTCTTTGTGGCATCTTAAGGCAGTTCCTGTATTTTTGGTGGGTTAGATGACTGTGTCGGCCGGGATGTGTTTAAAGATTAAACAACACTTATGGGCACAGAATATATTTATGCTGGTTGAAGATTATGCGGCAGCCCAGACTGCCTTTATGGGATAATTATTTTCTGCCTTTGAGAGGCAAGGTTGTTTAGAATTTCCATCAGTGACACAGCCTCTGCCTTTGATGACATGTTTACTACAGCCCTGCACCCAGGCTGCTGGTGCTGGAGGAGGCTTTTTCATCTAAGCTGTCTGCACACCTTAAACACATGTGCCTAACACCAGATGAAACGCAGGAATAATCAGCTGACATTACCAATAGTGGTTGCAGTTTAAATAACAAGAGGTCCATAGAATTACTATGAATTAGAGTTGACCCCCACAAAGTTGGAATGGGCCTGGATAGTAGGAGTGAAAGTAAAGTCTCACCGTATAGTGCCTGCCACACTATATAGTGCAATGGTTCAAATATAGACTTTGATATCCAACAAATCACTCTTAGTTTCTCCACTACTTCTCACGCTGCTTTAGGCAATGCTAATTCTTTAAATATCAAAGAATTCATGCAATTAAAAAAAGGGAAAAATGATAATGAGACACATAACTCATGGAACTTTTATAAGGACAAAAGAAGATAATGTTAAAGTACTTGACAGAGTGCCTGATACCACACAGCCTGAGAAATATTAGTTATAATGATTACAATTATCATCTTGCTATTTTGAACATTTTTTTTTCCTAGAATGTCTTTCTAATTTGAAGCTGTTATAGGATGATCACCCAATCAATATTTGTTACAATAGATTTTTACATGAATTTATTACAGTAAGAATGTAGAATCAGTTTGGGACAAAATAACAGATCTAATTACAAGGCAGTCTGAATAGAGAATATCACCCTCTCAGCAGAAGCAAGAGTCCAGGGCATGTGCATGGTATAACATGACTTATGTAGAAAGCATCAAAAAGTGAAAGTGATGGATGAGGAGAACAGGACAAACTCATCAGCTAGGTTTTTCATTGGTTTCTCATAGTTGAACCCACCAACTATGGGTTGAATACACAAAATAAAACCAATGTGAAGAAGACGACCACTTCATTAATATAATCTAGAGCCTCCCATCCTGTTATTTATTCATTAATAGATTCTGAGGTGAGAGCCTCTCAGAAGTGAATCCTCCAGTTTTTATAGCCTCTACATGAAAGGGCATCTTGATATCACTTCTAAATCTTCTCACCAATCCTGGGATTTCTCTCCCTCTCAGCGCAAGCACTTGTGACCCTCAGTTTCTCCCCTATTTCAACCGAAAGTGTAATTCACAGTTTGTAGAAACTCAGATTGGGGGAGATCAATGACAATGCTGTGTGAAATTTGTAGCATTGCTGAAGTTTCAGTTCTAGGTAATCAAACAGTCATCAAGATGTAAGTTTGTTATCTAAGCTCTAGCACTTAATGATTATGTGAACTTGGACAAACTTAAGTATCTTTAAATCACAATTATACATATTTTTAAATGAGAGAGAGTGAGAGAGGGAAAGAGAGGAAAAGAGGAATATTGATTTAGAGTTTAAATTATTCAACTAGACACTTATATCTCTAGACAAAAATAAACAAACAACAACAAAAAAAACTTAGCTCTACAAGAGAAGTTAAGTGTGTATGCAAGTGTGTGTGTCTGTAGCTTGATGTCAGAGACGACAGGAATCTAAATTGTTACTAAGTGATCAGAAGAAGAAGGAACATTTTTGAGTTTGTCTCAGCAGGTAGCACACATTTGCAAAACTGTGGATTGGATTAGAACAATATGATTGAAAACAGAATAAAAGAAAATGTAGTTATGGTTACATGGAGTGGTATCTTAATAATCTGCACAAGAATAAACAAATTTCTAATTAAAAAGTATAGGGGATTTCTCTAAGAAAAATAAGGAGAATTTCTCCTTTTTACTGACAATAAACTTGATGTCTCCCCCAGATATGAGAGTTGTGAAAATCTGCATGTGGTTATAACAAAACCTGCACATCTTCTGTTATAGTCTTTTGCTGTAGTCCATGCAGCCCCATGGACTAGAGCCCGCCAGGTTCCTCTGATACTTGGGCGGGTGGTCATGCCCTCCTCCAGGGGATCTTCCTGACACAGAGATCAAACCCCCATCTCTTAGGTCTCCTGACAGATTCTTTATCACGAGCACCACCTGGGAAGCTCATAGAAAGTGTAAACCATCTAGGCAGTCTGCATGGGTGGCTATGAGCCGACAACTCTGGGAATAACTCCCGCACCTTACCCTCAACACACTCACCCTTTACATCCTGAATCAGTTTTGACTTTGTGCCAGTGTAGCTAAGAATTCTAAGCCACTTCAATATTCCTGGAAAAATTCTGGCCCTTCCTGAAATGTCCAAAAATAATGAGGAAATTATCCAAAGAATAAAAATGTAACACCAGAGAGAAAATCAAAGACATCATACAGTACTTAATATTTTACCCAAATAAGTTGAGCAGTAAAACAGCTAAAGCAATTTTATGTACTTAGGAAGAGCCAGTCAACTGTTTTAATAATCCACCCTAAGTAAAATGCCTTGTATACCTCAGAGAAAATGATGTGCATTAGCATGATATTTGAAGATATGGACAATACAGATTGTGTATAGGAAAGACACAATGAAAAAAGTAAATTATAACATGCATTATAGTCCACACTATATTAAAATTTGCCCTTTGAGATTGTGTATGGCATACTTACAATATGAGGACTGACTTCATCTGCCTGATTACACTGGGATGGCTAATTATAACCTGAATTCCCTTGGAACAAAATACCAGTGTTGAGGCAAAGGTATCCTCACTAACTAAAGAACAGAGAGAAAACAAAGAGTTCTACCTTCAAGATTATACTTCTTGGCTCTGTATTACATCGATTTATATTTTTCATGAGCTTTATCATTACATTTACTAGATTAATTTTAAGCTACACCAGTCAGACTGTTTTTAGAATTATTCCTTGATGCTATTTCCATAGGCTACAAAATAAATAGCACATCCAAGAAACTCAACACGCTATTCCTTTAAAACCTGAAAAGCACAAATGGTTTTCAAATTCTTGAGAATAAACCTAAACAGTTAAATACATTTTGTAAGAAAATAAATTAGCCTTTGTTTTTCTTGGATTTACAAGAATATTGATCATCTCTGGTAGCTGTTCCTATCTCTAGCTCGTGTCCGGGGTAAAGAACAGGAAAAGATGACCATGATATTGTGGAACTATGCTGAGAAATGCGTATAAAAACAGGGCCATGAGAGCTGCAGGGCCAGACCTCTGCCTGGTTTGGCACCAGATCTTAAAAATAGCAATGGCAATATTGTGGGCAGACACCCATCACTGTAAATCATTGGGTGCCCTGGGCTTAAAAGTAAATATGTATCAGTTATATCTCATGGTTTCTCCAAACTCAGTATTATTGAACAAAATAATGACACTGGGGAGACAATGGGCACAGGAAAAGTGCCTCTGGCTGTGTTTTTCAATTTATTATTCCCCAAACATTTCATTAGAACTTGGCCCAGCTTTTAAGTCCAAAGAGTGTATGTTCTGAACAAAATGAATATATGATGAGGGAACCACAATATGCCCAGAACATTCATCTAAGCTTTAATTTTAAGGAAAATTAATAAATTAGTGATTTGGACATTCTAAGTTCCAGGGGGAGGAGAAAATTAGCACAAGAAACAGATGAAGAATATTAACTCCATATGATCAGAATGTTTTGGAGGAAACTGAAGTGGGCAAACTTTGAAATTACAAATGATTGGAAATGATTTGAAAATGATTTGACATTTTCTTGCAACGTGTCCTATATTTTCTTTGACTTTATCTATCATTTAGAACATGCTCTTAAATAACCACTACAATATTGTAAAGTAATTAGCCTCCAACTAATAAAAATAAATGAAAAATAAATAAATAAAGGTGGGAAATGCTTCTTAAAAAAAAAAAAAAAACCAAAGTTCAACAATCAGTAATCCAGTTAAAGTATGGCTGAATTAGCTACAGTTATAATAAATGGAAAATATGGAAATAAAAATAAGGATTTAAACATCTGTCTTCAAATATTTATTTCCTATTAGTATTAGACTAAGAATTACACATCTGTTATTTTAAATAGAAAGGAAAACTAGATAATTCACACAATGCCAAGTCGCTTCAGTTGTGTCCAACTCTGTGTGACCCTGTGGACAGCAGCCCACCAGGCTCCTCCATCCACAGGATTCTTTAGGCAAGAGTACTGGAGTGGGTTGCCATTCTAGGTTTAATTTGTGCTTGTATTATGCCATCTAATCATTTAATGATTTCAGTAAGTTCACAAAAATAGGAAAAATTTTTTTTGGTCAGAAGGAGAATATATTAATATCAGATTTTGGAAACTAAAAATGCCCATGCATCTGTTGACATCTCATTGGTAAATGTGGACTTATTTAAAGCAGGACATCTGACTTAAATAATTTGTCTTGACAAAAGAGCTTGAGTCAGGTTGCTAATTAATAGCTTCTCTGTTGTGTATTTAATAGAGCAATAGACGACAACTAGAGAAACCTAGATATCATCCTGGGCTCTGCCATCCACTATCTGAGTGACCTGAGCAATGTGCTGCTAGATAGTTTAGTTTCTTTATGAAACAGTGAAAATTATCTAGGTTGACCAGATTCAGAGAAACCAGAAATTAGAATTTCTTTCTCTCACTAAGTAAGAGCTGAGTCGTGTTCAAATCAGAGATTGATTTCAGTTGATCTTAGTTTCACATTTGACATGGAAACACCACTCAGTACTAATTTTGATCAAACAGCAACATTGGATGCCATGCAATACTTACTATACAGTAGGAGTTTGTTGAAGATTTGCATAATAACGATCTATTAAACTGCTTATTTTTTGACAACAGTTATTTGAAAAGTGGAATCATTCATTTAAGATCAGTTGAAATTTTAAGACTTAAAATAAAATTGCCCCCACAGTATATGTACTGTCATGTATAATCTCAATGACCAAATTTTAATATATTGTGAGCTATAAAGCATTTAAAATGAATAGCTCTCTTTAATAAGTAACACTAAAGGCAGAGGAACCAGAGATCAAATTGCCAGCATCCATTGGATCGTCAATAAAGCAAGAGAGTTCCAGAAAAACATCTATTTCTGCTTTATCAACTATGCCAAAGCCTTTGATTGTGTGGATCACAATAAACTGTGGAAAATTCTTCAAGAGATGGGAATATCAGACCACCTGACCTGCCTTTTGAGAAACATGTATGCAGGTCAGGAAGCAACAGTTAGAACTGGACATGGAACAACAGACTGGTTCCAAATAGGAAAAGGAATACATCAAGGCTGTATATTGTCACCCTGCTTATTTAACTTATATGCATCACTTTTGCCATGAAGTGATGGGACCAGATGCCATCATCTTAGTTTTCTGAATGTTGAGTGTTAAGTCAATTTTTTCCCTCTCCTCTTTTACTTTCATCAAGATGTTCTTTAGTTCTTCTTTACTTTCTGCCATAGGGTGGTGTCATCTGCATATTTATCTTAAATGAATGATGTAAAATAGAAAATGTGGTTAACCTAAAAACTGGTTTACTAGGTTTTAGCCTGAATCCTTATTTAACTTATAATATCATGAGAAACTCTGGGCTGGAAGAAGCACAAGCTGGAACCAGGATTTCTGGGAGAAATATCAATAACCTCAGATATACAGATGACACCACCCTTACGGCAGAAAGTGAAGAAGAACTAAAGAACCTCTTGATGAAAGTGAAAGAGGAGAGTGAAATGTTGGCTTAAAAGTCAACATTCAGAAAACTAAGATCATGGCATCTGGTCCCATCACTTCATGGAAAATAGATGGGGAAACAGTGGAAACAGTGGCTGACTTTATTTTTCTGGGATCCCAAATCACTGCAGATGGTGATTGCAGCCATTAAATTAAAATACGCTTACTCCTTGGAAAGTTATGACCAACCTAGACAACATATTAAAAAGCAGAGACATTACTTTGACAACAAAGGTCCATCTAGCTAAGGCTATGGTTTTTCCAGTGGTCATGTATGGATGTGAGAGTTGGACTATAAAGAAAGCTGAGTGCCACAGAATTGATGCTTTTGAACTGTGGTGTTGGAGAAGACTCTTGAGAGTCCCTTGGACTGCAAGGAGATCCAACCAGTCCATCCTCAAGGAGATCAGTCCTGGGTGTTCATTGGAAGGACTGATGCGGAAGCTGAAACTCCAATACTTTGGCCACCTGATGCAAAGAGCTGACTCATTGGAAAAGACCCTGATGCTGGGAGGGATTGGGGGCAGGAGGAGAAGGGGACGACAGAGGGTGAGATGGTTGGATGGCATCACCGACTCAATGGACATGGGTTTGGGCAGGCTCTGGGAGCTGGTGATGGACAGGGAGGCCTGGCGTGCTGCGGTTCATGGGGTTGCAAAGAGTTGGACACTACTGAGCAACTGAACTGAACTGATCATGTATCATGCAATGCACTAATCCCTTTTCATATATTTTTCATTGATTTAACATAAACATTTTGACCTCTTACTATGTGGCATGCCTATGTAAAGCAATAAGACAAGGATGAGAATAGACATAAGATCTCTACCTTTATGGCTCTCCCAGTTTAGAGAGAAATATATTAAGACTTATTATGAATCAATGCAAAATTATAAATGTTATTAAAAAATAAGTGCATACTAGTCTCAGGAAACATAACTTCATGCTGGCATTCTAATTATATAAATAAGAAGTATTATTACATTTTGCTGGTAAATTTACTTAATCACTACAAACCTAAATTCGCAAAAAGAAGTAAACCCAAGATTCAAGCTGAAGGTATTTATCTGCCAATCTCAGTTGCAACTATACTTTGTTATAGTAATAAATAAATGTGTTACATAGATAAGGAAATCCTTTCTCAAAAAAATTTTGAAAACAAATTGAATGAGAATACTGAGCCATTCTAGAATGCCTTCAATAGTAAATGCTAACGTTTTTATTATTTTTGTGAAAGTATATGTATCAATTTGTCAGACTATGTTCAAGCCTTCAATATAATGTCATCACAATGACATCCAAGACTATCTAAAAATACATTTTTTTTCTATTTCTATTACTCTATCACAAAAATTAGATTGCATGTTTTTTTCCCTGGCCATTTGTCAGGAATGCATGACTTAAGATGGAGACAAGCATGTGGTGTATATGAAATTCACTACTGGGGAGAGGTGTAATTCTCAAATCAATTCACACTGAAAATCCCAAAAGGGAGATGTTCAGAATTGCTAGGGCTGTTATGCAATCCAGCTGCTTCTCACACATGCAACTCAAGGTAGCATATTCCAGGGCATATAACAACAAAGATTTAATTATTTAACAAAGGTAAACAATTCTCCCGAGCAACACCATTCAGGCCTGTTTGACTTGTATGTTTGAACGTATTGACAGAGACCCAGTGTAATAGTATAAAAGCAACCCTGTTGTCTTGGCTCATACTAAACTATCATGAACATCCTTTTCACCTGCAAACTGAAAACAGTATCTCCTCCTAAACTGAAGTTACCAAAAAAAAAAAAAAAAGGAAGACATTAGTACTGTACTTGACAATCTTTCTCTTTTTCCTCTTATTCAAACATTTTCATTCTTTTCAGTGTCTATCTCAAATGTTGAAAGTGTGCCTTACTGCAGCTATAATTCGAGGTTCTTTCATGGAAAATTCATGAGTGATGGAACTCATGGGACTGAAGCTCACCTTACTAACTCCTAACCAAGTAGGTCAAATAATCTCTAATATGCTTAAACACCTAAGAATGAACAAAATTTTGTGGGGAAGAAAAAGCCTTAGACCTAAAAGCATATAGCCACACAACTCCTGAAGTGAAAACTGAGATGGAATCATTGTAATAATAAAAATAATAATAGATCAGTATAATGGAAGAATATTCCACAAAGATGTGTTAGTGAAAGAGAGGCAATTAGTAACTAACTCAGCTTTCAATGCATTAGGAAAAGAACAGTATATTGAGCAAATAGTGCTAGTTCTGGAGATTATGCATCAGATAGAAACAGTGAATGCAATTGTTCCTGATATCACATATAATTATTATAAGACTACATAAATTAAATTTTAAACATAATACAAATAATAAATTTTAGGGCAGAATTTAGAACTACATCCAATCAAGAAACCCAGACTATTAAAAAGCAAAGTAAATTTAAATATGAATTTTAAAAAGCAAAAAGATTAACAGTGGCCTTGGGGAAACATGGACAAGATACATAAGAAATATAGGTTAACATTAATATGCAGAGGGTTTCAGCTCAGTTCAGTCGCTGAGTTGCGTCCGACTCTTTGTGACCCCATGGACTGCAGCATGCCAGGCTTCCCTGTCCATCACCAACTCCTGGAGCTTGCTCAAACTCATGTCCATTGAGTTGGTGATGCCATCCAACCACCTCATCCTCTGTCATCCCCTTCTCCTCCTGCCTGCAATCTTTCCCAGCATCTGGGTCTTTTCCAATGAGTCAGTTCTCGGCACCAGGTGACCAAAGTATTGGAGTTTCAGCTTTAGCATCAGTCCTTCCAATGCATATTCAGGACTGATTTCCTTTAGGATGGACTGGTTGGATCTTCTTGCTGACCAAGGGACTCTCAAGAGTCTTCTCCAACACCAAGTTCAACAGCATCAATTCTTTCGTGCTCAGCTTTCTTTATAGTCCAACTCTCACATTCCTACAGAGTGGAATTCCTATGGACTACAATGCAAAAGTAGGAAGTCAAAAGATACCTGGACTAACAGGTCAAAGGCAGAAGGTTTATACTGATTTTAAAAGCAGAAATAGAAACAATTCAATATAAAAATCTTCAAAGAATCAATAAATATGTGAAAATAAGCTGAACTGTTCAGCAACCAGGGAAATAGAAACTATTAGTACAGTAACATGTCAACTTTTCACCCATGAGATTGAAAAGATTTAGAAATACTGTACATTGATGACACATTAATCATGGAAATTCTACTGCTGTTTGGAATTTAACCTTGCAATATCTTTTAGAATTATAAATGTGTGTGCCCTTTGATCTAACAATTTTGCTTTTAGAAAACATCTTGGAGAAATAAAAATGTTTATAGATATTCATTGACTAAATAAAATACTTTAAAACCATTTTGTTAAATCAATTAAACCTGATGAGTGGGTGGAAGGAAGTCATAATGCATTGATGAATAAGAAAGACAGTTTGAAAAAAAAAAACACAAAACTGTGATGAATAATCCTTTTTAATGAAAACAATTCATGAGAAAATGGCATGAATATGTTTGTACGTATTTATACTTTGTATTTTATATATGGCTATGGAGAAATATAGTAGGAGCTATCAACTGGGACATCAACACTGCTATATCATGAAAATAGAAAGTATAAAATGGAGAGAAAAGAAGACTATTAACTTTTAAGGAAACACATATATATTAAAACAATTTCGGTGGTTGCATTGTGTCCCTGAGAATTTTGTTCACACTGTTAAATTCTTTATCAAATACTCTTTCTGGAATAACCTATATACTACATATCTTTTGCAAGTTTTCCATTATAGACAGACCTAAAAGATACTGTCATTTCTTCCTAAAGAATTCAGATTTGGACAATTGTTTAAATATCATGCCAGAGATTTTATTTCAGCTAAAATCAGGAAATTTTCATGGATGACAAACTTTTAAAGGATATGAGAATAAAAATGTATTTTAGTGAGTTGGAATATAACAGAAGTTTCATTTGAACTTGTAAGACAGAAGGTAAAAGGACATACAGGCACATATACATAGAACTGAATGACAGATAATCCCTCCTTCAGTATTGAGGTAATATTTAAAAACAAATCACAGAACAGACGAATATTCAGAAGAAATTGCAGAAGAAATTCTCACACCACAAAAATGGGAAGAATTAGTTAAAGAAAAAAACAACAAAAAGAAAAATAAAAAGAAATAAAAGATTCAGACATGACTCAGTGTCTACTGGCTCTATCCTCTTTCTATTCCAGATGGAAAAAGAGACTGTATGAATAAATTCCTAATATCTCTCAGTATCATCTAATTTCCAGAAAAAAACAAAAGAACAAAAAAACCTGACAACCATTGCAGATGGTTAGCAAAAGAGGAAAAATTGCAAGGAATTTCTAATTTTAAAGAATCACTATTAAAACAAGACCTCTATCTAAAACCCAGATATATTCTACATAATGGCACAATAAAACCTAGCTAGGTGAAATGGATTCTGACTTACATGTGTAATGACACCTCTTACATGGCAACAGGGCCCGTCAAAGTTGTACTGCACAACACTCTATTCTCCAACAGAGTAAATACAACAGTACCCAGTGATCAAATCTGAGCTTCCCAGGGGGCTCTAGTGGCAAAGAACCTGCTTGCCAATGCAGGAGAAGTAACGGACGAGGGTTCGAATCCTGGGTCAGGGAGATCCCCTAGAGGAGGGCATGGCAACCCACTCGTGTTCTTGCCTGGAGAATCCCATGGACAGAGGAGCCTAGAGGCCTACAGTTCACAGGATCACAAGGATTTGGACACGACTGAAGTGACTTAGCAAGCACATGCGTGGTCAAACTAGTTGTGAGAAGAAAAACAATTCTCAGATGAGATGGGTTGGGTGGTAACAATAATTTACTCATGTTAACTATACAAATTAAATGTTGCATAGTCCTGACAACTAAAGTATAATCAACTTGAAAAACAGATGCTAAGGGAAATTTTACAGAGTATAGGAAAGTAAGTACAAGAGAAATATAGTAGGCAGGAAAAAAAAACCATAATACTCTAGTCTGGAAGAAGATACAGATTTAGGAATAGAAATATCTTTTCCCAAAATGCTTTGTGCTCTAGAATAATTTAATATGAAAATGAAATGAATATAAGGAAAACCCAGACACAATTTGAAAATACAGAGAGGGTAGAAAGGAGGGATGGGAGGTCTAAGAAAATCATATTTATACTATTAAAGGAATAATTATTGAGGTTCATTCAAAGACCACCAGAGACACAACTGTAGCTGAACGAAGTTGAACTCACTGATGCATTTCAATGATGGAGATCTCACACCTTGAGCAACCATGGGATGTCCCATGAAAAGAATGTTGGAACTTATTATAGGATTTGATCTGTGTTCAGTGTTTTGGGAGAATGGCTTCAATAAAGCAAGACTTTACTCTGCATTGGAGGCTGTCAGAAAGCAGGATAATTCAGTGACCACCTTCATAATTTTTATCAGAGAGACAGAAAGAGTGAAGTGAAACTAAACATGTAACCGAAAGGAAACATCAATCATTTATATCAAAAGCAAAACAGTAAAACATTTAGCCACTTTTATAGTATAAATAAAGTACATGTTTTACTTCATTCAGATGTGATTACAGAGTAATCTTGATTATGTGTTGATCCACTATGGTCACATAGTGACCTTGTCTAATGTAGGTGTTCTGTGAAATCGCTCAGCTTCAATAGCAGAACACCAAGGCCAGACAATACAGGTCTAGCACCTAGAAATATCAAAGAATAAGCAGCAATGCCAGGCCAATTCCTGGCTATCAAAAACAGCTTTTATTTTCATCTTTATTTTTAGTTAATAAACATTTTTAGAGCAGTTTTAGGTTCATAGCAAAACTGATTGGAAATTACAGTATTCCCAAGTGCCCCTGTCTACACACACACACACACACACACACACACAAACTCACCTACTACACATGTCCCAGGGAGCACTGGCAAATTTGTTAAAACTGGTGAACCCACATTGATGTGTCCTTATCACCTGAAGTCCACAGTTACATTAAATTTCACTTTTGATGTTTCTTATATGGGTTTTGACAACTGTATAGTAACATATATCAACCATTAGAGAATCAAACAGAATAGTTTTCACTGACATAAAAATTCTGTTTTCTACTATTCATACCTTTCTTCCCACAATCCTGGACAAATCTTCTTTTTTTTTTTTTTTTTAATTGCCTCCATAGTTTTGCCACTCCTGGGGTAACGTAGGTACTTTTGAAATTATACAGTGAATAGCTTTTCAGATTGGCTTACTTCAGGCAGTAATATTATGTAAGTTTCCTCCATGTCTTTTCAGGGCTTGATAGCACATGTCTCTTTAGTGCTGAATAATATTCCATCGTCTGAAAGTACCACAGTTTGTTTACATACATCCACTGAAGGACATCTTGATTGCCTCCAGTTTGGCAATTGTGAATAAAGCTGCCATAAACACCCATGTGTAGTTTTTGATGTGGACATAAGCTATTGATTCATTTGGGTAAATACCAAGGAGCATGATTGCTGGGTCATATGGTTACAGTATATTTAGCTTTATGAGAGACTGCCAAACTGTTCTCTGAAGTGGCACTTTCATTCCTGCTGGCAATGAATGAGAATTCCTGTCCATCCTCCTCAGCATTTGGTGCTATCAGGGTTCTGGATTTTAATCATTTTAATTATAGGTCTATAGTATCATTTTGAGGTTGTTTTGATTTTCAATTTAATGGCATATGACATTAAATATCTTTTTGTATGTTTATTTTTTTAGTTGTATAACTTTGTGATGAGGTGTCTTTTCAGTTCTTTTGCCCACTTTTTAGTTAGGTTCTTTGCTTCTTATTGTTGAACTTAAGAACTATTTGCATATTTTGGCTAACAGTCCCTTATCAGACATATCTCTTGCAAATATTCTCTCAGTCTGCAGCTTATCTTCTCATTCTCTTGGCATTGACTCTCATAAAAAAAGTTTTAAATTTTAAAGAACTCTACATTTTTAATTTGTTTTCTCATGTATCATGCCTTTGATGTTACATTGAAAAAGTCATACTTTGCTGAAGATCATTAAGATTTTCTCCTATTTTATCTTTTAGAGATTTTATAGTTTTGTATTAAAATACATTTAGGTCTGTGATCAGTTATGAGTTAACCTTTGTGAAGAATCTAAATTCTGCATGTAGTCTTTCTTTATGTCACTTGTGGTGCCCGGTTGTACCAGCACCATTTGTTAAAAAGGTTATCTTTGCTCCATTGTTCCTCTGTCAAAGATCAGTGGATTATATTTATGTGGGTCTATTTCTGGGCTCTTTATTCTAGTCCATTGATCTACATGTCTATTCTATTGTGATACCATGCTATCTTGATTATTTTAGCTTTATGGAAAATCTTGATGTTAGATGTTGTCAATCCTCTGATTTTGTTCTCCAATATTTTGTTGGCTCATCTGGGTTTTTTGCCTTTCCATTTAAAATTCAGACTTAGGTTGTTGGTATCCACAAAATAAATAAAACTCCTGAAGGTAACACAGAAGTGAGGGTTCCTCGATGACTACATTACCTTCGACGTTTTAACTCTCAGAGTAGTCCACATTGAGCCTCTAGCAATCTGTCAACTACTGTTTAGGTATCCTCACCCTGGCACTGCTTCCCATGGAAGTGTCTGTTCATAGGTTTATGTTTCAGTAAGTTGTGATGCTCCCTATCCATTCTCTAATTTTGTGTCTCAGATTTTGGGAGCAGCAGTTAGCTCCATGACATTTCTTCTCTGACAAATCTAGTAAGAAGAGTTGTTGATTTTTTAGTTTGTTCAGCCTTTTACCTTTTGTTTGGACGGAGTGGCAACTTCCAAGCTCTATCCTGATATTGTAGAAAGGAAACTAGAAGTCTGTTTTTCACCGTAAGATGAGTTGGAAACCATGAGTAGGAGAATAGCAATAGCTTGAAATTCAAGTAGTAACTTAGAAAAATGTCTTGAAATAATAGTGAAATACAGAATGAAACAATTAGAGATCAAATATAATAATTGGTAAAAATAATTGGCCTCCATGAGGTAGAGAATAGAAAATAGAATCAGAATTATTCAAAGACAAATATCAGGGGGAAAGTCCCTGAAATGAAAGAAAATGTAAATATTTAGATTGGCAGAGAAAACTAAGTTATTCAAAGAACTAAATAATTGGCTACAAGTAGTGGTTGGGGAGAATGGGAGAGGAACGAAGAAGACTGTTGTCTTATCCATCATCAGAAAACTGTTAATAAAAGTCTGTGGATATCTGTAGAATTTCCTAAAAGTTTTGAAGTGGTGAAAAACTGATCTCAGAATATGATACCCATCCACACTACTATTAACTAGAAAGAAAAATAATAAATATTCTCATCATTAAAAGAATTCAGTAATAAAACTCTAGTGACCTCTTCTGAAATAACACAGAAGAAAATAAATCAAAAGAAACAACATGGACCAAAAAACAACTTGATGAAATCCAGCCAAGTCATAAGTAGCTAAATAAGCTATTAAATTTAATTAAAACTAAGTGCGTTATTCTTGTAAAATAATCTTTCTAGCTTTCCAACCATTGAGAAGTTATCATTTCACAAATTTCTCCAAGTCATTGTTTATCTTCTCTTATTTTGAGAATTACGGCTGTATTACATATAAGTATACGAACAAGTATTAGAATTTAACAGGACTTTTTTTCCAGGAATTTATGAACTTCAGATTAATGTTTCTTTAGTAGAAGAGATAATGGTTCTTAACGTTTCCAGTTAAGGCAAAGAAAACAATTACATTTTACAATTAATTTCATTGTAGGTGTTCTTTTAATTCAGGTTCAGAAAATCTCTATTTCTTGAGATCTTTCATGTGTAAGGCTACCTGAATATCTTCATTAAGCCTGAATAACCATGTAACTATAAATTTTTCATCGGCCAAAAGTTATTTTAAAAACTCATTTAGACATTGTTTCATTAACAATAGTGTCAAATAGAATGGAAAAATTCTGGAAAGCTATAGTGACTTTTCCCACTGTATACATGACTTGCTTTTTCTGCTTGCCCATCTGGCCAGTTAACATTCTCTAAATATGCTTAGGGAAATGTTTGAGCTAATGTTAACAATGCTATTTTTGATGGTATGATTTTGGATGTATTAGCCATTTATTCTTACACTTTATAAACTAAATGTTTATTAATATATGCATCTTAAAATGAAGTGTTTTTTTTAAAGGGGGAATAATAGCAGTAGAATGGAGCATGGAAAGAAAATTCAGCGGAAAACACAAAATGTATTCCAGGAAAATGCATGAAATGATGAAGGTGTGGCTGCTGCATAAACTGAAGAAAGGTTTCCATGCCAATCTGAAGGTCTTTAAACATGATCAGTGAAACAGAGGAATTATTGGGAGGTTTTGCATAGAGTATGGTGTGTTCTTCAAGAGAATTAATAGGCCAGGCATAGCCAGAGGAAACTCTTCAGATAAAGAAACATTTGAAACAAGAAAAACTGCAGTTTCTTCTTTTGATTAATATGAAATAGACAATGAGGCCTGCAGTGAAGGAATACTAAAGGTTTTGGTTCAGGGTTTTATTTTTCTTTTTCCTCCTAGCAACTTCCTAACATGAATCCTGGATGGAGAATAATGATGCATATGGAAGTGCTAAGGTCATACTAAGTACTGACTTAAAATATTTGACAGCTCTGATTTACTCCTGTCCTTAACTCCAAATCAGCCTAAAAATGCACTGCAACTATTCTAATAAACCATGGAGCCTAGGAAATTGAAAGAATATCGCACTTCAGAAGTTGTCATTTTAGATACTTTGGCTAGAAAATAACCTGTGTTGGTAATTATGACACTGATGATTTAACTCCTGGCTGGAAAACAAAATAAGCACCATTCTTTACTATACATGTTCCATTTGATGCTTGAAGTTTTTGTTTTGTTTTTTATTTTACCAGTATATCTGTGAAGTATTAAAATTTTAAAAAGAAAATCACCAATATAATGTCTGGAAATTTCCCAAAGGCCAAAAATATTACACAGCTCTTTCATTTTCAATAACCTTAATCCTGCTCTTGCCTAAGGCTTTAGGATTGCTTCCTGTATCAGAACACCTTATAATCTAAAAAAAGTTTTACAGAACTATAAAATATATCCATTGAATGACTGCTCTATGAGGGAGGAGTTGTAAGAGATAATGGGATCATATATGCAATTTTCCATGGAAATATGAACAATCTTTCATCTATTGTACTTTTTACTGAGTTTAATATTCTAATTCAAAATATTCTATTTTCTTTACCTTGCAAAAAATATATTATCTGATAAAATTATGAAGTAGGCTATAAGTTTAAATTATACCTTTAGTCTCATTTTTTTTTCCTACTAGGATGTAAAATCTAAATTTTTAAAGCCAAAGTGATCAACTAAAATGTAGTTCTACAAGTATGGCATATGATTCTTTAATAGTATAGCAGAATGCTACATAGTCAGGGAAAAAATAATTCAATACAACCTCTGATAACGAAATCACAATCTTAAAGCTTAGTCCATCACCTTACAATCCATATATTTAGAATCAGTTTGTGCTCAAACCTAAGATCACAGTAGTTTATACCACCAATTTAGGAAAAATATGCTTGCCTTTTTCTCCAAATCTTTCTTTCAATATTAATGCCTACTTGATAATTGTTACATATATATATATATATATATATATACACACACACATATATGTATATGTGTGTGTGTGTGTGTGTATAATTTTAACATCAACAATTTATTCATCTAAGGACGCACTGCTAGAATGTCTAGAAAGTACAGCACGTAGTAAAGGATAGAAAATATATTAGGGCAGCATCATTAAGGCCTTACCAAGGAAATATAAACAAACACTTTAACATTTCCATTTGTAATCTCAACGGCAATCTTCCATACAAAAATAATAGACTAAAAGTTGTTTGCTTTGTTCACAAGTGGTTCAAGCTTTATACTGAGAAATCACTAATGAAGGGGTTAAGAAAGATAAGGACCAAGAGAGGAAATAAATGGGTTCAGTTGAATTTTTTTTATTTGGCAGTCTATAATTTCAGTAAGAACATTTTTAATAGATCTATTTCTGTTTTGTTTTGTTTTTCCTCCGCCCTGTTCAGCCTATCACAGTTATACATACTCTTTAAAGACCAGTTTAAATGCCAACACCAACATGGAAACTTCCCAATCACTACCTCACCTCAAATGAAAACTAATCTCTATTTAAGAAGCAAAGTGAAAAAAAAAAAAAAAAAGCAAAGTGGCCAATAACTGAGTTAGCTCCTCTCTGTTAATTAACACTTGCTATTTTATTTTAAATTCTAGCAACAGCTTTTCATAATGGACTTTAGAACACTTAAGTAGTTTGCCAAAGGTGATACAAGTTCAACTAGGATTTGAATTTAGGAATACCAGTCTCCAAATCTCATGTTTCCTGTACAAATATATTTTCTTTTATTCTGGATAAAACAAAAGAGACTCTCAAAATAGTCAGTATACTCATTCTGGTTATAAGTTACCACTATTCCTGTAAATTATTTGATTTGACATGAATAGGATACCTTCAAGTTTCACTGGAAGGCAGTAAAAACATTTATAGCCCCCTGCAGATTCAATAAAATATAAATGTCAATACTGTCTGTGGGTAGGCTTGCCTGGCAGTAGAACTTAACTATATTTATGTGTAACTCAGAAATTCCACTAAATGAAACAGAAATAGAATATATAAGCAGTAGAAGTCTTATCCTGAACAGTTGTGTCAATAAAAAGCAACTGTGAGAAAGAAAAAGCAAATTGTGCCATGCTCTTCTTACCAAAAACACTTTTAGCATACATTACTGTGTGCTTCTCATTTCTGTTTGTGAGCTAAATTAAAATATTGGATTTTCCCTCCCAGTAACCTGACCTAGAGTTAGCATGACCTGACAACAGGGGAAGGATGGTGCATCGATGTCCTCAGGATCCAGACCCTGGGAAGGTCCAGCATCACCACTAACATGCTTAACATAGTAGTTGCTCAGTCATGTCTGACTCTTTGAGACCCCATGGACTGTAATCGGCCAGGCTCCTCTGTTCATAGGGATTCTCTAGGCAAGAATACTGGAGTGAGTTGCCATTCCTTTCTCCTGGGGATCTTCCCAACCCAGGGATCAAACCCAGGTCTCCTGTATTGCAGGCAGATTCTTCATGGTCTGAATCATCAGGAAAGCCCATAACAGGAACTGCTGTGATATTCTACTTGGTTTGCTTTTTCTTTAAAAATAACTTATTTTTAAGTGGCTCAATTCAAAATCTTAATCATATTTTAAGGAACTGCCAACTCCTCAGTACTTTATCCAATAATTCCTAATTCAATGTTATTTTCTCTTATTTTTAATTTTTAATTACTTAATGCAGGAATAGCTAAACATTTATCTTGCATAATGTTAATGAAACCTCCCAAATCTTGGATGAACATTTCTTATAACTTTCTTCACAATAACATATTTTAACTTTTCTCGTAGGTACTCATAAATTAACCCATGTCTTCAGTCATCTTATATTTAACAATTTACTTCACATGCCAAATGCACAATGAGATGAATAAGACCTAGATCGTCCCCTAAGAAGTTAGCTGACTAGGTTTGCACTGTCCAATATGATAGCTAGGGCATGTGGCTATTGTGCATTTGAAATACAGGTACTTAGAAATGAGAGGTGATGTAAGTATAAGATAGTCACCAGATTTTAAATACTTGAAGATTTTTCAAAAGTACATAACATACCTCACTAACATTTTTATACTGACCACATGTTGAGATGATTGTATATTGAATATGCAGAGTTAAATATCATATTATTAGATTAATTTCATCCATTTCTAATGTTATAATCATTTTACTAGAAAAATTTAAATAACATTTGTGGCTTACACTATATTCCCATTAGATTGCAATGGCCTATAGAATCATAGATGCAGTTTTTAGACTTAAAGCAATATATGTTCTAAATATGTACTAGAGTATTAGATACATAAAAATATGTCAGTTGGGACTTTTTTTAGAGTTTCGTGAAAGATTCAAAGCTGAAGTGAATAAGATACAAATGCACATAATTCTAAATAGCAAAGGTAGAAACAAATGCAGGACTAACTAAGAATAAGGTAATCGGGTTTAATAACTAATACCTGTCTCCAATGTACATCAAGCATGATAAGGATTTAGTCACTGGAATATGGGGAATGGTTATGAAGGAATTGCCAGGAGTATGGAACACCGAATATCAAACACTCTGCATCCCCATAGTGGAGAGTATGGGGATGTCCCTTTTCCCCACCCCACCTCAAGGCAAGTGAAGAAGGCACCAGGAGAACTCTTTCAGAGGTTGCGGATGCTTGCCAGGAGGGACGCTCATAGCTTACTACTGAAAACGTGCTGACTGATCTGCTTAAGCTCTTCAGCATGACCAGGGTGGACAAAATTCAAGAGCACTATTGGTAGAATCTTCATATAGAGGTAGGGGTAGGGCAAAGCTACCTGTAATGACTTTCCTCCAAAATAGTATCAACAGGAGGCTTCCTTTAACAGTGTGGGGGAAAAGAAAAAAGAGAGAGAGAACAATAATGGAAACAAGTTGTACTCCAGTGGTGGGTGAGGGAGAGAGAGTACTTCAGTTCCCTAAGACCAGATAGATACCACAAAGGCAGCTGGAATTGATGTATCTTAAAACGCTACTGCCCAAGAGAAGTACCTACTGGGGCCAAAGGGGTTCCAGAAGAAAGAATCTGTCTTGAGTTCCACTACAGGTTAATGGCTGTAGGTTGATTAATATAAAGTCAGCCAGAGATTGTATCACCATGTCAGGGAACAGTGAAATTCAGAAAGCTTTTCACAGTTTTGAAAAGATGTACCGATAAGTCCACACAAGAGAGCCAGCACTAGAACATCTATTTCTCACCAGCTAATATTGAATCACAGGTGTCAGCTAAGTAGAGAAGTACATGCCCTTCTTCTTCTCATACTGCTTTACCAGTCCAACTCTAAATGAGCCAGAAGCTGGGAATGAGGAGCTGAGGCAAGGAATAAAATGGAACATGGAGGGTCTAAAACAGACCGCAGCATTCTTCCCTACAGCCCTGGAAAAAAAAAAGATCAGGCTTGAGCTGAAGTTCAAGGAGAAGATTGAAAATAAATGTGAGAGCAAAGCTTTGATTTAGATTTGTCCCAAATTTGAATTAATAGAAACAAATATTTTATTTTATGTTATTGTATTTGTAATTGTTTTTAATGTCTAGAAATAAACAGAATGTGATGGGATCTACCCAAAATCCCATGGGATAGAAAATTATCATGTGATAAAGCATGTTTGAAATAAGTAGCAAGAAAAAATAATTTTCTTATATAACTATTCATTTCTGCCTATTAAGTACTTCTTAAATGAGAGTTGTGATGAATTGGGAAAGAAAACTTATCAGATCTGATACCGCCTTGAAATGTTTTCTATAAAACTAATTAAGCTTTAAATATTACCACTTCACAAAAATTATACATTTTTATTTATCTTAAATAACAATATAAGAAGCAGTTATATCTGCTTAATAATTTAAATTTCAAACATAACTTAACCAGACAGCTTTTCAGAAAAATACATAACTAGTCTAATGGGTCTCTTCTTACAGAGGTTTCACACCTCTGTAAGGTGTATCTTGGGTCTGTGTGGAGGCAACTTCGATAGGACAGAATAAACTCATCAAGGAATTATGTTTTTCTCCTCAGTCTCCTTCCTGGGGACTTTTGAAGCTCAAGTCATTAAATCTTGATGGGGCATAGAAAACCCATGCCTGGTCCAGACCTCAGTGCCCATGTATCCAAAAAGGAGCAGTAGAGATTGCCAACACTGGAGGGACTTTATGTCAGTGTTGGCAGGGAGCACATCAGAGTGATGTGCAAGGTTTATTAGAAGCAGGATTCAGCTCCAGGTGAAAAAAGAAACTGCACAGAGACAGCGAAAGCTCCAGGCAACACATGTGACCTCAGAACAAAACACTGTTCAAGTGATAAAATGGAAGCAGATCCCATGATAGACCACCAGTTAGGCAGGTAAATAAGAAGTGATGTTAGCAGCAGAAAAATAAGTCACTTATAAGCGCCTGACACTTGAAAAGTATTTATTTTTAACATTTTCTTATATTGGAATGTAAAATGAAAGTATAAACATCATGAGTCAGCATGATAACTCGTTACAAATTAAACATACCTATGTAATCAGGACCCAAAATAAGAAATAAAGTATCATTAGAGCTTTAGATGTCTCTTTAATGATCCTTTCCAGTCATTATCATCTCTGCAAAGTTCCCATTATCCTAAACATAAAAGCATCAATTAGTCTTGTCTAATTTTTTCACCTTTATAAGTTAAATTATATAGTATATAAGTTTTACATCTGGCTTATCTGACTCAAGAGTATTTAGTAATATTCATCCAGGTTTTTTTCTATAGTTGTAGATCATTAATTTTCATTGCCGAATAATAGTTCACTGTGTCACTATATTACAATTTACCCACTATTCTCTTACTCTGTACCTTGGTAATTTCTGCTGCTGCTGCTGCTGCTAAGTCGTTTCAGTCGTGTTCTAGTTTGAGTCAATTATTAATAGTGCTGCTATAAACATCCTACCTCATATCTTTAACTAAGCCTTCAGATCTATTTCTTCTGAGTATATACTTAGGTATAGAACTGCTATATCATGAAGTATTCAATTCAGATTTAGTAAATGCTGATTAACAGCATTCCTATCTTACTGTAGTAATTTATATACCCATAGGATTGTAGAAAAATTGTGCTGGCTATACATTTTCATTGCACTTGACCTTTTTCTCTGTTTCATTTTAGTCATTCTTATGGTATCACATTGGAAGTTTTGATTTGCATTTCTTAATGACTAATGATGTTAATCATATCTTTATTAAATACTTGGATTTTTTTTTATTATTGTGTTTTCAACTTTTCTCCTCATTTTGCTGTTGGGTT
This sequence comes from Cervus elaphus, assembly GCF_910594005.1. Lineage (NCBI taxonomy): Eukaryota > Metazoa > Chordata > Mammalia > Artiodactyla > Cervidae > Cervus > Cervus elaphus. The sequence goes on along the minus strand of NC_057833.1, from coordinate 16,257,387 downwards.
ACTAATCTTTTTTCTTACATATTAAAACTTCCTCAAGTATTCTAGATGAGCCTTTTTTTCATATACATATACTTTCTCCTCTATGTCTTATTAGTACACACTATTAATGGTAACTGACTACAGGAGTTATTAATTTTGATACAGTCCAACTTCATATTTTTCATTGTTAATTCTTTTTGTGTCCAGTTAAATACCTCTTGCCTACTTTAATGTCACAAAGATATTCTCCTTTTAAGGTTTCCCCTAACACTTTATTGTTGTGTTGCAGCCATGTTTGAATACCATATAAACTACTCTAGAGTACTGAGACAACTTTTCTGTATCAGTTAGTTTGATACTATAATAATCAATGGTTGCTTATTATAAATTGATTGATACACTAATAGCATTAAATGCAACTAGTGTTTGAACATGTATCTCAATAAACCCTGATTTTATTTTGTTTTCTTACAAAATATTCAAGGTTTATTTTTAACCCTTCTCTTGCCATTTATCATACCAAACATATTTCCAGGAAATATGACCACAGGGGATATTCTGACATTTATGAGCTCATTCTAGCTAACACATTTCCAACACGTGAAAGTTTATTAAATTTATAATCAATAGATGCTGGAAGGTACTGATGCATCTTAGGGAAGCCAGGTTACACAATCAAGACCGTGATGCTCTGTACGTATGAAAGTGAAAGTTGCTCAGCCATGTCTGACTCTTTGCCACTCCATAGGCTGTAGCCTGCGAGGCTTCTTTGTCCATGGAATTCTCCAGGCCAGAATACTGGAGGGGGAGCTGTTCCCTTCTCCAGAGGATCTTCCCAACCCAGGGATCGAACCCAGGTCTCCCACATTGCAGGTAGAAACTTTACTGTCAGCTACCAGCGAAGGCCCTGTGTGTATAGCAGTTTTAATTTTTTTAAAAAAGAATTGGAAATATTTACTTGTGCTGACCTAAGATCAATGCCTCTCTCCTTTTATTAGATACAAGGAAAAATAATAAAAGAAAATTTTCAACCATTGGTTCAAATTCATTATTTCCTCATTAGGCTCAATAAATCTGCATTTTTCAAGGTCTGATAAATAAAATGTGAAAGACAATGTGTTTTATACATAACTAAGACATGTGCTGTCTTGCTGTCAGTTATTATCTTTGTAATACAACTTTATTTAAAATGGCATTTAATGTCTCAGTAATATTTATAATGCAGAACATCTGTATTATTTCATAAAATGCACATTACTTACAGCTCGTCATGGTACTGCCTAGTAGCTGCTGGACAGTTTGTTTAGTAATGCCTGGGCTTGCTAGTTTACCTGTGAGAAGAAAAATATGAAGCCCAGATGGTCTGCATCAATTATGCTGTAAAAAGTGTTGGCTGGTCTTCTCCTTCCCAGCAGGACTCCTATTGATCTGAGAGCTGTCAGGATCTGATCCAAGGCTTGTGGACAAGCACTTTGCTTCCACAAGTGTCATCCTCCTTGTTAGTAAAATGAAGATGTCTGTGTTACCAGCTGAAGTACAGTTGACTTACAGTATTACGTTCATTTCAGGTGTACGGTATAGTGATTCACTATTTTTACCGACTATGCTCCATAAGTCTGTTTTAACTCTATGTTTGCAAAGACCTGAGTTTTCAGGGGCATGAGGACATGCAAACAGAGCCCCAGAAGCTTCCACCCACTTTCACATATTGTAGTTCTAGGAAAATCTTTATTTAAATATTTAAACCTTTAAGCTTGATTAACAATAATGCAGTTACTGTAAGGTATTTAAAAACTCTCATTTCAATGTAAGTTAGAATTGAAATTTTATCATGGATTAGCTACTTAACCAGTTTTAAGAGAGAAAACAAAATCTCCCTCTCTTGATCACTTCTTCTATAAAAAGGGGGATTATATTAATTAATGCTTCATAAAGTAGCTTGACTAGCAAATTAAGTAATCCAAGAAGAGTACTTATTACAGATGTTAAAAAACAGTAGGCACACAAAAAATATCATCAATGCTCTTTCACTTTTTGTCATACATAATATATATTCTTAATCAAATATAATAATAATATTAAATGGAAATTGATTTTGTTATTAATCATAACATTTTCATAATATAATAAGTCAAAGGCTACCCTCAAAAAAGCAAAAGAAAAAAGGACTCTGTGTTAGCTTCCTAGGGCTGCCGTAACAAACTACTTGATACCACAAACCAGGCGGCTCTAAACAACAGGCATCTATTCTCTCACAGCTCAGGAAGCTAGAACTCTGATATCAAAGCGTTAGCAGGGTGTGCTCCTTCTGAGGGCTCTAGCAAAGAATCCTATCTGGCTTATTCCTAGCTTCTGGTGGATGCCAGAAATCCTTGGCAATGCTGACTTGGTGTCTTCTGTCTCCTCCTTCAAGGGCTATCTTCCTTCTGTGTCTTTATCTCCCGCTCTTTCCTCTTATTATGAAGACATCTGTCACTGGCTCTTGAGATTCAGGGTTTGTCCATATCCAGCATGACCTCACCATAATATGATTACATTCACAAAGACACAGTTTCCAAATAAGGTTGCATCCACAGGTATAGAGGGTTATGATTTCAACGTGCCTTGAGAGACATGATGCAACCCACAATAGGCTCCACAAAAATGCAGACAAATATTGAGTTTAATGTGTTAAGTAATTGAAAGCATGCATACCCTAAGAATAATCAGGCATTAAGAAGACAGAGTTGAACAAATGTTGACACAATGTGAACAAATTTAACTATATTGAAAATATGCCTTGTTAATGTATTTGTTGTTTTTCATTCACTCAGTGATGTCTGACTCCATGGACTGCAGCACCTCAGGCCTCCCTATTCTTCACCATCTCCTGGAGTTTACTCAAACTCCTGTCCATTGAGTCAATGATGCCATCCAACCACCTCGTCCTATGTCACCCTCTTCTGCTGCCTTCAATCTTTTCCAGCATCAGGGTCTTTTCCAATGAATTGGCTCATCCCATCAGGTAGCCAAAGTATTAGAGCTTCCACTTTAGCATCAGTCCTTCCAGTGAATATTCAGGGCTGATTTCCTTTAGGACTGACTGGTTTGATCTTGCAGTCCAAGGGATTCTCAAGAGTCTTCTCCAACACCACAGTTCAAAAGCATCAGTTCTTCAGCGCTCAGCCTTCTTTATGGTCCAACTCTCACATCTGTACATGACTACTAGAAAAACCATAGCTTTGACCAGACAGACCTTTATTAGTAAAGTGATGCTTCTACTTTTAATATGCTGTCTACATTTTTTATAGCTTTTCTTCAAGGAGAAAGCATCTTTTAATTTCATGGCTGCAGTCACCATCTTCACTGATTTTGGAGCCCAAGAAAATAAAATCTGTCACTGTTTCCACTTTTTTCTTCATCTATTTGCCATTAAGTGATGGAACCAGATGGCATGACTTTCGTTTTTTGAATATAGATGTCTAGATCACTCAACTTTTTATAATATCCTAAAAAGTCCTCCATGCATTAATTATTAATTCAGTGTAATTACAGTCAAAATAACAAAATATTTCTGAATATTCATGTGGACTTCAAACAAAGTATATCTAAGATTTATGGAATTGAACAAAGTGTCAAAACAGGCAAGTCAAATTAGAAGGAAAGTAGTATGGTTATAGGTCTTGAGCTACTCTGCAATGAGAAATTACTGAGCTATCATAATTATGACATTGTAACACTGTCACGCAAACAAATAGATGAATGGACCTAATTAAATAGGACAGAACCAGATCTAAATATACATGAAATCTTGTACTGTGAAAGATATGGTACTGCAGATCAGTTCAGTTCAGTTCATTTCAGTCGCTCAGTTGTGTCTGACTCTGCGACCCCATGAACCATAGCACACCAGGCCTCCCTGTCCATCACCAACTCCTGGAGTCCACCCAAACCCATGTTCATTGAGTCAGTGATGCCATCCAACCATTTCATCCTCTGTCGTCCCCTTCTCCTCCTGCCCTCAATCCTTCCCAGCATCAGGGACTTTTCCAATGAGTCAGCTCTTCGCATCAGGTGGCCAAAGTATTGAAGTTTCAACTTTAACATCAGTCCTTCCAATGAACACCCAGGACTGATCTCCTTTAGGATGGACTGGTTGGATCTCCTTGCAGTCCAAGGAACTCTCAAGAGTTTTCTCCAACAGCACAGTTCAAAAGCATCAATTCTTCTACGCTCAGTTTTCTTTATAGTCCAACTCTCACATCCTTACATGACCACTGGAAAAAATCATAGCCTTGACTCGACAGACAATTGTTGGCAAAGTATTGTCTCTGCTTTTCAATATGCTGTCTAGGTTGGTCATAACTTTCCTACCAAGGAGTAAGCGTCTTTTAATTTCATGGCTGCAATCACCATCTGCAGTGATTTTGGAGCCCAGAACAATAAAGTCAGCCACTGTTTCCATTGTTTCCCCATCTATTTGCCATGAAGTGATGAGACCGGATGCCATGATCTTAGTTTTCTGAATGTTGAGCTTTAAGCCAACTTTGTCACTCTCCTCTTTCACTTTCATCAAGAGGCTCTTTAGTTCTTCTTCACTTTCTGCCATAAGGATGGTGTCATCTGCACATCTGAGGTTATTGATATTTCATAACTCCAGAAAGAATGAAGGCATGGAGCCAAAGCAAAAACAAGACCCAGTTGTGGATAGGACTGTAGATCAGTAATGAACATTTAAATGTTGCTTCAACAACTGTTTACTCATAGAGAAGAAAAAAATTAAAATCTTCTGTTATGCAACAAATGAATCCAGATAGATTAAAAGTAAATATGAAAAGTGAACTTTAAAACTTCTAAAAGACATGTAGGAAATTATTTCTATGATCTGGGTAGGTAGAATCTCAGAAGAAATTATAAATTCTAAAGTGATGTATTAAAGGAAAAGACTGATAAAATTGATCACATTAAAATTCAAGTATTTTGAATGACAAGTGAAAACACTGAAAAGATGAAAAGATGAGTAAAACCTTGTGGAAAACAAATGTTAGAAAGTATCTATAAACCTAAACAAGAAAATGAATATTTTGAAGTATATAGAAAAATGAAATTCTTAGTGGCAATAAAAACAAATAAAAACATGAGTAAGCTAAAAAATCAATTTGCAGAAAAATTTAAACAACACCATCACATTTATACAAAATTAAAAGCATTAAAAAATGTTTGGGAAGGAGAAAAAAGCCAAGCAAGCAGTATTTCCAGAAAAAAGATTAATAAGAATTATATTATTGTGTTATATATTTCTTCAGATGAGAATTATTATAATGTTAACTTATTATTCTTTATACCTTTCTATGTATGACTTTTCACAATATTTTTAAAATACAAAAAACAGTGAAATCACCCTCATTCCTTTCTTATCTTAAATCACAAAAATGCTTTATAGATATCCTAATACTAAATTTGGTGAGGAGGGGATGAAAAGATACTAGCGTTTTTTTTTCATTCATCTGTAGCTCTTCATTTAAAAATAGAAAAACAAGGATAGCAAAACAAAAATTCATAAACAGCATCAAAAAAGAAAGCCAGATGACTGGGTTAGCTTCAGATTAACAAGCACTGGTAACAGCAGGAACTATGCTGAGCTCACAACTGTGTAAGAGGAAGCAGAGGCACATTTGACTGAACTCTAGTCTAAATGAGTCAAGAGGTACTCATTGCAAAGCCTGAATTACCACTCTGAGAACGGCAACTGACGGGGAGGAGATTCACACATTCCACAGAATTTCACAGTAAATTCTGAAGGACCCAGAGCAGTCTGATAGCCTAATTCCACAATGTCACCAGTAAACTTTGTAACAAAGCCCCACAGGTAAAGTCACCTGCTGGGAACTGAACCAAAATTGAGCAGCAACAATACAATAGGGAATCGAAACCAAGAAAACACAGGAAAAAGTAGTTAGATGGGAATATAAATTGGTACAGCCATTCTGGAGAACAGTATGGGAGGTTCCTCAAAAAAAAACTAAAAATAGAGCTAACATATGATCTAGCAATCTCATTGCTGGGCAGAGAAAATCATGGTTTGAAAGCATAAATGCCCACCCCCACCCTCAGTGTTCATTGAGGCACTATTTACAATAGCTAAGAAAGACACGGAAGAAACCTAAATGTTCACGGATAGATGGATAAAGAAGAAGTGGTACGTATATACAATGGAATGTTGCTCAGACATTCAAAGGAATGAAATACAGCCATTTGCAGCATCATGGATAGATCTAGAGATCACCATACTGAGTGAAGTAAGTCTGACACTACTTATACACAGAATCTAAAAAAATGGTAAATGAACTCATTTACAAAACAGAAACATCCTCATAGACAAAGAATGAACCTATGGTTAAAGGGGAGAAGAATGGGTGGTAGCAGATTGGGAGTTTGGGATTGACATGTACACAGTGATATATGTAAAACAGATAACCAATAAGAACCTACTCTATAGCACACAGAACTCTGTTCAATATTCTGATATAACCTAAATTGGAAAAGAATTTGAAAAAGAATAGATATATGTATATGCATCACACAATCACTTTGCTCTATACCTGACTCTAACACCACATTGTTAATTGACTGAATTCTAATATAAAATACAAATTGAAAAAATACATAGTTTTACTCAATTAATAGTTTCAGTAAATGTAATGAGTAAAACCTATATCTAATAGATAATCTTCAAGATACAGCAATAAATATATTGTTAAAAACTGACTAGATTAAAATATTCTAGAAAAAAGTTAATATTCTACTAACATCTTAAAAACAAGGATAATTAAAATAATCCAAAAGGCAATCAAGTAGTAAAACATTTTCTCCATAAGAAACCAAAGTTGGCCAAATATGTTTTCTATGGCATGGAACATGAGGAAAATATTAGTAAAAATAAAATTTCACCAGAGCCTTTTGACTTGAAGCAAATGGAATTAGGATGAACAAAGGGAAAGTGCCATATGGGAAGAAGAAACAGAAACAGTGAATGAAAACCAGCATTGAAACAAACACTGTTTGTTAAATTGACTCAAGATGTTTCATTAAAAGGTATGGTGGTTTTAGTTGCTAAGTTGTGTCTGACTCTTGTGACCCCATGGACTATAGCCTACCAGGCTCCTCTGTCTATGCAATTCTCCAGACAAGAATACTGGAGTCAGTTGCCATTTCCTTCTCTAATTAAAAGGTTAATGGACTTTATTTGAATGATACATCCACTCAATTTTTGGTTAGGATAAACCATACTTTTTCTTTCTATTTTGGTTTATTTCCTTTGACCAACAAACAATTAGTTATTAAATTAGGTTGGGTCACTTAAAAGTTTTCTAAATTACAAGTGTTAGATCACATTTGCCATTCTCCACAATTCATGGAGAAATATTTCCAGTGATTACCAAAGAAGGGTATCCCTTGATATAAATGTGAAAGTCACTCAGTCGTGTCCAACTCTTTGTGACCTCAGGTACTATACACTCCCTGGAATTCTCCAGGTCAGAATACTGGAGTGGGTAGCCATTCCCTTCTCTAGGGGCTCTTCCAAACCCAGGGATGAAACCCAGGTCTCCTGCATTGCAGGCAGATTTTTTACCAACTGAGCCACCAGGGAAGCCCATTTTTATAAAAGGGCCCATGTTAAATATCACTCTGCTTGTTATTTAATTATGTGCATACAAGACATCACTGTGGTTCTTAGTATTGTTTAAGAAGCTACTGAGATTGTGTCTTGACCATTAGAAAAAAAAAAAAAATCCCATTTGCTTGTATACTGTGCCTATGAACTAACAGAAAATAAGAAACACCATATTCTGCAAGAAATGGATTCACTGAAAAAGGCATATGAACTAAAACCAGAAAATTATAATCAACAAAAGCAGTTTTGCTAGCTTTCTAAAAGCCATTCTTTTAAAGTAATAGTGAATTTAAGTGTCAGTTAAAAAGTCTCCATTTGATCCGTATGTCAATTTATGATTCATATTTGATGGCAAATTTCAAAAGCCTTAATCAACAATTAACAATTGATATTATGGACCACTAGCCATTTTTTTCTCTAAATGTATTATTAAGGATAGAGCAATATGCTGAGCTATGAGGATATTTCAATAAATCCTTAGTAATAATTTAAAGAAGCCTCCATGATGGCTCAGCAGGTAAAGACTCCTCCTGAAGTGCAAGAGCCACAGGAGATGTGGGTTCAATCCCTGGGTCAGGAATGTCCCCTGGAGGAAGAACCCACTCTAGTATTCTTGCCTGGGAAATCCCATGAACAGAGGAGCCTGGAAGGCTACAGTCCAAAGAGTCACAAAGAGTTGGACACAGCAGAGCGTGAGCACGGGATAAGGACAACATAAAACTGATTTGATCAAGAATATACATTTTAACATGAAAAGGACACTCTTTCAGCTTTCCATCAATGTATTGGCAACCAATATAAAAGATAAAACTCACGAAGGCTGTCGGGGCAGACAGCTGGAACACTTTATACTGACTTTTCCAGGTTATTTCATGAACACATTGCGTAAATACTATCATAAACCATGAAAACTACACTGTGTTTGAACATAGTAAACATTTAAAATCACTCTTCGTTAACCATTTTCACAGTTGGTTGTTTGGTGTCCATTCTCTCCTTTATCATATAATTATAATGGTGATAATAGTAACATTTGATGGGTATTGAGTACCTAATGTCATGACAGGCAGTATTCTAAGTGCTTTATATACACTAACTTCCGATTGCAATTCTTTGAATAAAGTGCTTTGGTTACCGCCACTTTGGAAATGACAAAACTGTGACCCAGAAAATTAGGGAATTTGCACAAAAGCACATAGTGGAGAGGAAATGAAGATAGAATTCACACTGAGCTAGACCAAACCCCAAGCCTGCAATTTAATCACTGCGAAGTACCAGCTCCATAGAACAAGGTTTACAGACACTGAAATAGATGTTTTTCAGTTCTAAAACCTCATACACTGAAATACCAAATAGTTACTTGAAGATATAATATATAAAGGCTTTCATTTAAAATTACACATTAGACTTAGAAATTTTTTTTTCTAAATAAAACTCTTATGTAGGTTTAAGTTAACTCAGTTTTCAAGCTTGTTTATTTTTAGAAAGTTTATGATATATCTTTTCTTCCTGAGAAAGATGTTTATGTTTTCTAACTCAAACTTTTCTCCTTTTCCAAACTTAAAGTGTACTAAAAACACATTCTGAAACAGGATTTTTATTTTTATTTATTTATTTTTTAAGGTTCTTTTTTAAATTTATTTTTTTCCCCATTTTACATTTTTTTTCATTTATTTATATTAGTTGAAGGCTAATTACTTTACAATATTGTAGTGGTTTTTGCCATACATTGATATGAATCAGCCATGGGTTTACATGATTTTTAGAGGTGAGCCTGTAAGCCTTGGTAACTTTCCACAGAGAAGCAGTTAGATTAGGAAGATCATTCCCTTCTCACTGTCACTTTCTTTGATTATAAATCTAAAAAGCTTATAATTTTTCCCAAATTCTCTTGTCTGTCTGGACATCAGGCTAAAACTTAGAGAGAAGTAGGGCTGTCAGGTTTAAAAAATTAAAGTATAGTACATCCAATAAAAATTTAATTTCAGATAAACAAGAAAGAGTATTGTGTTGTATTTTACCTGGCAATGCTTAAGAAGAAGCATGGAAAAGGAAAAATAACAGAGGCATTTCAATGGTTTAAATAAATGTCAAAATATTATCTACCTAGGCTACCAATTCTGGGCACATGTGGTATAATGGTGCACTAGTAAATCAATTGTGGGAAAGGATAATAGAGTTGATTTCTAGCGTCTACCAACTTCCATGGTGTAAATGACTGTAAATGGTACATGAAGATTATGGATTATCTTGAAATATTTATCAGTTAAAATAGGTCACCAGCAGTTAACACACTCCAGCAGACAGGCCATGTGACTCACTACCTACTTTTGGGCACCTCCTAACAGAGATAAATTAAACAGGAAGCCAGCTTGGAAGCTTCTGGTGGTCAGCGTTATAAAGGGAATAAAGTCCCACTGGACGGGAAGTAGAGAAGAAGAAATACAAAAATATAGACAGGCTCTATGTCAGAGCCCTGTTCAGAGAGGAAACCATATGATTAGGAGGAAAAATTTGAGATCTACTTTAGATCCCATGGATTTTGTTAAATTGTCTCCTAAAGAGGATCAAAATGGCAAGCAGCACTGTGCTCCCTCCCACCTGTCCCTCTCCCTCTGTAGTATAAGGAAGTCTGGAAAAGTAGCAAATTCCTTTGTATACAGAAGAGCTCAAGTTTGTCAAGAATACATTCTTCTCTGTCTTTTCTCTCTCTCACTCTAGCACTCAATGACTCCACTGGATTAATGTTGAAAAAAATAAGAATACTGGTTTGGATGAATGTCAAAATATTATCTACCCTAGGCTACTAATTTGGGGCCCATTTGGTATAATAGTGCATGAGTAAATAGCTTGTGGGAAAGGACAACAGGGTTGATTACCAGCATATACAAACTTCCACGGTGTAAATGACTGCCATGGTACATTTAAGGCCCCCAAAATGGCTTGCCAAATTCTTAAAAATGTGATAATTAGCTCTTACAGGAGTGAAAGAGCAGTTCCTGCACAAGATATATGTTGGTCACATTCTATCTCAGGATTAAAATGACAGAAACATGTTCAAAAGTCCTTTCCAGAAGCAAGTGATGTCCAGGGGTTTTAGGTAAGTGTGATAGAAGTCATAGAGTGAATAACCAAATGCTTAAAATCAAGTAGGGAGGAGGAGAGGAAGAAAGAGATGTCACAAATTAGGATAATTTAAATACTTCAGAAATGTATAAGCACCATACTTGTAAGTGTTCAGAGAGATTTCTTCAGGTGTCTCTTCAATCTTCCTATCTCACAGGAGACCATCCATGATCACTCCTTAATATCTGTACCTACTAGCATACATGGTATGCTTCAACTCTCAGTAAACAGTCAAAAATGTATTACAACTAACTGCTAATATCTGTGTAAATATCAATCATGTCTGACTCTGAGGTCTCTCAAGGTGAGGGCAAGTCTTATTCATATTTGTATCCCAGAATCTTTCACTCTCTGGTGAATAGATGATCAATAAAATACAGCTTGGTAGAACTGGGTATCAAAAAGCCTTAAGCTGTTTAGAAGAAAGTTGGTGTTTATAGGATACTTATCCCATCACTTTACTTTTAATTTCTCCAAAGAAAAAAGAGCATGAATTTATCATCCTTATCAGAGTGCCAAGTAAACTGAGTTTCATGTTATTGTTTTTCGCCCTCCATCCCAAATGTTGATAGAATTTCCTTTTTGAAGGTGAACAAAGCTTTGTTCAATTATCTCTGTGATGAACTCACAGAATTGGAGCTCTTGCTGTAATCTTAGTATATGGTTTCTGTGACTGGAGTAGACACCATTTCAACAGGAGTCATACCTTGTGATGAAATTGTCAAGTTCACACGCTCTGATCTATTGCATACAAGCACAGCATGCAGCAGATAAAAGTGGCCTGTCAGGGAGAGACTGATGAGAATACGTTTCATTTCAGGCCTTATGCCTAGTTACTGATGAGAAATAAGAAAAACAAAGGGCATAAATGATGAATTTGCTGAATTTGCTTTAATATCATTCTATAAAGTAATGCCATTTACATTACAATCAAACCTATGGTTGTCTTCCTTAAAGTGACAAAAAATTTTAGTTTACTTAAGGAGTAAACTCAGAATTATGAATGAAATCATGCCATCATCTGAATCATGCAATAGTCATTTCTGAAATATTTTCTCATGCTTTTGAGATAATATGATGTGTTAGTGGCCTCTGAATATATTGAACTGCATTTAAAGTTAACAATCCTCTGCTTAAATTTGAATCATTGCAGAAACAGTCTCAGTAAAGCAGATCATGAAACATAATCCTCAAAACTCCAGAAGTCACAGGTTAAGAACAAGCATGATAAACACACACACACACACACATATAGGACTTCCCTGGTGGTGCAGTGCATAAGAATCCTCCTGCCAATGCAGGGGACGCAGGTTTGCTCCCCGGTCTGGGAAGATTCCACATGCCGTGGAGCAAATAAGCCTGTGCACCATGAGTACTGAGCCCACACACTACAACTACTGAATCCAGTGCATCTAGAGCCTGTGCTCTGCAACAAGAGAAGCCACCACAATAAGTCTGTGCACAGCAAAGAAAAGTAGCCCAGCTTGCCACAACAAGGGAAAAGCCTGGGCACAGCAATGAAGACCCAGTGCAATCAAAAATAAATAAATAAATAAATATATATATATATATATTTATCTACTATATGTTATACATGTAATAAGTAGAAAAGTTTTATATGGTATTTTTTTTTCTAAACTGAAGCTTATGATACAACTAGCATATGAAACGTGGAAATATCTTCACATTATTTTAATCAGCAATAAATATGCTTGTCAACAATAGCTTTGAGGTAAATAAAATTATACCAATGATATAACACTGTATTGGGAAAGGAACTCTAAGCAACATTTGTCAAGTCAGTTATCTGGTATAGATCTTTTACTATTAAATCTATTGTTTCCATTTTATATTTAGAAATATACCAGAACTTCAATACTACTTTTATGAAAATCTAGATATCTAGGAATTTCAGATAATTAAGCACTGACTGATTAAATAGTAAGCCTCAGAGAAAAGGTGCATGATTCAGAAGCCAAAACTGGTATCAATTCCTGAAGACAAATTTAAAATAAAGCTGAAGATCTGATTATAAAGATTAATTTTAATTGATATAGCAAATAGAAATAAAGTGCTAATGTGAGTTTATTTTAGAAATTTGGCAATTTTACTGAAAGTCATCCATATCAAATTGCTGATAACATAGTTTTTATTAGAAGTGGTCATGCTTATGAAATTTTTCTATCTATTTAACCTAAACTTACTTTGAGGTAATTATCTGTAGTTTTTCCTGATATTTTTATCAGTAATCCTATTAAATATCTATATAGGCCATCATATAATATTAAATCATATTTTTAAAATCCGTATGGTATGCATCTTTATTCAATGTTATAAGATTGATTTCCAAAAAGACTATAATATTCCACATTCAGACAAGCAATATATGAGTGCCCTTTTCCCTACATGCTTATTAATAAAAACTGCTATTTTATAGTGTTTTTAAGTTTTATTTCTGTGATTAATTCTTTTTAGTATAATTTGCATATTCTTATCCCTTGAATTTAAACAAGCTTCTAATTCCATAGAGAATTAGATCAAGTCAATAGATTTGTACCTTTTAGACACTTCTTTATGCATTAAAAAAAGTTTGAATTTCTAATATGTGATGTTATCACAACCAAAACTGACACTACTGAGTTGAGATAAAATATCAATAAATAAATATACACATAGAAATATAGATATAAAGAGAGTCAACAGGTATTAATGAAAAATTGAGGCAGATGATTGGAATATGCAGTTTTAAATAGCATAATCAAAGGAGGTATAATGGGTACTATGACTTATGAATGGAAACTTAAAAAGGGATAGGGAGGATATTTTAGATAGAAAAAATTGATGCAAAGGTGTCATATAAGGACCCTGTTTAGTGGAAGGAATTGTAAGGATGTTATACTGAGAGAAAAAAAAAATCACAAAATGATGGGGAGCCTGAAGGTCACAAGAATTTGACCTGCTTCACATGGGCATCCACTGGACAGTTTCATGGAGAGGCATACTATGATTTGAAAATGAAAAGTGAAACTGAAAGTCACTCAGCCCTGTCTGAATCTTTGTGACCTCATGGACTTCTCCAGGCCAGAATACTGGAGTGGGTAGCCGTTCCCTTCTCCACGGATCTTCGCAACCCAGGGATCGAACCCAGGTCTCCCACATTGCAGATGGATTCTTTACCAGCTGAGCCACTAGGAAAGCCCACTATGATTTGACGTATGTTTAAAAAGAGAACATTCTGCCTAGGGTATTGGGCACAAACTAAGGAAACAAGTTATAACAAAAAGGAGGGATAACAGTTTCAGAACTTCATAGAGTCAGTAGGCAAGAAGTGTCTGGGTTTTGAGTATATTTTAAAGGGAATGTCAACAGGTTATCTGATGTGATTTTTAAGAGAAAAAGGAGTCAAAGATGAATATAAGTTTTCTGATCTGAATATCTGAAAGGGAAGATTACACATTCATTGAGATGAAGAGAATGACCAGAGAGAGAAGTTTAAAGGGGAAGACAAGCGGCTTGATGTTAGGCATAATAAGTTTAAGATATATTTTAGATATCCCCATGGAAATACTGAGCAGACTGTTAGATAAATATATCTAAGATTCTGTAGGGAACAAGACTGGATATATAAATTCTGGAGTCATCAGTATACAGATGATATACAAAATTAAGAAAAATAGGCAAACTCAACAAACAAGTGAATAATAGTAAATGATAAATTACTGCACCTTGATCATTAAAAGTTAAGAGTTTGGGGAAATGTGGGGAATTCAGTGAATGAAAAGGAAGAGCCAGATCATTAGAAGGAAAATGAGGAAAATATGGTATTTTGGAAACCAAAGTTAGAAAGGAATATTTGTGATCACCTGTGTCAAATGTTTCCAGTAAGGAAGATGAAATGGAATAGATTCTTACATTTAGCAAATTAAGGGCCTTGGTGTCCTGGATAGTATTAATAGTGGCTTTGACAGACTAGAGGAGACAAATGCCTATTGAGAATTGGTTCAAGATAGACTGGGAGAAGAATTGAAACTTCCTTGTGGAATTCTGATATAAAGACATCAGAGAAATCAGCATGGTTTGAGGAGGCTATAAGATAAAGAGAATAATGTTTTCTCAACCTGACCCCTAGGAGATACAGGCAAACTTAGCAGTTGCACCACAGCACACAAGAAATTCTATTATTAAGGGAAGTTATACATAAATTGCGGAGAAGGCAATGGCAAACCCACTCCAGTACTCTTGCTTGGAAAATCCCATGGATGGAGGAGCCTGGTAGGCTGCAGTCCATGGGGTCGCTAAGAGTCTGACACAACTGGGCGACTTCACTTTTGCTTTTCACTTTCATGCATTGGAGAAGGAAATGGCAACCCACTCCAGTGTTCTTGCCTGGAGAATCCCAGGGACGGGGGAGCCTGGTGGGCTGCCGTCTATGGGGTTGCACAGAATCAGACACGACTGAAGTGACTTAGCAGCAGTAGCAGCAGCATACATAAATTGAGGGAAATTCCCATGAGAATGTTATACAAAACTTAAAAAGAATGGATTAAAGGAGCTTCCCTGGTGGCTCAGTGGTAAAGAATCCTCCTGCCAATGCAGGAGACACAGATTCGATCTCTGATCTTGGAAGAACCCACATGCTGGAGAAGCAACTAAACCCATGTGCCATAGCTACCAAGTTTGTGTTCTGGAGCCCGGAAATTGCAACTACTGAAGTCTACATGCCCTAGAGCCTGTGCTTTTCAATAAGAGAAGTCATGAAAATGAGAAGCCCATGGACCACAACAAAGAGCAGCCCCCATGAGCCGCAACTAGAGAAAAGTCCACACAGCAATGAAGATCTAGCACAGCCAAAAAAAGAGAAAAGGATTAAAAAGACTATATGTAAGGAAACAGAGTAATATATGCCATCTTTTTGGAAAAGAAAATTATGAAATAAAAATATAAAGTAGGGGAGAGGAGGAGTGAGAGGAAGGGAGGAAAAAGAGAAGATAGGATTATAACTTTTTTTTCTTTGTTAGGAATATTGGTTTTAGATTTTAACCAAGAAATCACTTATTTCATCCTCTGGCTTTTGTTTCATATGTGTGCCATGTCGTTTCAACTGTGTCCAACTCGTTGTGACCCCATGGACTGTAGCCCACCAGGCTTCTCTGTCCATGGGATCCTTCAGGTAAGTATGCTGAAGTGGGTCTACATGCCCTCCTCCAGGGGGTCTTCCCGACCCAGGGATCAAACCCACATGTCTATGTCTCCTGCATTGGCAAGCTGATTCTTTACACTAGTGCCACCCGAGAAGTCCTCATTTCATATAGATACATACATGCACACACATAAGTGCGTATATAAAATATATGCATGTATATACACAGTGTACATGTGTTTATCTATATTTTTATACACAAACATGTATTTTTTTTATTCAAACCTTTTAAGCCAAAAAAGAAGTTACATAAAAAACTGATATCTCATTTGTACTCATTCCAGTTTCATTTCTTTATTAATATCCCTGAGAAAACTAACATCACCAGTATAACATGCATCTTTCCAGTTTCTCATTTTATATTTTTGCCAGATACGAATATATCCAGAAAAAATACAGAGTTTGTGAGTATGTTTCTGTGTGACTCCTCTTATTAACTTGCTTTTCTATCTAAGATTATAGTTTGTCTGTCTCTGTTGTCAATATGAAATAATGTCTCCCATTTTACCTGGCAGATAGTAGTCCATAGCACATATATTTGATATTTTAGAAATGCATTCCCTTACTGAGGGACATTTAGTTTGTTCCCAATTTCTTGCTGGCCAACTGTAAATCATAGCCCTCCACTGATTCAGAATGTGGATGCTTCCTTGCCCCTAGAACTTCCAGTTCTTTTACATCTGTTTAATGAACTGAAGCACTCTGCGATGATGTTCCATAATAACTCCATTTTACTGATTAGGAAACAAGCCTCAGAGAAATTAAATAATTTCCAAAGATCATCAAGGTGATATCTGTGGAGCCAAAATTTGTATACTGGTCTAGGTCATTCAGGAAATAGTGTTCTAACCAACGGATTGTATACTCTATACCTGATTCACAGAATTGAATTCATAAAGAAAACATATTTCCTAAACACATAATTTATGACAATGATGAATAACAGTAACTAAATAAGCTAAAATTCAACTGATACAAGGTATTGCTTAAAAAAAGAAATATTTTTTGAAAGTATTTTACTTAGTTTAAAAGTTACAAAGAAAGACACATTTTGACTTAAAGATGATAGATTGTTTCTAACTCAGTTTAAGACACTCAAATAATAAAGAAATGAACACATGAGATTGCTTCTGGGTGAAGGCAACTCAAATTGCCTTCAGGTCATGTGATCAAGTGATCACATGTGATCAGGTCAAGTGATCTTCAGGTCACAAGTTTGATTCTTTCCAAGCCTAATGCTGACTGAAACTCACCACCCTTTGACAGCTCTATGTCCTTATTATTATTTATTTTTTATCACAAAGTAGTAAGAGTCAGCATTTTTATCTCTGTCTATAAAGCCTCAGTTACAAAATAAAAGATAAAGTGATGATCAGATATTTTCCTCTGAAAACCACAAAAGTTTCTCTGAAAGCTAGAGAAAAATATCTACAATTAATGAGAGTTCCAAATTTGAATAACAGAAAAAATTCTTAACTATGTATACACACACACACACAGACACACACATGTGTGTGTGTTGGGGGTGGGGAATGGATGGGAGTGGAGGGAAATCCTGCACAATAATGAAAATACATAAAAGCTAAATTTACCCAAAAAGAGACTGCTGCAGACTTGGAAATCTTTCGTTTGTATATTTTCTAAAACCAGAGATTCCCTCATTCTTCCAACATGTTTGCTCTCATTAGAGCAGTTAACAGAATGCAGTAAAAATTCTCCTTTAAAGAGGGCTTTAAGGAGCAGGTAAATATCAACTACTGTTTTCTTAAAGGAAATGTGGCTACAATTTTCTTGCATACATATTGTAGGAACTGATCATTTTTTAAATATGTAAGGTATACAAAACATTGAGCATAGTTAATGTAAAAATTTTTAAATATTATCAAAGTGAAACATCTTAATGTTAACAGTTTCAAGCTGTCCTTAAGATATCAATACAGATTTTCTTATAGATAACTTTTATATACTTTTTAAATCACCCTTATTTTCAAATGTATATGAAGCTTTTTAAAATAATACATACTTAAGAATGGTTCATTCATATCGAATTTCTTAAACAGTGATTTTAAAAATCCATTTGTTCATTTAAGTGCTGCTAATCAGGGCAAAAACAAGGAGAATCTATTTGTACATATACGGCAAACATTTGTTTAGCAAATAGATAACTCATGTATATCTATAGGAAATAAAATAATAGAAAAGGGAAAGTGAAATAGCACAGATATTTCACAGAAGAGAAAATATGAATTGCCAATAAATTCAATGATTAATATTGTTAGAATTTAGTGCAATGTCATTTAAAACAACAGTAACAAATCATCACAAACCCATCAGGTTGGCAAATTTAAAAGGTTAGACAACGATAAAATGAAGCCAGGATTAACACCAGAAACTTTCATTCATTGTGGATGAAAAAGAACCTTGATACAGTCACTTTGGAAACAATTTCATATTACCTAGTAAAACCTAATAAGATCAGACTTTGAGTCAGCAAATCCAATCAAGTCTATAACCTAGAGAAACCCTCATTCTTGTTAAGTAAGACCTGTACAAGAATGACCACGGCCGCAGTACTTGTAATGACAAGAACCTGGGAACTGAAATGTATTTTGAAACGTGAATGGAAGAACGAATAGTGGTATACCCATAAACAGAAGACTGTGCACTGGTATAAATGAATGGACTATGTCCTATACTTCATTATAATTGCATCTCAAAAATACAATGTTGAGTGATAACACTAAATGTATGACACTACTCATATAAAGTTTCAAACTTGCAAAATAAACAGTATGTGGTTTACTCATCAAAACAAGTAGTAACTGAAAGTGAAAGTGTTAGTCACACAGTCAAGGCCAACTCTTTGCAACCCCGCAGACTGTTGCCCTGCCAGGCTTCTCTGTCCATGGAATTCTCTAGGCAAAAATACTGGAGTGGGTAGCCATTTCCTTTCTCTAGGGGATCTTCCTAATGCATTGATTGAACCCAGGTCTCCTGCATTGCAGACAGACTCTATACCATATGAGCCAGCAGGGAAGCCCAAACATGTAGTAAACTATAAAGGAAAGCAAGAGAATGATGTGTGCCTGCTCAGTCACTCAGTCATGTCTGACCTTTTATGAACCCATGGACCATAACCCACCAGGTTCCTCAGTCCATGGAAATTTCTAGGCAAGAATACCAGAACAGGTTGCCATTTCCTACTGCAAAGGATCTTCCCAACCCAGGTATTGACATGCACCTCTCACACCTTCTGACTTGGCAGGTGTATTCTTACCACTGATCCATTAGGGAATGATAATAACATTCAAATTAGAGATTGTCCTTGAATTAAAATCTGTGGGATCTGATTACATACAAACTTTCCATGGGGATTTTCAAAGACCTTGTGATATCAGTGTCCTATTTCTTTGTTATTAACTTCCAGGCACTCAGTGGTGTCAGACCCTTTGTGACACCATGGACTGCAGCATGCCAGGCTTCCCTGTCCTCACTATTTCCCCAGAGTTTGCTCAAACTTATGTCCAGCGAGTCAGTGATGCCATGATGCCATCCAGCCATCTCACTCTCTGTTGTCTCCTTCTCCTCCTGCCTTCAATCTTTCTCAACATCAGGGTCTTTTCCAATGTGTTAGTTCTTTGCATCAGATGGCCAAAATATTGGAGTATCAGTTTCAGCATCAGTCCTTCCAATGAATATTCAGGACTGATTTCCTTTAGGATGGACTGGTTGGATCTCCTTGCAGTCTACGGGACTCTCAAGAGTCTTCTCCAGCACCACAGTTCGAAGACATCAATTCTTCAGAGCTCAACCTTCTTTATAGTCCAACTCTCACATCTGTATGTGACTACTGGAAAAAACTTCTTTATAGTCCAGTTCTCACGACTGTATGGACCTTTGTTGGCTAAGTGATGTCTCTGCTTTTTAGTATGTTCTCTAGGTTTGTCATGTCTAGGTTTCTTCTAAGGAAACAAGTGTCTTTTAACTTTCCAGCTTCAGTACCCACCCACAGTGATTTTGGAGCCCAAGAAAATAAAATATGTCATGGCTCCCAGTTTTTTCCCCATCTAATTGACATAAGTCCTATTCCTTAACCACTTTTAAATATAAATATATACCTGAATAGGTAAAGATAGAAAAAATAGAACACTGAAAGATGAACTCCCCAGGCCGGTAGGTGCCCAATATGCTACTGGAGATCAGTTGAGAAATAAGAAAGAAGAAGAGATGGAGCCAAAGCAAAAACAACACCCATGTGGTGATGTGACTGGTGATGGAAGTAAAGTCTGATGCTATAAAGAGCAATATTGCATAGGAACCTGGAATGTTAGGTCCATGAATCAGGGCAAATTGGAAGTGGTCAAACAGGAGATGGCAAAAGTGAACATTAACATTCTAGGAATCAGCGAACTAAAATGGACAGGAATGGGAGAATTTAAATCAGATGACCATTATATCTACTACTGTGGGCAAGAATCCCTTAGAAGAAATGGACTGGCCATCATAGTCAACAAAAGAATCTGAAGTGCAGTACTTGGATGCAATCTCAAAAACGACAGAAGGACCTATGTTCATATCCATGACAAACCATTCAATATCACAGTAATCCAAGTCGATGCCCTGACAAGTAATGCTCAAGAAGCAGAAGTTGAACAGATATGTGAAGACCTACAAGACATTCTAGAACTAACAACCAAAGAAAATGTCCTTTCTTTTCATTATAGGGGACTGGAATGCAAAAGTAGGAAGTCAAGAGATACCTGGAATAACAGGCAATTTGGCCTTGGAGTACAGAATGAAGCAGGGCAAAGGCTGATAGACTATTGCCAAGAGAATGCACTGGTCATAGCAAACATCCTCTGCCAACAACACAAGAGAAGACTCTATACATGGACATCACCAGATGGTCAATACTAAAATCAGATTGATTATATTCTTTTCAGCCAAAGATGGATAAGCTCTATACAGTCAGCAAAAACAAGACCAGGAGGTGACTGTGGCTCAAATCCTGAACTCATTATTGACAAATTCAAACTTAAACTGAAGAAAGTAGAGAAAACCACTAGACCAGTTAGGTATGACCTAAATCAAATCCCTTGCAATTATACAGTGGAAGTGAGAAATAGATTCAAGGGAATAGATATGATAGACAGAGTAACTGAATAACTATGTACAGAGGTTCCTGACATTGTACAGGAGGCAGTGATCAAGACCATCTCTATGAAAAAGAAATGAAAAAAGGCAAAATGGTTATCTGAGGAGGCCTTACAAATAACTGTGAAAAGAAGTGAAGTGAAAGGCAAAGGAGAAAAGGCAAGATATACCCATTTGAATGCAGGGTTCCAAAGAAGAGCAAGGAGAGATAGGAAACCCTTCCTCAGTGATCAATGCAAAGACAGAGGAAAACATTAGAATGGGAAAGATGAGAGATCTCTTCAAGAATATTAGAGATACCAAGGGAAATTTTTATTGAAAGATGGGTACAGTAAAGGACAGAAATGGTATGGACCTAACAAGCAGAAGATATTAAGAAGAGGTGGCAAGAATACACAGAACTATACAAAAAAGGTCTTCATGAACCAGATAATCACAGTGGTATGATCACTCACCCAGAACCAGACATCCTGGAATGCGAAGTCAAGTGGGCCTTAGGAAGCATCACTATGAGCAAAGCTAGTGGAGTGATGGAATTCCAGATGAGCTATTTCAAATCCTAAAAGATGATGCTGTATAAGTGCTGCATTCAGTATGCCAGCATATTTGGAAAATTCGGCAGTGGCCACAGGACTGGAAAAGGTCAGTTTTCACTCCAATCCCAAAGAAACACAATGCCACCGAAGGCTCAAACTACCACAGAATTACACTCATCTCACACGTTAGCAAAGTAATGCTCAAAAATCTCCTAGCCAGGCTTCAACAGTATGTGAACCATGAACTTCCAGATGTTCAAGCTGGTTTTAGAAAAGGCAGAGGAACCAGAGCGCAATTGCCAATATCCGCAAGATCATCAATGAAGCAAGAGAGTTCCAGAAAAACATCTATCTCTGGTTTATTGACTATGCCAAAGCCTTTGACTATGTGGGTCACAACAAACTGGTAAAATTCTTAAAGAGATGGAAATACGAGAACACCTGACCTGCCTCCTGAGAAACCTATATGCAGGTCAGGAAGCAACAGTTAGAACTGGACATGGAATGACAGAATATTTCCAAATAGGAAAAGGAGTAAGTTAAGGCTGTATATTGTCACCCTGCTTATTTAACCTATATGCAGAGTAAATCATGAGAAACACTGGGCTGGATGAAGCACAAGCTGGAATCGAGATTGCTGGGAGAAATATCAATAACCTCAGATACGCAGATGACACCACCCTTATGGCAGAAAGTGAAAAACAACTAAAGAGCCTCTTGATGCAAATGAAAGAGAATAGTGAAAAAGTTGGCTTAAAACTCAACATTCAGAAGAAAATTCATGGCATCTGGTCCCATCACTTCATGGCAGATAGATGGGGAAACAATGGAAACAGTGACAGACCTTATTTTCTTGGGCTCTAAAATCACTGCAGATGGTGACTGCCACCATGAAATTAAAAGAGGTTTGCTCCTTGAAAGAAAAGTTATGAACAACCTAGACAGCTTATTAAAAAGCAGAGACAGTACTTTGCCAACAATGTCCATCTAGTCAAGGCTATGGTTTTTCCAGTATTCAAGTATGGATGTGAGAATTGGACTATAAAGAATGCTGAGCACTGAAGAATTGGTGCTTTTGAACTGTGATGTTTGGAAAGACTCTTGAGAGTCATTTGGACTGCAAGGGGATCCAACCAGACCATCCTAAAGGACATCAGTCCTGAGTGTTCATGGAGGGACTGATGCTGAAGCTGAAACTCCAATAGTTTGGCCACCTGATGCGAAGAACTGACTCATTTGAAAAGACCCTGATGCAGGGAAAGATTGAGTGCAGGAGGAGAAGGGGATGACAGAGGATGAGATGGTTGGATGGCATCACCGACTCAATAGACATAAGTTTGAGTAAACACCCAGAGTTGCTAATGGACAGGGAGGCCTGCCATTCTGCAGTTCATGCAATTGCAAAGAGTTGGATACGACTGAGTGATTGAACTGACTGACTGATATAACTGAATGAATGAGTATATGTACAAAGAAATGAATGAAACCACAAGACATAATGATGTTTCACAGCGGCCATAAACTGGGAGTTGCTTTGGTTTCTGTTTCTACAAGCAAGGGGGAGCCAGTACTTTGTCACATGAAAACTAAAAGAAAAGCATAACTTGGAAAAAAAGAAAATTAATAATAGTGTCATGAGTCAAGTGTTATGGCCATAGCTGTCTGCAGCAGGAAGAGAATTCACAGTATCAATAATGCCTGTTGGGAATTGGGTTGGTGGGAACAGGGAGCAGACTGAAGGGAAGGATATTTATAGCATATATGCAAAAGTTAACTAATTTGCCTACATACTAGTAGCTGATTTTTACATCAGGAGTGTCTCTGCAATTAAAATGTTTTAAATGGTTAGTTTCAAAGACATAAAGATAGAGCAGCAGTATAAAGAACTGTAAATTGTTGGATAATGACCTCAGTCTAGCTCTCTCCCTTCATCCAAATAGAACTCTTTAACCACCAGCAATTATTTCTTATATTTTAGCTTTTAGGGATCCAAATGGGATATCATGATCAACAGAGGGAAAAAATATGTAAATGTAATGCTGTCACTGATAAATTCTGTAAAAGGTCAACTCTTCTCACCCTTTTACGTATAATTACTGTCAGTTAAATGAGGAGATTATACAGAATCATATATAAACATCTTCTCTATTATCTTTGATTAGTTCTAATATCTTTGATTCCATAATAATTTACATGACATACTCTATTTTGGTAAATATGGGGAATGCATCTACAAATGTCTTAGAATAGAGTCACTGTAATCTTGAAACTTAACTCTCTTTTTTTCTAAATCTGTTAAGCATTTACCTAATCTTCCCTCTGAAAAAGTAAATCCCTAATGAGATACACTGAATTCATCTCACTTCTACAAACAAAGATTAAGGAATGTTAAAATTATTGATTTATGTGTGAGCTAATATAATACCATATCTACAGATACCAAATATTATACTTCTTGGTGTAAGAAATGAGCAACTTGCAAGTACCACTGCAAGATCAAATTTTAAGAGTATGAAATTTTCATATTCACAATCAACATTCTATCATGAAGAAATACTAAACCTTGCTTTTTTCGACTCTAAAGTTTACCTGGCTCTCTAGAAGTTATACTGTATCTTGCTGAAAAGCTTTGCAGCCAATTTTAAGCCTGAAATTAAAGATGCATGATCAGAATTTTGTAGCTGCCTTAGGTTCAATTCAATATGAAGATCAAAATATAGGTTTGCTTAGAATCCAATTTATTGAAGGGAATTAGTTTTTATTACCTGGGAGGGTCAGTTAATATTTCAAATAGAAGCTGAATATACTTTTCTTTTAACTTCCCCCTTCTCCTAAAATTTTCTGGCACTAAAGGTGAAAATACCCAGTTCTGATTTCTTGTGCATAGCAGAACAACCTGTCATTAATCAGCAAAGTAGACATGTGAGTAATACTTGGACTTCCCTTTTGCCTTTTAAAGGAAATACAATCTTATTTGGTAAATGACATAAGGAAGAGAAAGGAAAGGCCAAATGCCTGAATGTAAGCTATCTCTATGCTAATTGCAGAATGGAATGAGGCCAATAATTCTGTCAAGTCAGTTAGCTTCAGCCTCCATCTCCCTGTACATCCATGTATTTCAATGGACAGCAGTACTGAGGCCACCATTATTACTTAAATCAAGGAACAGTGGGCAAGTATAGTGAACTGAAACTGTTTTCTAGAATTGTATATTCAATATATTCATAAGAGCACTGGCCTAAGCAAATTCTCTATGAAGAGGCTTTTTTTTTTTTTTTTTTCGCCCTTAAATTGAAAGAAAATACTTTAAAATTCAATACCCTTGTAGAACTTATTGATTAAGATCTAAAGAAATATTATTTATTATCTAACAGAAATGATTAACTCACACATGACATAAAAAAACTCACTAAATCATTTTTGTTCACCAAAACCTGCCTCATCTTTAGTTTTATCTCTTTTTAAAAATATACCTTCATACAAGAATTGAAATGCAGAATACTGTAAATTTATTCTACTCTTGAAGTTTTTCATAATTTTTTAAAATAGATTATAAGAGTGAAGGCACATATGGATATTGGACAGGACCTGACAGGAGAAATTAGCCAAAGAAAACTGCCTTCCTGATTTTTACATGGTCAGTAAAATAAGTCATGATTGAGGTTTATAAGTTTACAACACTGAAACAATGCAAGTTCTAAAATTTTAACAACAACTGTATGGTATATACTATTTTCTATTCTTTGGCAAGAAAAAGCAACATTTCCTATGACATAATTTAAACACTGTACAGGAGACAGGGATCAAGACCATCCCCAAGAAAAAGAAATGCAAAAAAAGCAAAATGGCTATCTGAGGAGGCCTTACAAATAGCTGTGAGTAGAAGACAACCCAAAGGCAAACAAGAAAAGGAAAGACACATCCATTTGAATGCAGAGTTCCAAAGAATATCAAGGAGAGATAAGAAAGCCTTCCTCAATGATCAGTGCAAAGAAATAGAGGAAAGCAATAGAATGAGAAAGACTAGAGATCTCTTCAAGAAAATTAGAGAAAACAAGGGAATATTTCATGCAAAGATGGGCAAAATAAAGGACAGAAATGGTATGGACCTAACAGAAGCAGAAGATATTAAGAAGAGGTGGCAAGAATACACAGAAGAACTGTACAAAACAGATCTTCGTGACCCAGATAATCACAATGGTGTGATCACTCACCTAGAGCCAGACATCCTGGAATGTGAAGTCAGGTGGGCCTTAGGAAGCCTCACTATGAGCTAAGCTAGTGGCAGTGATGGAATTCCAGTTGAGCTATTTCAAATCCTGAAAGATGATGCTGTGAAAATGCTGCATTCTATGTGCCAGCAAATTTGGAAAACTCAGCAGTGGCCACAGGACTGGAAAAGGTCAGTTTTCATTCCAATCCCAAAGAAAGTAAAGCCAAAGAATGTTCAAACTACCACATAATTGTACTCATCTCACACGCTAGTAAAGTAATGCTTAAAATTCTTCAAGCCAGGCTTCAGCAATACATGAACTGTGTACTTCCAGATGTTCAAGCTGGTTTTAGAAAAGGCAGAAGAATCAGAGATCAAATTGCCAATAACTGCTGGATCATCAAAAAAGCAAGAGAGTTCCAGAAAAACATCTATTTCTACTTTATTGACTATGCCAAAGCCTTTGACTATGTGGATGACAACAAACTGGAAATTTTGAAAGAGATGGGAATACCAGACCACCTGACCTGCCTCTTGAGAAACCTGTATGCAGGTCAGGAAGCAACAGCTAGAACTGGACATGGAACAACAGACTGGTTCCAAATAGGAAAAGGAGTATGTCAAGACTGTATATTGTCACCCTGCTTATTTAACTTATATGCAGAGTACATCATGAGAAATGCTGGGCTGGAGGAAACACAAGCTGGAATCAAGATTGCCAGGAGAAATATCAATAATCTCAGATATGCAGATGATACCACCCTTATGGCAGAAAGTGAGGAAGAACTAAAGAGCCTCTTGATGAAAGTGAAAGAGGAGAGTGAAAAAATTGGCTTAAAGCTCAACATTCAGAACACTAAGATAATGGCATCTGGTCCCATTACTTCATGGCAAATAGATGGAGAAATAATGGAAACAGTGACAGACTTTTGTTTTTCCAAAATCACTGCAGATGGTGACTGCAGCCATGAAAGTAAAAGAACTTAAACCTTGGAAGGAAAGTTTTGACCAACCTAGACAGCATATTAAAAAGCAGAGACATTGCCAACAATGGTCCATCTAGTCAAGGTTATGGTTTTTCCAGTCATGTATTGATGTGAGAGTTGGACCCTAAAGAAAGCTTAGCACTGAAGTGTTGATGCTTCTGAACTGTGGTATTGGAGAAGAATCTTGAGAGTCCCTTGGACTGCAAGGAGATCCAACCAGTCCATCCTAAAGGAGATCAGTCCTGGGTGTTCATTGGAAGGACTGATGTTGAAGCTGAATCTCCAATACTTTGGCCACCTGATGTGAAGAGCTGACTCATTTGAAAAGACCCTGATGCTGGGAAAGCTTGAAGGCTGGAGGAGAAGGGGACAACAGAGGATGAGATGGTTGGATAGCATCACTGACTCAATGGACATGAGTTTGGGTAAACTCCGGATGTTGGTGATGGAGGGGGCGGCCTGGCAGCCTGCAGTCCATTGGGCTGCAAAGAGTTGGACAGGACTGCGCAATTGAACTGAACTGCACTGAATTTAAACATTTACATACTATTTTCTATTGATAAAAGTACCTTTACAATATGTAGTAGCACATTTAATTTTCAAAAAAAAATTGTAAACTAAACACATTCATTCATACTTTACAAATGCAGAAACTAGGGTTGACATAACTGAAGTCCTGTAGCTGGCAGATGGCAGAGCTAGGATGTATTTTCTGACTCCAAAATTATTTTATTTCCAATTGTAATCACTTAAAATTCAACATGTTTTATAGTCAATTTTATCAATTAAATAATCTCAACTCCAAGATTAAAAATACATTTATAGTAATTGTAGTCTGGAATATGGCTGTGTAAAATTATGTTATATATATAACACAATAAAAAATACAGCTATTTCTTTCTAACCTCTCTTCTTAGCCTCTGTTTAGAGGGAAAAAGGGGCTATAATTGGACAAGCTTTAAATTTGTGAATCTCAGCATTTCTAGGTTCTAATGTTCTCTATTAAAGGATCGGCTCTTTCCAACACAAATGGAGACACACACATTAAATTCCATGGTTGAACTTCCTAGGCAAGTTTCTATCTAGGGGTCAATGAAAGTGTCTAAATCTATGCACATTGGGCATTATGTTCACTGGATGTCAGGGTTCACATGTCTCATTCTTTATGTCTGAGTAGAAGTGGGTGCCTGGAACTAGATTCTCCAAGCCATGATCCCACTCCTCCTGCCTTTTGATGCTTAAAGGCATCTATTTCTCACTTCCTATCATGCCAGTGCTCACAGTCATCAGGACTCTGCCTGAGCAGATCCTCTGAATGACTTCTGTTTCACTTCTGACCAATAATTCCACCCTCTGTGACCAGGGCACACAGGAATATTTGGATTCTTGCACACTGGATCCGGGCAGCCAGGAACTTACAGCCAATCACTTCACATTACTGCTACTCTATCATTCCTTTCTTACTGGACCTGGCCAACTGCAGGGCTCCCCTCAGAGTCCTGGTTCTCAAAACTGGTTGGTCATTAGAATCACTGGGGTGGTTAAAAACACCAACCACCTCCCAACAGTCCAAGACTGATCTAACTATGTTCTTTACCATCAGAAAAGCTAAATGAGAATTTCAGTGTATGGGAAACCCAACAATGGTATTTTTAAAGATTATCTAGCTGATTTTAACGACCAGCCTAGACCAGCATCATACAAGCCTGTGGTCTTCTCTGGGCTGTTTCAGGGAGTCATTACATCATTCCTCCCTACCCTGTGGTCTGGGACTATTCCAGGCCTGTCTGTATGGCTCAGCTATGCCACAGGCCCCCTTCCTATGCTCAACTACAGATTCCAGAGAGGGTGTGCCAGAGAGGGTGTGGAGAAAAGGGTACCTCTTACACTATTGGAGGGAATATAAATTGATACAGCCAACAGGGAGAATGGTGTGAAGTTTCCTTATAAAACTAAAAGCAGAACTAACATATAACTAACATTTAACCTGGCAATCCCACATCTGGGCATATACCCAGAGAAAACCCAGAGAAAATCATTCAAAATGACACATTCTGCCCAGCATTCACTGCAGCATTATTTACAGGACACGGTAGCAACCTAAATACTCAATAGACAAATTGAGAAAGAAGATATACATCTATACAATGGAATATTAGTCATAAAAGGACTAAAACAAATCATTTGTAGAGATGTGGATGAACCTAGACACTACCATACAGAGTGAAGTAAGTCAGAAAGAAAAAAATAATATAATATATTAATGCATGTATGTGAAATAATAAAAAAATATAGATCATCCATACATATTTTTAAAAGCAAAATAACATTACTGTTATACTCTTGTCACCCTTAAAGTCACCCAAAAAGTCTTTGCAAAAACAAACACCACTGTAGTCAGTAACTTTAGGCCATTTATAATTGAATTTGAAATAACTTTGACATTCTGAAAGTTCAAGTTAGGAAAATAGAAATTGTTCTGATTGATGGGAATAATGGTGTGTGTCCACACTGTGTCCTTCAATGGTACTGCTATTATTATTAGATAAAGAAAAAAAAAAAAAGATGACAGGGCAAGGATGAAATTTTCCTGATTTCTTAGACTAGAACAATATTTTTTTCTAACAGAAGCTAAGTTGTCAGCAAACCAAGATATGCCATTTATGTCAATGTTTATGAGGATATTAAATTCTCTGTGAATTATTTATCACAGTATAAGTGTATTTTTGTCAAAATGTAATTTAATTGCAAATAACATTTGGCATTTTCCAAGTAGCTTATATTTATTTTACTATTAAAATAGAAAGTGATCAGAATTATTTTTAATGATATCAAGACAGTTTCAATACAACATAAATTCTATTAACTTAGACCAAGAATTTAAATCTATAATTTATATTTTCTAAAAGTATTTGCAGTTTGATATTGTAAATTCTACTTGAAAGAAGAACAGTAAGGAGCTCAAGCATATTATGAGGAACCTTAGAGTATTTTGTTATAGTTGTAACCACATAGGAGATTGTTCTATCACTCTCACTTTAAAATAAAATCAATGTTCTTTAAAACTGAGAAGCTTGTTTATTTAATCAGTATGATATAAGTTAGGTTCTTATTTATTGCCACGTCTAATTTTTAAACAGTGATTAGGTGAATTAAAGAATTTTTAGAAGCAACAATCTGAAGTGTTTCTCTCTTTAAATGGAAGTGCCATTGTCTGTCAACTAGTCTCAAGAACTGATCATTATAATGCATTTATAATGTTACTAATTAAATACTCTTTAAGGATTATACATAAAGCTGACTTTGAAAATGACTCTTTAAATTTAATTGTGCAACAATATAGTTAATTCATGCTGTTCTTTAGATCCATATTTTGTGTACATATGTGACTATCATTCTAGTATAATCTTCAAGAGGCATTAAAATGCAAACATATGGTCTTTCAAAATAATATACTTCACTTGTGTATTGTCATCTCTACATGTTTGTAATCTTCTAATATTGCTTCTGGGCTAGGCTCATTAATTACTTCTTGGCAGTAGTAAATTCAAAAATTAAATTGACAATTATGCCATCATTATATTGTACAAATATATGCTTTTGTTTTACTGCTGATTCAATAAAGATTTTAAGAGAATGACATTCTCTCTGTCCACGGAATTCTCCAGACAAGAATACTGGAGTGGGTAGCCATTCCTTTCTCCAGGGCATCTTCCTGACCCAAGGATTGAACCTGGATCTCCTGCATTGCAGGCAGATTCTTTACTGTCTGAGCCACTAGGGAAGCTCTGGTAGTAGTAAATTCAATAATTAAATTGATAATTGCACCATCTTTATTTTGTACATATATATGTATATATATATATGTTATATATTTGCTTTTGTTTTACTGTTGATTCAATAAAAATTTTAAGAGAGCATTTTCAAGGATTTTTTTTTTTTCTTACTGACATAGCATTCCACTTGCTTTTTTTTAACATTTTCCTTTGGGCTTTAAGAAAAAGTTTTTACCTTTCAAAAACTATTTAAATAGATTGTTTCTGGTATTAAATTATTCATCAACTAAATGTGATCTAAGTCCCTTAATGCAGATGATATAACTATCCTAGTCAATAATAAAGTTTAAGGCCTTAGAAGAGTATCAGATAAATATTTCAACTACTTGATTTGACAGATGTCCTGACAGTCATAAATTTTCAAACTTGATTTTAAAAAAATAATTTACTGAGCTAAATGCAGGAGACTTGGGTTCGATCCTTGGGTCAGGAAGATCTCTTGGAGAAGGGAATGGCTACCTACTCCAGTATTCTTGCCTCTAGAATACCAAGGACAGAGGAGCCTGGGGGGGTTACAGTCCATGGTGCGGCAAACAGTCAGACACAACTGAGAGAGTAGCACTTTGACTTTCAGCATCACCGACTCAATGGACGTGAATTTGAGCAAACTTAAGGAGATAGTGAAGGACAGAGGAACCTGGTGGGCTGCAGTCCACGGGATGTCAAAGAGTCGGAAAGGACATAGGAACTGAACAACAACAACAGCCTAAAGTTTGGGTCAAAGGAAACATTTATTTCCTCTAAAAGATGAATGGAAAAGAATGCCTTTAATCTCAGAAGAGAGTGATAAATTAACCACTATTTCCTGTATTTATAGTTGTTAGTCATATCAACTCAGAATATAATTCAACTGAGCACAAGTCCTTATCTATTTACTGTTTTCTTAACATGATAAAGAAAATAGAACTCAGAGTGAGAGAAATCTACAGGTGAATTGACACTTAGACTCAAACAATATAGATCAAGAAAGTAAGAGACATAATAGAGTCTCAGTCCAAAGGATTAATGATTTAGTTCAAGTGACAAAATGATACTTGTGTAATTACTAAGGAAAAACTTAGGCACCTTTTGAGTTAACAGAAGAAAAAAAAAAATCAGGAAGAAAAAACGGACTAAATATATTGAAGGTGAAAAGTGAAAGTTGCTCAGTTGTGTTAACTCTTTGCTACCTCATGGACTATAGCTCACCAGGCTCCTCTGTCCATGGGATTCTCCACACAAGAATACTGGAGTGGGGAGTCATTTTCTTCTCTAGATATCTCTCGAACATAGGGATCAAACCAAGGTCTCCTGTATTGCAGGCAGATTCTTTATCATTTGAGCCACCAGGGAAACTTAACATATATTAAATATATATCAATAGAGTGTGTGGCTGCTGAAAACCTAATCTACTAAGTCATTCTCCCTCCAAAAAACCAACAAAATGAAATAACCACAAAAATCTAGGCAACAGTAATAATATTATCTGTACTGTATGCTTATATTGTAATGCATCATATATACATTGTTGACTCCTGACCAATGTGGGTTTGAACAGCTTGAGTTCACTTTCAAATATTTTTCAAAAGCAAATACTACATTACTATAGGATCTGTGGCTGGCTGAATCCTCAGATGTGGAAGAACAGGAGATATGGAGGGCCAGACAACTGTAAGTTACACAAGGATCAGTTCAGTTCAGTTCAGTCACTCAGTCGTGTCCAACTCTTTGCAACCCCATGAATCGCAGCATGCCAGGCCTCCCTGTCCATCACCAACTCCCGGAGTTTACTCAAAGCCAGGTCCATCCGATCGGTGATGCCATCCAACCATCTCATCCTCTGTCCTCCCCTTCTCCTCCTGCCCCCAATCCCTCCCAGCATCAGGGTCTTTTCCAATGAGTCAACTCTTCCCATGAGGTGGCCAAAGTATTGGAGTTTCAGCTTCAGCATCAGTCCTTCCAATGAACACCCAGGACTGATCTCCTTTAGGATGGACTGGTTGGATCTCCTAGCAGTCCAAGGGACTCTCAAGAGTCTTCTCCAACACCATAGTTCAAAAGCATCAATTTTTTGGTGCTCAGCTTTCTTCACAATCCAACTCTCACATCCATACATGGCCACTGGAAAAACCATAGCCTTGACCAGATGGACCTTAGTTGACAAAGTAATGTCTCTGCTTTTTAATATGCTATCTAGGTTGGTCATAACTTTCCTTCTAAGGAGTAAGCGTCTTTTAATTTCATGGATGCAATCACCATCTCCAGTGATTTTGGAGCCCAAACAATTACAGTCAGACACTGTTTCCACTGTCTCCCCATCTATTTGCCATGAAGTGATGGGACCAGATGCCATGATCTTAGTTTTCTGAATGTTGAGCTTTAAGCCAGCTTTTTCACTCTCCTCTTTCACTTTCATCAAGAGGCTTTTTAGTTCATCTTCACTTTCTACCTCCGTCCATAATTCATCAGGCTCTCTATCAGATCTAGTCTTGACATTGTACAGGAGACAGGGATCAAGACTCTCCCCGTGGAAAAGAAAGGCAAAATGGTTGTCTGAGGAGGCCTTACAAATAGCTGTGAAAAGAAGAGAAGTGAAAAGCAAAGGAGAAAAGGAAAGATATTTCCATTTGAATGCAGAGTTCCAAAGAATAGCCAGGAGAGATAAGAAAGCCTTCCTCAGTGATGAATGAAAAGAAATAGAGGAAAATAACTGAATGGGAAAGACTAGATATCTCTTCAAGAAAATTAGAGATACAAGGGAACATTTCACACAAAGATGGGCAAAATAAAGAACAGAAATGGTATGGACCTAACAGAAGGAGAAGATATTAAGAAGAGGTGACAAGAATACACAGAAGAACTGTACAAAAAAGGTCTTCATGACCCAGATAATCACGATGGTGTGATCACTCACCTAGAGCCAGACATCATGGAATGTGAAGTAAAGTGGGCCTTAGAAAGCATCACTATGAACAAAACTAGTGGAGGTGATGGAACTCCATTGAGCTATTTCAAATCCTGAAAGATGATGCTGTGAAAGTGCTGTACTCAATATGCCAACAAATTTGGAAAACTCAGCAGTGGCCACAGCACTGGAAAACATCAGTTTTCATTCCAATCCCTAAGAAAGGCAATCCCAGAGAATGCTCAAGCTACAGCACAATTGCGCTCATCTCACCCACTAGTAAAGTAATGCTCAAAATTCTCCAAGCCAGGCTTTAGCAATACGTGAACCGTGAACTTCCAGATGTTCAAGCTGGTTTTAGAAAAGGCAGAGGAACCAGAAATCAAATTGCCAACATCTGCCGGATCATAAAAAAAGCAAGAGAGTTCCAGAAAAACATCTATTTCTGCTTTATTGACTAAGCCAAAGCCTTCAACTGTGTGGGTCACAATAAACTGTGGAAAATTCTGAAAGAGATGGGAATACCAGACCACCTGACCTGCCTCTTGAGAAACATGTATGCAGGTCAGGAAGCAACAGTTAGAACTGGACATGGAACAACAGACTGGTTCCCAATAGGAAAAGGAGCATGTCAAGGCTCTATATTGTCACCCTGTTTATTTAACTTATATGCAGAGTAAGCCCAGCATGAGAAAAGCTGGGCTGGAAGAAGCACAAGCTGGAATCAAGATTACTGGGAGGAATATCAAAAACCTCAGATATACAAGGATCAACCCTCACATTAATCAACAGTCAACTGCATTGTCAAGTCACAAAACTAAAGTGATCTAGTAATGAATTTGATGTCCTTTATTCAAAGGAACACAATCCATAGATTGGGGCATGCAGTGCCTTACAAACAGTTGAGCATTATTTACAAGAGATTTGGGGCAAGAGAGATTTGTATAGAGCTTTAGAAAAGGCACTATGGAAACAGGACTAGATTAACTAGGAGATGGGGAATTTCCTTATAAAGCCAGCAGGTCCTGTTTTCAAGGGTAAGGTAAGTTAGCTAAAGTTGAAATAGAGGACTACCATTGGTGTATGTTAGGTTTCCTTGACAGGTGCTTCCTGCCAGTGCAGACTTAGACTAAAGCTTAGATTTGTGACATGGGCAGACTACTGGGGTGGCCTCCATTTTCTGGGTCCCAATGTACATATTAACTTTAATAATACACTATAATGAAGATTCCAGTCCCAGTTCCAGTGTGTGTGCTTAATTTAATGCACAATTTTAAGAAAATTTATTAAATATATAAATAATATATTTGACATGTATGGAATATAATATATATTAAATATATATAAAATTACTATTAAACAAACCACTCCACTTCTTATTAATTACTTGCCAGGCATTGTTGCAAGGCAAGTGTGCTACAACACTGTTCGTTGAAATATAACTGAATATAAATTCACTTTACCTTGGCCATTCTATCAAGTCATGATTTGCATAGCAAAAAAACCTCATGAAACTAGGGCTCCAACTTGTAATGGGTCTCATAGTCTTTTTCCCCAGCCTCAGATTTGTTAAGGAGAGTTTATTAGCCTGGTGAAACATGAGGTTGGCCTCCTAAAGTAGTGAGCCCTATGGCTTGAGTCTACAATTCTCTCCAATGTAACCTGATAGCACTTATCAATAGACTTGTTCAACAGATAGTACAACAAAGCAATTAAACCATGGAGATGCTGGGTCAGCCTATGCCTACTTCCTATTGATCTATATACAACCCTTGTCAGAGATCATATGTCTTCCTGCCAACCCCTTCGTTGGGGAACAGGGTGAGGCTGTCAGATGTCTAAGGCAAGGGTACATTAAAGGGTGCCCTTAATTCAGTTACTACAATGCTTACAAACCCATTCCCCAAAGATACTTATCAGAAGATAGATTAGAGTGTTAGTCTTGAAATCCTAAATCCCCAATGAAAAGTTATTGCAAAATGCATCTTCTCTATTTTTATATAAACTACCACCTCAATAAAGTGAAATCCTCTCTATTTGACTTTATCTGCCAAAATCCACAAGTCCCAGAATCACACTGATTCCTTGGTACTGTTTCACATTGCGATTTTTGTTTTCTTTGTAAAGGGTTAGGAAGAATCTCCATGTGAAGGGGAAGTAGTTTTAGTGGCTACAAAGTAGAAGGTCATATGTATCTATGTTTTGTGCTTGTGAGACAAACCTACTAGTGATAATACAAGGGCAGGAGATTGTGGGAGGGAGGTGCACCATTTTACTTAGCACCAGCCAGCCCGTTCTTATATCTTCTTGCTTTTAAGAGAAGAAAAGTCACTTGTTCTTTCAGAGTTTTCTTTTAACATGATCAGTTTCCCCTCTCCTTCAATCCTTTCTCTCTCTCTGTTTCTCTCTCTCTCTCTCTCACACACACTTTCTCTTTACTCTTGCCTCATTCTATACTCTCATTGGGAAAGGGCTATTCTACAATATAAGACAGAACATCACAAGTTATTACTCTCCCCATGTCTGCCTATGTAAGCTTCAAGAACCTATTTTTTCCTTCTTGGCAATGGTTACATTTTAGGGGAGAAAACATAACACTTAAGGTTCACACCAAGTCCTTAGACACAGCTTTATGAGCAATGAAGTGCTCAGATTATTTCAATTTCCACTTCAGTTCAGCTCAGTTCAGTCACTCAGTCGTCTCTGACTCTTTGCGACCCAATGAACCGCAGCACGCCAGGCCTCCCTGTCCATCACAAACTCCCGGAGTTCACCCAAATCCATGTCCATTGAGTCAGTGATGCCATCTGACCATCTCATCCTCTGTCATCCCCTTTTCCTCCTGCCCTCAATCTTTCCCGGCATCAGGGTCTTTTCAAATGAGTCAGCTCTTTGCATAAGGTGACCAAAGAATTGTAGTTTCAGCTTCAACATCAGTCCTTCCAGTGAACACCCAGGACTGATCTCCTTTAGGATGGACTGGTTGGATCTCCTTGCAGTCCAAGGGACTCTCAAGAGTCTTCTCCAACACCATAGTTCAAAAGCATCAATTCTTCAGCACTCAGCTTTTTTAGAGTCCAACTCTCATATCCATACATGACCACTGGAAAAACCATAGCTTTGACTAAATGGACCTTTGTTGACAAAGTACTGTCTCTGCTTTTTAATATGCTGTCTAGGTTAGTCATAACTTTCCTACCAAGGAGTAGGCATCTTTTAATTTCATGGCTGCAATCACCATCTGCAGTGATTTTGGAGCCCAGAAAAATAAAGTCAGCCACTGTTTCTACTCTTTCCCCATCTATTTGCCATGAAGTGATGGGACCAGATGCCACGATCTTAGTTTTCTGAATGTTGAGCTTTAAGCCAACTTTTTCATTCTCCTCTTTCACTTTTATCAAGAGACTTATTAGTTCTTCCTCACTTTCTGCCATAAGGGTGATGCCATTTGCATATCTGAGCTTATTGATATTTCTCCCAGCAATCTTGATTCCAGCTTATGCTTCCTCCAGCCCAGCGTTTCTCATGATGTACTCTGCATATAAATTAAATAAGCAGGATGACAATATACAGCCTTGACATCGTCCATTGCCTATTTGGAACCAGTCTGCTGTTCCATGTCCAGTTCTTACTGTTGCTTCCTGACCTGCATACAGGTTTCTCAAGAGGCAGGTCAGGTGGTCTGGTATTCCCATCTCTTTCAGAATTTCCAGTTTGTTGTCATCCACATGTCAAAGGCTTTGGCATAGTCAATAAAGCAGAAATAGATGTTTTTCTGGCACTCTCTTGCTTTTTTGATGATCCAGCAGATACTGGCAATTTGATCTCTGGTTCCTCTGCCATTTCTAAAACCAGCTTGAACATCTGGAAGTTCACAGTTCACATATTGCTGAAGCCTGGCTTGGAGAATTTTAAACATCACATTACTAGCATCTTAAGATGAGTGCAACTGTGTGGTAGTTTGAGCATTCTTTAGCATTGCCTTTCTTTGGGATTGAAATGAAAACTGACCTTTTCCAGTCCTGTGCCCACTGCTGAGTTTTCCAAATTTGTTGGCATATTGAGTGCAGCACTTTCACAGCATCATCTTTCAGGATTTGAAATAGCTCAATGGAGTTCCATCACCTCCACTAGTTTTGTTCATAGTGATGCTTTCTAAGGCCCACTTTACTTCACATTCCAGGATGTCTGGCTCTAGGTGAGTGATCACACCATCGTGATTATCTGGGTCATGAAGACCTTTTTTGTACAGTTCTTCTGTGTATTCTTGTCATCTCTTCTTAATATCTTCTCCTTCTGTTAGTCCATACAATTTCTGTTCTTTATTTTGCCCATCTTTGTGTGAAATGTTCCCTTGGTATCTCTAATTTTCTTGAGGAGATCTCTAGTCTTTCCCATTCTATTGTTTTCCTCTATTTCTTTGCACTGATTATTGAGGAAGGCTTTCTTTTCTCTCCTTGATATTCTTTGGAACTCTGCATTCAAATGGGTGTGTCTTTCCTTTTGTCCTTTGCCTTTGACTTCTTTTCTATTCACAGCTATTTGTAAGACCTCCTTAGATGACCATTTTGCATTTTGCATTTCTTTTTCTTTGGGATGGTCTTGATCCCTGCCTCCTGTACAATGTTACTGACCTCTGCTCATAGTTCTTCAGGCATTCTGTCTATCAGATCTAATCCCTTGAATCTATTTCTCACTACCACTGTATAATCATAAGGGATTTCATGTAGGTCATATCTTAATGGTCTATTGGTTTTCCCTATTACTTCTAATCTAACTCCTTCCTTATCGAGATGAAGGAATCAAGGTCCAGGGAGGTTAAGGCCTAAAGTCATTTAGCTATTGAGGTGAAAGTGAGAAAGCAGAACTGGGGCTAATCTAGTTCAGCAAACTGAAGCTTGGGCCACAGTTATGGAAATATGTAAGTAAGGGGTGAAATAAGAAGGGTACTTATATAATTAAATCAGAACCATTCTGGACTTCACCAGAGTTCCAGTGGTTAAGAATCCACCTGCCAATCCTGGGGACATGGGTTCTATCCCTACTTCAGGAAGACTGAACATGCCACAAGGCAGCAAAGTCTATATGCCACAATTATTGATGCCCATGTGCTCTAGAGCCTGTGCTCTGCAACAAGCGATGCCCATGAACTACAACTAGAGAGCAGTCCCTGCTTGGCACAACTAGAGAAAGCCCTTGCACAGCCACAAAGACCCAGAAAAGTAAAAAAAAAAAAAAAATTCTGATGAAATATTAGTAGAATAGCTTTTTCAGGATATATATTTTAGCAATAAAGTTTTAAAACATAGCAAATATATTTCAGGCATGAGTTCCTGAAGTGCATTTCAAGGGCTTTCCTTGACTTGGAAATCTAGCTACATTTATGTGTGGTTTTTAGAGATGTCTGAAACTGACATAAATAGTAATTATGTCACAGAAGCATTGTTTGTTTGTTTTTTAGAAATCTGTATGCTATATTTTAAAATAACCTGAAACTGTGTATTTTATGTCTATGCTATACTGACTTATAAGATACTATAACTATCTTTGGAACAACTTTGAAACCAGTGTGCAGGCACTTTAAGATTAATCAAATGAAAACTCTGAATGAGAATGAATGAAAACCATACAGTTGTTCTTGTTTCTTAAGATGATTGAGCACACCAATTTTACTATACAGAGTCTGTAACGGAAAGTGACTTAACAAGAAGCAATTTAGCCATGACCATTTCCTATTTCCACTTGAGCTGAAAATGTTAATCACACATACTGAAGAAAAGTATAAAAATATGGTTGGTAATGATGGAGACCTTGAGAATTCAAACATTAAGGGAGAAATATACAAATATTGACACCATTTAATTCAAAAATTTAACCTATAGGCTAGGATACATTACAGAATCCCTCAAACCTATTACCTTACCAATTTAAATAAAGGTAGGGATCATTGGAAAGGTGGTATGTTATACCAACTAGCCTCTTAGATTAATTTAACAGGGCAATGATGGTTATTTAAACAGTTTAACAGCTGTGTTGACCTTAAAAATGTCTTAGAGATTAACTTGTGACAGAAGACCACAATGTCTGTGATATTTTAATAGCAAAATTTGAATATTTTCTAAATGCACATGGATTATTAGTAAGCCATTTATCACAGGAATGAGTATACTGATAGAATTAAAAGAAAGGGCAGAGGAAGTGGACAAAGAAAAAAACAGCAGCCTTCTAAAACCTCTCTACTGCAATCAGATGTTATATCTTGGAAAAGCTTTCTCCATTAAAAATAACATTTTATTTGTGGTTTCAACCAATGATGTAATTTTCTTTTTAATCTTAAGTCTGTTTCAGATATAAAAGTGACCAGATGATCAACTCACCAGAATTCAGGAAGCCTGAGTTGGAGACACAAGAGTTCTACAAAAGGGCTGAGAAACAATGGTATGTGACTCAGGCCTTGGCATTATCACCTGAAAGGCAAGGAATCCATGATTTGTAACATCAGCAAGTACTGTCTAGTTCACCTCCCTTGTTGTTGTTCGGTCTCCTCGTTGTGTCCAATTCTTCACGACCCCGTGTTTGCACAATGCCAGCAACACTCCTCTCTCAGCATCTCCCAGAGTTTGCCCAAGTTCGTGTCCATTGCATCAGTGATGCCGTCCAGCCATCTCATCCTACGACATCCTCTTATCCTTTTGTCCTCAATCTTGCCTAGCATTAGGGACTTCTCTCCCTTCTCTTAACCAACTTTGTGGTTTTTTCTTAAGTTTTTATTTATATTGGAGTATAGTTAACAATGTTGTGATAGTTTCAGGTAAACAGAAAAGTGATTCAACTATACATACACATGTCTCTATTCCTTTTCAAATTCTTTTCCCATTTAGGTTGTCACATAATATTGAGCCTAGACAGCTTGTTAAAAAGCAGAGACATCACCTTGCCAACAAAGGCCTGTATAGTTAAAGTTATGCTATGGTTTTTCAGTAGTCATGTATGGATGTGAGAATCAGACCATAAAGAAAGCTGAAAGCCAGAGAATTGATGTTTTTGAATTATGGTGCTGGAGAAGACTCTTGAGATTTCTTTGGGCAGCAAGGAGATCAAAACACTCAATCCTAAATGAAGTCAATCCTGAATACCCATTGGAAGGACTAATACTGAAGCTCCAATATTTTGGCCACTTGATGCAAACAGCTGACTCATTGGAAAAGACCCTGATACTGGCAAAGGTTGACGGCAGGAGGAGAAGGGGTGACAGAGGATGAGATGGTTAGATGGCATCACTGAACCAATGGACATGAATTTGATCAAACTGTGGGAGATGGTGAAGGACATAGAAGCCTGGCTGCCGTGGGGTCTCAGAGAGTCAGACTTGACATAGCAACGGAATAACAACAATAATATTGAGCAGAACTCCCTGTACTATACAGTAGGTCCTTGATGGTCAACTTGGGACTCAACTTCATAGTTAAATGAAAAATTAATCTTCCCTTATGGTCTCAGACAACTTGTTATATTTTGTCTTACGTATTAAAATTACAACTTCTCCCTACATATTTTTTTTTTCCAGAGTCTATCTCCCCCATAAGGATATAAAATTCAGTGAGGAGGGACCATTTTTTGTTTTATTTATTATTGTATCCCTAGGGCTTTGTTTGCACAATGCCTGACACAATAATTACATTTCAATTTTTAAAAAATCAGTGGATGAAAATAACCCATTGTTGTCATTGTAGTTCTAGTATATCTGTGAGTTTTCAATTTTCTGTATTTCTGGAATTCAAATGAATACTCTTAATCTTCCGTGGTGACTCTACCTGGCTTTCATTCCCTTTTGTTGCATATCAAATTGGTTTCCTCAGTAAGCAACATTTTCTGCATTGATAAAGAGCCTTGCTATTTTCCAGAAATCATAAAGTCACACTGCTGACTAACCACTTAATTAGATACTTCTTTATATATAGATGCATGCCTGAAATTTAATTGGAGTTTTGAAACACCCTTTTGAATTTGATTGTGGGTACCACAGGAGAGGAGGGAGGGTAGATTCAGAAAGGAAGTCATGTTGCTTCTAACCTCCAGTACTTTCCCTCTTAAAATTTACTTTTTTTTTTTCTTAATTCATCTTTCTCTATATTTCCTACATCTTAT
The DNA here is from genome assembly GCF_910594005.1 of Cervus elaphus. Classification (NCBI taxonomy): domain Eukaryota; kingdom Metazoa; phylum Chordata; class Mammalia; order Artiodactyla; family Cervidae; genus Cervus; species Cervus elaphus. Next base: position 16,215,671 of record NC_057833.1, on the reverse strand, counting down.
CTAAAGTAGTATATAAGCACATTGCAATTTATATTTACATTCTCAAGATTTACAAATAATTCTAAATATGTTGCTCTTTCTTCAGACTAGGAATCACTAAAACGAGAATCATCAGACATTTAATAATCTCAAGTTTATCTCTCACAGCATCACTTATCAGCATTGTACTAAACTGATGTTAGAATTTACACATGGGGATTTTAATAACTTTAACACTTGCCCCATTATTTTTATCATATCTTAAGGTATATATAATTCTCTTGGTGAGGAGTTTTTTGTTTTTAATTGTCTTTAGAAAATACCCATATTTTTAGCTCAGAAACTGTTTTATTCAAACAAACAGTATAGTTCTTTGGAAAATGCCATCTCTGCAGCTTTGCCTTTTAGATAACCAACTACCAAAAACTGTAATTCAGTGGATTCTAAGAATTTGGAACCAACAAAAGATAAAAATGCTTTTAAGAGTGGTACATGGAAAAAAAAAAAAAAGAGTGGTACATGGAGCATGAAGCAAAATTCCATAATAGAATCTGAGTAAAGTCAGACGTGGATGGAACATAAAGAGACACTTTTCAAGAAAGACTGTATTGTCATAGATTCATTAGGAGTTACAGTGAATGAGATGACAACTAAAATCTATAGTATGTGGCCTGTCCCAAGATGTGCTTTATTTCTTTGCTTACGTTCTATTATAGCCTTTGGGAGAAAAAGTTGAAAAAATGAATAACGTTGCAAGGAAATTCAGACCATAAGAAGTATCCAGTTTCCATCCTGCTTCACAGCAAGGAACGCATTTAGACATATCTGAGAACCATTCAGCGTTTCAACCCCAGGCAGAGCTTCTGGACAGCAAACAGAGAAGAGAGCTAAAAGTACAGCAGGGGTACCTATTTTTTCCACTAGTTCGGACATGACAGTGTTTATTTTTAAATGTCAACAGACTCTACGTGACAGTAGCTCTGGCACCTTAGGCAAGTGCATATTTCATAGTCCCAGGTATCAGCTATGGAGTCTAGGTCTCTCCAAAGGACAGAACACTATTTGAAGAAGGTCAAAGATTTTGTAAAAGACTAATTCTATTTCAAAAATAAAGAGCAAGAAAGAAAATAATGAAGGAGAAGAAGATAACAATTTGTGTGACTAACAGTCACTGTAAATTTCCAGCTGCAACTTAATTTTGTAAGCCTTTGCACACAATGTGCTTAATATATATTAAAGAAGTTATATAACTAATCAGTACTGGGCAATATTTTAAGAACATGTAGAATATTTTATAGTCAAAAAGCAACTATATAAAAAACTACAATATTCACTGATTTTGAGGCTTTCAAAACTCCTAAAATAGGACAGAAGTGAAGATCATATCATGACTTACTAAGCATGAATGTTAGAGAATGTAAATATTTAAAGTATTAATAATTCACAGTATTTGACCTCAGACCACACACAGAGAATTTGGTAGTTAAAGATATAAAGTAAATGAAATTTGTCTTTCTTCTAACACTTATTTTTCAGAACAATTTTCTATACAAATACCTGCCATGTTCACCACAGAACTTAACTCCTGCTTTCTCTCTTTTTAACTTCATTTTAATGGATTTTAAATCTCTACACTTTACTTTTCTCACATCTTTAAAATATATTCATCCTTTATCATATCAATTCTATGGCTCCAAAGAGGTCATACGTTAAAGTAATTCCTTATTCACTACAGAGAGGGCAACTCCTGGATACAATAGATATATTTTACTTGATCTTTGCTAACTGTCTAATATTTAACCCAGGCATAAACAAAAATTCACTAAATTTTTTATTGTAAATTTTCACTAAGTACTGGCATGAATGCCTAGTAGGAATTGTTTAGGTGAAAAAACAAAGGATAGCAGTGGGGAACCTGAAAGTTTTTTTTAAAGCTATTGTGCAGGGGCATTTCTTGGCCAGTTTGTGCTGTTATTTACCAAGGAGATCCCAGGGATGGGGTCGCAGAGAGTCAGACACGACTGAAGTGACTTAGCAGTAGCAGCAGTAGCAATTACCAAGGATATGTTAGAAAAGTCCTAGGCTATCAAATTTCATTCTGCTTTTGAATGCTTGAGGAACTAGAAGAAGATATTAAGTTTCTACCCAAAATGTAAGCATAATCAAAGACACAAAATCAGCTGTGAGTAACTGGTGGGTTCAACATGACCACACATTCTCTGACACTCTTTGCATTGCAAGTTCATGGCTGTCCTCTCCCCTCAAGTCTAGGCTGGCTGGAACGGTTTTAGCTGGTACAGCATGATTCAAACAACTCTAATGAGTCTCTTGGTCCAGGCTTTAAGGGGACTGACAGCTTCTGTTTTGTTCTATAGGAGCTTTAAACTATCACATAAAGTCTGTCCACCCTGATGGAGAGGTCCTGAGACCACATGAAGAAGAGGGACTCAAATGAACCCAGTCTTTGTTCTGTCCCCACCAAGATGCCAGGCATTTGAGTGAAACTGACAGGAATCTTCCAGAATAGCCCAGCTGTCAGCTGAATAGCATTCAGTTCACTCTGTCATGCCATGTGGAACAGAAGTGTCACCCAGTCAAGCCCTTTCCAAATGCCTGACCCACAAAAAACATGAGCTAACATAACAGATGGTTATTTTAAGTCATTAATTTTGGGGGGAGTGATTTATCATTACAGTAACTAATAACCAAAACAATGACAGAGCATACTGTATCATTTTCACCAGCCTGGACAACCTGGTCCTTGTACCCACCTGGGAGAAGGTTGAACTGCTTTTTCAAAGCAATTCACACAATCTGTAAAAAGTTGCAGACCTGTCCTGACATCAGACTCTGAAGACCTCTCTAAGTGACAAATTCTAGTCACGCCCTTTGAATAAACTGTTACGGTACTAAAGGGTTATCATATTGTGACTCTCCAATTGCATAATGAACAGAGAGTGCTTGAGGGGGATGAAGTTAAATAATGTATATACACTTTCTTTGTGAAGCATAAAGTACATGCCAAACAGAAGATACCCCTATTGTCAAGGTTTTATGGCCATGTTTCACTCTGAAATGTCTTTGACTGAAAAACATTTAGTCTGAAACTAGGCAAACTATAGTCTAATGGTGTTTAAGAAAAGCATTGCTGTAACAATCAACCAAACAAACAAGGAAACTTTTTAAATAGATCTGAAGGTAAAGTTGTCTTCAAAAAATTGTTTAAGATGCAAGTCAACCAACGTAAAATTCACCTTTATAAGATGTACCACTCAATGAGTTTTAGTATATGTATAAAGTTGTGCAGCTAGCACAACTTTTATTACCCCAGAACACTTTTATTACCCCAAAAAAGAAACTCTGGGGACTCCTCTGGTGATCTGCACTCTCAATGCAGGGAGCCCAGGTGTGATCCCCAGTCAGGGAACTAGATACCACATGCCACAACTAAAGATGCCACGTAAAAAGCCTACATATTGCAACTAAGACCCAGTGCAGCCAAATAAATAAATATTTTAAAACAAAAAAAACTAAAGAAGCCCCATGCCTCTGCCCAAAGAAAAAGCAAAAACAAAAGAAAGAAACTCGGTACCCAGAAGGTATCTTTTAAGAACAAAAAATAATTGAGCATGGCAAATTAGAAAAACTTAGGACAAACTCATAGATTCAAACACAGCAGGAGACAAATCAAGAGAGTGATGTCAGGGAAAGAGACACAATGGTGTATGGAAAACAGTTGACACCACAGGCCTGAGACTAATATCGTCAAACGGCCTGCTTCAAGGGTTGGCCCTTGGCTGTGTCTGAGAACTTAACTGGTAAACAGTCACCCACACTGAACTGAAACTTTCTGTAAATGATGGGGGTCTCACTGTGTGTAAACTCTATAAACTGTGATTCATACCGGTACTTAATTTCCTTCTGAGAGTCTGGAATTTTGGTAGGTGATAGGTCAAAAGTGTCTACTCTACCCAATAAAACTTTCAGAACTGATTCTCTAATGAGTTTCTCTGGCAGAAAACACTTCATATGAGACTTCCCTAGTGGTTCAGTGGTTAAGAATCTGTCTTCCAATGCAGGGAATGCAGTTTGACCCTTGATACAGGAACTAAGATCCCACATGACAGGAGGCAACTAAGCCTGCATGCCACAACTGGAGAAGACTGTGCACCTCAATGATCTTGCACGCTGCAACAAACCCAGCACAGCCAAACAAAACTAACAAAAACACTCCGTATGTGTTGTCACAGCCCATTCATGGAGGTAAGCACATCCTGTGTGACTCCATTGGGAAAGGACTTTTGATAGCTTGTTCCTGGTTTCCCAAGGACTTTGCTCTTTGTACCTTTTTCCCTTGCTGTCTTTTTCCATTGTGTCTTTTCACTGTAATAAGGTTTAGCCATGAGTATGATTGCCCACTGTGTCTTATGAGGCCTCTGAATGTATCATGAAACCTGGAAATAAATTTGGGGACCAATCAACAAAACATGTTAAAGGTGATCAGTCCTTAATCATTCTCCAAAGCATTTTACAATTCTACTCTAAGAGCTCTTCATCATCTTAACATTTTAACATTTTAAAAATTAACAGCTAAAATGATGTCCCAATTTCTAGGCTGTATGACCTGTTAGGGAGACAGAAACTGAAGTGTATGGCAGAATTGGAACAGAAATTTATTATCAAGGACCCTTGGAAAAGTAAATAAACTAAATTCCTATATGCAGGAGAGAAACAAATTTTATGTATATATTTTTTTAATCACGCATACAGATAAATACAGGCATATACAGTAGATGAAAATAGATTATATAGTTTATATAAATTATATAAAAAGTAGTCTCTTCTAGATTTGTCTAATCAGGGACATAAAATTAACATGAGAAGAACAAATGTTATAACTAAATATGAGCAAGAAATTGTTTTAAAAAATCCTGATATCACAGAGATTTTCTTCAGATCCACATGAAGGTGAGTGAGTTTACAGGGTTTATGACAATCTTTTCTTAAGTATCCTATCATGGGATTTAAAAATAAGTAGATTGAACATGACCAGGTTTCTTTATTAAAGGATGCATTATATGACAGTATAATGTCTTCCTGGTATGGCTTCCCTGATAGCTCAGTTGGTAAAGAGTCTGCCTGCAATGTGGGAGACCTGGGTTTGATTTCTGGGTTGGGAAGATCCCCTGGAGAAGGAAATGGCAACCCACTTCAGTGGGTTCTTGCCTGGAGAATTCCATGGACAGAGGAGCCTGGTAGGCTACAATCCATGGGTCACAAAGAGTCGGACACGACTGAGTGACTCACTTCTTTTCATTATATTACAATACATTACTTATTTGTAAAGAGTAAAGCATCACTAGGAGAGAGCTTAATGAAAAGATATAGTAACAGAAATTACTTAAGCTTAAACTTGTACAGATAATTCTTTTCTTATTGAAGGTTGAAGATCATAGAATTGAAGAAGAATCCTGATTAAGAGAAGTTTTCTCTATTCCCTTTTGGTGAAAAGAAGCAGAAACACAACAAAAGACAAAAAATTCTGGAAAGGAAGTTGTAAATTCAAGGAATTATAGCAAGAGACCAGGCTTTTATAAATGAAGGCTAATGTAAATGTTATAAATAATGAAATAGTCATCTATAATCTGGCAACAATTTAGGTTGCTCTAAAATGGTAAACAGGATACTTGACAGTTTGGAAAAGAAACTTTTGTGACCTTAGAATAAGTAAGTTTTCATGTCTGAACTGATAGCTCAGTTGGTAAAGAATCTGCCTGCAATGTAGGAGACCCCAGTTTGATTCCTGCATTGGGAAGATTCACTGGAGAAGGGATAGGCTACACACTCCAGTATTCTTGGACTTCCTTTGTGGCTCAGCTGGTAAAGAATCTGCCTGCAATGTGGGAGACCTGGATTCTATCTCTGGGTTGGGATGAGCCCCTGGAGAAGGGAAAGGCTACCCACCCCAGTATTCCAGCCTAGAGAATTCCATGGACTATACCCATGGGGTCACAAAGAGTCAGACATGACTGAGCGCCTTTCACTTTCATGTCTGAATACAGAAATAACAAAGTCCATTAGCAACTTCAAACTGTGATTTTGAGTTTAATAAACACTGTTCTGAAAAGTCTATTTCTCTAAGTCTGACTCATAATTGAATCACTTATGTCTATCATTATTCTTTAGTGATTTATCTCATTTTTACTGCTTCTATAATAAAGTTCATTTTAACTTGGAAAACAGTGTGGTAAATTAAGCTCACGCTCTTAATGCCACCATTTGGAAATAATACATATCACTTACACTTATCTTTTATTGCAAAACAAGTCTCATGTTCTTACAAATATTCTAAGGGGCCAGGAAAATGAAATTCTACTATGCATCTGGAAGAAGGAAAACTAGAATGTTTTTGAGAATCCCTAACAATTACTACAAGGGCTTTCCATGTGGTGCTAGTGGTAAAGAACCTGACTGTCAATTAAGGAGAAATAAAAGACATGGGTGTGATTCCTGAGTTGGGAAGATCCCCTGGAGAAGGAAATGGCAACCCACTCCAATATTCTTGCCTGGAGAATCCCAGGGACAGGAGGGCCTGGTGGGCTACAGTTGATGGGGCCACAAAGAGCTAGATATGACTGAAGTGACTTAGCACACACACAAAGATTATTACAACTCATTTGAGAGTCATATAAAAATGTTTTCACTTCAACCCACTTAAGAGACTACAACAGTGGTATTCTGCCAAAAACTAAAGAGACACAAGTCACTACCCCTGAATTTGAGTATGCCCATGATTGTATTCGTGATAAAAATAAGTAATTTGTTCATTCAGTAAACATTTACTAAAACCCTACTCATCTATGGTCTAGATATTATGCTAAGTGATAAGAATTTAATGGTGAACAAGGTGCAATAGCTTGCTCTTAACTTCGGTGAAGGACAGGGAAACCTGGCGTGCTGCAGTCCACGGGGTCACAAAGAGTCAGATGACTGAGCAACAGAAAAACAAAATGCTTTTCATATAATCTTTGAATGTTTTCATACAAATTTTAAATATTGATCTTCTAAAAAATACACATACTATCTTTAAATGTTTTTAAGATGTATGTTATAGTGACAGATAAACAGGTAAAGAGCACAGGAATTTGTAAATGTCACTATAAGATTATATAGCAGGTTATCAAGGAATGAAATGATCACAGATTATATTGGTCTGGCAAAAAAGTTCATTCAGGTTTTTCCATAAGATTTTATGGATTTACTTAAATTAACTTTTTGACCAACCTAGTACTTAACTCTGCATCTCATTAATTATTGTCATTGAATTATGTATGTTCCTCTTATGAACAGAAGTGATTAGATATTTTAGATTCAATCATAATCCAAGCAGATATTTGTCAAATGTTAACCAACCACTGAACACTGATGTTTTGGAATATCTTGAGACTAGGACATGTGTCTAAATGGCTTGTGTAGAGTGAAGATGAGCTGTTAAGATTTTGTCTAGTAAATGTGCTTGAAGTGAAAGTTGCTCAGTCGTGTCTGACTCTTTGTGACCCCCATAGACTATACAGTCCATGGATTTCTCCAGGCCAGAATACTGGAGTGGGTAGCCGTTCCCTTCTTCAGGGGATATTCCCAACTCAGGGATCGAACCCAGGTCTCCTGGATAGCAGGCAGATTCTTTACCAGCTGAGCCACAAGGGAAGCCCAAATGTGTATAAAGAGGGCATTTTTAGACTCTCCTACCCACTCCTCTAAAAAAAATTCCAAAGATGAAATTCAAAGACTTTACCCCTTGAATAATCTGAGACTGCCTATAATCCTCAGGTCAAATAGCAGCACTGAAACAAAACAGACCCTTAGTCATGTTGAATTGATGAGTTCTTTCCATTCAACTTAATGAGTCATTCAGACTCTGCCCTTTAGGATATTCCTAAATGAAGTTTTATGATAACTCTATAACATCTAGGTTTTAGAGTGTGTTCATGAAGAATTTCTTCCACTGTTTCTGCATTATAGAACACCATATCTAATAAAATACATTCATGAGAAGCCTCTTTTCACACTATTACATATAAAGGATAACAATATGATGATTTATTTTTCAACTTCATTTTGGGGTCTTCGTTTTACTTGATGCTTATTTTCATCAGTTATATAGGTGAGAAGGGGGAGGTGCTAAACATCACAATGAATATTAAGGACTTTAAATTCTCTCCATCTTCCTCAGTGTAATAATTAAAATGATGCTCTGGGAGTATAAGGCTTTGCAAGAGTCAGACACTACTGACTGACTAAGTGCACACACACACACATACACAAGGAGCATAAATAAAGTGAAAGAAAAAAAAAGTGAAAGTATTAGTTGCTCAGTGGTGTCCAACTCGTTGCAACCCCATGAACTATAGCCTGCCAGGCTCCTATGTCCATGGAATCCCCCATGCAAGAGTACTGGAGTAGGTTGCCATTCCCTTCTCCAGGAAATCTTCCCAACCCAGGGATTGAATTTGGGTCTCTTGCATTGAAGGCAGATTCTTTATCATTTGATCCAGCAGGGAAGCCCCAGGAGCATAGAGGAGGCATGATATAATCTTGTGTTTGTGAGAAAGGGAACTATAAAATGTTTATCTCTACAACAACACAATTCAGCCATAATCATACATATTATCACCCTCTCTCTTGAGCCTCCAAACACAACATTGTAAAGCAATTTTCCTCCAATTAAAAATAAAAAAATAAATTAAAAATGTTTATGTCTAAACTGCCTTTAAATTCATGGAGACAGTCATTAAAGAAATGCAGCAGAAATAGAACCAATTCTTATCACTTCTGATGTTTCTTTTGATCTACCGGGTATTCAATTACTGTAACCCACATGGCTTCTCTCTGACCTTTATAAGCTCTTTCTGAACAAACTATGGGGGAAAAATTACTTTCTGAGCTGACAGGCAAAGGCTTGAAGCTATTGAAATGTGCATTATTTTTTTATTATATGTTTTGTTGTCCCAGACTGCTGAAAGCTGGAATTCACTAGAAACGGTGAAGCATGTACTTGTATGCAGAGTCTCACCAGACTCTACAGAATAAGAAGGTACATAGCAGACCACTGGGTAACTCTGTAGTGTACTCATCCTATTCGTGTTCTGAACAGTTGTCCTATATTTTGGGAAGACTTCCTCCAATTTTTATTGTCCTAGTAGGATTGTCAGTCACAATATTTGCTTTCCCAGGAGTGTTTTAAAGGAGTGGTCATTTGATACAGACTCAGAAAATCCTAATACCCCAGACTGTTGTCAATTGTTCTTGGTCCACTGCCAAGCAACCCAAGTGTGTTCGATGACATTGTCCTCTGAGGGTGGTAATCTCCCTTTCAGGAATTAGACACTCTTTTTCCTCTAGGACCACTTACTTGAGTGATATGAGGCTGGGACCACCGATTGTCACTTTTTCTGCCATGTGGCTGTACACAAAATTAACTCAAGAGGAGACAAGAAAGAAGATTTAGGATAGCACTGAGATCCATGTTCAAATCCTTGAGGCTCTTTTATATACTGAGAGCTACTCTCATATTCTCCCCATATTCATGAATCAGAACACTTCCTGTTGGCATGAATTTGTTGCACTGGGTTCCTGCCAATCTTAAAGATTCAGTATTTAAGGAACGAATACTGGGCTCCCCTGGTGGTGCTAGTGGTAAAGACCTCGCCTGCTAAAGCAGGAGACAGAAGCAAGTTCGATCCCTGGGTTGGGAAGAACCCCTGGAAGAGGGAACAGCAACCCACTCCAGTATTCTTGCCTGGAGAATCCCATGGAAAAAGGAGCCTGGTGGACTAAGGTCCATAAGGTTTCAAAGAGTCAGACATGACTGAAGTGACTTAGCCTTCATGCGAGGAACACACAGAAATAGAGGTGTCTGCAAAAAATATTGACATATACTCCATAGAATTATATAGCTTATTGAAGGTATGATGACTGACCATACTCAAGGAGTAACTTCCAGGCTGCTCTTCATACTAGCCAATGGAAATCACCACAGGGAGACTATAAAACAGTGCAATAGAAAATACACTGACGTCAGACACAGACCAGGAAGGGAGGCAAAGACAAGAGTAAGCATTCCTGTGCAGGAGTACAGAAGAAATCATGAAAGAAGTTTGCAACAATTTAAGATTTGTATACAATAACCAAAATTCATAAGTAGCACTGGAGAACATTCGAATTTTAATTGTGCCATACTTCAGGCTATTGTATTTTTCTCTATACAAGATCTAATATCAAATAATTATTTTCCTAAAATAAAACTTCCTCCTGAAACACCAGGGCCAATATCTTGGCAAGAAGTTTGATTTTTTTATTACTTTTTGCTGGAGCTAGAGCCAACTGATTTTGCCTCCATGCCAGAAATTTTTCTAGCCTTAGGGATACATAATGAGCACATCTCTACTAAAATGAAACTGAGTTTTCCCATTTTAAAATGAGTATTTCTAATATGTAGAAATAAGCTCAGTAATAGTGAGTTTCCCCCAGAGATCTTAACAATACAGATAATTTAAATATTAAAATATTATAATTTTGAATACATTAACAATTACAGGACTGGTCTGGTGTTCTTTATGAGAACTGAACCTCAAAATTTGAGTTCCAATTACTTTCTTCTGAAGCAACAGAATAATAAAAGCCTTGCCTAACCACCTAGAGTTTACACCTGCCTCAAATCCATTGAACCATCTTGCTACAATGTGTGGAGTTCTCATACTGTGCACTCACTTTTCCAGAGGAGAAAGAAACCACTATGTTTCCCAGATTCCCTTGTGACCAGGTTACAGTCACATAATCTGAGTTTTACCAGTACCAGCTGACTTTTTGAAATGTGGATGCAGGATGAAGCAAGATGAGGTAATAGCTGTGTGGATAAATCATCCTCTATGTAAGCAGTGTCCGAAAGTATCTGCTTCTTCCAGTGTAGCCCCCCCTCTGTCTAAACAGCTGTTGACAGCCCTGTGCTGTGGTGGGCACTGCTGCTGAGGACTTTGTCCTGAGGGGTTACATCCCAGCTTGGTTCCCCCAGCTATTGCAGGGTCTATGTGTTATCAAACAACATGACACAAAACCATTCAAAAAAACTGCTTGAATTTGCAAGAGTGAATTTTGTTGTTGAAATTTGTGATTAATAATCTAAAAATGTGAAGCTAAAAAAAGATGCATGGGAAAATGATCAGTAAACTTTTATATATTATGCAAATAGAAGATGGTGCTAGTTTGTGTGGGCTGTTATATGTCTTTCAACAATTCTAATCTGTGGTACTAATGCAATTCTGTTTTTTGTATTTCCTAAAAAGAATGAAATAAAACTCTGAACAGATTTTATTAAAATCCCAATTATTCTAGGATTTTTTACTTTTTTATCTTACCATTTCCTTTTTTAATGCTAGATAATTTGTAATGGAGACTGTTGGACATAGGAATAGGACAAATTCCTCCCCCCCCCCAAATTGTATGTATCACATCTGAAATCGTTCTGTGAAATGAAGAACAAGGAATGCCTTGAGCCTGCAATGCTTTCTGCCAACTATGAAAGGAAGAAGGGCAAGAGTGACTCTGACAGGCTTGTGCATCTTCAATTCAGAACCAATCTATGCTGCTTCCCAAGAGGATGCCTAAATAGTATTAGACAATGAAGATATCTAGTAATAGGGTGCATTGATACAGAAACTTTACATGCATGTAAATGAGAACAGTCAGCTCCCAGAGGAGTCAGCTAGGAGTCAGAATTGTCTCTCCTTGTAAAACACACACACACACACACACACACATGCACACACACACACCCTAGAGTAGCAATAGCAGTAGTGGCCACAGTAAGGCTACAAATAACTGATTGTATACCATCATACAAACATAATAATTGGATTTTTGCATTCTCAATAAAACATATTAGACATTTTCAAGAAGATTGTATTGATGAGAGACTATATGGGTTTTAAAATTAAAAAAAAAAAATTCTGGGAGTGCTCTTCTTTCATACATAAGATAAGATTAACTTACCTTTCATTTTTCAGACTCATTAAACAAAAGATCCTTGCACCAGTTGCCCTGCCCTGAGTGCATTCCCTGCAACACATACTCAGTTGCATCATATTACAAACAACTTCTCCACTGGAAAACTGCTCTCTGCTTTTCTTTGCCTGTTTCTACCTCTGATTTCTGCTTCAGAGGATGAGCTACAGCATGTTTTCCATTTGCAATGAGAGAGCTCATAGAGATCCTGCTGGATCTCTGAAGTTAAAGTGCCATCTTGTGCCAGAATAAAGCATGTCAATATGGCCTTTTTAAAATGTGAGCAAGACACATGATCACTTCCATGCAATAGCGATACATCAAACACATGCAAAACTCTTAATATCATATTGCTTAAACATGAACATGTTAAGAAAAAAATGTATCTGGTTTTGTCTCGTTTTGTTAGCAATATCATTTTAAGCATCATTTGGGAAATTTAAACCATCCCTTTTGCATGCATGCTGTTGCCTTCTGCCTCTTGCTATTACAGGACTATCAGCATAAACGGATACCACAGACATCATTCTCTCATGTGCAAACAAAGATTGCTTAAGACTTAGGTAAGTTCTTCAAGGACTGAGGGCAAACCCCAGCCTCTGATAAACTCGTACTGCCTGTACCAATCATGCTACTTGGAACTGATCCATTCTATTTCAAGAATGTAAATGGCAGCAATGCTCATAACATTGCACCCAGGAGGGAAGGCCAATGCCAGCACACACCATGCGGCCAATGCACAGTCAGCATTTGCGGGAGTTTCACACAGCAAACAAAGTAGTTTCCTGCATTCAGCCTGACAGCTTTCAAAAGCTGTCTCATGGGACTGGCAAGAGGTTTTATCGTATCATCATGCTGACAATGCCAGGAGGTTAAAAGCATGTAGGGTTATCATCCACGAGGTATTCATATTATAATTCCTTAAATTTAATAATGTATAGGTGAAAATTTTTCAAAAGTAAAGAATCTAGACCATATTTTCAAACTGTAGTAAGTAGTGGAAACCATGAAATTATACTATAAAACACAGTCCAACATCTGGAATGGGAAAACATCTCCCCATATAACCTCAACTATGATGAAAGAACAGTTACTAAAATAGATACACTAGTTTATAGGGAATGTGAAATCAAAAGGAAGCCCAGGAGAGACTGATTTGGGGGTCAGTGATCTGAAAGAGTCTCATATAATTAAGAACACTTTTTTAGTTGTTGTTTAGTCACTAAGTCATGTCCGACTCTTTGTGACCCCATGGACTATAGCAAACTCCAGGAGATCCGTGAAGGACAGGGAAGCCTGGCATGGGGCAGTGCATGGGCTTGCAAAGAGTCAGACAGAACTGAGCACAATAACAATGGACTGTAGCCCACCAGGTTCCTCTGTCCACAGAATTTTCCAGGCAAGAATACTGGAGTGGGCTGCCATTTCCTCCTCCAGGGGATCTTCCAGACCCAGGGATCAAACCTGTATTTCCTTCTTGGCAGGCAGATTCTTTACCACCTAGCCATGTAGGAAGCCAATTAAGAGCACACTGGTATCCAAACATAAGGCTTAAATACACACAACGTATCAGATAAGTAATTAGTTTTCCTCTTGAAAAAGATCACAAAAAGCATGACTTCCTATCAGATCCACTAAAAAGTATACTATCTTAGTAATTTTTTTTCTATCCAAATTTTATAACATTTAAACTCTTTGAAACAGCTTTCTTTTTGTTTACAGCATAGTCCTTGGAGGAGCAATAGAAAGGAGGCACCATATAGAGGAACAGACACTGATCTATTCTTAGTATTATTTTCCACATTTTTGTGCATCAAAAAATAAATAGTATTTGATGAATTTCTAAGCAGACTAATTCTGCTTCGAGTACTGGAATTTGTAGGAATTGTGACAAGGTTTATGTAGATTATTATAATAGTGATGATAATGCTCTAATATTACCCTTTTGTTTAAAAATTTATCAGCTAGTTTTATTTTCTATAATTAACTGTTTATTGAGCACTTATTATATGTCCATCATTCAATTGAGTGTTTAAAGAAATCTCATTCAATCTTTAGCACAACTGAGGCTCAGAAAGGTAGAACCTCAGAGATTACCAAAATTATATAGCTAATTAGAGTTGGCTACATCTGTTACAACCATATTTTCAACTGAGCTATCAACAACTATGGCAAACAAATAAAACTATATGTTCTATATTTAATAAACAAAAAAATTAAAAAGTGCTGAAGCATTTAAATAAATAGAGTACACTTATATGACTCTTGTGTAGCTTAACTTACATATATAAATACTCATAGTGGTTATCTTCAATTTCTTCCTAACAGTTAAATGAAATGCCATATTGGGTCTTTCTGCTCAATATCTCCTACTCTGAACATGTAAGTGGCATCAGCCATCCCTGAGCCTCTCAACATGACTTTGCTCCATTATTAAAATGACTTTCCATTGGGTTTGACTGCTTCCCCTCACACTGTCCAATGTCTACAACTAAGACTGTGGCTAGAGTGGTGATGTTAGTGATATTTAAGACCCCAGACACAACACTGGTAACATCCTCATCTCATCTGTGACATGCCCATCTCCTTTGCCTCTTTCCCCCTCCATATCTATACAATCTTTCTGGGGGGATGTGTTTGTGAGATTAGAGATGGAGAGTATCATCTCATGACTGCAGGATCCATAGGCTATAAGTCTTATAAAAGGAAAAAAAAATGATTTATGTGCTGAGGCACATACACTGCTATATGGCTTTCCAAAAGACATTCAACACAGTACAGACTCCAAACAGGACAGCAGGTGAGGAGAGAGTCTGAGGGGCACATGGACTTCAAGTCTCTGTTTGACACAGGGCCCTTAGCCATGCAAATCTGGTTGCAGCTCACTATTTCAATGAACAAAAATCTTGTCTTTTTATAAATTTCAAAAATTCTCCTTTTTATTTTTCCATCTTCTGTGGGCTCATCAGTTATCCCTGAGGACAGTACTATGGAAGGCATTCAAGTCGACAGATGTTCTAAAAGTTCTGACCACCCATTTGATCTTTTTTTGGTAGCCAGGTTTCTCTATTAGAAAAAAGTAAGAAGGCTCTCTTTCACCCTCCCTTGCTCTCACTCACTTTCTCTTGATTCACTCACACACACTCACACATACATACTCAAATATATATTTCTGATGCAGTTTCTACAAGGTGGGGGGAAGGACATGTGATTCATTTAATTCACTCCTATTCAAAAGGACCAACGGTACAATTCAATGTCTGAATATATTGAATGTCTGACTATGCCTAGGGTCATGAAGTAAAGAAATAGAAAATGAAAGCTGTTTCTAACATGCCCATGCCTACATGTTATAATTGATTGGTTTTGAATCCCTCTGCACCTTGATCCCAACCACTGCAGTGTAAAAAGTGTCTGCCCTTCTAAAATTTCTAACACAAAAAGGTGAAATCACTTAACTATACACTTGAAAGATGGAAGAAAAGATGTACTTGTCTAACATTGCCAGTCTTGCCTCTGGATACAATTCCATCAAGGCAACTGGAACAAACATATGCTCTCCTTCTCTTCCCATTCAAATTGGGAAAACAAAAACCCAAAGCTTCAAAGTGAACTTAAAAAAAGAAAGCCTAGAACAGAAAGACTGACGTCTACTGTAGAAGTGTGATGTATGCTTTGAATTTCCCTCAATAGATGCAAGCTCCTCACTGACCTGGGAAGACTGGGATGGCATCGCGCCCTCAGGGTGCATGCTAGAGAAGCATCTTCTATGCATTTATTCACTCTCTCCTTCTGGGGCCACGATATGGGCATCAACTGTGTGCCTGGTACTGAGTTTGACATTCAAGATAGAAAGGTGAGTAAGCAAGATCTCTGCCTTCACACTGCTCACAGTACTGGGTAGGGGACCCCAGGAGCAGAAAGAGATTATGGTTTCTCCAGTCAGGGGAAGGGGCAGTGAGTCACAAAAAGAGGAGTCCCCTAAAGGTCATATGAGCTGAGCCATGAGAATAAGTAAGAGTCATCCAATTGAAAAGGAAGGCAGTGCTAGGCCGATAAACACAGTGAAACTTCATGTGCCGAGTCTCAGAGAACAGAAATACTGGGTATACAGGTAATAAGGAATTGAGGTTGGTGCAGTCATTCCAACATTAATCTCCACAAGATCATACATTTTAGTTTAATTTGTTTTTTTCTTACTATGTTTTCTCACTGGTACATTACTCTTTATATGGTAAGGGCCTTATAGGGACTTTTAGTTTACATTAGGCAATTTAATACTGTTACAATCAGTTCAGTTCAGTCACTAAGTTGTGTCTGACGCTTTGCAACCCCATGGAATGCAGCACGCCAGGCTTCCCTGTCCATCACCAACTCAAAGAGCTTGATCTATCACATGTCCATCAAGTCAGTGATGCCATCCAACCACCTCATCCTCTGTCATCCCCTTCTCACCCTGCCTTCAATCTTTCCCAGCATCAGGGTATTTTCCAATGAGTCAGTTCCTGGCACCACGTGGCCGAAGTATTGGAGTTTCAGCTTCAGCATCAGTCCTTCCAATGAATATTCAGGACTGGTTTCCTTAAAGATTGACTAGTTGGATCTCCTTGCTGTCCAAGGGACTCAAGTGTCTTCTCCAATACCACAGTTCAAAAGCATCAATTCTTTGGCATTCAGCTTTCTTTATACTCCAACTCTCACATCCATACATGACTACTGGAAAAACTATAGCTTTGACTAGATGGAGCTTTGTCAATAACATAATGTCACTACTTTTCAAAATGCTATGTAGATTGGCCATAGCTTTTCCTCGAAGGAGCAAGAGTCTTTTAATTTCATCACTGCAGTCACCACCTGCAGTGATTTTGGAGCCCCCCAAAATAAGGTCCGTCACTGTTTCCATTATTTCCCCATCTATTTGCCATAGGAAATCAGTCCTGAATATTCATTGGAAGGACTGATGTTGAAGCTGAAACTCCAACACTTGGCCACCTGATGTGAAGAGCTGATTCATTTGAAAAGACCCTGATGCTGGGAAAGATTGAAGGCCGGAGGAGAAGGGGACAACAGAGGATGAGATGATTGGATGGCATCCCTGACTCAATGGGCATGAGTTTGAGTAAACTCTAGGATTTGTTGATGGACAGGGAGGCCTGGCTGCAGTCCATGGGGTTGCAAAGAGTCGCACACGACTGAGTGACTGAAATGAACTGAAGTGAACTGATGGGACTGAATGCCACAATCTTAGTTTTCTGAATGTTGAGTTTTAAGCCAAATTTTTTAACTTTCTTCATTCATATTCATCAAGAGGCTCTTTAGTTCTTCTTCACTTTCTGCCATAAGAGTGGTGTCATCTGCATATCTGAGGTTATTGATATTTCTCCTGGCAATATTGATTCTAGCTTACGCTTCATCCAGCCCAGCATTTTGCATGATGTACCCTGCATATAAGTTAAATAAGCAGGGTGACAACATATAGCCTTGAACCACACCTTTCCCGGGTTGGAACAAGTCTCTTGTTCCATGTCTAGTTCTAACTGTTCCTTCTTTACCTGCATACACAATTCTCAGGAGACAGGTAAGGTGGTCTGGTATTCCCATCTCTTTTAAGAATTTTCCAGTCTGTTGTGATCCACACAGTCAAATGCTTTGGAGTAATCTATAAAGCAGAAATAGACATTTTTCTGGAGCTCTCTTGCTTTTCCTATGATCCATCGGATTTTGGCAATTTGATCTCTGGTTACCCTGCCTTTTCTAAATCCAGCTTGAACATCTGGAAGTTCACAGTTCACGTATTGTTGAAGCCTGGCTTGGAGACTTTTAGCATTATTTTGCTACCATGTGAGATGAGTGCCATTGTGTGGTAGTTTGAACATACTTTCCATTGCCTTTCTTTGGGATTGGAATGAAAACTGACCTCTTCCAGTCCTGTAGCCACTGCTGAGATTTCCAAATTTGCTGGCATATTGAGTGCAGCCCTTTCACAGCATCATCTTTTATGATTTGAAATAGCTCAACTGGAATTCCATCACCTCCCCTAGGTTTGTTCCTAGTGATGTTTCCTGAGGCCTACTTGACTTTGCATTCCAGAATGTCTGGCTCTAGGTGAGTGATCACACCATCATGGTTATCTGGGACATGAAGATCTTTTTTGTACAGTTCTGTGTATTCTTGCCACCTCTTCTTAATATCTTCTGCTTCTCTTAGGTCCATACCATTTCTGTCCTTTATTTTGCCCATCTTTGCATGAAATATTCCCTTGGTATCTCTAGTTTTCCTGAAGAGATCTCTAGTCTTTCCCATTCTATTGTTTTCCTCTATTTCTTTGCATTGATCACTGAGGAAGGCTCTGTTCTCTCTCCTTGCCATTCTTTGGAACTCTGCATTCAAGTGGGTATTACTTCCCTTTTCTCCTTTGCCTCTCTTCTTTTCTCAGCTATTTGTAAGGCCTCCTCAGACAACCATTGTGCTTTTTGGCATTTCTTTTTCTTGGGGATGGTCTTGATCACTGCCTCCTGTACAATGTCAGGAACCTCTGTCCATAGTTCTAAAGGCATTTGGTTTCACTACTTTTACTCTTTTTTCAGCCACAAGATTACAAGTTCCCACATCACTACCTGCTCTATGAAGCTATAATGATAAAATGTCTGCAAAGAATACAGGGTACATAGAGACCCATAAAACTGTCATAACCTAATTTATATCAAGTCAAGTACCGAGAATAAATTTCTTCAGAACAGTTTCTTCCCTCAGACCACTGGAAGTAACTTAGAATAACGTCTGTCTCATACTTGTAAACATCTGGGCTTAGCAGATTTCTAGATAAACACTTAGAATTGTTTCTCATGAAAATGATCTGGTGCATTTCTGCAGGGAAGAAGAGCAGTTAACCCGAGTTCAAAGGTCTACTTCTTAGGTTACAGCAACTTTGAAGAGAAGTTTTAATGCTAGATCTGTTAACAGTTAGAGTATGTATTCCTAGTAATGTTTCCTTTTGAAATTATAAAAAGTGAATTTTGTAACTTAAGATGTCTGAATCCTTTTTAAGGTTTAGAATTGACAAAACCAATTGACAGATACATATGTTTTCCTTTGACCATTTGTTAAATGGCTTCCTTGTGAAATCCAGCTCTCCTGTCTATATAGATTTTGGGGTTGAGGGGTGGGAACACAATGGTTTCCTTAAAAATAGATTGCATTATCAGAGTTATATTTTAATACTGTCATTTGAACTGAAATATGGCTAGTAACATCTCCCATCTTACTGTACACTTAGTATTCCTGCAAAGTTCTATTTGAAAGTCATGTTCAGCTCATATATTGTTACTCTGACAACCTCTCTTTCTGCTTCTTGTTCTGAAATATACATGTATACGAAAATATATATTTTCATATTTTTCCACTAAGACAGAATCACTTTTCATGAAGTTCACTCTTAAAGGGGAACTTAAAAATATCCTAGTGTCATAATCATAAAAGAACAGATTATTTGTCAAGAAAGAAATAAGATAAAATCTTCCACCAAATGAAAAGTGAATACAATCTTTCCCACCACATTTTCAAACACCTTCTTCATGCTTGCCATCAAATATACAGCAGATTTCTTATTCTAGATTGTTTTGCAATCCAAACTTCAACATTATCCCATGACATGATATCAACTACTCATCTAGTTAATAACATGATCAAAAGTACTAAAGAATGTGAAAAATAAAATTCAAGTCTCTTTTAAATATTTATACTGTCAAGTAATTAAATATTTGAAAAATAGTTGTGTTCATATATCAAGTATTAAATATAATTATCCTAGCCCTTTGCTAAGGTAAACAGGTAACAGCCATCATCTCATTGTAAAAATTACTTCTGAAATGGACCTCTTAAATACAAAACAATAATTTGTAATAATAAGAATTACTTAGGTATTACACTATTTCATGGTTTATTTTCCAACTTGTTAAGTCAACTTCTTGGGCAAAATGTTAGTGTGAAAGCTGATGATTGACTCAAATCTTAATACCTCTAAAATTTTGTGCCATAAAATACACTTCAAATTTCACAAGTGTATTATTGGTCTTGCTAGATATGTATTTTGTAAGATGTTAATAGAAGTATACCTCCTCAATTCCAAAGCATCCCATAAAATTTAACTTCAAATAAATGACATAGATCATTACAAATACTTGTGAGACTTTCTATTATATGCCGCCTCTGGTGGCTCAGACAGTAAAGAATACACCTTCAATGCAGGAGACCTGCGTTCAATTCCTGTGTCAGGAAGATCTCCTGGATAAGGCTACCCACTCCAGTAATCCTGCCCAAAGAATTCCATGGACAGAGGAGCCTGGAGGGCTATAGGTCAGTGGGGTTGCAGAGTCAGACATGACTGAATAACTAACATTTCTATTGTACAATGTCAGGGATTAGCTGAGACTGTTCATATCAATACCCAGATGACCTAGACCAGTGGTGGGTACCTGGACTAAAAGGTTAGAGGAAATTCACCTGTGGCTTCAATTTAAGGATATTGTGAGCACCTGTGTCACACCAAACTCTTTACATGTCTCCTGCCCAACTGGCAAGTATATACCCCAAGACAGAGCCATGAAATAACTAGAGGTATTTTCTAGCTAGAGACTAGGGAAATAAAAATAATGAATGAAAGATGCCTCTCTAAAAATGAATGCCTGTATATGAAAAGATGCTCATCATTGCTAATTATTAGAGAAATTCAAATCAAAACCACAATAAAGTACCATTTCACACTGGTCCAAATAGCCATTATCAAAAAATCTACAAATAGCAAATGTCGTAGAAGATATGGAGAAAAAGGAAACTCTCCTCCTCTGTTGGTGGGAATACAAATTAGTCCACCCATTAGGGAAATGGTACAGAGGTCTCTCAAAAAACAAAAAATAGAGTTGCCATATGATCCAGCAATCTTAATCCCGAACATATATCTGGACAAACTATCATTTGAAAAGATACATGCACTCAAATGTTCATAGAGGGACTGTTTACAATAGCCAAGACATGGAAGTAACCTAAGTGTCCATCATCTGATAAACAGATAAAGAAGATATGGTATATTTATATAAGGTAATATTACTCAATCATAAAAAATGAAACAATTCTACATATATATGCATGCACGCTAAGTTGTTTCAGTCTTGTTTGACTCTGTACAACCTTATGGACTATAGCCTGCCAGGGTCCTCTGTCAATGGGATTTTCCAGGCAAGGATACTGGAGTGGGTTGCCATGTCCTCCTCCAGGGGATCTTCCTGACCCAGGGTTAGAAATCATGTCTCATGTGTCATTCACTGACAGACAGGTTATTTGCCACTAGTGCCACTTGGGAAGCCCTTAAATAAATGCCTTTTCACTAAAGGCCTTTCCTTTTTTTTTTTTGGCTGTGTGCATGTTAAGCTGCTTTAGTTTTATCTGAATCTGTAACCTATGAACTGTAGCCCACTAGGTTCCGTGGAATTTTCCAGATAAGAACACTGGAGTGTGTTGCCATGCCCTCCTCCTGGGTATCTTCTTGACTCAGGGAAAGAACCTGTGTCTCTTTCATCTATGGTATTGACAGGCAGGTTCTTTACCACTAGTGCCACCTGGGAAGCACCCAGGTGTGTGTGTGTGTGTGTGTGTGTGTGTGTATGTGTGTGTGTGTGTGTATAACTGAATCACTTTACTGTATAGCAGAAACTAACACAACATTTTAAATCAATTCTGCTTCAGTCAAACACATTTTTAAAAAATCAAAAAGAAAATAAAAATGAATACATATAGGAACTTAAGACAAAATTACTTAGAAAATTACTTTCAGAAAAGTAACTTTAGAAAAACAGTTGTAAAAAATGCAAAACCAAAAATCCAGCTATTATTAAGATGGAATACAAGGAAAAACTAGAAACCAGAAGGGAAAATAAAAAGATGAAATGGAGCTGCTTCTTCTATTGCTGCTGCTGCTAAGCCGCTTTAGTCGTGTCCGACTCTGTGCGACCCCATAGAGGGCAGCCCACCAGGCTCCGCTGTCCCCGGGATTCTCCAGGCAAGAACACTGGATCAGGTTGCCATTTCCTTCTCCAATGCATGAAAGTGAAAAGTGAAAGTGAAGGCACTCAGTTGTGTCTGACTCCCAGTGACCGCATGGACTGCAGCCTACCAGGCTCCTCTGTCCATGGGATTTTCCAGACATGAATACTGGAGTGGGCTGCCGTTGCCTTCTCCGTGAAATGGAGCTATGAGTATAAAGTTACATTTCTGAATGTATTAGCTACCTTCAAAAGCAGATTTGATGTGAAGTTTACACTAAACATAAAAGCAACGTTCTTTAGAACAGTAGTTCCAAAATACTATTTTATATTAGGATTAGTTGGGGTCTCTTTAAAAGGCAATTTTGTGTCACTTTCCCTGTGATTTTGACTTCTGATTTACTCATTTAGAGCCTTTAGAGGGGTAATTTTATTTATTTTTGTTCTTCAATTAAAATCATTCCTTGTTGAAATGTATTTTAAAGGTAATATGGCAATGAAATTGATTTTGAAGAATGTCATCAAAGGTGTACTTTGAGGACAAGTGGGCAACTTTGGATTTCCCCAGAAATAAATGAATGCATTTCTTTTGACAAGTACTGTTTTGATAAGGAGCTATAACATACAGCAAATTAGGGAATCTCAAGTCTCATGTGAAGTTAAAAACTATTTACTCTCATCATTATAACTATCATCTTGTAGAAAGTTTTTTAACAAAAACCAACAGATTAAAAGGAGATATAGACACACAAAAATATGCATATAGATATCCATGCATATGGAGATACACTCATAAAAGTACATAAAACTTCAGAGACATATTTTGCATAAATTAGATTAATTTAACAGTTAATTGTGGTAAAAAAAAAAAGCATAAATGTGTAATTTGATGCAATTTAGGCATTACTTTCTGATTTTGGAAATAATTAGAATTATAAGATGAGATTTATAGGATACCTACATATCTAATAGTGATATTTCATCTATTTTGACATAAATATAATATTAATAACAAATATTCAAATCATAATCAAGCCATAGATACTAGGAATAGTTCCATGAGAAATATTGTCTTATGGTTATTTCAAAAATGTCATATTTCACAGTATGTTTTGGTTTCATTTTCATTAATTTACATTATTTACTTGTTGAGGGTCATGCTCGACCTTTATATCATCATGAAAAATATGAAAAAGAAAACTAGAAAACAAAAAAATCTTAATCATGAATATAAAGGGAGAAATACCTGTAATCCACTCTCCCCTTCATGACATACAGGAGGAACTGTTTTGTCATATGTGAAAAATTAATATTTCCTAATCTATTTATTTCACCTATGTAAACCAGATTCATAAAAAGTAAAACAGAATATACCAATAAAACATAGGAAAACAACAAGAATTAAACACAGTAGCTTAAAATATCTGTGTGTGTCTTGGCATTAAAGCCATCTGGTTATAGGATGGTTTGGTTTTACGGAATGTTAGTTGCAAAAAATAGAAACTCAACTACACACATTTTAAAAGTAATTTCTTTCTTATTTATAGGTAATACTATAAGACACCCTATACAAGATTGATTTTATTATTTACTGAATAAATAGAAGGTGAACCAATAAAAAGTACCAATAACAGGAATCTCTGAAAACACTGTTTTAAAAATCATCACTCTTGGGCATATCTATTACTTAGTAAGCTTTAAATTACTATGTAAGATTAATTTTCTGTTTTCCTGAAGTCAATTACTTTTCTAAAACATTTCACACATGAATATTTAATATTCTAACCTTACCAACTTGATAAGAAAATGTTGGCCTTTAAATATAAATGAATTTTGAAACAGGATATCTATTCAGTTATTGACCCAAGCCACTTTTTTTTTTAACTTTCTTGACTATATTTGAGAATCCATCATGATTTCTAACACCAGTGATTAGTATTTATGACAGAATCATCCTAATCTTTACTTCCTAGGTAGTTCTTGAATTTATTTTCAAATAATAATAGTTGTACCATTCCTTTTGTGAGAATAATTACCTTATATATGTTTCTTCCAGCTTTCTTTCTAATCCTGCCAAATGACACCCTACAGCATCTCCCTCTGAAGTGGAGTGACAGACTGACAGGTGTTGTCAGCAAGAAGTCTGATGCCTGAGAGACGTGTTTGTCTCCTAATAGATTCAATAAGGCATAAAGGGGGGCGGGGGAAGGCATCAGTGACTGAAGCCTGGGGAAGCCTTTGGCAAACCCCTTCTGAAAGATGTGACATCTCCGACTACTCTGATTGAGGCACAGATACTCACACGCTGCACTGTTGACTTCCTAAAATATTCACCCAAGATGCCTGATGGCGTGTTATTACCTAGAAAACCATGATACATATCATAATGAAGTCCAACTTCATGGCATTATTTTTTTTTGTACTTTCAAAAAATGCTGTGGTCGAGGTTGTTAGAAAAATGACATAAAAATGTATCTTAAGGGTCAGTTGTCTCTTATTTCCTCTGCAACTTGGAAACTACGCTCTGAGCATCTTCTCAGCAGCAAACATCTTTAGCCTGCTGTGAGTCGTTACACCCTCAGCAAGACTTCCTCCCGCCTACATTTAGTTCCCCTAAGAAAACACTGTGTGCTGTGTGTTCATTTTTTGCAGCCCTTGGATCCCAAGCATAGCTAAACGGAAGCTGACCAATTCTGTAATAAGCAACCTCTTCAATTAGTCATACTGTCACCTGTGATAATATAAGTTCTTTGTGATTCTAATCATCAGCTGTCATTCATATAATGCCAGGTGCCTAGCAAAGCACTCTGTGGAATTTTTCATCCATCTGTCCAGTCTTAGAAATGACCTTCTACCACTTTCCTTTGTATACATGTTGTCTTTAAATAGGGCATTTGCATAACAAAAGAATACCTCTGACTATACTAGGAAGTTGCATGGTGAGAGAAGAAACTGTACTACATTCTTTGTAATCCTTGTGACATTGAAGGCTATTTCCATTCAGCCTCGGGCCACCAAGACTTCAGTGTATTTATTTAAGGGCAGCAAATGCTGTTAACAAGCATACATCCCTCTTTTATCAACTACAAATTTATTAGCAGCAGAAAAAAATCTATAATACAAATAGATATTTGTATTGCAAATACTTAAGGGAGTAACTAATGAGGCCATTTATTGTCCAAATTTGACTAATTATTATGCTGAGAAATGGTCTACAAGCCAGTATGTGCTTTGAAATTAAGCATTTTCAGTAAATACATCAAAGCAGTTGGAACCAAACTAACAGCACAAACTTCAGAAATCTCTCTATTCATATTGATCCTAGCTTGCATAATGTTATATAGAAAACTAGCTGCAAACACTTTAAAATAAATGATCCACAGGCAAATGTAAAGAAATGAACAGCCTCCCAAGGAGAAGTATTCTAACTAGACTGACCATAAAATTAATCCTCCAAACCAAAACACTTCTGAGAGTGGAAGAGGCCATTATTAATAATTACATCAGGACCACACACATAATGCTGGATGTTCCCAGGCAAAACAAAATGTATGCTGTGCCTCAACTTCCGTGCTCCAAAGGTCTTAAATAAACACTTAAGTCTTTATCTATTGCATAAAGCATATGTTTCTTTAAATGCTTCCGTGATATTGACCCATCCACCATTCCATTCTTCCATTACATTATTCTAAACTGAATCCACTGTCTTGAGAATATTGACCCACATGTGTTAGATGGCCAGGCTCTTCTGAAATTCTTTGCCTGGGGCTATAGGTTCTGTTTGGGGATAATATCCTGCAACTTAATCTATCAAAGGTAAATCACTCTTGTAACACAAGGTTGAATTAATTATGTCTTTTGAGGGCAGATGGGAGAGAGACTTTAGGTCCCTTTATGTTAGGGAATTGAATAAACCTTCCATAAGCAAGTCAGCTCTGAGGAATGGTTCCTCCATCTCTTTGCAGTTTTTTCCTAAATAGAATTTTGTCTCCAACGCCTTTCTTACTGACAGTTCAACTATGTCAGGATTATTTTATTGGTCGAGGTCCTGGAGAAGTACTGAACTTAGTTAATTATTATCTTTCCTAGGAGTCTGAGATTTCATACTACATCATTCTTAGAAGTGTGTCACTGGACTCTAGAAAACACGTATGGTCACTGAAGGGACAAACCGCCCGCGGCTAACGGTGGGATCGCTTAGGTGGCTTCTTTACCTTCTGAACCACCGGGGAAGCCCAAGAATATTGGAGCGGGTAGACTACGCCTTCTCCAGGGTATCTTCCCGACCCAGGAATCGAATCGGGTTCTCCTGCGTTGCATGTGGATTTTTTTCTCACCAGCTGAGCTACCCGGGAAACCCTTTACTCTGAGAAAGGACGGTGGCAAGCCAGGTGAAGAGTATGGAGCACTTTGAACCTCCCTTTCTTTGTGAATCCTTCTAAGAATCTTGACAGGTAAAATTCAGTTTTTCCTACAGAATACTTTGCTATAATTTTGTGTTTCTCCTCATCACTGAGATAGATCTATGTTAAATCAGAACACTTATGTTTCAGTTTCTATCCCTCACTGGTTCATGAACTTTTCCCCCCAGCTTTGCTGAGATATAATTGACATAACACTATACAAGTTTAAGGTGTACAATGTGATTTGATATACATATATTACAAAATGATTAACACCACAGCATCAGCTAACACCTTCATCACATCACATAATTACCATTCTTTTTTGTGGAGAGAAAATTTAAGGTCTATTCTCTTAGCAACTTTCAAGTATGGAATATAGTATTATTAACTATAATTACCACGATATAGATTAGATCCATAGAATCTATTCATCTTATAACTGGAAGCTTGTACTTTTTGACTAACATTTTACAATTTCTTACCCCCCCCCCACCAGCTGCTGGTAACTACCACTCTTTTCTGAGTTTAGAATTTGGCTTTGTATAGACTCTCTATAAGTGATATCATAGAATATTTATCTATCATCTGCCATTTCACTTAGCATAAAGCCCTCAAAGTCCATCCAAGTTGTCACAAATAACAGGATTTTCTTCTTTCTCCTGCTGAATAATATTCCTCTGTGTGTTGGGAGGGGGAGGGATGTGTGTGCAGGTGTCATATTTTATTTATTCATTAATCCATAGATGGACGCATAAGCTGTTTCCATATCTTGGCTATCATGAATAATGTTACAATGAACATGGGAGTGCAGATATCACTTGGAGACCCTGTTTTTATTTCCTTTGAAAAGAAATATACTATATAAGTATACTAAATATACTATATACTCAGAAGTAGAATTGCTGAATGGATCATGAACTTCTGAACTTGCCATTCCTTATGGTACAAGTAACACGTCATTCAGTGTATGGTCAATAAATGTTAATTGTATGGAACTGACAAATTAGTAAGTAATATTAGTTCAAAATAATGTGAAAAACACATCATAAACAAGAGAAATCAACAGCTCTTTTATTCTAAGATGATGAGAAATAAGTTACTACTCATCTCATTTCTCATTGCTTCTTGCCTCTGTCATTCTTACGTAGACAGAAAAACAGAAGCAATGGATGTGTATTAAGTAGAACTATACACAAAGTACCAATGAAGGCACTAGGAATTATAATAATTGGTATCATAAATCATATATTCTTAAAGAATTATGTGTCAAATTAATTTTAAGCCTTATCCTAGTTTTGAGTAAAAAAATCAATTTCATACAGTCAACATAATAATAGGAGAAGGCAATGGCACCCCACTCCACCCCTTGCCTGGAAAATCCCATGGACTAAGGAGCCTGGTAGGCTGCAGTCCATGGGGTCGCTAAGAGTCAGACATGACTGAGCGACTTCACTTTCACTTTTCCTTTCATGCACTGGAGAAGGAAATGGCAACCCACTCCAGTGTTCTTGCCTGGAGAATCCCAGGGACGGGGGAGCCTGGTGGGCTGCCCTCTACGGGGTCGCACAGAGTCGGACAGGACTGAAGCAACTTAGCAGCAGCAGCAGCAACATAATAATAGAACTAGCAAACTATCATAAAGAGATTAGCTTGAATATAAGATCAAGAAAATAGAGGTGTATAAGAAGCAGAAACAAATAAAAATTCAATGTCTTATCAACCTTTATATTATTTTAAACACAAGTAAGGTTTATGTGCTTCCCAAGTGGCCCTAGTAGTACAGAACCTGCCAGCTAATGCAGGAGACATTGAGAGGTGCAGGTTTATATAATGTTATGGCATTATATACATGCTTATATATATGCCTACATATATATGCTTATATATAAGCTTACATATATATATATACTTATATCTTAAGAAAAAAAAAAACTTTGCATGAAAGGACTACTACCACCATATAACTGAAAACCCAAGAAATGCCAAGCACTGAAAAATCATTATACAGATGTACAAGGGAAATACATTGAGGTCGGGGCTAATCTGACTCTAAGAATTAATCATAAAGAGTAATAGAATTCAACTGGCAGTTAATCAGAAGTCAAATTTTGTCTTTAGCATTATATAATTATTCTTACAGCTCCTGGCATTGCTAATTCTGGTCCCTGCAAACAAAATGGAGCCAAATTTTTTCCCACCAAAATTATGATAGGGCCTAAATTCTTTACCTACTCCATTAATATTGGCAGATTTTGGAGACTACAGTTTAATGAAACTGGATGATCTCTTTAGCTTTATTCTGCAGGCCCTAAGAAATGCTTTCAGAGGATGATCGAGTTTGTATCTCCCCAAGTGAAAATCTTATTGGTTACTTGAAAGTACCAATTTGTTTGTAAATCCCTCTATTAGGAAAATAAATTTTGGAACCAAAGTCAGGCATGGGGTAGTGGAGGGGGTAGAATCATTATATACAATTAGTGAAAAGGGAGAGGAAGTAAGGAGGAAAAAAAGGAAGACACTAAAAATAGGGAAACTCCACTATGGAATGTTTTAGTACTAATAGAATACAGATGATTCAATATTCAGTACAATTTTTATTTTCACTATAAGCAGTTTGATATAAAACATATAAACAATGGGTTAAACATGTTGTGAATCCCTTCTCTCTTAGGTTCAAGAATGAGTTAAGATTTCCAGCTAGGGAAATTTTGTTGTGTTAGATCTCTAGCTTATGGTAAATGGGATTAATTTTTTCACTGAACTTCTGTCCTGCTCTAAGCTGAAAAAAGAAATGAACACATCAGTGAACAGGGATTGTTAGGATGGTTATAGTAGCTTGATAAATGCAGAGAAATATTTTTTCTTCCAATGCATTGCAGATATTGGCTAGCAGTTTATCTGTACAAAAATAAAATGTGACCCCTTATAAAACAGCCAAGGTCAGTGAGCATCCGTCATGGAAGTTAAAGTTCCCTCAGGCCTATTCAGTCTTTTACAAGATTTTTTCCCTTCTTCCTAAGATGAATAAGACCTTTATAAAGGGTTGTAGTGTCCATTGAATCTCTCTTTCAACTTCCCAGATTTTGTATATGCTTTCTTTCAAAGCTGTTATTGAAAAACAAAATTTAACATGCTAGATTTTTTGGAAAACTAAGGGAATCTTATGGTATAAAAAAAGTCTTGTTTACGACAAATTTTATGTTTCAACTACTCATGTTGCAACTAAGTCATTTTTTGGTGCAACTCATGGGGTCACAAAGAGTTGGCCACCACTGAGCTCATAGGGAACAACTTCATTGACTCCATAATGTTTAAATCTCTCCTTGGAGTAAGAAGAGCTACATGAAACAGATGACATATTTGAAGATCCTTTCTTGCTTGAAATTTATATTTATCAATAAATTGTTGCTAAGCTTGGCTATTTATGATAGCTTGATAATTGATTATTAGGTCGTTGTGTTTGACAGAATATTATAACTGATAGTTTAAAAACACAGCTTTTTATGAAACAGGAAGGAAGGGGGTAGTGCACAACCTTGAAAAGAATGACATAGCCCTATGACACAGGACATAAACTGATCAGAATCAAATAGGTCCAAGAGGGCAAACAAATCAACTTCTCCTAGACGCTGAGCCTCAGTATATGCTCATCACAACATATCAGCAAGCTGAATGACACACCCACAGGCGCCATGACAGTTCCAAGGTCAACCATTAAGGTCAAAAGTGGGTGGTGGCCAAACTCCTGGAAATCTCCACTCCTTCCCCCAAATAACTGGAACACTCCTCCTACTCATTAGCCTTTGAAATTACCCACTCCTATTAAAATTGACAATTCCATACTGTGGTGCGGCTTTTGCATTCTGTGATGGCCCACACTCTTGGGACTATCTAAACAAACTTACTTCTTACTTATAACATCTGTCTCTCACTGAATTCTCTCTGCAATGAGCCATCAAGAACTTGAACTTCTTTAAGTCCTGAGATAAGTATGTGACATCTTTCTCTCTCTCTACTGTGGACTGAGTGCCTAGAACCAACTGGCATATAGAACATCTTCAAAAAAATATTTGTAAATGGATGA
This sequence comes from Cervus elaphus, assembly GCF_910594005.1. Lineage (NCBI taxonomy): Eukaryota > Metazoa > Chordata > Mammalia > Artiodactyla > Cervidae > Cervus > Cervus elaphus. Next base: position 16,185,105 of record NC_057833.1, on the reverse strand, counting down.
AAAATACATCAAGGAATGAATAATTGATTCAGACACTGAACCTACACTACGCATCGATTCAAAAGAGCAAAGGCTTATTTCCAGAATATAAAGAAAACTGAATTCCAAATGGGCCTCAAACCCAAAATTTCACATTTGGTGTATAGTATGTCTGAGGCTATGCGTGCATGCTAAGTCACTTCAGTCGTAGCTGACTCTTTGCGATCCTATGAACTATAGCCCACCAGACTCTTCTGTCCATGGGATTGTTGCCATGACTTCCTCCAGGGGATTTTCCTAACCCAGGGATTGGGTCTCCTGCACTGTCTTGCAGGTTCTTTACTACTAGCACCATCTGGGAAGCTGCTGATTTATTTATTTTTTTTTAAATTTAATGACATAAAATGTCAGTAGAAGATAATGAGAGACTCAATACTGAGAAACATCCACTGTGGTGCTTCTCTGTCCCCTCCGGCTGTTTCCTACTTCCCAACAGCCCATGACCTTAGCCTCAAAATCCCCCTTCCTCTTGCCCTTGATAAAGAGCCAAACAATGGCTGTTGATCTGCAAAACTAAGTTCTTCCTCTTCTGAGTACTATCTCTGACCCATGGGAGTCAAAATTAGCCTAATCTTACCTGGCTTCCTTCTATTGAAGCCCTGTAAATTAGTCAGCCATACTTCCCCAAATTAAACCCTCAGCCCTTTTGCCAACTTCACGCCTGGCATTTTCAAATAAAGATGTATGTTACTGGTACTGTGTCTGATTTTCTTCCACAAAAAGAATCATTCATTTCAGAGCTAAAGTAAGCCTCAGATATACATGACTATGTACACTCAATTTATAAGTAAGTACATTGAGATATCTCTATGAGGAAGATAACATAAGCAAATATTTCTCTTATTTTTCTCACTCTATGGCTATTAATCGCTAGATACCTAGTATAAAGTGTACATATATACTTTAAAATTTGACAAAAGTACACTTAACTTTTGTTGTTCATAAAGAATCTCTTCTTAGTTTATAACTCCTCTCAATTATTTTTCTATATAGGTTCAGCTGAAGGTTAGTTCTTTTAGCTCTGGGCCAACCATGTGAGTATAATTTGTTCTTTAAGGATTCTGTGGCTTGGCTTTTCTAAACTTCCTCATGAAGAGTATGAGCATGTTAGGTGAAAAATAAGGAGCTTTTGGTTTTTATCTTTCTAGAAGTATCTCCAGCAGCACTTAGAACCAATCTGGAAACCCATGACATTCATTTGCAAACAGATTTCTTAACTGACAAAGGAGAATCTCTGCCCTCTGAACTCAGGTGCTTGATTCACCTCAGTGTCAATAGTAGGAAGCTGATTATCAGTCTTTCTGCTAATTCTTTTATTGGTTCCAAGACAACCAGGGTCCCAGAAAGTATCCCCAAATCACAGAGAATATGTAGTAACTTGAGTGGCTTTTACCTACTCTCTGTGCCTGGAATACCTATGCTCTTGCTTACCAATGCCAGAGATGCAAGAGACATAGGTTCAGTCCCTGGATCGGGAAGATCCCCTGGCATAGGAAATGCCAATTACTCTAGTATTCTTGTCTGGAAAATTCCATGGACAGAGGAGCCTGGTGGGCTACAGTCCATGGGGTCAAAAAGAGTTGGATATGACTTAGCAACTGAGCATACATACACATCTCTACCCTATAATAAACCACTCCCTACCCTATGCCACATTCTACCCATCAGAGTACTTCTGAGATTACTCTTATCAGTCAGTTGCCAGACACTAAATCCAACAGATCTTAGCCACGGTCCAGAATACAAACTTCCCCAGTCATTTGTCTTCTCAAAGTTTATCCTCAAACTAATCTATAGTTCCTTCTCCCCAACCTAATCTCATTTCTTCTAAACCTTTAATGTGCCCCCTAAAATGTTTGTCTCCTTGTAAGAAAAATACTTTTTTATTTGTTTTTTATAATTAAAAATATAAAATCCTACCTTGACTATTTAACTGAGAACACCCCTTCACCTTCTTGCTGTAACTGGATCCTGGTCCCTTCCTAGGGCCACTGATTTTCCCAGGGCTTCCCAGAGTGGAGACATTCATACCACTTGACTCAGGTTTCAGAGAAAGGGTCAGTGTTCTACTTTTCCTGAGTGCTTTTTCCAGACTCTTCTGGCATAACACTCATATTAATATCTTCCTCAACTGACAATGAGAACAACCCGAACTCCACTTCATCACTGTCACTACTGACCTCCTAATCATTCCTTCTCTTTCAGAGAACTTTCGGCTCTAGCTCATGACATTCTTACTACAGCTCTATTACTCATTCAGAGATGACTCAAACAATGGCCTACTTTCTTAGCTTCTTAAATTTCTCAATTTATGACCCTGTGATTTCCTCTGTTCCCTTTTATCCACCCAATCTCATGACCACACTAAAGCATTTCAACTAATTCTAAATTATTCCATTTCTGAAAAGTTATATTAAAAAATACCACTTTTCAAAAACTATCTGCTGTTTCTCTTTTGGTCACTCTTAGAGTCACCCCAAAAGACCTTCTCTTCAACCTCACAGGGATCCCAAGTTTTCAGTCCCTCCATGTTCTCTTAGTCTCTCAGAATCTTCCAAACTCCGTCTAAACAATTTCATGGTATGTTATTTCAATCCAGCTGTTCCTTTCTCTGACACAGCTACCCAGTAAAATCCAGTTTTTAATTACTCATTTAAAACTGAAAAATGATCATTCTTTTGACCTATGCTTGAGTTGTATAGCAATTCTCATGAGGAAAAAAAAATAGCATCTGCAATGCTACAGATCAGCATCCTATAAGGTCATTGACAAGTTTAGCCAAATTCGTTAAACCAGGATAAAGAAATACAGGATGCACAACTGCATTTCTGAGTGTAAGAAGCAAGACTTTACAAGGAATAGTAATGAAAAAAAAAATCAAAAATTTAAACAAAGAAGAACTGGTTTTAAGGTAAGTCTTCAAACTTCATATAGATTCTGCTTTAACTTTGATCTTTTTGAGAAATCTTCTGTTTTCTTAATAGACTTTCATCTCACTCACAAAAGAAATGTCTATCACTCAATGAATTCAGATCATGCCATTCCCTTTCCATGAGAATATTTTCCAGGCTCTGAAAAAATGGGAACTCCCTTTAATGACTGGCCACAATGCTATAAACATTTACAATTTTCTTTCTTGTCTTTAGTAAAATTTATTATGGTTTAACATGGCAAAAGGGGCATTTTGGTCTGCTTTGGTAAGTCTGGAGTACACATATATGGTAGTGGGTGGTGTAATACAATTTTTATTTTAAAATATTGCCTGTTCCTTCTTCAGACACTTTTCAATAAATACTCTAAGGAAGTATTTATTGGCCCTGTCTTCCTCCAGACAATTTTTAATAAGTATTCTTGAGGGAGAATTCCTATGAATGTAATGAGAGTATCGATGAGAAACTCTGAATGCTAAAAATGCTTCTCCCCAATCCCTATATTTTAATACAATAAATTATTTTCAGATATTCTTAATTGTCATTTCTAAAACAACTCAGTATCTAGAAGGAAACCACATCTAAATAGCCTAAGTATGGATTGGTGATGTAGATCCTTTAACATGTAATTGTTACCAAAAATACATGTTTCCAAAAGTACTAAATTTTTCAAAACACATTAAACATTAAGGAAAAAATTACTATACAATTTTTTGCATATTAAATGTAGCTGAGACTTATTTTATCAAATCATATCATATGGAATAAATATTCCAATTATAGCCAATCCTCATCCTACTTCAACTGGTGAAATGGCTTTTTACCTTCAGCAACAAGTATATATATGTGTGTGTGTGTGTGTGTGCATATTAACTGCTGAACTAATTTGTTTTTAGAGTTATATATACTGCCCACATATAAAAAAGGCTTGAAAAGGAAGTCCCATGAAACTGAATTATTTTGACTTTTTAAATTTATAATTTAGTTTCAATTAATTATTCTCAAGAACTAAAAATCAAATTTTGATAGGTGTGTACATACACATACACACACACAACACCACACATACACCTTTGCCAAAAGAATCCTATGACCTTTTTGTTAATCTTTATTTGTATATTTGTAATTTTTACTATATTATGTTATGTTACACTGTTATTTTATTGAAGCAAAAGAATGAGAAATAACATTTATCACTGCTACATAACTTGTTATAAAATCTCAGTTAAAATAACTAATTTACTTAAACATTTGAATTGATTGGTTTTAGTTTTATATTTTGCAAGATAGTCTATAATGTATTCATCATTATTTTTATACTAATCCTAAGAATATTTATTAATATATCTACTTCAATTGAAAGTACAATTGCCAGAAATTGAGAAAGGATTTGTAAGTCAGAACATAAACAAAATTTGTCAACTACTACTCCATAATACACAGACATCAGAGGAAAAATCTCTGTTTCTTTCCATGCAAAGTACCTGGAGGAGTGTAAACCTATTTTTATTTAGTTAGTCAAATTACTTATCTAGCCAATTAATTGAACTCAGGCTTTCTACTTGGTATTGAATCATGTGTTGAGAATTAACGTAATGTCACTGAATCTCTAAAATGTATTAGAGAATAAGATTCCTCCAACAAGTTTCCTAGAAGAGAAGAAAAATAGAACTGGAAAAAAGAGTGAAATTCTGATGAAGTTAAAATAAATCAGATAGGAAGTATGGGAATTCAGGAAATAGCTGCAAGTTTATTTATATAATGTGTTGATTTGTAATTTTCTCTAATCATTTTTGTTACAATAATTTATACATTATTTTAGAAAGGTTTTATGTTTTGCACTATATTAAGGAAAAACAAAAAAAAGGATTTGAGTATATTTAACAAATGGGGCATAGGCCTGGCCATGGTGCCGAGTCAAACAGGCTGAAAACCAGATTTTGATTTTTTGGACTGTCAACTCCAGAGATTCTTTCAATGAAACTTTTTCCAGGGAGTAAGTTGAATGCATGTTGTGATTTGGTTTGGAAAAAACAGGGACGTTTCTTTTTAGTTTCCATTTGATGGATAAGACATTTAAGGTATAAAATCCAAACCCGGTGTTAAATATTTAGTAATTGTACTGAGTTTAAATAGTGCTCCCTACAAAAACAGTAATTCATGTACACATGGAACCAATGAATATGATCTTATTTTTAAAAAGTCTTTGCAGACATAATCAAATTAAGATGAGGCTATATTGAATAAGAGCATTGTGTGTGTGTGTGTGTGTGTTTAGTTGCTTAGTCATGTCCAGTTCTTTTGGGATCCCATAGACTGTAGCCTGCCTTCTTTGTCCATGGAATTTCCCAGGTGAGAATATTGGAGAAGGTTTGCACTTCCTCTTCCAGAAGAATCTTCCCTACCCAGGGATCAAATCCCCATCTCCTGCGTTAGCAGGCAGATCCTTTACCACTGTGGTTGCCTAATTCAATAATTGCTGTCCCTACAAGAAAAAGAAAATTTGGACACAGACATCCACAGAGGGAGGGTGATGTGAAGATGTACAGGGAGACCATGAAGTTAAGATGAAGGCAGAGACTGCAATTATACATCTACCGATGAAGAAACTTGGACAGCTGCTTGCAACCATCACAATCTAGGAAGTATCCTTCCCTAGAACCTTCAGAGACAGTGTGTCCCTGCCTATACTTTCATTTCAAATAACCAGCCTCCAGAATTGGGGACCAAGAAATTTCTCTATTTTTAAGCTACCCAGTTTGTAGTTCTTTGTTACAGCAGCCTTAGGAAACTAATACAATAACCAGGTGTGTGTATTCTCAGTTTCTCAGTTGTGTCTGACTCTTTGTGGTTCCATGGACTGTAACCTGCCAGTTCCTCTGTCCATGAGATTTCCCAGGCAAGAATGCTGAAGTGATTTGCCATTTCCTACTTCAGGGGATCTTCCTGGCCCAGGGATCAAACCTATGTCTCCTGCATGGGCAGGTGGATTCTTTGCCCCTAGAGCCACCCAGAAACCAAATACAAAGCCCCATCTTTTGATAAATACAAGGAGATGGGCTCCAGGGTCCCTTTTCATATCAAAATTAGTGGATGCTCAAGTCCTTTCTATTAAATAATGTATCCTGATTACTTAAAATACCTAATATAATGTAAAAACTATATAAATAGTTGCCTTTGTGCAGCAAGGCAAATTTAAGGTTAGCTTTTGGGAAATTCTTGGATTTTTTTCTGAATATTTTTGATTGAAGATTGGTTGAGTCTTGTAGATATGGATACTGTAGATACAGAGGGCCAACTCAATACATTTACATTCATGATTTTTCCAATGGAATATGTTGCTTCCTAAATGTTAGACTTTTGAAAAATATCATAATTTAATATGGTGCTTTCCTTATCTTTAATAACTTTATAAAAATAATAGAATGCAGTTGGAAGGTGAGTTTGCAACATATCTCAGGTGGTATTGAAGGCAGGAGGACAATGGGAAAACAGAGGATGAGATTGTTGGATGGCATCACCAACTCGATGGACATGAGTTTGAGCAAGCACCGGGAATTGATGATATACAGGAAGGCCTGGCGTGCTGCAATGCATGTGGTCACAAAGAGTCCGACACAACTGAGTGACTGAACTGAACTAATTGAACTACACACTCAGGTGATATAATCTGAAGTGTTAGCCTGATGAGCATAGGGCAAGAAAAGGAGAACAGAGATTATGCATCTGAGGACCACGGGACGAGGCCATAATAACAGAATCTACGTTTAATAGTGTCAGGCATATAAGTAGAGCTCAATGCAAGTTAGTTACATTTCCCCCTTTTTTTTCCATAAATGGCAGACCATTTTTATAAATAGATGAAACATTTATAATAGTTTGATAAACTTAGCTATATTTTCTAGATAAAGTTAAGCCTTTTAAAGCTTTGTAGTAACATATTGCATTCACAGCATGTAAATTAATATCCATTATTTCTTCATTCTCTTTCACTTAATTCATTTTAAAAATCAACTATTGGCTTTTAAAGTCATGTATTTAATATTATAACTTAACTATTTCATGGTATTTACTTGTTTTCAATTTCAAAACATTTTAGCTATCAGGGGAAAAAAAAGACATAAAATTATAGATTTCAATGTGTTTTAACCAAAGCCTCATGAATCAAACATATTGAAAGATGAGAATCTCCTTATATAATTTGTGGATTAGTTATGATACAAGTGGGAAAATAAAATGAACATAACAAGGACAAATAAGAAAAATGAAGACAGATCATTATCAAAGAGTGGTACACATCTAGTTGAAAGGGGCCTCACAACTCATTTCCAGCTGAATGTGGCTCTATTACAATATAATTCCGGGGATCCATATGTTCTAATCACTTTTTTCAAATAATCACCAGAATTCAAATATTTGTGTAAATATAACCAGTTTTATCAAATTATAAAATAACAAATGCTTAGTCTCAGAAATTTCAAAATGCAGGAACTGTGACTTTTCTTGAATATGAATTTTAAATGTGGCTTGGAAGAAGACTCATATCATATATATGTGTCTTTGTTATAAAACAAGTCCTTTATGTCCTGTGATGCATTGCACCAAATTTGAAATTAAAAATTTCAATTCATTTGGGCCTGTATTTTTGACCGACTTCTCTTTTTTGACATAAGATAAAATTTTCAAGTACAAAATTTAGATAATCTTACATATTATATTGGAAGAGTATGGAATATTATGAATGGTATTAAAGAAGACTTCTTGTACTAGTAACATTTCACTACCTTACCACTTAGTTATCAATCTTACAATCTAGACTTGGGAACCAAAAGCACTTGGCATGTTTAAAATTTCCCCCTATGTCTGACTCACACGTGTTGAAGGAAAGACTCTAAGACAGGATGTGTTCCTTTACTAGTGCTGAAGCAACATGTACAGTGAGATGCACTATTGCACAGTTTGATATGATTTCATCAGTGCTGTCACTGGATTTGTTCTTTGGTTGGAAATAGAACATGAAGTGTACTTTCAATGTGTTGTCACCCTTGATGGTGCCATTGGATTGAATGATCTACCTAGAAAGTATTCAAAATGCTTACCAGTAGTATTATAAAACTCTACAGGTGATCAGAACACTAGTCCACATTTCTGCTTATATTGTGTTTACTCGATGCTTTAGTTGTGACTAACACCTCTTTGTCAGTTATTTCTATGTAATAACTTGCCCCCCAGTTAGCTCTATTTTATTCAAACAGGTCACATATCCCAAGGGATATTCTTTCTGAACAAAACACTGAGGGAAAAAAATGATACAATGTTTTTGTTGCTTTCATTTGAAAGCTATTTTTTCCTCATTTTGTAATAGAAAGTGATGTTACACTTCCTGTTACTCACTTAGAAAATGTATTTCTCCACTTTGTTTTGGCTATGAATAATTTGGATAACTGATCTGTCTGGATCAGGTAAGAATTCCCCTAAAATGCTAATCCACTTAGCTAAAAATTTTTCACTTAGCACGTAAATATCAATAGCAGACATGAGACTCAACAGGCCGAAAACCAACTGGACTATATTATACAGCCAAAAACCAGTTGGACACTCAGTCATGTCCAACTTTTTGTGACCCCATGGACTGTAGCCCATCAGGCTCCTCTATCTTTGGGATTCTCCAGGTAAGAATACTGGAGTGGGTTGCCATTCCCTTCTCCAGGGGATCTTCCCAATCCAGAGATCGAACTTGAGTCTCTTGCATTGTAGACAGATTCTTTACTGCCTGAGCCAGGGGAGCTATCATATTATATAGAGAAACTTTCAAATATTTTATGATAACAATAAAAATTGAGATATTGTCTCTATTTTTGGTAGAGGTAGCGTATAGGATGAACACAGTACTAAATTAAGAGCCTAAGAGGATGATTCAAGTTCAGAGAAAATCACTAAAAACTGTTCTGACTTTGGGCTTAACTACTCTGAGATTTCACTGTTAAATTCTCTATGTTATAAAATTAAATCTGTACTGCTTAGACAACAGGCTTGTGGAAAACATATGTGCAAGTAACACAAAAGAGGTGAAGAAATTTTACAATAACAAAATGCTATCCAAACACAGTGAATCACTACTATTGAACAGTAGTCTTATTTCTCCTCATCCAAGCTTTCCTAATCATGGCTCTTCTGGATACAATTCTGTTTCTAGAGGTCTCACTTCACAGGCTGAATTCTCAAAAACTGACCCTGAACTTAGAAGCCAGGAATGCCAACATTAAACTATAAAGCAGAGGTTGAAGATATCTTGAACTCTGTATTTTGGGCAAAGACAGACACTGAAGAAGTAGCTGATTCATATTAAGCAAGTAGAAATCAGAGCTTCTATAAGAAACACAAAAGATGAGTACAACGTCTTCAGAAGTCAGAATCTCAGGATTTTCTAAGACCTAAATTCCCTTGGACTGCAAGGAGATCCAACCAGTTCATCCTAAAGGAGATCAGTCCTGGGTGTTCATTGGAAGGACTGATGCTGAAACTGAAACTCCAATACTTTGGCCACCTCATGCGAAGAGTTGACTCATTGGAAAAGACCCTGATCCTGGGAGGGATTGGGGGCAGGAGGAGAAGGGGATGACAGAGGATGAGATGGCTGGATGGCATCACCGACTTGATGGACATGAGTTTGGGTAAACTCTGGGAGTTGGTGATGGACAGGGAGGCCTGGCGTGCTGCGGTTCATGGGGTCGCAAAGAGTCGGACACGACTGAGTGACGGAACTGAATTGAACTGAAGAGTTTAGCAGGAGGAAATATCTGTGCAGTGGGGACATTGAGATGCTGGGAAAAACTGGACACACTCCAGTGTAAGACAAGAATAAGACTCTGGACCGAATTTGGCTGTCATGTCCCAACTCAATTTCTACAACATTTCAACGTAATGAATTTATGTCTACTGCTGATTGGTCCATTTAGAAACAAGTATAACTTTTGTTAGCCAGTATCAATTTTTATCTAATAACCTGCCATTTGGATTTATGATTCTGTCAATTCTAACCAATGATAAATGAGAGAAAAACATCAGAAGCAGAGTTAATATTTTAAAGTCTTTATATTAATTTGTAATGTAATGGTATTGAAATAAAACATTATGGTCCTTGTTATTTATTATTTTTCAATTCCATCTTCCCTTTAACTATACCCTAAAGTGAGCTGTGTGCACAGATAGAAAATAGTCTTAAATATATATAAGAAGTCTTAACATATTATTCAAGTTTATTTAAATAAATGTTTTGGTAAATGAAACAGAAGGAAAACAATAGAACATTTTGACCCATTCATGCCATAATGTTGGATTTGCTTAAAAACATAGTTTTAAATAGAATGGTTTCTTTTTGAAGTAATTGCCATAACTTCCAAAAATTATGAAGCATTAAAAATAAACACATATTTATACTAAAGAAATTACAAGAAAAAAAAAAAGGACAATTTATTGCAGCCATAGCTTATACTGAAATTATTCTCAGTCCAAATTCTGCTAGGCTTTCAAGTTTCTTTCTTAGGGACGTTATATTCTTAAATTTCTTTTTTCATAGATGTTGATATACCATGGACAACACTGATTCTCATAGATTAAGATTTGGATTTTTTACACACAGTTATCCATTTGCCACTACATCACAAATTGAGCAATTTATCTTTTTCCAAAGATGAATTGTTTATTCCACTTTCATTACAAGATATATAGTCCCTATATATAGCAAATCTATTTTTACTTCATCCTTCCTACTTATTATTCTTACATTAGTATTATAATTTAAAAACTACCATAGAGCTCATCTAGCATCTAGACCAAAGCCATCCAACAGAAATAATATCTGACCTACATATGTACCTTTAAATTTTCTAATAGCCTCATAAAAAAGGGTTAAAAGGAGCTAGTGACATTAATTTTAGTTATATATTTCATTTAACTCAGTATATTCAAAATGTTTTCACTTGTAATTAATTACATTTCAAAATGTAACCAAATATAAAAATAATCATTAGTGAAACATTTTAAATTCTTTTTCATACTAAATATTCAAGATCTAGCATGTATTTTACACTTAGAACAGATCTTAATTCAGACTAGCCCCCATTCAAGTGTTCGAGAGCCATGTGTGACTAGTGGCTAATTTTCTGGACAGTGCAAATATAGACAAGTAAACCCAAAAGAAGAACCAGTAACAGTCTTGAAATAAGATTATCTTTCTGAAAGATATTATAAAGAGTCATGCAATAGAAGCATTTATGAGATTTTTGGTATCAGAACTGCATTCAAGACTTATTTGGGAAAATAACTTTGAATAGAGTCAAATATATAACCCTACTAGCTAACAACTCAACCATCTCCTAATATAGCTACTTTTATTTTTTAAGCTTAATTGTTCCCAAATCAAGCCCCAAAGCATGTAACAAATTTCACAGTCATCTCAATTGGTAATTATCTAGAAAGTTTTGTAAATATTGTTTAATAAAAATGTAAATTGCAATTCTATATTCACTAGAGTGTCAGCCTTGAAATACATTTTACTTATTATAGATTTTACTTAGGTATCTTTAGCAGATTGATTTGATTATTTTTTTCCTAAATGATTTCCTACTGTCTGCCATGTCAGTCATTCCCACAAGCCTCCCACCCCCAATCCTTGCCCAAATCAGTTCAGTCTCAGCAGGGAGTAATCCTTCTAAAATGTAGTCTGACCAAATTACTCTTCTGCTTAAAACCCTCCAAAGAAATCTTGCTCATTCATGGTCAAAAATACATAACCCTTATTGCAGTCTACATGAGCCAACAAAGATGACCCCATTCTTAGACCTTATCTTCTATCACTCCCTTGACCTCTTGTCACTCTGTTGGGACACTGGCATTATCACTGTTTCTCAAACACAGCTCTTCACGTCTCCTTCTAGGTAAATGCGCTACCATAGATGAGCACATGACTGTTCCTCAGTTCCTTCAGGTCTTTTCTTCCTGAACATATTATGGAAAATTGCAGTGTCATCTCCCATCACCACTCATCCTTATTCTCTATTTTATTTTTCCTCATATACTTATGTTGTAGCCACACATTCTGGGAAACAAACTCACTCAGAAGGACAATGCAGATAGTGGAGTGCAGTTTCTTACACCCGTGGGCCCAAGGCAGAGTCTCTTCTTAGCCAAAGACCCCAACCAGTTTTTGTGAAAACCCTATAAATCCTAAATGTATGTGTCCAAACCCACCTCCCCAAATTCCCTGAAACTAGTCTGAACAAAGGAAAAGAATGATACAAAGTTAACCCGTGATTCACATGCCTTAAGCCTAGGTAGTTAACAGTGGGCAATTATCAATAGGCCTGTGGTCATACCCCAATAAGCATAATAGAATTTATGATTCTATTCAGTTACACAGATAATTAGTGTGTTCTTTTAGGCGACAGAGTCTAGGTATGAGCCCTGGGGCTCTTCCATCCGGGGGTCTACTTTTCCAGTTGGTATGTCGTTTCCATAAATACTGGGCATATAGCTCAAAGTCCACAGTCTGGCCCAAGATGGAGTCCTGCTTTCAAGATGGAGCCTGTTCTGTCTGTTTCCTCCTTCACTTATCACTATCTAAAATAGTCTATTTTTAATATTATTAAATTTGTTGATGTTTCTTCTTTTCTAGAAGTCAGCTTCACAAGGACACAGGTCATATACTATGTGATTTTCTACTATATCCCCAGTACCTATATTAGTTCCTACAATATAATACATGAAGTTACTATTTAAGTTAGTAGTTAAAGTTACTATTTAAGTTAGTAGTTACTATTTAAGTTAGAAGTTAGTTAAATTTGTGAATTACAATAATCTTTAAAATAATATGATAGAAAATGTACAAACATATTTTTTAAATTCTCCCACTATAATTATTTTGATGGTCTAAATGATAAAAGGAATAAATTTTATATATTATTTAGAGAGACAATTTCCAGAAAACTTAATTAATCAATTAAACATAATTGTGCTTGAGAAATGCAACTTCTTAATCCTTTTAGCACTTTATTGGTGAGTGACAGTGTAGAATTTGAAAAAAAATAAAATGAACATATTGTGCATGTCCACAGCTTTAATGGAGAGTTTTAAAAAGTCAAACACATTAAAAATAAATTCAAACTGACCTTAAAGATTTCTGAATTTAAATTTCATGTTTCTTCCATATTACTATAAAGCTAATGTCACCTTAAAAAAAAGAAAAGAAAAAGAAAACTCTATTTAACCTTCTAGAAATTCTCAAAGATTTTTTCCTTTCTTTTTTAACAAGCAAATGTTTATATTTTTGACTGTTAATCTAAACCATAATTGTTGCATTGTCTTTCAAAGAACCTCTGAAGTTTTAGAGAAATCTGAATTTCTACTGCCTAAGTGTTAATACTCATTACTCTGTAGTTGTTTCAATAGATAATACAATATAGCATATAACTTTGAGGACTGAAAAAATTTTTAAAAAAAGACAATACTATATAAAATTTAAAGCTGTGTTCACAAATGACTGAATTAAATGTATTCTTAATTAACAATCTGAGGAGTTAAATTTATTTTAGATACAACTTATAGTAGTTTTTATTTGGAGATGCCCATTGATACCTATAACAACAATTAAAATGAGCTATAAATTTTGAGAATTTACTATATGCTAATCACAATGCTAAGGATGCACATTCCAAAAATTCTGAGAACATACTTTCTCCTTTTGTAACAGTCTATGTTTAATTAAATGAGAACCCCAGACAGCCAGTTTGCCAAAACTGAACTTGGCATATCTAGAAAAAGGAAAAATGGCCACCAAAAGATATCCAGTCCCAAATAGCCCTGTTCCCTTATAAAGAAACAGAAATTTTGTACTAAGAGCTGTTTTTAAAGATCTGGATATATAGAGATTATGTTGGATTATCCAGGTGGGTCCTAAATCCATCCTAAGTATCTTCATAATTGAGAGGCAGAGGGACATTATGCATACATAAGCAAAAGGCAATATGAAGATATAGTCAAAGATTGGAGTGACTTGGACAGAAGTCACCAGAAGTTAGAAGTAAGACATATAGTCTTCCCTAAACTCTCCAATCAAAATGTAGACTTGCTGACATCTTGTTTCCACACAATGAAACTGGTGTTATACTTCTAACTTCCAGAACTGTGAGGAAATTAACTTCCGTTAGTTTTAAATCAATCAGTTTATGGCAATTTATAATGGAAGCCATAGGATATTAACAGAGATTTTGTTAGTAGGAAGTAGGGTATTGCTGTAACAAATACCAAACATCGTGGATGGCTTTATAATTGGATAGTGGGCAGAGATGAAATATGTACCATTAGAATTGATAAAATAAAAATAAAACTGGTAACTTATTAAGTTAAAAAAAAGAAGTTATTTAACTTACTAGAAATTCTCAAAGAATGCTTCCTTTCTTTTTTAACAAGCAAATGTTTATATTTTTGACAGCTAAACTAAACCTAATTATCACATTGTCTTTCAATATTTTAAATATAGAATTAATAATATATAATATATATAAGTATATATATATTATATATAATATATAAAATTATTGTTTAAAATGCAAGGAAACTAAAATGTTGATTCATTGATGAGAGTGGGACATATAAAATGGTCATCTACCTGAAAAACAATTTGGCAGTTTCCAAAAAGCTGAACATAGACTTATGATGCCCAACATGCATAAATACATATACACATACACTCCAGCAATTCCACTTTGAGATATTTACCCCCCAAAATTAAAATGTGTATCTATGATGCTATGAGCTGAATGTGTCCTCTTGTTGAAGCCCCAACTTCCAACATGACGTTACTAGGAGGTGGGGCCTTTGGGAGGTAATTAAGTTTCTAACAAGTTTAGATGAGGTGATGAGAGTGGCGCTCCCATGATGGGGTGAGCACCCTTTACAAGAAGTGGAAACACGCCAGAGGCTCCTCTCTTCCCACACACTGACACCAAAGAAAGGACATGAGGGCAATGCTGAAATTGTGGCTGTCTACAAGCCAGGAAGGGGGTCCTAACGAAGAACCTACCAAAACTGCCAGCACCTTGAACTTAGACTTCTCAGCTCCTAGAACTGTGAAAAGTCATGCCTGTGGTTAAAAAGCCACCCAGTCTGCAGTGTTTTATTTTAGCAGTCTGAGTTGACTAAGATACACACAAATTCTTATATAGTAATGCTCACAGCAGTTTTATTCCTAAGAGACCAAAACCTACAACACCCTAAATGCCCATCATCAAGTGAAAGGGTGAATAAATTGTGCTATATCCGTTCAAGGGAATACTTAGTCATAAAATGAAAGAAAATACAGATACATACACAGCTTAGACAAGTCTCAAAATCATTATGCTGAGAGAGAAGCCAAACACAAAAGAGTACGTATTATATGATACAATTGATACAAAACTCTAGTAAAAGCAAATGAATTTGCTAGGGATAGAAAACAGTTCAGTGGTTGCCTGGGGCCTAGGTCGGGGTGTGAGGTGGGAGAATTTTGATTGACTAGGTCTGACTAAGGATGGGAGCAAGATAATGTTTTTGGTTTGAGGGTTTCTTGAAGGTGAAAGTGGTTATATGGGGGGTATGTGTGTGTTTAACATGTGCTTATCACATCTCATTAAGCTATATACTTGAAATGGATATACCTATTTTATATAAATTATACCTCAACTAGGGAATAAAATCAACATTAAAATGTTAAATACATCAATAGTAGTGGGAAAAAATAGGTGTAAAATTTCAAATATAAAAGAATAAGAACAACTAGATAGACTAATAAATCACACATTGAAATGGTAACCAAAGATCACCTCACACACCAAAAAGATACCCAGATATAGTTTTATTGGTGAGTATTCCTGAAAGCATAAGGCACAGAGAATTTCTATCTTATATAAGTTGTTACAACAAATAGTGAAGAGCAAAAATTACCCTACTTATTTTATAAACCTACTGTTACTTTGATTAGCAAAGTGGATTTGGAAAGTATCAATATAAAGAAGAAAATCCATAGGCCAGTTTCACTTAGAATTGCAGAGGTAAATAGCCTAAAGAAAATATCACCGGATTTCCATTATATATAACAATAATAAAAATAATAAAAAGCAGGATCAAAAAGGTTTATGATTTGCTTATATATATATATATATATATATAAAGGCATGGAGTGATTACATCTGCTTACAAGTATGGGGCTTTTCAGGCCTCCCTAGTGGCCCAGAAGGTAAAGGATCTGCGTGCAATGCGAGAAACACAGGTTCGATCCCTGGGTCAGGATGATCCCCTGGAGAGGGGAATGGCTACCCACTTCAGTATTCTCTCCTGGAGAATCCTGGGGAAACCGGCGGGCTACAGTCCCTTGGGTCACAAGGAGTCGGACACTACTGGTGACTAACGCTTTTCACACGGGGCTTTCCAGTCAGCTTGTAGATTTTGGTTCAGTTTTCCCGGAACAACCTTACCCTGATCCTCAGAACAATGAGGAAGAGCTGGTGTTCCTATAAGAAAGTCTCCCTTTATTCAGTAGACTATCCATATCAAATAAAGCTTGACACTTAAGCGCTATGGCTGCTTACTACACAGGCAGGGCTGTCATGTTCTTCCATGCCTTTTTGGTGGCTACTCTCCAACTGTTGTAAGTCGGTTTTATGAGAAAAGACAGCAAAAGACCTGCACGCCCAGTTAGCTGTGCTCCAACTTCTGCTTGACGCACAGATTTTTCTTTTCCAGCCCATTTTTCTGTCAGTCATCAATGTTGGGATTGAAATAGGCTGTTCATTGTCCTTCTTGAAGCATGATCGATTCTCAACACTCTACGCTGATAAAAATTACTGGGGCTATCTGAGTTACCTCATTTCCTGCTTCACTGCAATGTGCTCATAACTTCTTTATATGTCTCCCAAACTTCCTTTCAATTTAATGCAAACCCTTTCAGTTTGTGTTTCTTTGAGCATTTGCTATCTGTAATGCACTCAGGACCCTTTGTTAGTTACAAAATGCACAATATTATGTCCATTATTTTTTTTTTTTTTGGTATGTATTCAGGTAGGTAATGGCATAAATCTCTGTGTATGACACTTTTTTTTTCAGTCAATTTTTCAGTCTATTTTTTTTTTCCAAATAGTTTTGTTGTTATGTAATTGCATTCGTAAATTTTAGTTAGGCTATGGGTAGTGTTTTGCCTCTTATTTAAACTAACTGCTGTTTTTCATATGTAGACATAATAATATTAATCTACCATCAACAGGTATTTCGAGTTTTTGCCATGTCAAAAAGATGAATGGAAGTTAATCATTTACATTCTTAATCAAGTGCAGGCATTTACTAAATAGATGAATTGAATTTAGATGTACAATCTATTTCTATGAAATAAATTCAGTTCAGTTCAGTTCAGTCGCTCAGTCATGTCTGACTTTTTGAGACCCCATGAATCACAGCATGCCAGGCCTCCCTGTCCATCACCAACTCCCGGACTTTACTCAAACTCATGTCCATCGAGTCAGTGATGCGATCCTGCCTTTTCATCCTCTGTCATCTCCTTCTCCTCCTGCCCCCAATCCCTCCCAGCATCAGGTTTTTTTTCCAGTGAGTCAACTCTTCGCATGAGGTGGCCAAAGTATTGGAGTTTCAGCTTCAGCATCAGTCCTTCCAATGAACACCTAGGACTGATTTCCTTTAGGATGGACTGGTTGGATCTCCTTGCAGTCCAAGGGACTCTCAAGAGTCTTCTTCAACACCACAGTTCAAAAGCATCAATTCTTCTGTGCTCAGCTTTCTTCACCGTCCAACTCTCACATCCATACATGACTACTGGAAAAACCATAGCCTTGACTAGATGGACCTTTGTTGGCAAAGTATTTTCTCTGCTTTTTAATATGCTATCTGGGTTGGTCATAACTTTCCTTCCAAGGAGTAAGCATCTTTTAACTTCATGGCTGCAATCACCATCTGCAGTGATTTTGGAGCCCCCAAAAATTAAGTCAGCCACTGTTTCCACTGTTTCCCCATCTATTTCCCATGAAGTGATGGGACCAGATGCCATGATCTTAGCTTTCTGAATGTTGAGCTTTAAGCCAACTTTTTCACTCTCCTCTTTCACTTTCATCAAAAGACTTTTTAGTTCCTCTTCATTTTCTGCCATAAGGGTGGTGTCATCTGCATATCTGAGGTTATTGATATTTGTCCCAGCAATCTTGATTCCAGCTTGTGCTTCTTCCAGCCCAGCATTTCTCATGATGTACTCTGCATATAAGTTAAATAAGCAGGGTGACAATATACAGCCTTGACATACTCCTTTTTCTATTTTGAACCAGTCTGTTGTCCCATGTCCAGTTCTAACTGTTGCTTCCTGAAATAAATTAGGGTTATGACAAATGGTCTGGCCCTTATGACCATAGATCTCTTAGAGCAAATCAGATATACACAGTATTTTTAAAATACATTTCCTACTACTCTACTAATCTACTAAAAATCCAATTTCTTAAATGAGAATAAGATTGTTCAACTTGAGTATTGCTATCAGTAGTAACGGAAGGTCTCAGTTCCCAGAAAAACAGAAAAAGGAGTTAATATTGGGACTGACAGTATTTATCTTTTACCCATTATGCAGAATGAATAGGGAACCACAGATTTACGAGAGTATTTAGAAATAGATCTAATCTCATGCCTTCCTCTCTGGTCAGACTGCCCTAATTTCAAACATCTCTGTAACTTATAATAGGTGAGGATTCACTTTAATCTCCCTAAACTCCAGTTGTTGCTGTTGTTATTGTTCTTTCATCTTTATTTTTTTTTTTTTTTTTTTTAATTTTTTTATTAGTTGGAGGCTAATTACTTCACAACATTTCAGTGGGTTTTGTCATACATTGATATGAATCAGCCATAGATTTACACTTATTCCCCATCCCGATCCCCCCTCCCACCTCCCTCTTCACCCGACTCCTCTGGGTCTTCCCAGTGCACCAGGCCCGAGCACTTGTCTCATGCATCCCACCTGGGCTGGTGATCTGTTTCACCATAGATAGTATACATGCTGTTCTTTTGAAACATCCCACCCTCACATTCTCCCACAGAGTTCAAAAGTCTGTTCTGTATTTCTGTGTCTCTTTTTCTGTTTTGCATATAGGGTTATCATTACCATCTTTCTAAATTCCATATATATGTGTTAGTATGCTGTAATGTTCTTTATCTTTCTGGCTTACTTCACTCTGTATAATGGGCTCCAGTTTCATCCATCTCATTAGGACTGATTCACATGAATTCTTTTTGACAGCTGAGTAATATTCCATGGTGTATATGTACCACAGCTTCCTTATCCATTCATCTGCTGATGGGCATCTAGGTTGCTTCCATGTCCTGGCTATTATAAACAGTGCTGCAATGAACATTGGGGTGCACGTGTCTCTTTCAGATCTGGTTTCCTCAGTGTGTATGCCCAAAAGTGGGATTGCTGGGTCATATGGCAGTTCTATTTCCAGTTTTTTAAGGAATCTCCACACTGTTTTCCATAGTGGCTGTACTAGTTTGCATTCCCACCAACAGTGTAAGAGGGTTCCCTTTTCTCCACACCCTCTCCAGCATTTATTGCTTGTAGTCTTTTGGATAGCAGCCATCCTGACTGGCGTGTAATGGTACCTCATTGTGGTTTTGATTTGCATTTCTCTAATAATGAGTGATGTTGAGCACCTTTTCATGTGTTTGTTAGCCATCTGTATGTCTTCTTTGGAGAAATGTCTGTTTAGTTCTTTGGCCCATTTTTTGATTGGGTCATTTATTTTTCTGGAATTGAGCTTCAGGAGTTGCTTGTATATTTTTGAGATTAATCCTTTGTCTGTTTCTTCATTTGCTATTATTTTCTCCCAATCTGACGGCTGTCTTTTCACCTTACTTATAGTTTCCTTTGTAGTGCAAAAGCTTTTAAGTTTCATTAGATCCCATTTGTTTAGTTTTGCTTTTATTTCCAATATTCTGGGAGGTGGGTCATAGAGGATCTTGCTGTGATTTATGTCAGAGAGTGTTTTGCCTATGTTCTCCTCTAGGAGTTTTATAGTTTCTGGTCTTACATTTAGATCTTTAATCCATTTTGAGTTTATTTTTGTGTATGGTGTTAGAAAGTGTTCTAGTTTCATTCTTTTACAAGTGGTTGACCAGTTTTCCCAGCACCACTTGTTAAAGAGGTTGTCTTTTTTCCATTGTATATCCTTGCCTCCTTTGTCAAAGATAAGGTGTCCATAGGTTCGTGGATTTATCTCTGGGCTTTCTATTCTGTTCCATTGATCTATATTTCTGTCTTTGTGCCAGTACCATACTGTCTTGATGACTGTGGCTTTGTAGTAGAGTCTGAAGTCAGGCAGGTTGATTCCTCCAGTTCCATTCTTCTTTCTCAAGATTACTTTGGCTATTCGAGGTTTTTTGTATTTCCATACAAATTGTGAAATTCTTTGGTCTAGTTCTGTGAAAAATACCGTTGGTAGCTTGATAGGGATTGCATTGAATCTATAGATTGCTTTGGGTAGAATAGCCATTTTGACAATATTGATTCTTCCAATCCATGAACACGGTATGTTTCTCCATCTGTTTGTGTCCTCTTTGATTTCTTTCATCAGTGTTTTATAGTTTTCTATGTATAGGTCTTTTGTTTCTTTAGGTAGATATACTCCTAAGTATTTTATTCTTTTTGTTGCAATGGTGAATGGTATTGTTTCCTTAATTTCTCTTTCTGTTTTCTCATTGTTAGTATATAGGAATGCAAGGGATTTCTGTGTGTTAATTTTATATCCTGCAACTTTACTATATTCATTGATTAGTTCTAGTAATTTTCTGGTAGAGTCTTTAGGGTTTTCTATGTAGAGGATCATGTCATCCGCAAACAGTGAGAGTTTCACTTCTTCTTTTCCTATCTGGATTCCTTTTACTTCTTTTTCTGCTCTGATTGCTGTGGCCAGAACTTCCAACACTATGTTGAACAGTAGTGGTGACAGTGGGCACCCTTGTCTTGTTCCTGATTTCAGGGGGAATGCTTTCAATTTTTCACCATTGAGGGTGATGCTTGCTGTGGGTTTGTCATATATGGCTTTTATAATGTTGAGGTATGTTCCTTCTATTCCTGCTTTTTGGAGAGTTTTAATCATAAATGAGTGTTGAATTTTGTCAAAGGCTTTCTCTGCATCTATTGAGATAATCATATGGTTTTTATCTTTCAATTTGTTAATGTGGTGTATTACGTTGATTGATTTGCGGATATTGAAGAATCCTTGCATTCCTGGGATAAAGCCCACTTGGTCGTGGTGTATGATTTTTTTAATATGTTGTTGGATTCTGTTTGCTAGAATTTTGTTAAGGATTTTTGCATCTATGTTCATCAGTGATATTGGCCTGTAGTTTTCTTTTTTTGTGGCATCTTTGTCTGGTTTTGGAATTAGGGTGATGGTGGCCTCATAGAATGAGTTTGGAAGTTTACCTTCTTCTGCAATTTTCTGGAAGAGTTTGAGTAAGGTAGGTGTTAGCTCTTCTCTAAATTTTTGGTAGAATTCAGCTGTGAAGCCATCTGGTCCTGGGCTTTTGTTTGCTGGAAGATTTTTGATTACACTTTCGATTTCCTTGCCTGTGATGGGTCTGTTAAGATCTTCTATTTCTTCCTGGTTCAGTTTTGGAAAGTTATACTTTTCTAAGAATTTGTCCATTTCATCCAAGTTGTCCATTTTATTGGCATAGAGCTGCTGGTAGTAGTCTCTTATGATCCTTTGTATTTCAGTGTTGTCTGTTGTGATCTCTCCATTTTCATTTCTAATTTTGTTAATTTGGTTCTTCTCTCTTTGCTTCTTAATGAGTCTTGCTAATGGTTTGTCAATTTTGTTTATTTTTTCAAAAAACCAGCTTTTAGCTTTGTTGATTTTTGCTATGGTCTCTTTAGTTTCTTTTGCATTTATTTCTGCCCTGATTTTTAAGATTTCTTTCCTTCTGCTAACCCTGGGGTTCTTCATTTCTTCCTTCTCTAATTGCTTTAGGTGTAGAGTTAGGTTATTTATTTGGCTTTTTTCTTGTTTCTTGATGTAAGCCTGTAATGCTATGAACTTTCCCCTTAGCACTGCTTTTACAGTGTCCCATAGGTTTTGGGTTGTTGTGTTTTCATTTTCATTCATTTCTATACATATTTTGATTTCTTTTTTGATTTCTTCTATGATTTGTTGGTTATTCAGAAGTGTGTTATTTAGCCTCCATGTGTTTGAATTTTTAACAATTTTTTTCCTGTAATTGAGATCTAATCTTACTGCACTGTGGTCAGAAAAGATGACTGGAATGATTTCAATTTTTTTGAATTTTCCAAGACCAGATTTATGGCCCAGGATGTGATCTATTCTGGAGAAGGTTCCGTGTGCACTTGAGAAAAAGGTGAAGTTGATTGTTTTGGGGTGAAATGTCCTATAGATATCAATTAGGTCTAGCTGGTCCATTGTGTCATTTAAAGTTTGTGTTTCCTTGTTAATTTTCTGTGTAGTTGATCTATCCATAGTTGTGAGTGGGGTATTAAAGTCTCCCACTATTATTGTGTTACTATTAATTTCCTCTTTCATACTCGTTAGTGTTTGCCGTACATATTGCGGTGCTCCTATGTTGGGTGCATATATATTTATAATTGTTATATCTTCTTCTTGGATTGATCCTTTGATCATTATGTAGTGTCCTTCTTTGTCTCTTTTCACAGCTTTTATTTGAAAGTCTATTTTATCTGATATGAGTATTGCGACTCCTGCTTTCTTTTGGTCTCCGTTTGCATGAAATATTTTTTTCCAGCCCTTCACTTTCAGTCTGTATGTGTCTCTTGTTTTGAGGTGGGTCTCTTGTAGACAGCATATATAGGGGTCTTGTTTTTGTATCCATTCAGCCAATCTTTGTCTTTTGGTTGGGGCATTCAACCCATTTACATTTAAGGTAATTATTGATAGGTGTGGTCCCGTTGCCATTTACTTTGTTGTTTTGGGTTCACGTTTATACAACCTTTCTGCATTTCCTGTCTAGAGAAGATCCTTTAGCATTTGTTGAAGAGCTGGTTTGGTAGTGCTGAATTCTCTCAGCTTTTGCTTATCTGTAAAGCTTTTGAGTTCTCCTTCATATCTGAATGAGATCCTTGCTGGATACAGTAATCTAGGTTGTAGGTTATTCTCTTTCATTACTTTCAGTACGTCCTGCCATTCCCTTCTGGCCTGGAGGGTTTCTATTGATAGATCAGCTGTTATCCTTATGGGAATCCCTTTGTGTGTTATTTGTTGTTTTTCCCTTGCTGCTTTTAATATTTGTTCTTTGTGTTTGATCTTTGTTAGTTTGATTAATATGTGTCTTGGGGTGTTTCGCCTTGGGTTTATCCTGTTTGGAACTCTCTGGGTTTCTTGGACTTGGGTGGCTATTTCCTTCCCCATTTTAGGGAAGTTTTCAGCTATTATCTCCTCGAGTATTTTCTCATGGCCTTTCTTTTTGTCTTCTTCTTCTGGAACTCCTATGATTCGAATGTTGGGGCGTTTCACATTGTCCCAGAGGTCCCTGAGGTTGTCCTCATTTCTTTTGATCCTTTTTTCTTTTTTCCTCTCTGCTTCATTTATTTCCACCATTTTATCTTCTATCTCACTTATCCTATCTTCTGCCTCCGTTATTCTACTCTTGGTTCCCTCCAAAGTGTTTTTGATCTCATTCATTGCATTATTCATTTTTAATTGACTCTTTTTTATTTCTTCTAGGTCTTTATTAAACAATTCTTGTATCTTTTCAATCTTTGTTTCCAAGCTATTTATCTGTAACTCCATTTTGTTTTCAAGATTTTGGATCATTTTTATTATCATTATTCTAAATTCTTTTTCAGGTAGATTCCCTATCTCCTCCTCTTTTGTTTGACTTGGTGGGCATTTTTCTTGTTCCTTTACCTGTTGGGTATTTCTTTGCCTTTTCATCTTGTTTAGATTGCTGTGTCTGGAGTGGACTTTCTGTATTCTGGAGGTCTGTGGTTCCTTTTTATTGTGGAGGATTTACCCAGTGGGTGGGGTTGGACGTTTGGCTTGTCAAGGTTTCCTGGTTAGGGAAGCTTGCGTCAGTGTACTGGTGCGTGGAACTTGATTTCTTCTCTTTGGAGAGCAATGGAGTGCCCAGTAATGAGTTTTGAGTTGGGTCTATGTGTTAGGTGTGACCTTGGGTAGCCTGTATGTTGACATTCAGGGCTATGTTCCTGTGTTGCTGGAGAATTTGCGTGGTATGTCTTGCTCTAAAACTTATTGGCTCTTGGGTGGTGGTTGGTTTCAGTGTAGGTATGGAGGCTTTTGGACGGTCACTTATCACTTAAAGTTCCATGTAGTCAGGAGTTTTCTGGTGTTCTCAGGTTTTGGGCTTAAGTTTCCTGCCTCTGGATTTCAGTTTTATTCTTCCTGTAGTCTCAGGACTTCTCCAACTATACAGCTCTGATAATTAAACTTCTAGGTTAATGGCGAAAAGATTCTCCCCCGTTAGGGACACCCAGAGAGGTTCACAGAGTTACATGAACAGGAGAAAAGGGAGGAGGGAGATAGAGATGAGTAGGAGGAGAAAAAGGGGGACTCAAGAGGAGAGAGACAGATCTACGCAGCTGTCTGTTCCCAGAGTGTTCTCGTATCTCAGACACCTACAAGGATTCACAGAATTGGATGGGGAAGAGAAGGGGAAAAGAGGAAATAGAGGTGTTCTGAGGTAGAAAACAGAGAGTCAAGATTGGGAGGGAATAATCTTCGGTTTTAAGATAGGGCTTCTCTTTTTTTTTTTTTTTTGTAAGGTTATAGTGTAGTGAAGATGAAAATGAAGAGTAGTAGAGGAGTACTAGAGGACTTTAAAAGAAATAAGAGAAAAAGAAAAATAGAAAATAGAAGAGAAAAAGGAAAGAAAAAAAAAGAAGAAAAAGGAGAAGAAAAAAAAAAGAAAAAGAGAAAAAAAAAAAAAAAAGAAAGAAAAAAAAAATTTTTTTTTTCCCCTAATTAAAAAAATCGTAAAAATCTATGAAAATGAAAGTTAAGGAGTAATGGGGGAGTAATAGGGAATTTTAAAGGAAAATAAAAGAGAAAAAATAAAAAAGAAAAATATAAAAAGAAAAAAAAATTTTTTTTTTTTCCTTACTTAGAAAAAACAGAAAAATAAAAAAAAAAGTAAAAATATGTCTAGGAATTTCTCTGGAGCTGTTGCGGTCAGTGTGGGTTCGGCTCAGTTTCAGATAGCTCCTCGTTCCAGCTTGCACTTCTCGATATCTACAGGGCCCTTCCGGTGAAGTCAGTGTTTTCTTCAGGGATTTTAATCTGTTGCACCAGTCCCTTCTGAAGCGGTTCCCTTTGTTTATTTGGCTTCTGTTTGCCGGTCTCTTCAGAGGCTCATTTCCGCCCTGACACAGGCGGCCGGAGGCGGACTCTTATTCAGGTAGCTAGTTCCGTTGCGCTGCTGGGAGGGGCTGACGCTGCGGGGCGGGGCTGACGCTGCGGGGAGGGGCTGGCCCTGCGGGGGCGGGCTGGCGCTGCCGGAAGGGGCTGACGCTGCTTTCTCCGTCTGCGCTGCTCAGGCTCCCGGCTGTTCTATATGGAGCGCGCCCCGCGCTGCGCGAGGTTCCAGCCCTCGGGTGTTACACAAAAGCGCGGAAGGAAAAGCTGCGCCTGCTCTCTGTGCCTTCCCGGTCAGAGCGGTCCAGGCAGCCAGGGGCTTGGTGGGCGCGCTATCCCCAGGTGTGGCGCACCCACTCCCTTCCGCGGACCCAGTCTCAGTTTCCGCTGGCGCCAGGCGGGTGCGCGCGCCTTCCGCCCTCCGCGTCCCCAGCCCCAGTCCCCGCCCCGCGCCGGTCGGGTGCCTGCGCCCTGTGTCTCGCCGCGACCTTCCCCTCCCCCCTGCCTCCTGCCTCCGGCGGGGCTGGGCCGGTCCGCAGCCTGCGAGCTCTTCTCGGGACTTTCCCCGTCCCTTTGTTCTGCGAACGGCCGGCAGTGTGTTCCGGCCGGTCAATTTTCTCTCTCTCCTTTGGTCTCCCACAGTTCAAGTTGGCACCTCACAGAAGCTCCCCCCGATTGTCCTCAGGGCACTCAGGCCCGGACTCTAGCCCAAGCAAGGCCGCCTAAGACTCCCTTCCCGGGACGGGTCTCCGTCCTTAGCTCTTTTGTCTCACTTTTTATCTTTTATATTTTGTCCTACCTCCTTTCGAAGACAATGGTCTGCTTTTCTGGGCGCCTGATGACCTCAGCTAGCGATCAGAAGTTGTTTTGTGAAGTTTGCTCTGCATTCGGTTATTCTTTTGATGAATTTGTAGGAGAGAAAGTGGTCTCCCGGTCCTACTCCTCCGCCATCTTGGCTCCTCCCCCCTGTTCTTTCATCTTTAAAAATGGTAAGTTTAAAATCCAACTCACAACTTTGGGAGGATTAAATGTTATATAAAGGAATTAGCACAATGTGTGGTTTATAGAAAACACTGAAGATATAATAGCTATGATTACCTGTATTAAAAAAAATTATTTCAGAGTGTTATTTAAGAAAGATAAAGTTTAAGCTGAACTTCAGTTTTCAAAATTGTAAAATGGTAAAATTAACTGCCTGATAGGTTTCTTGAGAAGATAATAAGAATTTGAAAATGAGATGAGAAAGCCATAGTCTATCAGAAAGCTAGCAGTAAATACAAAGAAAAATAGCTGGGTATAGATCTGAATACTTTTTCTCTCATTTGCACATCGAACTGCTGCTTCATTTTTGAAATTAAATGTCTTTAGAAGTCAGTTATCTCACTTTTAGAATGAGAAGTCTGGAGTTTTGTGTTTTGTTTTTTTTTTGCTTCTAACTTTAAAGTTGTATAGACTATTCTGGAAAATTTTCTTTGATTTATCCCTCTTGCTCTTTCACAGATTTACACACCCATATAAATCTCTATCATAGATAATATGTTGCATAGCATATAACATTCTCATCTGTATAAAACATTTTTATATAACAATCTTTAATATTCTCAGAAATGTACACAAATAGAAAACAGAATTGTAATCAAAAAGTACTTTGTAAAAGTCAGCCAATGTTTTTAAAAGTGGTACCTCAAAGTACAATTGCATTCCTTGTTAATGAAAGAGCACAATTTATATACTACATTACTGATAATAATCTAAAGAAAGTCATCTTTCATTCCTTGAAATTCTTCAAACCAAAGGCATTTTAATGGTGATTTTAAAAATTAATGGCAATATATATGAGGATTTTAAAAGTATTTAAACATTATCTACACCTGAATACATTTTTATTTTCTGAAAATTATTTTGAATTACCAAATCCTGCCTTAAAAAATATTAAGCCATTGGCAATTAGTATTTTTCTTTTTTATGTTTTGAAATTTTTGCTTTATTTTAAATGCCTAGAAATCCATTGTTTTAGGACTTCATATACATGCCTATTAATTTTATAGCTATTATTATTTCTTATTATTCACATTTTATATATCTCTGTAAATAACACCATTCTATTTGAATTCAACAATTAATAAAATCAAGGTTTTAGTCATATTTTTATAATAGTCTATTAATGTATATTTACTACTTGAGGACAAATAGCAGACATAAATATTACAATGATTAGTACTGCTGCATAAACTCTAAACATATTAAATAAAATGTAAGCTGTGTTGAACAATAAAATATATGTGTAAGAATATAACAAAATATAATTTCTTACATGAATTAAGACCTTCTGAGGGAAATGATATAAGCATTGAGAACATTTATGGAATTCAAAACAAAGAATAAATATTCACATTTTAATTTCAACCTTAATATTAACTTGAAATTCTATAATTTTTGTATCCTCTCAAATCATGGACCTATTGGTTTTATGCAGATATTCTAAACTCTAGGATACCTCCTTGCTTTGAATCATTTTATTTCAGTACATCATAAATCTTTTTTATTTCATATAAAATATATAGTTTATGTCTGTCTTAACAATGAATAATTCAATGCATTATTTTTAGTGTATACTATTAGAGAACAAGACTTCCTTCAGCATTAGAGGTCAGAAACACGATGTAAAACTCACCGGTATTTAAAATATCAAAATACCATAATCTTGTTATACAAGAGCATGTATTTCTGATGGATTAAGGGAAAGAGTTAAGTGTTGAAGGACAGAAAGCTTAGATTTGAGCCTGGACATGCCCTGTATTAACTGGCCTCTTTGGGACCCTGAACAAACAAATTTCTTTCAAAGAGTCATCCATGTTGGTCAGTATCTTAACCTGGAACAACTAAATGACCAGTCAGGACTGATTGATTTCTCTTTAAATTCAAACCAAAGGTGAGTTGATGTGATCTATTCCCTTTGATTTCCTATCATTCACAATCCAATCAATTAACAGAGGCAGTTAGTATGAGCATCTAGTCACAAAGGTGGAAGAAAAGAAATTTGACACCTCCCTGAGTGGAACCTGTGACATAAGAGAGCAAAACTCTTTGACAGACAATGGGACCAAGGAGCAAATGTAACTACTTGAGAAATTCTATCCAAGTCAATGGAGGGAAAATTGTCCTGGTTTTTTCTGTCCTCCCATCCTCCAATGCTTTGCTACTGACTTCAATGGTACCAGCCAGAAAGTAGCCTGGGAAAGATGGTGTGCATTGCTCAGTATTTGGGGATACAGAGATTAGACACGGGGGAAGATAAGAATGGATTTGAGAGCAAACAGGCAAATGTTCAGCACAGGTTCTAACTGTATCTCTGGCCTTTTCTCAGATGATAGTAGGCATTTCTGGATGGAAAGGGTAAAAGCTACTGAAGTGACACTGATAAAATGTCTCCTCTCAGTCACAAATTTACCTACTACTGGATCTGTTATTCCATGAGCACTGCTCCTCCCAATTCCAAGTATTTGCTTGAATGGAATGCATAGAACATTTCAGAAATAAGAATAAAACAAGAAGCATTGACATCAAGGATCCCTTCCTTCTATCTTGTTATTCCTTTAGCTTTCCCTTGCAGGAGGAGAGAGTGTGTCAAAGCTTAGCTTCCTTTGTCAGGAGGGATTGATACCATGGCTCTAGGTGGTGGCATTAGACATATCCAGACAAAGGCTACAAATAATCCATCATAATCAGGCAGCCTGCCACCAAGAAAGTTTTCAATCCATCCCCTTACTGTTTAAGCACATGAAACTTTACTTTCAGGTTTGTTTGGTTAGATTAGAAACCAGTGGAAGCGTATCAGACCCCTATGGCTGCTATAATACAATACTACAAACTGGGCAGCTTTAAATGAAAGAAATGTCTTCTCCCATCATTTTATGGAACCAGAAGTCTGAAATCAAGGAAATCATGCAGCACTGTCCTCCCTCAGAAGGCTTCAGGGGAGCATGTTTCCTTCCCTCTTTTAGTTCCTGGTAGCTGTCAGGATTCCTTGGTTTTGTTTTTTTGTTTTTTGTTTTGTTTTGTTTGGCTTGTGACCACATTACTCTTTCTCTTCCTCTCTCTTTTCTCTTATCCCTTCCTCTCTCTTCACAGAGTCTTTTTTTTTTTAATTTTCCTGTGTCTATTCCTAACTGTATCAAACTTCACTCAACCTTTCTCTAACAAGGGTACTTGCCATTGAATTTAGGTCCCACCCTTATATTCCAGGATTATCACATCTCAGGATCCTTAACTGAAACACATCAGCAGAGATCCTTTTTTCAAGTAAGGTTAACATTGATGAGTTTCAAGGAATTAATTTGGGTACCTCCTGGGTGGTCATTTTGTAAGTCTACCAGAGCCAGGGATCAGGTCTTGCAGTGGAATGTAGATTCCATTGCTGGCTCAGCTTCAACATTTCTCTGCAGGAAAACGGGAGGAATGAAAGGAATCTACTTTCTCCTTCCTTGTTGATTTTTAGTTTATGTGAATTGCAAGGTCCTTTTCAGAACAAAGGTAATTTTAAAAACCAGGACCACGTGCTCATTAGGAATTAACGGCAGAGACCCCAAAGGGATGACTAGTGCACCAAATTACAGTGCAACAAATTGGCTCAGACGACCTTTCTTAAATGAGGAACACACACATATAATGCAGGGCATGCTTATATGTCTCGAAGAGCATGATGGCGTTGCCCATACACCTAAGAAAATGGCAGCATGAAAGGATACACAATGCATTTTTGGTGGTGGTGGTTTAGTAGCTAAGTCATGTCTGACTATTTGTGACCCCATGGACTGTAACCCACCCGACTCCTTTGCCCATGCGATTCCCCAGGCTAGAATACTGGAGGGGGTTGCCATTCACTTCTGCAGGGGATTTTCCTGACCCAGGGATAGAACCTGGGTCTCCTGCATGGCAAGTGGATTTTTACTGACTTAGCCACAAGGGAAACTTAATGCATTTTTACAAAACCTTAATTCCTTTAATTAACTTAAGTCCCCTCTTTCCTTGCCTGCACACGAAGAAATTATTATTACTGCTAGCTTGGAATCACCAATCCCAGGCTTTTTCTGCGGAGCAAAACCCAGCCAAGAGCTGACGTCACTATTTCACCTTACTTGAAAATAATGAATCACAAGTAAATCACATATTCACTCTAACCTACGAATAAAAACATGAGTCATTCTGAATGATAATTTTCTAGCTGTGCACAGACTATAAACTAACCCCTGAAAACATCTAGAAGCATAGTAGATAGGAATCAGTATCACAATACAGCATCTGAGCACCCCCTCTATAATCCATGTTGTGATTGCATTTTTATGCTAATATTCATAAGAATGAGGCACTGAAAAATTTTTGAGGCCTTTACAATCTGGAGAACATCTCTGATATTACTTAGGTATCTCTGTGTGTATATACAGAAATATACACATACTCTTCTGGAACAATTCAGTAGTCACATATATCTCCTTGTTTTGAGGGGATATATTTGATCTAGTTACATTTAAATAAAATTCATATCCATGAAGGGAGAGAGAAACTCATATGGTCTGAAAGGAAGGAGCTAATCCAAATGAAGAGTTTTAAAACTATCCTTTACCCACCAAGCAATGAACAGTCATCCAACCCTAGCAAATTATCACATTAATTTCTTGGGGACTAATGGCAAAAATGCCTATGAAAGGGAAATTATTGCCAGCATTTTCATTTAAAAAGTAAGAAAACTGAGACAGCAATTATCCCTCAGTGAGTATCAGAGCCATGACTTGAGCACAGGGTCTGTACACAAAGATCCTACACTCAGGGTGTCATTGGTTTTATTAAATATATGATTTTCATTTAAATTTTTATATGCTATAAGATCATGAGCAGAAAATGACTCCACTTTTATTATCTCTTAATAAAAATAGCCTTTTCCCCAAAGCACCTGGGCATCTAAGATTTTCAGATGCAGAATAAACCAATGGCAAAACTTGAAGTGCTTGATTTGAGCACATAGTTCAGTTCAGTTCAGTTGCTTAGTCGTGTCTGACTCTTTGTGACCCCCATGGACTGCAGCACACCAGGCTTCCCTGTCCATTAAGAAAGATCAGTATGGACTTAAGTGGCAACAATAGAATAAAGAAAATAACAGAGAAGAATTATTATATGCTTACCACATATTAGATACCAGGCCTAGCACCTTGCATGTATTATCTCACTTAATTCATAAAATGACAATGCAGTGGTCACTAATAACCCCATTTTCAGTTCAGTTCAGTTCCTCAGTTGTGTCCAACTCTTTGCGACCCCATGAACTGCAGCATGCCAGGCCTCCCTGTCCATCACCAACTCCCACAGTCTACACAAACTCATGTCCATTGAGTTGGTGATGCCATCCACCCATCTTATCCTCTGTTGTCCGCTTCTCCTCCTGCCTTCAATCTTTCCTAGCATCAGGGTCTTTTCAAATGAGTCAGCTCTTCACATCAGGTGGCCAAACTACTGGAGTTTCAGCTTCAACATCAGTCCTTCCAATGAACACCCAGGGCTGATCTCCTTTAGGATGGACTGGTTGGATCTCCTTGTAGTCCAAAGGACTCTCAAGAGTATTCTCCAACACCACAGTTCAGAAGCATCAATTCTTTGGTGCTCAGCTTTCTTTATAGCCCAACTCTAACATCCATACATGATGACTAGAAAAATCATAGCCTAGACAGACAGACCTTTGTTGACAAATAATGGCTCTATTTTTTAATATGCTGTCTAGGTTGGTCATAACTTTCCTTCTAAGGAATAAGCGTCTTTTAATTTCATGGCTGCAATCACCATCTGCAGTGATATTGGAACCCCATTTTACAAATGAAGAAAAGGAAACTTTAAGTAATTTATCCAGCTTCAGACAGCTAGCAGACATAAGAGACCTGATAGAAGTCACTGGGTTAAAATGCTATCAGCTATTTGGGTTGACAACAGAGTGACGAAGGAAGTAATTCTGGGTAAGAAGAGCTTTCAAGACACTGGCAGCATTATCCCACGAGATTAACAGGAGCTGAGCTGTTTTTGGGGGGCTCCAAAATCACTGCAAATGGTGATTGCAGCCATGAAATTAAAAGATGCTTACTCCTTGGAAGGAAAGTTATGACCAACCTAGACAGCATATTTAAAGGCACAATATTACTTTGCCAACAAAGGTCCATCTAGTCAAGGCTATGGTTTTTCCAGTGGTCATGTATGGATGTGAGAGTTGGATGGTGAAGAAAGCTGAGTGCCGAAGAATTGATGCTTTTGAACTGTGGTGTTGGAGAAGACTCTTGAGAGTCCCTTGGACTGCAAGGAGATCCAACCAGTCCATCCTAAAGGAGATCACTCCTGGGTGTTCATTGGAAGGACTGATGTTGAAGCTGAAACTCCAGTACTTTGGCCACCTCATGTGAAAAGTTGACTCATCAGAAAAAGACCCTAATCCTGTGAAGGATTGGGGGCAGGAGGAGAAGGGGACGACAGAGGATGAGATGGCTGGATGGCATCACCGACTCGATGGACATGGGTTTGGGTAGACTCCAGGAGTTGGTGATGGACAGGGAGGCCTGGCGCGCTGCGATTCATGGGGTCACAAAGAGTCGGACACGACTATGCGACTGAACTGAGCTGTTTGCATGAGTGGCTGGGTCAACTAATTTAAAGACCATTTGTTTGTTTTCACTGACTCATTTCAGATTTTCTGAATTGAACCATGTAAAGAAACAAAAGTGACACTAATTACAACTACATCGTAAATACTAGTGGTGTGAGGATGAGTCTTTCTTTACTGTGTGTTGCTATTTTAGAGGATTGTGATCTTTTCTATACAAAACAAGTACTATGTTCTAGGTAGAAGTTAACTGAGATCATACTTGACTTATTCTGCATGATTTTTCCTTAATAAAATGTACATCCATTGTAAGTATGCTTATATGCAGGCTACATGCAACATAGAAAACAAATTCAATTAAATAAGTTGGTAATTACATGAAGGTTATCCAAGAATTACTTGAATAAAATTGAAGACATGAAGGAAATTAGTTTTCTCAGAAGTTTGAAAAAAGTGAAAGTGAAAGTCACTCAGTTGTGTCTGACTCTTTGTGACACCATGGATTGTATTCTGCCAGGCTCCTCTGTCTATGGAATTTTCCAGACCAGAATACTGGAGTGGGTAGCCGTTCCCTTCTCCAGGGGATCTGCCCAACCCAGGGATTGTACCCAGGTCTCCAGGATTGCAGCTGGATTCTTTACTGACTTAGCCACCAAGGAAATTTGCTTAATATTTATTACAAAACATGCTTTATAATGAAAAATGCTTTATTATAAAATAAGAAAGCCTATATTTTCTTAGAAGTTTAGGCTTCAAGGGTAATAGAAAAGAAACATTTCATTGTTTAGATCTGGGTCAGCGATGTATGGCCCATTGCCCGTTTTAACATAGCCCATGAGTGAAGAATGGTTTTGAAATTTTTTAAAGTGATTGAAATAATCCCCAAAAGAAAATATTCTATGACACATGGCCATTTTATGAGATTCAAATGTTAGTGTCCATAAATAAGAGTTTTATTGGATACAGCCATTTCTTTTTCATTGCCTATAGCTGCTTTCACGTCATAACAGCAGAGTTGAGCAGCTGTGACAGATGATATGGCCTACAGCGCCTAAAATACTTATTACTTGGCCTTTTACAGAAAATTGTCTCTAAACTCTAATTGAACCAAACAATTTTCCCAAACAAAAAAATTTACAGCTACCTATCATAATTTTTATAGTCTTTCTATAAGCCCCATCCTTCACCATCTCTGTTTCTGTCTGTCTCTATTTCTCTAGGATTCTTCCATAACTGGAACATTAATGATTTTAGGGAAAAGTTTAAACTCCTAAATCTAACAGTAACCAAACTTTCCAGTTGTTGCTCCTATGACATTATGACATTAACTAGCAGCTCCCAATAAGTTGTTCTGCCGCTGATTGTCCTTACAAATGTAATCTGTTCGTGCTTCTATTTCTGCTCCTGAAAACTTACCCACTTTCCTCCATCTCTGATTCAAAATTCTTTCTATTGAATCACTGTATTCCACTTTCAGGCAGAGTGCATCTCTCATCCATTTTTTTTTCTTTTTTTTTTTTTTAGCTCTTTTCATAGATGACATTTTGTCATGTATCATGACTGTCTCAATTTTTTTTTTTTTTTTAACATTACGGACTCTAAACTTTAATGACCATTTTGGAATATTTCACTACTTTTAAGATATATATTCCTAATCTCCATGTTATGACATCTATCATCTATAATCAGGGGTCATTTATTTTATAACTTTGGCTCTTTTACTAATCCTCACAGTGTTTTTCAAGTTGTAAGTGCTTGATTTCTTTTTATTGTACCTAGAATATTTGGAAACAAAAACAGTGATATAGAAATCAATGCAAATTTTTAAAAATTGCTGAATCATATCTATGTCTTACAAAGCACGTAAGTTCTTTATTTTTAACTTATGGAAGGTCCACGAGAACCAGGAAATGTGAATTGGGAAGGGAGGAAGGGAGAACAAGAGAGAGAGAGAATGGCATTTGAAAGCGATAACAGCAAATACCAACAAAGCCCCTGGTCTGACATCTGCTTCCTAGCCCCAGTCTCCTGATTTGTGCTGAATGAAACAGTAGAATCAGTGCTGTGACCATCTGTACCAATTAACTGAACACTAATGTTCTTGCTGTAGCTGATAGCTGAGACCTCTGCAGTATGATAAAGTGCCTGGGAATTCTATCTGCCATTTTCTGGAAAGGGGTAGGCAATATTGATCAAGGTTATAAGAGCTCATTCAATTCAAAGCAATAGAGAGACATTAAGACAAACAAATACTTTCAACTAAAGAATAAAAGGGTTGGTGATGCATCAGATATGCATAATTATAAACAATCACTGCCTTCTTAATTGGATGACTGGGAAAAGCTCTTTAGCTGTAGGCATACTACTGCTAGGGTCAAAAATATTCATTGTGTACACTAGTGTCTAATGAACAGTCTTCATACCCATAGCTCTTGCTATCTGTAAAAGTACTCGACCTTTAACCTTTCAGTAATAAAAGCAAACCAGCCTTAATTTGTAGCATGATGAGAAGTGGAAAAGGAACATGCTAGTACTAAATAAGGAAGATAACTTTTTCCTTAAAACCTATGGCAAATTCAAAACAGCTAATTAAGGCACAAAAAAGGTCATCTTATTTCCTGAAGCTAGAAGGTTCTGAATTTATATCTAACACAGTTCAAGCAAAAGTGCGGACTTAATTTTAATGCCAGTGGATTGGGAATTATGAATATTTGTACAAAGATAAATTTTATTTAGCTCTATACAGGGCTGATAGACTATTATGTAAGCTGATAAAAATATACTTTGGCATCATTGTAGCAACAACAGCCAATGGAGCACTTGCTTTTGGAAATTGGACCGAGGCTAGTGATCCAGGGAGAGCACTGGTATTTTCATGGTCCTGTAGAACTGGTCTTCATTTTTTTTTTCTGAAATTATCTGGATACTCCTAGTCAATTTCACACAGTCCACTGGGCAGCACATAGTTGCCTATGTCAGCCATCCTACATGATTTTTACAGCAACTTTCTGTAACAAACAAAGTAGATTTTATCCATCAAATATAATATCACAGAGTAGGGAAAAATGCAACCTTCAAAACGGGATGAAGAAGGCATTTCTTCCAATGTACTGCTGCATTAAAAAAAGAAAGGGGAAAAAAAAAAACTAGGTTAAGATTTAGCTTATTTCTCAGATAATACACTGCAGCAAAATCAGCAGGGAATCCATGTCTGCCAGGGGGTAGTTATAGTGACAGATACAGATACTGCAATCTGGTTTCTTTCTAATTATTCTGTCATTCAAAACATATTTGTGTGAAGATTAAGTAAAAAAGAGATGATACTTAAGTATGTGTAAGGCTGAGATATAAAGTGAAAAGCAACCTTATCCCCCAGTTGACTGTTTTCTACATTCTTTCCTTTGTGTCTCTGAATTTCAATATTGTGTTAAGTACAACCATGTTGTGCTATAATAATAGAGTCTTTCAAAATACCACAGACTAGAACATGAGTTGAGCCTTCATGTTTTATGAGGCTATTTCCCCAAACAGCCCAGCTTACTATCCCTCGTCTTGCCTCAGCTTTAGCATTAGAAGGGAATATTAAGAGTTCCATCATTGCCTGTGAGTTGAAATACATCTTTGAAGGCTCCATAAAGGCAGGAATGGAAATATTATAAAAACTTCACCAGGGAATTAAAAATGCATTCCATATTTATTTCTTAGGTTTAAGAGTAAATGCCTAAGACTCTGTTCAGATAGTAAGTTTCAACAAAACATTACATGCAGTGGCTATATATATAATCTGACAAGGCATACTATTTTTCCTAATTTCAATTTGCAAAGCAAAAAAACATGCAATAAACACATATACAAGCAAGAAAAGAATCGCCAAATCCAAAACTAACTTATTAGAGTACATCTTTCATTATTTTACATCCTACTGAATATAATTTTCTTAAACAGCATGTGTACTAAAATCCTTTGTGTCAGTTGCAAAACAGCATGGGCAATTAGTCTGTAGCACAGTATCTTAAACCCATTAAAATTTGTACATATTTTTCAATTTTAGCAAAACTTCAAAGCTTCAAAATTAGAACAACAAATATTTGCTACCATACTGTAGCATCCATAAGGGTAAAAACATTTTTGTATTTGCCACTTTAGCCCTAACATAGAGCCTGTCAACTCCAGGACTGGGCCACCTCAGGTCAAACAACTAAGTACAGCCTGACCCATCAGCAGAAAACTGGATTAAAGATTATGAGCATGGCCCTGCCCACCAGAGCAAGACCCAGTATTTCCCACAGTACCTCCCTCCAAGAAGCTTGCACAAACCTCTTATCCTCATTCATCAGAGTGCAGACAGAAGAAGCAAGAACTACAACCCCACAACCTCCAAAATGAAAACCATAGTCACAGAAAGCTAAGCAGAATGATCACATGGGTCACAGCCTTGTGTCACTCAATGAAACTATGAACCATGCCATGTAGGGTTACCCAAGACGGTGACTGTAACCACAAAATTAAAAGATGCTTGCTTCTTGGGAGAAAATCTATGATAAACATAGAGAGTGTAGTAAAAGGAAGACATCACTCTGCTGACAATGGTGTGCATAGTCAAAGCTATGGTTTTTCCATAGGTCTTGTACAGATATGAGAGTTGGACCATAAAGAAAGGTGAGTGCTGAAGAATTGATGCTTTTGAACTGTGGTGCTGGAGAAGAGTCTTGAGAGTCCCTTGGACAGCAAAGACATCAAACCAGTCAATCCTGAAGGAAATCGATCCTGAATATTCATTGGATAAACTGATGCTAAAGATGAAATTCCATTGCTTCACTGATCTGTTGTGAAGAGCCAGCATATTGAAAAAGACCCTGAGGCTAGGAAAGATTGAAAGCAGGAAGAGAAGAGGGCAATGGAGGATGAGATGGTTGGATGGCATTAGAGACTCAATGGACATGAATTTGAGCGACTTCTGAAAGACAGTGAAGGAAAAAGAATCCCGGTGTGCTGCAGTCCAAGAACTTGCAAAGAGTCAGCCATAACTTAGTGACTGAACAATGCACATCAACAAAGTACCAAAAACTGTTCATGATACAAAGCAAATGCTCAAAAATATTTTAACTAAAAGACAATCATAAATATTTTCAGAAGTAAAAATGACAAAAATAGCATATTTAGAATTTCAGTTTTTGCCAACCCATAAATTTTTTTTTCACTGCGTGAAAAATAAATCCTGGCATTACTTTTAAATGATTTCACTGTTGCTTATACTTTATAGTGGTCTTCCTTGGTGGCTCAGTGGTAAAGAATCTGCCTGCCAAGCAGGAGATATGGGTTTGAACTTTGGGTCAGAAAGATCCCTTGGAGAAGGAAATGGCAACCCACCCTAGTATTCTTGCCTGGGAAATCCCATTGACAGAGGAGCCTGGTGGGCTACAATCCACGGGCTCGCAAAAGAGTCAGACATGACTTAGTGACTAACCAACAACAAGAACTACTTTATAGTATTATAAATCTCCTTAAATTTCCAATCTGCTGTTATGGGTTAAATCCCTTTCCAAATTCTTACACTGAAGTCTTAACCCCTAGCACCTCAGAATATGACCCCATTCAGACATCAGGATTTTTAAAGGAACAATTGAGCTTAAATGTCATTATGGTGGGTTTTAATCTAAATATGGCTGGTGTCCACATCAAATATGACATGCAGGGGGAATGCCATGTGAAAATGAAGGCAGAGATCAAGGTGATGTTTCTACAATTCAAGGAACAATGAAGGATTGCCAGTTAACCACCATAAGTTAAGAATAGGTACAAAACAAATTTTCCCTCACAGTCCTCAGAAAGAACCAACTCCTTGATCTTGGACTTTTAGCCTCAGGCACTGAGACAATACTTGTTGTTTAAGGGACACAGTTTGTGGTACTTTAGTATAGCATCTCTAGCAAACTAACACATCTGTGTAAGTCTTGTATGGTATTTCTTTCATATCAGGAAATATAATAATTTTCACAGCATGTCACAAATATTACACTATTTTATT
Source organism: Cervus elaphus (assembly GCF_910594005.1). Taxonomy (NCBI): domain Eukaryota; kingdom Metazoa; phylum Chordata; class Mammalia; order Artiodactyla; family Cervidae; genus Cervus; species Cervus elaphus. The sequence continues at coordinate 16,146,045 of NC_057833.1, read as the reverse complement.
TAATGTGAAAACATTTTATTTTAAAACACTGTTATCCTTATCAAATAAGGTCTGTATATTACATTTTCTCCATATTCAATAGAGATTTTTTTCAACCCTAGAAGTTTTTCCAATTACTTTCTTGATACATTTAATGAATAATATTTTGCAGCTTTCTATAAATATGAAATTATACAATAAATTCACATGTGTAAGAGAAGATATGTTTTAAATACTTTTTAAATTCCCTAATTAGCTTTAGACATGTAGCTTTCTCATGAGTTTAATTTTTTACAATCCCCATGGGCTATTTTAGCCAAATACACAAAAGAATCTTTTCAAACTTGCAAACATTAATATAATAACTATACTTTCAGTTCATTTCAGTCACTCAATCATGTCCTACTCTTTGCAACCCCATGCACACACGCCAGGCCTCCCTGTCCATCACCAACTCCCGGAGTTTACTCAAATTCATGTCCATTGAGTCGGTGATGCCACCCAATCATCACATCCTCTGTCGTCCCCTTCTCCTTCCACCTTCAATCTTTCCCAGCATCAGGGTCTTTTCAAATAAGTCAGTTTTTCGCATCAGGTAGCCAAAGTTTTGGAGTTTCAGCTTCAGCATCAGTCCTTCCATTGAATATTCAGGACTGATTTCCTTTAGGATGTACTGGTTGGATCTCCTTGCAGTCCAAGGGACTCTCAAGAGTCTTCTCCAACGCCACAGTTCAAAAGCATCAATTCTTCTGCACTCGGCTTTCTTTATAGCCCAACTCTCACATTCATACATGACCACTGGAAAAACCATAGCCTTGGCTAGACAGACCATTGTTGTCAAAGTAATGTCTTTGCTTTTTAATATGCTGTCTAGGTTGCTCATAACTTTTCTTCCAAGGAGTAAACGTCTTTTTATTTCATGGCTGCAGTCACCACTTGCAGTGATTTTGGAGCCCAAAAAAGTGAACGCTTGTCACTGTTTAACCATCTATTTGCCATGAAGTGATAGGACCAGATGCCATGATCTTAGTTTTCTGAATGTTGAGCTTTTAGGCCTACTTTTTCACTCTCCTCTTTCACTTTCATCAAGAAGCTCTTTAGTTGCTCTTTGCTTTCTGCCATAAGGATGGTGTCATCTGCATAGCTGAAGTTATTGATATTTCTCCTGGCAATCTTGATTCCAGCTTGTGCTTCATCTAGCCCTGTGTTTCTCATGATATACTCTGCATATAAGTTAAATAGGCAAGGGTGAGAATATACAGCCTTGACATACTCCTTTCCCTATTTGGAACCAGTCTGTTGTTGTAATTCACATTTATGAAGATTCTATGATATTTAAAAATGTTTTATAAATCCCTTAATCCTCCCAACAGCTCTGTTAGATGGTATCTCAGGAGTTGTTTTTTGCAAATTTAACTGCACGTCAAATTAACCAAGACCTGGAAGAACTGAATATTTGACTGTTTTATGAAAGAGAGTTCTGCAAGAAGATAAAATGTAACACACATGTATAAAATAGATAAACAATAAGGACCTCCTGCATGCACAACTAAACTCAAAATCTTGTAATATCCCATAATAGAAAAGAATCTAAAAAAGCACACATACACACACACACATACATACACACCTGAATCACTTTGGTATACATCTGTAACACTGTAAATTTGTACTATTAAAAATTAAAAATAAAGTATTCAAAAATGTTAATACAATGCTCTACTTTTGTAATGATTATATACTGCTATTCTATACAACATACTGTATATATATGATACATATATCATACTTGTACTCTATATAATATACCATATATGTATATGTAGATAATCATCCTAGTATTTTAAATCAAACCCCACCCTAAAGGCTTTTAATGAGACTTGGCAGAGATATGTCTTCAATTTCAGCTTTGCTTAAATTTTAAACTCTTCAAATTAACTACAACTGGAGAATGTTTGCTTACTTTGCTCAAAGTTCTCGCAAGCTCAGCATGTTCTTACAAAATACAGACTCTCAGCTTTCTGCCTTCTTTTCTCTCTGTATGCAATGCTTCAGTAATGATATTCAATCTTTTAAGATGTCTCTTTTTTAATTATTCATCTTTCTGTATGTGTTAGATATCTCACTCATGCTGAGTCATTCTTGCTCACAAATCTGTAGCTGTGATTACTCAGGATGTAAAGTAAAATTCAGAGCATGTCACTTAATCTTGAGTTAGAATATGTTTAAAATAAGTGACCATCAACTTATAAAGTTGAAGTAAAGAATTAAATCACATACTTTCTGAAATTTTATCTTTAAATTGTCTATTACCTTAGGAATTACTCTTGGTTTGTTATGAATAACTTTGGAAAATATTTTGGAATCTAATTCAGATGACCTATCACAGTTAATAGTAAGTATGCATTATTCAAAAATATGTCCCTAAACATTTTATTTCCTCTTGTTATCCAAAGGTTGGAAACTATGCTCATACTTGCTTTATAAGTGTTATTAACACAACTGCAAAGCTGCTGTAAACAATGAGAATATAATAATTTTGGTAGTTCTTTGTTTAACATAAACTGTCTCTAGTAATGAGCATCTGTATCTTCTCACTTCAACTAAAAGTGAAGTGAAGGTATTAATTACTCAGTACTGTGTGAACTCTTTGTGAACCTGACTCTTTGTGAATCCATGGACTATAGCTCACTGGGCTCATCTGTCCACGGAATGCTCCAGGCAAGAATACTGGAGTGGGTAGCCATTCCCTTCTCCAGGGGATCTTCCCAACCCAGGGATAGAATCCAGGTCTCCATCATTGCGGACAGCTTCTTTAGGGAAACTCAATGAGAATGTAATTCTCTAAGGTACATCTGAGTTGGAGCATGTTTTTGGATGACTGGTACTATAACTGACTATACTGATGCAAACTGAAAACTCTAGAATGCTCAGATATATTCCTCTATATTGGTTTTAAAAAAAAATAGCTTTCCTCCTCAACCAAAAATGTATAAATAACAAATGCAGAAGTTCATGCTTAGTCACTGATGCCAGTGAAACTATGACTGGCTATACAAATAGCTATTCTGATGATAAAGCAGTTTCTATTGTGACCTTGTAACAATTTTATACTTCAAATGGCTAGTAAATACCCGTATTTGTTTTATGGTGAACATTCCGATGCAGAAAAGTCCTCTGTGGCTCAGGGGCTCTCCACGCTGCCTGACATAGCATTAGTGATTCTGGCCGTGGTGGACTGAATACCTCATCACCATGTATGCATGACCCTTTAAGATTGTTGTGACATTATCGTACCATTGTTTTCATTTTACCTGACACTGCATTGTAGAAAAACATGACAATCACAGAACTTCCTTCTTTTTAATCACTTCCTTGGTTCCTTTCTGACATCATTAATGTCACTTATAGACAAGGAACTTATTTTATATTTAACATTAGTGCACATGAATAAATATACTAGAGCTCAGCATATAAAGGATTACAAGGGAAAAACAATATCGCAAACAAAAGTGAAGAAAAACCTCAGTTTATGTACCACAAGATAGAATTATTGTTTGTATCGATACTGCTTTATGTATACACATTTCTAAACTTTCCAATTGCAAACTCCTAGCACTGCCCTGAACAGATAATTTCTTGCAGTTTTAGTGAATACTATAAATTTATCAAAGTAAAGGAACACATTCTCCACTAAAAAAATAATGTTTAATTTGGTGTCCTTTGCTCTGGGAGTATTTCCAACCCACTGTAAAGAGAATTTCTTGCCTTCAAAATGTAATACTGTTTTGATTTTTAGCAAGGTAGTTTCTCTCATATTAATGTTAATGAATTTGAGATCAGTTTCACACCTGGAAAATCAACAAAAAGCATAAGAGCAAAGAGCATTAATTTGCACTAAAACTTACAGCTCAAAGTTACCACTTCTAAATTACTTTCTGATAAGTCTTTCTAAGCACGAAGAGGGCAGTAGTCATATGTTAGCTAAACTGTGCATCCTTAATAAAAAACCTAACTTAGATCTATGCTCATTAAATTTATCTTTTCAATTAAATTGCATGAAATTGGATCAGCTTGGTTCAGTTGTTCAGTCATGGCCGACCCTTTGTGACCCCATGGACCGCAGCACACCAGGTTTCCCTGCCCATCACCAACTCCCCAAAGTTTGCTCAAACTCATGTCCATGGAGTCAGTGATGTGATCCAACCATCTCATCCTCTGTCATAGCCTTCTCCTCCTGCCTTCAGTCTTTCCCACCATCAGGGTATTTTCCAATTGGCCAGTTCTTCACATCAGGTGGCCAAAGTATTGGAGTTTCAGCTACAGCATCAGCCTTTCCAATGAATATTCAAGACTGATTTCCTCTAGGATTAACTGGTTTGATCTCCTTGCAGTCCAAGGGACTCTCAAGAGACTTCTCCAATACCACAGCTCAAAAGCATCAGTTCTTTGGTGCTTAGCTTTATTGACGGTCCAACACTCACATCCAAGCATGACTACTGGAAAAGCCATAGCTTTGACTAGACTGACCTTTGTGGGCAAAGGAATATCTCTGCTTTTTAATATACTGTCTAGGTTGGTCATAGCTTTTGTTCCAAGGAGCAAGCATCTATTAATTTAATGGCTGCAGTCAATATCTGCAGTGATTTTGGAGCCCAAAAAATAAAATCTGTCACTGTTTCCACAGTTATTCTATCTATTTGCCATGAAGTGATGGGACTGGATGCCATAATATTAGTTTTTTTGAATGTTGAGTTTTAGGACAACTTTTTCACTCTCTTCTTTCACTTTCATCAAGAGGCTCTTTAGTTCTTTACTTGCTGTCGTAAGGGTGTTGTCATCTGTGCATCTGAGGTTATTGATATTTCTCCTGGCAATCTTGATTCCAGTTTGTGCTTCATCCAGCCCAGCGTTTCTCACAATGTACTCTGCATATAAATTAAATAAGCAGGGTGACAGTATACAGCCTTGACATATTCCTTTCCTGATTTGGAATCAGTCTGTTGTTCCATGTCCAGTTCTAACTGTTGCTTCCTGACCTGCATACAGGTTTCTCAGGAGGCAGGTCAGGTGGTCTGGTATTCCCATCTCTTTGAGAATTTTTCACAGTTTATTGTGATCCACACAGTCAAAGGCTTTGGCATAGTCAATAAAGCAGAAGTAGATAGTTTTCTGGAACTCTCTTGTTTTTTTGATGACCCAGTGGATGTTGGCAATTTGATCTCTGGTTCCTCTGCTTTTTCTAAAGCCAGCTTGAACATCTGGAAGTTAACAGTTCATGTACTGTTGAAGCTTGGCTTGGAAAATTTTGAGCATTACTTCTCTGATGTGTGAAATGAGTGCAATTGTTTGGTAATTTGAACATTCATTGGTATTGCCCTTCTTTGGGACTGCAATGAAAACTGACCTTTTCCAGTCCTGTGGCCACTGCTGAGTTTTCCAAATTTGGTGGCATATTGAGTGTAGCACTTTCACAGCATAATCTTTTAGCATTTGAAATAGCTCAACTGAAATTCCTTCCCCTCCACTAGCATTGCTTATAGTGATTCTCCCTAGGCCCACTTGACTTCACCTTCCAGGATGTCTGGCTCTAGGTGAGTGATCACACCATCGTGGTTATCTGGGTCATTAAGATTTTTTTCTATAGTTCTTCTGTGTATTCTTGCCACCTCTTCTTAATATCTTCTGCTTCTCCTAGGTCCATACTGTTTCTGTCCTTTATTGTGCCCATCTTTGCATGAAATGTTCCCTTGGTATCTCTAATTTTCTTGAAGACAATGAATAAATGAATTAATTTGAATGAGTAACTGAATTTTAAATCAGCTAAATGTCACATGTTGATTCATCTTCACTTTATTTAGTGTCACGTCAGTTAAACTATAAAGATTATAATTGCATTTAGTTATATCAGCCTTAATAAAAATATTTTAAACTTAAATTGAATGATATTTAAGATGCACTAAAATTTTGTAGTAAAAATGCTTTGTGCATCTAGTAGATAGAAAATAAACTTTAATATGAATAACAAACTTGTACTTTCTCATCTAGGTTTACATTTCCCATAATAAAATTTTTAAGTACATCAGTTGTTGACAAAAAGAAATTGTCATGTAAATTAAAATTTCTTATAAACAGATATTATTATTTAAGACAGAAGTCTTGATGAAGATTTTTAAATTGTTGACTTTTGGAAATATGAATGATAAAGCATAGATGGAAAGCCTGGTTCATAAGGAAGTGCCTGGAGAATATACAAATGGTGTGAATTCATTTCAGGTTTGGCGAGTTGCTTGGAACAGCATTGGAATCAGACACACATGGATTGGGTTCAAGCCCTGGATCAGGAGTATCTCCTGGGCATAGCAACCCCCTCCAGTATTCTTGCCTGGAGAATCCCTTGGACAGGGGAGCCTGGGAGCCTACCCATAGGATTGCAAGGAATTGGGCAAGACTGAAATGACTTAGCATGGACGAGGAAGAAAACAGGGAGGGGCACAGACAGTTTCAGCCCTTGCAGCTATTAAAAGATGATCACTAGAAATTTACAAAACTGAGTTTTTAAATACCATTATCTTCATTAGCATTTTAAATAGGAATCCACCATAGCCACCCCCAGGAAGGCGTTCTCAGAGAGAAAGCAGGCAGTGGGCTGCACAAGGTGCTTTCAGGTAGAGTGGGAAGGAAAGGAAAGATGAGGTGACCTCTGGAAGCTGCTGGGTAAACTAGAATTCAGCTCAACCCTGAAAAACATGTTTTTTTACAGCTTGTATCTTGTTAGTTTAATTGAGTTCCTTCTTTATTCCAGATAAGCAACAGAGCTCTCTCTCTTTTTTCCCATCAGTGAGTTTCAGAATTTCCAAGTTCCTTTTTTATTGCTTATTAAATGTTTGTCAAATGAGGTGTTTGCTCAGGCCTGTTAATTGGTATGGTTTCCCATTTCCTGTCATACCGACTTGGCCAGAAATGCAGCAAAATAAAGATCTGCTAATTAGTTGTGTGGGTCTGTTACAAGTTATTTCACAGTGCAAATGTGCACAGAAAACATTGAAAATGCTTTTCATCTCTTTCTTCCTTCTTTTTTAATATCTCAGTTTTAAAACCTATGCTTAAAAAAAAAACTATTGTTAATAGACACCAGTAGCAAAATATAATACAACAATTTTATGAAGTTCTACCAAAATTGCAAGTGAGATTAAATACATAGAGGATAGTATTGAGGAGAATTCATATGATCTAGAAAAGATAGTAATTTCAGCAGAATTATGCAAAGATACAAACTTTTAAAAGCACAGCAGCTACGTAAGATGATTTTAAAGTAATTCATTATTTGGAAAGTAAGAATGGAAATAAAAGGCACTCCCATGACTGCCACAAACAATAATAATAATAATTGGAATGATACAATCTTAATAATGCATTTAATTCCCAATATTTTTCTGCAAAGATAGAGTGAAATTGATAATAATACACCAGAATAGTCTCCCATTCAAATACTAACCAGGGCCAACCCTGCTCAGCTTCTGAGGTCACATGTATTGAGAATGGTGTGGCCATAAACAGAATGGAATGTTACCCCCCAATCCCTTAATTCCATTCTTTCTGGCCAGTATTTAGGGCTTCTCTGGGACAGAGGTTCCTAAAAGTCTGGTATTTGGCAGCCAGTAAGACAGTCACTGTGGGCATCAGTGTGCTCAAGAATCATTTTTCTTTTTATAAATAAAATTTTGATTTGAAATAGAAGTATCTCTTGCATTCTCTTCCTATATTAAGAAATGCATGCAAAATCTGCCATGCCTTTCTATAATTGGAACCTGGAATGAAAAATGCAACATGAACAACAATTGGGCACTTACTCTATGATAGGTACTGCCCCCTGAATATTATCATTTAATGTGTTATTATATTTATTAATCGGCTTCCCAGGTGGCTCAGTGATAAAAAAAATCCACCTGCTAATGCAGGAGACCCAGGAGATGAGGTTCAATTCCTGGGTGGGGAAGATCCCTTGGAAGAGGAAATGGCAACTCACTGCAATATTCTTGGCTGGAAAATCCCATGGACAGAGAAGCCTGGTGGGCTACAGTTCATGGGGTTGCAAAGAGTCAGACAAAACTTAGAGACTGAGCATGCACATATTTATTAATCACATTTTACTGATGTGAAAACAAACTCAGAGAAGATGAATAACTGTCTAAAGTCATGCAGTATAGAGTGATACTTGAATCTATGTGTGCCTAATTCTGAGAGCTCATTTTATTAAGAACCTATTATATGCCAAGTGCTGTTCTAAGAAATTTACATACTTAAACATACTAAACCTATACAACAATACAATGATGGAGGAAATATTTATTGCCTGCATTTCACAGATGAAGAATCTGAAGCACTCGAAGGTGGTAACTTGCCCACCACTATCATTTTGTAAGATGGTAGAGCCAAGACATGAACATAAGTAGTCTGACTGAGGAATCATCTCTGAGTCTTCTTATTTTCCAGCCACTCATTATTTACTGCCTTAGTGGTTTTGTTCATCCAAGGAATGCTATTGGCTCCTAATGATTAAGCACTGCTTTGGGTACTGTAGATACCAGGGGAATATACCAGAATCAAATGGCTGAAGTCCTCAGGAAAGACTGGCTGTAAGAAGTTTTCACGTCTAAGCCTTGCAGGACAAGGAGGGATTAACATGAACAAAAAGCTTATGTGTGAAGAGCTTTGGGATCTAAGAAAGCCCAGAACACATGAGGTACTAGAAGTAGGTCAAAGGGTCTGGACTGGCAAAGAGCAAGAGATGTGCTAGATGAGGTTAGAGTGGTGAGTAGGGAGCTGTTACTCAAATACACTATGTCATATCTGATAGTTTTTGAGAATTTTAAATCTAGAGAAACTCCATGGGATTATGGGATAATATCATTCCAAAGAGCCCATGTTGCCTATATACCTGTCCAACTCTAATTTAATGATTACTTTTACTGAACTAAGCTGTCCCTGGGGTCTAAAGGAAGGGGTGTAGAGGGCTCAAGCAAGATTTTCTGCCTTGACAGAACCAAGAAGGCAAGAACTAGTAAAGGATTTCTATTCCTTCTAGTCCCAGATCCTGAAATGAGTCAAGAAACTTGCAGTTGAGAAGCCGAATCAAAGATTAGTGTGAACTTGAGCAAGAATAAAAGAAAGAGAGAAATAAGTTGATTGAATATTGTATATGGCAATTTGTGGATTCCAGAAGCAGGGCCTCTGCTACAGTCTGCCTTTGAGAAACTAGGAAAAGGTATGCCTATTCTAAATGAATGATTAGAAATAAGGCAACTCCTCTGGGCAGACAGCTTGGTAAGCAGATGGTGTCCTTTGTGTGGAACACTAAGTACCCCTTCTTTGAGGTGCACACAGGCCAGGGCCGTGCAGGCTGGGGGAGAAGAACAAGAGCTGCATTTTGACCTGGATTTTTCTTTTCCTTTATAAACCTGATTATAAGTAGTAATATTGCTCTGAATGGAAAAGAAGCTAAATAACTATTAGCATCTTTGGGGTGATCTGGCTACAGGAGAACTGCAGAGAGCTGAAAAGTTCAGCAGATTCCACCTGAATCTAGAGTGCTACAGGGTGACAATTTCTGCAGGAGGTGTTCTGATAAGTCAGCTACTGAGGAATTTCATGTTAGAGAAGCAAGCAGACAGACAAACCATAAAGGCCTCTCCAAATGGAATGCAACTACATGAATAGACGGTTAACATCTTGAACAACAACAACAAAAAATTACAGCATTAAATAATGCTTTATTAAAATTGAAAATATTGTTTCTGAATTGAAATATTCCAGACATGAATTGAAGAAGAGGATGATCATGTTTGAGACCTAATTAATAGGCCCAGGGAGATTGAAAATCTGGGCTGAAATTTATGAAGGATAAGATTTTGCAGATAGAAATGAGGAATAAATTAACAAAACTAAAAACAGGGATCTTTCGAATCTTAAAGAAGGGCAATGCCAAAGAATGTTCAAACTATCACACAACTGCACTCGTTTCACATGCTAGCAAAGTAATGCTCAAAATCTTCCAAGCTAGGCTTCAACAGTATATGAATTATGAACTTCCAGATGTACAAATTTGATTTAGAAGGAAGAGGAACCAGAGATCAAATTGCCAATATCTGCTGGATCATAGAAAAAGGAAGAGTCCCAGAAAAACTTACACATCTCCTTAACTGACTACACTAAAGTCTTCGACTGCGTGGATCACAACAAACTGTGGAAAATTCTTAAAGAAATGGGAATACCAGACCACCTGACCTGCCTCCTGAGAAATCTGCATGCAGGTCAAGAAGCAACAGTTAGAACTGGTCATGGAACAACAGACTGGTTCCAAATCGGGAAAGGAGTGGGTAAAGGCTGTATATTGTCACCATGCTTATGTAACTTATATGCAGAGTACGTCATAAGAAGTGCTGAACTAGAGGAAGCACAAACTGGAATCAAGATTGCCAGGAGAAATATCAACAACCTCAGATATGCAGATGATACCACCCTAATGGCAGAAAAAAGAATTAAAAAGCCTCTTGATGAAGGTGAAAGAGTAGAGTGAAAAAGCTGGCTTAAAACTCAACATTCAGAAAACTAAGATCATGGCATCCAGTCCCATCACTACATGGCAAATAGATGGGGAAACAATGGAAACCATAACAGACTTTATTTTCTTGGTCTCCAAAATCACTGCAGATGGTGATTGAAGCCATGTTACTAGAAGACACTTGTTCCTTGAAGAAAAGCTATAACAAACCTAGACAATGTATTAAAAGGCAGAGGCATTATTTGCTGACAAAGTTCCATATAGTCAAAGCTCTGGTTTATTTCAGTAGTCATGTATGGATGTGAGAGTTGGGCCACAAAGAAGGCTGAGCACTGAAGAATTGATGTTTTCCAATGGTGGTGTTGGACAAGACTCTTGAGAATCCCTGGGACTGCAAGAAAGCAAACCAGTCAATAATAAAAGAAATCAATCGTGAATATTCATTGGAAAGACTGACATTAAAGCTGAAGCTCCAATACTTTGACCACCTGACGTGAAGAGCCCATTCATTGGAAAAGATCCTGATGCTGGGCAAGATTGAAGGCAGGAGGAGAAGGGGACAACAGAGGACAAGATGGTTGGATGGCATCACTGACTCAATGGATGTGAGTTTGAGCAAGCTCAGGGAGATGGTGAAGGACTGGGAAGCCTGGCGTGCTGCAGTCCATGGAGTCTCAAAGAGTTGGACATGACAGAGCAACAGAACAACAACATAAAAGGAAGTGATGGAGGAGAAAAAATACTTTACCAAATAAACCAAGAATAGATAAAAACACTGAATATGGTAAAGAGGGATATTCTATAGTGGTAAAATGCTCAATTTATAAATAAAGAAAAAAATAGCACCAAAATAACTGCCCAATATACTAATTCAAACACTATTACAAATGCAATTAGAATATAATGACTATAAAATAATTGCAACATTTTAATAACTATTCCAAAATCTGTTAGAATTAGCTGCTAAAACTAACCAAGGATATAGAGGAAGTGAATAAAATTTTAAAAATCTATTTAATAAATCTACTAAATACTGAATACACATTAGCATGAATAACTAAATACTTTAAAAATATTAAAATATATTTTAATATTCCAAAAATATATAAAGAATAAATTTTAACCTCAAACATTCAACTGCCTGAAAATTAAGAAACTTAATCTTAAATATACCTTGAGCCAAAGAATATTTTAAAAATGAAAACTACACTTTATATTGAAAATGATAAAGAGACAATATTTCATCATAATTAACAGAGTACAGTAAAATATACCTCAAAAATGTCTATAACAGTAAAGAATATTAAAGGTATCACTGACTCAATGGACATGAGTTTGGGCAGACTCCAGGAGATAGTGAAGGACCGGGAAGCCTGGCATGCTTCAGTCTATGTGGTTGCAAAGAGTCAGCAACAGCAAAAAGTAAAGAAAAGAAATACTTAAATTTAAGAATTTTCTTAGAATCAGAAAAGATTCTAAATAGTCAAAATAATCTCAAGAAAAAACAGAGCTGGAGGAAATATATTCCCTGACTTCAGACTCTACTACAAAGCTACAGTAATAAAAACAATATGGTACTGACACAAAAACAGACACATAGATCAAAGGAACCGAACAGAAAGCCCAGAAATGTACCCATACACTTATGGCCAACTAATCTACAATAAATGAGGCAAGACTATACAAAGGAGAAAAAGAAGTCTCTTCATTAAGCGGTGCTGGGAAAACACTACAGCCATATGTAAAAGAATAAAATAAAAACTTTCTCTATCATCATATTAAAAAAAACAAAAACTAAAATGGATTAAAGACTTTAATGTAAGTCCAGATACTATAAAACTGCCAGAGGAAACTAAAGGCAGAACAAACTTGGACATAAATCACAGCAATATTGGATATGTAAAAATGAAACCAAAAATAAACAAATAGGATCCAATCAAACTTAAAAACTTCTGCACAGCAAAGGAAACCATAATCAAAACAAAATGACAACTCACAGAATGGGAGAATATACTTGCAAATGATATGACCAACAAAAGATTAATTTCCAAAATATACAGAAAGCTTATAAAACTCAATATAAAAAAATAATAAAATGGACAGAAAACCTAAATAGGCATTTCTCCAAAGAAGACACACAGATGGCCAAGAATCACATGAAAAGATGCTCAGTATCACTAATTATTAGAGAAACACAAGCCAAAACTACAAAGAGATATCGCCTCTCACCCATCAGAATGGTCACCATCAAAAAGTCTGCAAATAGTGCTGCAATGAAAACAGGCATACTTGCATCTTTTTCAATTATGGTTTCCTCAGGGTATATGTCCAATAGTGGAATATGGGCATATGGTGGGTCATATGGTGGTTTTAGTCCTACTTTTTTAAGGACTCTGCATACTGTTGTCTATAGTGGCTGTATCAATTTGCATTCCTACCAACAGTATAAGGGAGTTCCCTTTTCTCCACAGCCTCTTCATCATTTCTTGCTTGTAGACTTTTTGATGATGCCCATTCTTACCAGTGTGAGATGATACCTTATTGTATTTTTGATTTGCATTTCACTAAAAATGAGCGACATTGAGTACCTTTTCATGTGTTTATTGGCTATATGCATATCTTTATATAAATGTCTGTTTACAACAGCTAGGACATGGAAGCAACCTAGGCATTCATTGATAGATGAATGTATAAGGAAACTGTGGTACCTGTATACAATGGAATATTACTCAGCTATAAAAAGCAACACATCTGAGTCAGTTCTAATAAGCTGGATGAACCTAGAGCCTATTATACAGAGTGAAGTAAGTCAGAGAGAGAAAGACAAATATCATATATTAATGCATATATATGGAATCTAGAAAGACAGTACTGACAATACTACTTGCAGGGCACCAAAGGAGACACAAACATAAAGAACAGAATTTAGACACAGTGAGGGAAGAAGAGGGTGGGATGATTTGGAAGAATAGCATTGAAACATATACATTACCATATGTACAAGTGATAGCCAGTGGGAATTTGATTTATGATGCAGGGAACCCAAAGCTGGTGCTCTGTTACAACCTATGGAGTGGGATGGAAAGGGATGAGGAAGGGGAGTTCAAGAAGAAGGGGACATATGTATACCTATGGCTGATTCATGTTGATGTATGGCAAAAATCATCACAATATTATTAAGTAATTATCCTCTAATTAGAAAAAAAAAATGTCTGAAAACAACAAATGCTGAAATGGGTGTAGAGAAAAGAGAACCCTCCTATACTATTAATGGGAATGGGAAATGGTACAGACACTATGGAGAACAGTATGGAGGTTCCTTAAAAAACTAAAAATAGAGCTACCATGTCATCCAGCAGTCCCACTCCTAGGCTTATATCTGGAAAAGAAGAAGACTCTAATTTGAAAAGATCCAGGCACTGCAATGTTAACAGTAGCACTATATACAACAGCCAAGCCATGGAAGCAATCTAAATGATCATCAATAAATAAAGAATGAAGATTACGTGGTACATATATACAATGGAATATTGATCGGCCATAAAAAGAATTAAGAATGACATTTACAGCAACATGGATAGACAGGGATTATCATACTAATTAAAGGTAAAGGTAAATAGGTAAACAGGAAAGGGAAATAAGTAAAGAAAGGTAAGCAGTCAGATAAAGGTAAATATCACATGGCATCAGTTATATCTCTTTACAGCTGCTCCAGCAAATCGCAGCAGCTGCTCCTTACCTTGGATGAGGGGTATGTCCTCATGGCCACCCCTCATGACCTTGAACGTGGAGTATCTCCTCTCAGTCCTCCTGCACCCTCGCAGCCACCGCTCCTTGGACGTGGGGTGTCTCCTCTCGGCCGCCCCCCCTGACCTCGGGTGTGTGGCAGGTCCTCTCCACCGCCGCCCCTGATCTCAGACCTGGGCCAGCTCCTCTCGGCAGCCGCCCCTGACCTTGGGCGAGGGGTAGCTCCTCATGGCCATGCTTCTGTGCTGTCTGTCCAGGTGGCAGCAGTAGCTGCACTTTGCTGGAGCAGCCGTAAGGAGATACCCCACGTCCAAGGTAAGAGAAACCCAAGTAAGACAGTAGGTGTTGGTGAGAGGGCCTCAAAGGGCAGTCACACTGAAACCATAATCACAGAAAACTAGCCAATCTGATCACAGGACCACAGTCTTGTCTAACTCAATGAAACTAGGCCATGCTATGTGGGGCCACCCAAGACAGAACGGTCATGGTGGAGAGGTCTGACAGAATGTGGTCCACTGGAGAAGGGAATGGAAAACCACTTCAGTATTCTTGCCTTGAGAACCCCATGAACAGTATGAAAAGGAAAAATGATAGGATACTGAAAAGAGTAACTCCCCAGGTCAGTAGGTGCCCAATATGCTACTGGAGATCAGTGGAGAAATAACTTCAGAAAGAATGAAGGGAGGAGCCAAAGCAAAAACAATACCCAGTTGTGGATGCAACTGGTGACAGAAGCAAGATCCAATACTGTAAAGAGCAATATTGCATAGGAACCTGGGATGTTAGGTCCATGAATCAAGGCAAATTGGAACTGGTCAAACAGGAGATGGCAAGAGTGAATGTCTACATTCTAAGAATAAGCGAACTAAAATGGACAGGAAATGGGTGAATTTAACTCAGATGACCATTATATCTACTACTGTGGGCAGGAGTCCCTTAGAAGAAATGGAGTAGCCATCATGGGCAACAAAGAGTCTGAAATGCAGTACTTGGATGCAATCTCAAAAATGACAGAATGATCTCTTTTCATTTCCAAGGCAAACCATTCAACATCACAGTAATCCAAGTCTATGCCCCAACCAGTAACGCTGAAGAAGCTGAAGTTGAACGGTTCTATGAAGACCTGCAAGACCTTTTAGAACTAACACCCAAAAAAGATGTCCTTTTCATTATAGGGGACTGGAATCCAAAAGTAGGAAGTCAAGAAACACTTGAAGTAACAGGCAAATTTGGCCTTGGAGTATGGAATGAAGCAGGGCAAAGGCTAACAGAATTTTGCCAAGACAACAAAAATGGTAATAGCAAACATCCTCTTCCAACAACACAAGAGAAGACTCTACACATGGACATCACCAAATGGTCAACACCAAATCAGACTGATTATATCCTTTGCAGCCAAAGATGGAGAAGGTCTATACAGTCAGCAAAAACAAGACAGGGAGCTGACTGTGGCTCAGAACATGAACTCCTCATTGCCAAATTCAGACTTAAATTGAAGAAAGTAGGGGAAATCACTAGACCATTCAGGTATGACCTAAATCAAATCCCTTATGACTATACAGTGGAAGTGAGAAATAGATTTAAGGGACTAGATCTGATAGAGTGCCTGATGAACTATGGACGGAGATTCATGACACTGCACAGGAAACAGGGATCAAGACCATCCCCATGGGAAAGAAATGCAAAAAGGCAAAATGGTTGTCTGAGGAGGCCTTACAAATAGCTGTGAAAAGAAGAGAAGTGAAAAGGAAAGATATTCCCATCTGAATGCAGAGTTCCAAAGAATAGCAAGGAGAGATAAGAAAGCCTTCCTCAGCAATATATGCAAAGAAATAGAGAAAAAAAAAAAAAAAGAATGGGAACGACTAGAGGCTCTTTAAGAAAATTAGATACCAAGGGAACATTCCATGCAAAATGGGTTAGATAAAGGACAGAAATGGTATGGACCTAACAGAAGCAGAAGGTATTTAGAAGAGGTGGCAAGAAGAACTATACAAAAAACATCTTCTCAAACCAGATAACCACAATGGTGTGACCACTCACCTAGAGCCAGACATCCTGGAATCTGAAGTCAAGTGGGCCTTAGAAAGCATCACTACAAACAAAGCTAATGGAGGTGATGGAGTTCCAGTTGGGCTCTTTCAAATCCTGAAAGATGATGCTGTGAAAGTGCTGCACTCAATATGCCAGCAAATTTGGAAAATTCAGCAGTGGCTATAGGACTAGAAAAGGTCAGTCTTCATTCCAATCCCAAAGAAAGGCAATGCCAAAGAAAGCTCACACTACCTCACAATTGCACTCATCTCACATGCTAGTAAAGTAATGCTCAAAATTCTCCAAGCCAGACTTCAGCAATATGTGAACCATGAACTTCCAGATGTTCAAGCTGGTTTTAGAAAAGGCAGAGGAACCAGAGATCAAATGGGCAACATCCGCTGCATCATCAAAAAAGCAAGAGAGTTCCAGAAAAACATCTATTTCTGCTTTATTGACTATGTCAAAACATTTGACTGTGTGGATCATAATAAACTCTGAAAAATTCTGAAAGAGATGGGAATACCAGATCACCTGACCTGCCTCTTGAGAAACCTGGATGCAAGTCAGGAAGCAACAGCTAGAACTGGACATGGAACAACAGACTGGTTCCAAATAGGAAAAGGAGTATGTCAAGGCTGTATACTTGTCACCCTACTTATTTAACATATATGCAGAGTACATCATGAGAAACGCTGGGCTTGAAGAAGCACAAGCTGGAATCAAGATTGTCAGGAGAAATATCAATAAACTCAGATATGCAGATGACACCACCCTTATGGCAGAAAGTGAAGAAGAAATAAAAAGTCTCTTGATGAAAGTGAAAGAGGAGAGTGAAAAAGTTGGCTTAAAGCTCAACATTCAGAAAACTAAGATCATGGAATCTGGTCCCAACACTTCATGGCAGATAGATGGGGAAACAGTGGAAACAGTGTCAGACTTTATTTTTTTGGGCTCCAAAATCACTGCAGATGGTGATTGCAGCCATGAAATTGAAAGATGCTTATTCCTTGGAAGGAAAGTTATGACCAACCTAGGTAGCATATTAAAAAGCAGAGACATTACTTTGCCAACAAAGGTCCATCTAGTCAAGGCTATGGTTTTTCCAGTGGTCATGTATGGATGTGAGAGTTGGACTGTGTAGAAAGATGAGCACCGAAGAATTGATGCTTTTGAACTGTGGTGTTGGAGAAGACATTTGAGATTCCCTTGGACTGCAAGGAGATCCAATCAGTCCATCCTAAAGGAGATCAGTCCTGGGTGTTCATTGGAAGGACTGATGCTGAAGGTGAAACTCCAATACTTTAGCCACCTCATGCAAAGAGTTGACTCATTGGAAAAGACTCTGATGCTGGGAAAGATTGGGGGCACGAGGAGAAGTGGACGACAGAGGATGAGATGGCTGGATGGCATCACCAAGTCGATGGACATGAGTTTGAGTAAACTCCGGGAGTTCCTGATGGACAGGCAGGCCTGGCGTGCTGTGATTCATGGGGTAGCAAAGAGTCGGACACAACTGAATGACTGAACTGAACTGAACTGATCACTTATATGTTGTATATTAAAAACTATACAAATGAAATTATTTACAAAAACTAAATAGTCTTACAAACATAGAGAACAAACTTTTAGTTACCAAAGGGGAGAGGTCGGGGGAAGGCTAAATTAGGAATTTGGAATTAACAATCAGTTCAGTTCAGTTCAGTCACTCAGTCATGTCCAACTCTTTGCGACTGCGTCATCCACAGCATGCAAGGCCTTCCTATCCATCACCAAGTCCCAGAGTCCACCCAAACCCATGTCCATGGAGTTGATATTGCCATCCAACCATCTCATCCTCTGTCTTCCCCTTCTCTTCCTGCCCTCAATCTTTCCCAGAATCAGGGTCTTCTCCAATGAGTCAACTCTTCGCATGATGTGGCCAAAGTATTGGAGTTTCAGCTTCGGCATCAGTCCTTCCAATGAACACCCAGGACTGATCTCCTTTAGGATGAACTGGTTGGATGTCCTTGCGGTCCAAGAGACTCTCAAGAGTCTTCTCCAACACCATAGTTCAAAAGCATCAATTCCTCGGTGCTCAGCTTTCTTTATAGTCCAACTCTCACATCCATACATGACCACTGGAAAAACCATAGCTTTGACTAGATGGACCTTTGTTGGCAAAGTAATGTCTCCACTTTTTAATATGCTATCTAGGCTGGTCATAACTTTCCATCCAAGGAGTAAGCATCTTTTAATTTCATGGCTGCAATCACCATCTGCAGTGATTTTGGAGCCCAAAAAAAAATAAAGTTAGCCACTGTTTCCACCATTTCCCCATCTATCTGTTATAAAGTGATGGGACCGGATGCCATGATCTTAGTTTTCTGAATGTTGAGCTTTAAGCCAACATTTTCACTCTCCTCTTTCACTTTCATCAAGAGGCTCTTTAGTTCTTTACTTGCTGTCGTAAGGGTATTGTCATCTGTGCATCTGAGGTTATTGATATTTCTCCCAGCAATCTTGATTCCAGTTTGTGCTTCATCCAGCCCAGCGTTTCTCATGATGTACTCTGCATATAAGTTAAATAAACAGGGTGACAATATACAGCTTGACGTACTCCTTTTCCTATTTGGAACCAGTCTGTTGTTCCATGTCCAGTTCTAACTGTTACTTCGTGACCTGCGTACAGGTTTCTCAAGAAGCAGGTCAGGTGGTCTGGTATTCCCATCTCTTTCAGAATTTTCCACAATTTATTGTGATCCACACAGTCGAATGCTTTGTCATAGTCAATAAAGCAGAAATAGATGATTTTCTGGTACTCTCTTGCTTTTTTGATGATCCAGCGGATGTTGCCCATTTGATCTCTGGTTCCTGTGCCTTTTCTAAAACCAGCTTGAACAACTGGAAGTTCACAGTTCATGTATTGCTGAAGCCTGGCTTGGAGAATTTTAAGCATTACTTTACTAGCATGTGAGATAAGTGCGAATTAACAGATACATACCCTTATATATAAGATGGATAAACAACAAGAACCTACTGTGTAACTCAGGAACTTATATTCCAATATTATAATAACCTAGACTGGAAAACAATCTGAAAAAGAATGAATATATAACAATCACTATGCTGCATAACTGAAACTAACATAACATATATCAACTATAATTAAAAAAAAAACAACAGTAGTCTTTCAACGAAGGGAAAAATTTATATATATGCAGAAAGAAACCAAGAAAGTAGAAAATTAAAATAAAAAAGGAAATAAAATAATGAAATATAAAATAAAATATCAAAAGATAAGGCTGCTTCTATTCTATTGATTGCTTTTATTTTATCTAAATTATTTCATATATTTGATTCTATGTTATCATCTCAAAATAGATAGATAGGAAAACAAATAATCCAAGAAAGCAGTGTTCAAAATTAGAAATGGGAAAGACGACTTGGCAACAATACATAATATATTCCAAGAGACTAACATCACATTATTCTTTTTTGTTTAATTACATTCATTTATTTTTAATGGAAGGATAATTGTTTTACAGTATTGTGCTGGTTTCTGCCACATATCAACATGAATTGACCATAGGTAAAATGACAGTTTTCTCAGGGCTGAATTTTAGGGCTTATAATCATGCTAACTGTTCTCTGTTGACTTCACTGTTGGGCATTAATGGGGCACAGAGGAGACCCGGAGTCAAGGAGTAGCCCTACATTTTAGCCTTTTAGGGGTTTTCACTGAATTCCACAAGCTTTAAAATCATTTTAACAAACTGAAAACTGGGTAACTATATAAGGTCTTAAATTTAATTTTGAGAATGAGCACTTTATCTTTCTAATACCTTGTGATATAGCAAGTGCACTGCTTCTAAAAAAGTTGCTAGTAATACCTTAATCTGTCAAAATGCATGAGTTTTCCGAAATCTTTTACAAGTATTATCTCCCTTCATCTTGACAACAGACCTCTGAGCCAGACAACAGACTTAGAACCCTGATTCCTATTTTACACAAGAAGAAAACAGAGACCCACTAGAAACTTAAATCTGGAGACTTTTTCCACATCCCACACTTTACCTCACTTTCTTTTTCTCCCTTACATCAATCATCATTATAAATAACTCTCCACCATTTCTCGCTTCCCTGGTGACTTAGATGGTAAAAAAAATCTGCCTGCAATGCAAGAGACCTATGTTCAACCCCTGGAGAAGGGAATAGCTACCCACTCCAGCATTCTTGCCTGGAGAATCCCATGGATGTAGGAGTTGGACACAACTGAGCGACAAACATTTTCACCCTGAAATATATGATTCCTATTGGCAACCATCCAGGCCACTTATACCATGACAAATAATTATGCCACATGTATCTGACCATTTGTGCTCTGTGTAGGTTATTTTGTTCTGTAAATGCAAGTTGCTTCCAAAATCACATTTTCATAACAGTGATAAATTTAAGTTTTTCTTCCACCCCTCTAATGAAACCACAACCTCTATTTTAACTTCATCTTTGTTTCACATTCTGCACTGTATACAGATATCTAGTATTTCTTGTTACTGATTTATCACTTGAATTATTTCTTGCAAGCCAATTTATCACTTTTTAAGGCCATAATCTCTGTTTATCCACCCTGCTCTCAGTTCTTCATTACAATGGGAATATATAAGAGAGGATAAAAGAAAGACAGAGAGAGAGAAGGAAGAACAAAAGAAAGAAGGAAATAATACCCTAGATTAAAGCTTTTTCTCAGTTTTGCAGGTAGAAACAATTGCTCCATTCTATGATTTTAAAACATTTTTTAAAATATCTTTGCAATAGGACACGTACTTCATAACTTTCTTTTTATCTTCAGAGTTCTCTAAATATTTTATTAAAAACATAATCACAACCCCAACCCAGGGAAGTCACAAAGTTTACCAGCCTTTGAACCGTTATCCATATGTAATGAAGGTGGGTTTTTCTAGGATCCTGGCTGGGAGGAAATCGTGAGCTGATTCAGATTCACATCAACTCACACCAAACACTGGTGAAAGGGAAGATCCCCCTCTGGGTTTGGGGACATCACCACCTCTCACTCTATCATGTCCTCATGGGATGGCATGGAGGTGTTTAAAAACACCCTGAAGTCTGAAGATGGAAGACAATCCACAGTGAACAGCTTGAGTAGAATGAGCATTCCTCTGAGATCACTTCTGTGGGACAATCCATGGTAAACCAAAGGCAGCAAAAGATGTGTTGCACCCACAGAAGTACATAAACACAGACTTCAATTTCACATACGAGTTTCTGATCAAGCACTTAGGTGGGACTGTAAACTGAAGAATATGTGAAGAATACAGGAAAAAAGCTTAGAAGATATGAAATAACAGGTAGTTTGAGGGAATATAAAAAGATTCTAACTGCATAGAAAAAAAAAAGATATTTATTGAGAAATAATTTCTACTAGATAAGGCAAAAATGATGGATCATGAAGGACCCTGAATGCTACGAAATAATGCATCAGTGGGGAAACTGACAAAATTGGGGTCATCCTTTATGAAGATTACCTGAAAATCAGTGTATATCATAGACTGGGGGGATAAGATGGATACGAAGGGGAGTTATGAAGTTACTGTAATAAAGCCGCCAAGAGCAGCTAAGAGAAATAGGGGTAATTACCAGAAGACTGTGGCTTCCCTGGTGATTCAGATGGTAAAGAACCTGCCTGCAATACAGGAGACCTGAGTTGGATTCCTGGGTTGGGAAGGTCCCCTGGAGGACGGAATGGCAACCCACTCCAGTATTCTTGCCTGGAGAATCCCCATGGACTGAAGAGCCTGACGGGCTGTAGTCCACGGGGTTGAAAAGGGTCAGACACGACTAAGCGCAGCACCGGAAGACTGCAAAGACAAAGAGGAGTGTGAGAAATTCCCAGAGGTGGAGCCCTGTGGTTCTGTGGCAGCTCCATTCAATTACAACCAAACTTCTGGTAATGCAGGAGAAATTCCGGAAGACTGAGGAATCTACCTTTGGATCCAAAGATGCTTGTTATTGAATATTCTTAATGAGAAATCTATCACTATAGGAAAGCTGTCCATATTAGTGATATGCCTTCTAAATTTTTAAGCTTAGTAAAAGTCATGTGTTTATAGCTATAACCACCTACTAAAGAATATATTTGTTAACAATAAATATTTAAAAAACAGTTATCAACTGCTACACATTCGCCTATGCTCTGCTGACATAGCAGCAGTGAACAAAACAAAATTTATGCCCTCATGTAGCTTATCATCTATAAGAGGGAAAACTATATATACACACACATACATATATAAAATATATTAGGAACATATATATTGTATTGAATATCTGGTAAATGTTTATTATACAATATAATACATACAATGTATATAATAAATATTTATTCAAAAAATACAAAATGTCCTTAATATATAAATAAAATATCAAATGATGGTAAGAGCCATAGAAAAAATAAAGCAGGAAAAGAGAATAGTGAGGTTGGAGGAAAGCTGCAATTTAAACAGGCTGACCAGGGAAGGCTTCTGAAACATGACCTTTGAGTGAGGTCTTAAAGGAGAGGGAGAAAGGAGCCATGTGGATACAGGGCTCAAGAGAGTTACAACAGAGGGAACAGCCAGTACAAAGAGCCTGAGCCAGAAGTGGGTCTAGCATGTTCAAGCAAGTGCAGAGGGGAGAATACAGCTAAAGGAAGGAAGGCTGGAAAAATATTAGTTGGAGTCATGGTTACAGACATCTTGGGTCCAAACTATATATAGGACACTGTAGGTCATTGTTAAGGATTGGGGTTCAGCTTTTACTCTGACAAAGAATCTCATTGCAGGGTTTTGAGCGGAAGAGTAACAGGATCTGACAAGTTTTAAAAGAGTGAGTCCATCTGCTACAGATATTGGACTGTTGGGAGTGGGGTACAGAGCAGGATGATCAGTTGGGAGGCTACCACACAGGACAAAGAATAGAAGACAGTGGTTTAGACCAGGGTAGTAGTGGTGGACAGGCTCAGAGTGGTCAAGTTCTGTAACTATGTTGAATAACAGAAAAAAGACAAATAACTTTGCCCCAGTTATTCGCAAACAAAACTCTTACAGTAATTCAAGTATAAAGATGAATATTTGGGCCTTAAAGTAAACTTAAATTTTAAAAGTGATTTAAGCCAGATTGTTTGACAGTCCATCTTTCCCGGGCCCTGGTCAATAGTTCATAGTCTCCAAATTTTTTGAGCTGCTTCTAAAGCAAACACTAACACTAACTAACCTGGACAGACTGATATGTACATACCAATCAGTTAAACATCACCTTTACCTAGGAATATGCCAGCATTCATGTGCATATTCAAAGATTTTCCAGCTAGTTCATCCTGTACCCTTAGAATTCTCTTTTGCCCATTTTTCACATTTAGCACAGGTTCATTTAATTTAATTATGTAAAGAAGATGACAACCTATCTGACATCTAGAGGAATAGTGTCTGTTCTAAAGTATTTTAAAATGCAAAGCCAAATTTTAAATTTAAAATGAAGCTTGACGATGTCATTGATATGAACTGCACATCGTGATTAACGAACTGTGAGAAAGCGTAACTAAACACACTAGTTCTGGACCACTTCACAGGTTAACTAAGGGAAAGTTTGAGAAAATTGATATGCTTGGAGCTAAAATTAAAATATAAAATTAATACATATATATTCTTACATAAAGTATATATTCTTAAAGTAAGAATCTAACAATATGCACAATAAAAAAGTCAATGATTTATTGACTTCAGTAGTATAATTTAATCAAATGAACAAGACACACACACTAGTGATAGCAGCAAGGATTTCCAATAAAGTCATTATTTGTAATATTATTAAATTGATATTAATAGAAGCTTATATGCTATATTAAATTGTTATAAATTTGTTATTATTATTATTAATCACTGTTTTTCAATAAATTAAAAAGCAATTGTTCGGGTTGCAGTTCCAGTTGGAATAAGCACACTCCACAATGTCTTTTCTTCTCAATGTAACTATAAGGCATGAGCAGGCTGCATGGAGTTACTACTTGAGGACTCTGAATATTAAATAGCAGCAGGTAGACTGGTGAAGAAGACAGCAATCTGAAACATCAAGGAGCCTGTGGTGAGCTTACCACTTTCCTTTCTCTCCAGTGTTCCAGTCTAAAGTCAGATAGTTCCAAACCTGGAAGTGGGCATGAGTGGACAGACAGCGAACTCTAGCAGACTTTTCCTAGTCCTGGTTCGAAGGGATTCCATGGCTGGGGCAGTAACACCTCCAAGAGGACCCCATAGCAACCAAAAAGTATTAGAGAATAGAACCTTCCTATCCAATAAATGCAGCAGTGGTCCCAAGCATGGGCTAATTACCTTTGCAAATCTCCCCTTACAATTCTGTCTTGGCCCCAGATATTGGCCCAACCATAGAAGTATATACCAGACTGGGGTTAACTAAAACCTTAGCAAAATTAGCAAAAAGGGAAGCCCCAAGGAATCAGAAAGTACCCAGGAAATCACAGAGGGCTCAGAAAAGCAAGTCCATAAAGCTATTTATAAAACTCCTGGGCTCCTTTCCCAGAGCTGTGCATGCATAAATCTGATCCTAGTCAGCAAACTAAGACTTTTGAGAACTGAACTCAGAAAGCCTCTAGGCCCAAACTGGTCACTAAGTGAATAACACTACTAGGCTGTAACTGAACTGACATCGAAACCACAGCCAAACTGAAGCTGACTGAGCTATTATTTTTCCCCCACAACTAAACAGTCAACACTGCTGCAAACTCTGCTAAAATCAAAATGCTTTCTTACTGATGAATACCATAATCTAACAGTGTAGTTATTCTATAACATATATATTCAATAATATAAATCTGATATTGTTTGATATGCTTTACTCTGTGAATACAGTAGTTAACAGTGTTCTCTTAATTGTGAAAATGTTCACTTTTCCTTATTTTTTAAATAAAGGTGCATATTTACTAAATAAAGCAATGCTGGAAAATGGATATATGCCAAATAAAGAAAAAATGGTCAAGATTTCTCACACATTTGATTCCAGTCTTTTTCTGTACAAAATTTTGCTTTGTTTGTAATTTTAAAAATTACTTTTACAACAAAGGAAATTTATAGGTATTTTCTAGCTGATGTTATTTTTAATTCAGACATAACACATGCAGAGGATTGCCTATAGGTTGTTGTCATTTTAGTGATTCAGGAAAAATGTTTTTCACTTTAGTGCATGTTGCTCTCTCTGTTTCCTCCTTTCTCTCCACAGATATATTGAAGTGTAATTCATATGCAATGAGTTGCACAAAAAGTCTAAAACTTGGTAAGTTTTGACCTATGCATACACCCTACAAACCATTACCACAATTAGGATGGTGAACATATACATCAGCCCCCAAAGGTGTCCCTTTGTAAAACTAGCCCTCTGACCCTCAGCCTCTGCCCTAGGTTTTTAGTGATGTGCTTTTGGACACTGAAGATAAGTTTTCACTTTCTGGAGTACAGGTATATTTCAAGACAAATTTAAAATATTTGTAATTTACTGTGACATATATTCTCAAATTTGTAAATTATGACAGACATCATCAAATTACTGTACAACTCATCTTCAGCAGCAGGTACAAGAAAGTTTGTTTTTGTACATCCTTGCCAAAACTGGATTTTATTGAACTTGTTGATCTTTTCTGTTTAAAAGGAAATAAAATGCCTTGTTATTATTTTCACTTATTTTCATTGAATTAAGAGTGAAGATAAATTTTGTATCATATTTATTGGTAATGGAAATCTCCTGTTCATGTCATTTGCCTAGCTTTGTATTGGGTTGCACATTTTTTGACTAACAAGAGAAATTTTTATTTTCAAAAATTAAGCTCCTTTCTCTTATAATTTAATTGCACTTTAAAAACCATTTTGTTTTTTTATAACAATAAAAATTTTAATATGTAATAAAGCCATCATGGGCTTCCCTGATGGAATAGCTCAGCAGGTAAAGAAATCGCCTGCAAGGAGACACAGGAGATGTGGGGTTCGATCCCTGGGTTGCAAAGATGCCCTGGAGAAAGAAATGGTGACCCACTCCAATATTCTTGCCTGAAAAATTTCATGGACAGAGGAACCTGGAGGATTATAGTCCATGGGGTCGCAAAGAGCCAGATGCAGCTGAGAGAATGAGCAGAGCACAAAGGCACCATACCAATTTAGTGCAAACAAAAGATTAAATTGCTTTATGAGTAGTTTGATGGTATTGATTGGCATTCTGTAAACAAATGAACACAAAAAATTCACTCCATAAATTTGTGTGTGTGTGCTAATTCGTTTCAGTCTTGTCCAACTCTTTGCAACCCTGTGGAGAGTAGCCCACAAGGCTCCTCTGTCCAAGAGATTCTCCAGGCAAGAATACCAGAGTTGGTAGTCATGCCCTCCTCCAGGGGATCTTCTTGACCCAGGGATTGAACCCATGTCTCTTATGTCTCCTGCATTGACAGGCAAGTTCTTTACCAATAGCACAATAAAGTCAAGATGCTTTAAGAAATGCAAAAAGAGAAATTACTAGTATACTAGAAAAACATTGGTAAATGTGCTTGTAATCATAAAGTAGAAAACTTACCTAAGATAATTCAAAACACAAATCATACACTAAAGTATGTTTATATAAATATTGAACATTTCTCTTTATAAAAATTCTTATTTTTTTTTAGGGGTCAAAACTTCATTGTTTATAAATTTGACTAGACCCAGTTATACAAAAATTTATACCCACAAGCATACAATTTTCCATAAATTTTATATTCTCTTTATTCTGCTTATATATTTAAATGCTGTCTTAACAATGATGTAATAAATTTTGTGATTAAATTAATGCTTGCAAAATGAAGATATCACTCTAAGGATAAATTATACACTCTGAAACAAATTATAATTTTAACCAGAGTAATTCTTACAAAGCTTTTTTTACTGCTTTATTAGAACACTCTAACAAGGGTGATGATATTTGGCAAATTAAGAAGTGAGAAGGGTCAGCTCATATTTAAAGTGGAGGTAATGGATGAACAGAGAAAGCAGAGATCAAATTGCCAACATCTGCTGGGCCATAGAAAAAGCAAGGGAATTGCAAAAAATCTACTTCTGATTCTTTGACTACGTTAAAGCCTCTGACTGTGTGGATCACAACAAGCTGTGAAATATTCTTGAAGAGATGGGAATACCAAACCATCTTACTTGCCTCCTAAGATACCTGTATGCAGTTAACAGTTAAAAATGGACATGGAACAAAGGACTGGTTCAAAATTGGGAAAGAAGTACTTCAAGGCTGTACATTGTTATCCTGCTTATTTAACTTATATGCAGAATACATCATATGAAATGCTGAACTGGATGACTTAAATGCTGCAATCAATATTGCCGGGATAAATATCAACAACCTCAGATATACAGGTGATACCATTCTAATGGCAGAAAGTGAAGAGCAACTAAAGAGCCTCATGATGAAGGTGAAAGAGGAGCATGAAAAAGGTGGCTTAAAATTCAACATTCAGAACACTAACATCATGGCATCTGGTCCCATCACTTCATGGCAAATAGAATGGGAAAAAGTGGAAACAGTGTCAGATATCATTTTTTTGGGCTCCAAAATCTCTTCGGATGGTGACTACAGTCACAAAATTAAAAGATGCTTGTTCTTTGGAAGAAAAGCTATGACAAACCTAGACCAAATGTATTAAAAAGCAGACATCACTTTGCTGGAAAAGGTCCATATAGTCAGAGTTATAGTTTTCCTAGCAGTCATGTGTGGATCTGAGAGTTGGACCACAGAGAAGGCTGAGTGCAGAAGAATTGATGCTTTTGAACTGTGGTGTTAGAGAAGACTCTTGAGAATCCCTTGGACTGCGAGGAGATCAAACCAGTTAATAACAAAGGAAATCAACTCTGATTATTCTTCGGAAGGATTGCTGCTTAAGCTGAAGCTCCAATACTTTTGCTGCCTAATGTGAAGAGTCAACTCATTGGAAAAGTCCCTGATACTGGGAAAGATTGAAGGCAGGAGGAGCAGGGAGCGACAGAGGATGAGATGGTTGGATGGCATCACTGACTCAATGGACATGAGTTTGAGCAAACTCTGGAAGAGAGTGAAGGACAGGGAAGCTCAGTGTGTTGCAGTTCATAGAGTTGCAAAGAGTTGGACACGATTGAGCTACTGCAACAATGGATGAGCAAATATATGCAATCTGTTTTAAATTTCCCAACAGTAAGTTTACAATGTGGGTCTTTTTATCTCAATTATATTTTCATAAGCAAATTAGAATATTACATTAAAATTTCATTTGTCATTTTCAAAAAAGTATACCTAGCAGTACTAAATTAATTTATTTAAAAAAAATGTCAGTGTCTGAAACACCTGGCTGAGAAAAACTTATGAATATTTCAGGATTTTCTATTAATCACATATCTATTTTCGTTATGTATTTCCTAAAAATAGTATTTCAAATGAAGACAACTTGATACATTTGGCATGAAAAGTCTAGCTAATCAAACTCTCTAAATTCACTTTCTTTACTTTTTAAAAACTCCAACATTTCCTTTAGTGTGTAGTTAACAGGTGTTAAAATGTCTGAATTACTATAACAATTAACCTTATAGCCTTTGGTCCTAATTTAATTAATATTGAAGACAACATAGTCTGGAAATATCTTCAATAATTATTTTTGGCCAGTCAAAGTAGAAAGACTAAGAGGTGATGTTCTTAAAATTGCTTGAGAGAGACAGGAGAAACTTCATGGCAAAAGTGTTAGAGGCATCACATGTTCCAGGGAGTTTGATTCTTCATAGTGTTTCAGGTTATGAGTGGAAGAAGGGAGAGTGCATGTAGGTGGTGTGGGGACTCAGCTTGTATTATTCATAAGGACCAAACTGATGGCCTTGGATGCAAAGCATTTTTCAATGCTAAGACCAGTATTTCTCAGTTTAAAGAAAAAAAAAAATCATGTTCCCTGTTTTATAGGGCTGAAGAGCATTCCAACATATGTATATAACACATTTTCTTTACCCATTCATCTCCTGATGGACAGTTAGGTCATCTCTATGTCTTTGCTATTGTAAACAGTGCTGCAGTTAACCTGGAAGGGCTAATATCATTTTGAGATTATGATTTCAATTCTTTTGGATAAATATCCAAAAAAATGGGGTTACTGGATCATATAGTAAGTCTGCTTTTAATATTTTGAGGAACCTACATATTCTTCAATAGCAGTTGTATCTATTTTGCAATCCTACCAATGGTGTATAGGGTTCCAATTTTTCCTTATCTTCATCAATACTTTTGTCTTCTGTTCTTTTTTTTTTTTTATTGTTTTGATAACCATCCTGAGGAAATTTTGCAACATGCAACAGCATGGATGAATCCTGAATACACTCTGATAAGTGAAATAAGCCAATGACATAAAGACAAATACTGCATGACCACTTATATGAGGTGTTGAAAGTAGTCAAATTCATAGAACTTAAAAGTAGAATAGTGGTTCTCAGAGGTTGCTTGGATGGAGAAAAAGAAAGTTACTAATTAATGGACATCAGTTTCAACTGAGCAAAGTAAATAAATTCCAGGGATGTGATGTACAATATTGTACATATAGTCAAAAATACTATATTGCAGACTTACAAATTTGTTAAGTGGGTAGATGTTATAAGAGTTTTTGCCACAATGCGATAAAATTAAACTAAAATTTTTAAAAATGCAAACATGTTTTCCCCAATTTTTTATCCAATAAGATAAAATTCAACTAAAATTTTTAAAAAATGTAAATACAATTATTCTGATTTTTTCTGCATATATCCAACATCCAAAAGGATTTTTTCCAGTAGTTTCCATACAGAATAGATATACTGAACACACTTTTTTATGTTCCTTACTACGAACTCTTCCCTCCCTTGAATTCTTGTCTTAAGAATGAGACTCTTCAAAAAAAAAAAAAAGAATGAGACTCTTCATCTCTCAAAATTAAGAATATTTGCTGCAAGCTTTGGGGAGATCATCATTTGTTGAACAAATATCAGTTTATTACTATCTATCTTTCATCCAAAGATTGAACAGGAGGAGATACAAGCAGGTATGTGATAGGCATGTTTCTCTGGCAGCATTTGGTGGACAGACTACAAGGATCATTAGTTCTTATATATGTTCACACAGGAGAAATGTAAAACAATATAGAAACTACCAGTAATACAAATATGTGAGACACTATGGAATAGGTAGCTGTGATTGAGGACACAAAAATTGAAATTATTTTTCTGGGTATTCAAAACTTTATTAACACACATTTTGGTGCTAAAATCATCTTAGGCCTCCAAGAGCAGATGAGTTTCTGAGTACCACCATATCATACTCGCTGTGTTTCTGGGCTGCACACAAGGGGGTAATACTCAGAACAAGGAGAAGGAATACATGATTTTGATTGACTTTTCCAATCAGGTCTCATGGCTGCCTTCTGGACAGGTGGTGGTAAATCACAAGCCCCTATATCTCAGAATAGTATTTTAAGTTTAGTGTGGTTTATTTGGTAATGTACTATCTGAAGTGCATGAAAATTTTATCTGTGCCCCTCTCCTTCTCAACACTTACTTCACAGTGCTAAAACTCAGCAATGACATGAAAAGGGAGTCTAAGGGGAAGGATGCAGAGGGCTTCACCAGTTGGTTGTAGGAAAGGCCTTAGATTCAGATGTAAGTTATCGTTTCCCCAGTCTTCCATCTACTTAAAGAATGACAATCTCTACAGCTATTCTTGAGGCTCTATGATTTTCTTTATTGTCTTTTTGTCTTTAAGGATGACTCTGACTTATGAAACCATTTGACCTCCAAGCGATAGACTGAGGTGATGGGAACTTCAGTCCCTTATCTGAACATGTTACTTTTTTCACAGCTTAGGAATTTACTGGGAAAATGTTTGGTTTATGGACTGGAGTTTGGTTTATGTCAGCATTTCCATTATAAACCCTTTGGGAGGCTATTTAATACGGCTATCAACTTTATTAAAGTATGAAGCAAGCAAAGGCTCTGTATAGTTTTTGATATATATGTTAGGAGAAAAAAAAAAGGTTTCTCATTTCATATCATCTTAAGTAGGTTGATTAATTTTTTTTAAGATTGCTTATTCACACAGAGAAAATACTATACTTTGAAGTATACATGGAAATAAAATGCATCAGGGCAATATTACAAATGTGCATGTTAACTGTGAATGATGTCCCATTTTTAATTTCCCATAAACTCATACTAAAGTCATTTAAGGTATACTCCACTGATAAGTTTGCTTAAAATAAAGATGGATGTATATACAGGAAAGCATTTTACTACCTAAGGTATTTACCCTAATTTCACTCATTCTATGTAATATGATATATTTATTGGTAGAAATACACCTTTAAAAAGAAACTTGAAGATCTGTCTTAACCCCTGTTGGCCTTGGTACTAGAGTGTACAAAATAGAATAAGAATGGTACTTCATCAAAGAGCATTGCTATTATGTCATTTTACATAGTTTTTTTGTTTTTGTTTGTAGGAAGAAATGTATGAAAGTGATAACTGAAAATTAGTGAACTGGCTCTAGGTAAGGTGTTCTGATATTGGAAATCTGGGAATTGTAGGAATATACTAAATTTAGTTTATGTACATAATCTGATACAATATTCTCTTTCTCAATCACTAACAGATAATATATTATTAATAGGTATTTTAAAGAGATTTAATATGGAGGAAATAAATCTATTCTTTTTAGTAATGCATGTTTATTATTTTGCTTTTTTAATTTTTTTAGGAAGATATTTCTTCTATTGTGGGTATGTGTGTTCTCAGTCATGTCCGACTAATAGGGATTTTCAAATGTCCTGGAACGATAAGATCATCAAATTTTGATAGCAGTTTTTATTCATCTTTTTGATTGATACTTATTGTGAAACACCAAAAGGATTTCATAGCTGTCATGACAACCATGGGTTTTCTTAATTCAGTTTCTGGTTCTAAGCAATTTAGAGCTTTCAATCTGGTATAGAAAAAAAACACTTTATTATGGCCCAGTCAGATATATTAGCATGGTCATAGAGTTCTAGAAGGAATTAAAAACACAAGCTAGAATTTTATGAAATATGAAATAGAGTCCCACACAATGATACTATATTTAAAAATAAGGTAAATCTGAATAAAATATGAAATACATTTACAGAATATATTAGTTTTTAGTCTACATTCTCTGATGTCTTATTCAAGTTTCCTTATAAATTTATACTTTTCTTTTAAGGCATTTAAACAGTTCCTAATAAATAAGGCTTAAAGCACAAAAAGCGACATGCATTGTAAACCATATTTATGTGAGATGAATATTTTAGAAACTGAACTGTAAGACTTTTCACATTGCAATGCAGAGATGAGTAACCTGTGGTATCTGCAGTTACTCTGAGTGGCTTTATGGTGTGTTTCCAAATTATAGCACATAAAAAGGTCGAGGCACAAATTCAAGGACAGCTCAAGTCTCTTGTCATCCTCATAAAGAGAGAGAAACAACAGTTTCTTGGTTTTGTATTTAAGCTGGGGGCATGTGAAGCGAAAGGAAAAAGAGAAACAACAACAAAAACATTGAGAACAACAACAAAACTTTGCTGATCTTTGAGCCCAAGGTCACTGCCCCCAAGACTTCTTTCTGGGTGTTGCTCTGATTCATAAACATCTCTAAATCTCTCCCACCTCTGCCTCTTGGAACACTGTTAAGATGAGAGTGATAAGGAAGGTTCCTTCCCATTTCCAGTTCCCCTGCTTTGCTCAAGATAAGCCTTAGTTACAGCTACAAGAAATCAGGCAAGATTCTTTATAAGCTGTTAGTTGCTTAGTCATGTCTGATTCTTTGCGACCCCATGGACTGTAGTCTTTCAAGCTCCTCTCTCCATGGAATTCTCCAGGCAAGAATATTGGAGTGAGTTGCCATGCCCTTCTCCAGGGGATCTTCCCAAACCAAGGATAAAACCCTAGTCTCTTTCACTGCAGGCAGATTCGTAACTGTCTGAGCCACCAGGGGGAGCCCTTCTTTGTAAGCTGCATGGATCTGTATTCAGTGGTGAGAGGGGTGGAGGCAAGCACTGAATCACATTTATTTCAAGCACCATATGTGAAAACCGCTATCTGACCAAGTTGTTTCCAGAACTGCGTACAGTTTGCCTTCCTCAAGGGATAGATGTGAAAATGAAAGGCATTCTTCTTAGACAGTCACCAAACTTTTAAATACATTTGTGGGATTAGTGGTCCTAAAATTCAAAACAGTTGGGTAGTAACAATTTAAGAGTTGGACCAAATCTTGAATATGTAGCATTGATTAGTTAGGATGATGAAGAATGGAAAATATCTAGGTACATCTTATGATATTTAAGAATCACAGCTATTCATAAATAAAATACTATGTTTTATCTTTGGAATAGTTTTTAGCATGATTGCTTTCTGTCTGTGCTGATACTTCTTCCACTGAAGTTAAGTACCATTTCTCCTCTGACCAGAGGAAGATGCTCTGTGTTCTAGAGGATTCACTTTACCCAGAGGTGCATCTTCTATCCTTACTCTCAGTTAGTATGTGCCAACCACATACCTGACATCAGCTAAGGGCCTCCCCTGCCCTGCATTTTCCATTTATCTCCCACCTTGACTTCCTTATGCCAAAGAAAGGAAAAATAGACATTTGTACATAGATGCTCTAGTCTTTTATACAAACACAGGCCAAGGTCTTCAGAGAATCCAATGTCCATGCTAAAAAGACAAATTAATGATACATGACCATATTTCTTATATCAAGACTAGTCTTATTAAGACAATCACTAGCCTAGATTACTTTTTGATCTTTTTTGTTATCATTTTTATCTCCGAGTTGAACAGTTCTGAGGGCTCAATCAGTGTTTCAGGTGATAAAAAGATCATCTAATCATAATCATACATTAAAAACACTCATTCCCCTTGCTTTAGGATTTTTTCTTCATTTATTTATAAAATAATAAGATATATCCAACCTATATGCAATTACTTCCAAAGAAAATAAGCCTGTCAGCAAATTAGCTACCTTACCCTCATATTCTGCATTTTAACATTCAGTGAACGAGGTTCACACAATGAGGGAGGACAGAGTTGGACTGTGACTTACACGTGTGGATGTTTTTGTATGTGTTCTGTGGCAGTCTTGCCACATTAAAATAAAAATGGCTTTCTCTATCTCTAATTTTTACCTCTGGCTAATGAGGGAAAATTAAAAACAAATTAAATAACAAGGAAGAGGAAAGTCATGAAGGTGTTAATTATCCTCAAGGAAGAAATTATGACTTTAAGTTCTACTACTCATAATGAAAGAGTAGCCAAGGAATCATGTACAGTTACTAATCAACTTAGCAACTTGTTTTTTTAAAAACAAAAGGTAAACCTTTTTGTCAAAGATTTCCCCTTGCAAATCTCTCCCAAAAACTCGCACTGTTCCTTCAGTACTTAGAGTTTCCCTGGCGTAAGTAAGAGCCAGAGAGGAAGAGAATATTCTGACTTCCATTTCCTGGGTAGACGTTACTGACATCCACCAACATAGTTCAGCTACTTCCTATTCAACCTCTCTTCTTCCACAGCCTGATATAAACAACTGTTGCTTGCCCTTCAGTCACTAAGCCATGTCTGACCCTCTGCGACCCCATGGACTACAGCACACCAGGCTTCCCTGTCCTTCACTATCTCCTAGAGTTTGCTCAGATTCACATCATTGAGTCAGTGATGCTATCTAGCCATCTCATCCTTTGCCACCCTCTTCTTTTGCCTTCTATCTTTCTCAGCATCAGGGCCTTTTCTAGTAAGCTGGCTCTTTGCATCAGGTGGCCAAAGTATTTTGGAGCTATAGCTTCAACATCAGTCTTCCCAATGAATATTCAGGGTTGATTTCCTTTAGGACTGACTGTTTTGATCTCCTTGCAGCCCAAGGGGTAAATAATAGAGGCTGGAAATTATTAAGGAAGATAGCTGCCTCCTATCAGTTCAGCAACTATTGGTCCTGAAGGATCTCATCAGGTCATACAGAAGGCCCTTTCTATGAAGAGGTCACATAGAATTTTTACACTGGCCACATAGAATTTGCAGTCTCTTTTGAACCATAATGCTCTTGATAGCATCTCAGTGGAAAGACCCGCCAACCAGCCCTCATACCTTAATCAAAACTTGGACACAGATTTAATAATGCTGACATAGAAAAAAATATATGGGGCAGGTGAAGAAATTCAGTAATATTTAATTCTTCTAATGCTAATATTTTAAAAGCAATTACTTTTTTTGCTTGAATGTTTGGAAACAGAATACATTTGATAGCCATTTTGATATGACCACTTTAATACAGTAGGAAAGAAATGACCTTGTTAACACATTAGATTTAGACTGTGCTTCTAGTCCTTAATCACCAAGGGCTTTATTTTATAATTTATTCATAAGTTTCCATGATTGGATGTTACCTTTATAATAAGACAAAATAAAGATACATGTTTGGATTGTGGTCTACACTAGTCTTTGAGTATCACTTTTGTGTACCAAATTGTCAGTTTAAAAATGTTTCACAATATTATATGTAATTAGGACAGTGAGAGCTAGCTGATAGCAATGTAATAAAAAACTGGGTGTCCTAGGCCTTTCAGATATAATAGTGATATTAAATGTGACTACGTTTCAAATACCACTTTTCCATGGATCTTAAAGTTCATGGGGGAAAAAATGAGCAAACTTGAGATAAAGCAACCGTGGATCCAGGTGAGTCCTGAGAAAATGAGCATGTGCTTCTTATAACAGGTGATGGATAACTGTGGTATGTGTAACGGAGTGAAGTACTGACTCTTAGCTACATGAAGTTTACAATGGATTGGGCCTCATTCCCAGGGTCTCTAACTCTCTGCCTCATCTTTGGTCCAGATCCTAACACTTGCTCTAAGCTCAGAACATACCTCATCCCTCATCCTCATTGCAGGGTGAGGTCAGTTTAGTGATAGGAAGAGGCTGAATGACTTTGTAAGCCAAGTCTAAACCAACCCTGTATCAAAATCACACATCAAAGTGGCATGTCTAAAAGTCTCTAGCATCAAAATAGGTGCATAGGTCAAAAGAGTCCTATCAAAATGTCATCTACACATCTAACTCTTCATAACCCAATCACAAAAGACCAAGACTTCCTAAGATGACTGAGAATTCATGCCACTGAATGGTACCCAAGAATAAAAGAGGATGCGTGGCTATCACCGGGGTGAGGAAGGGGATAAAAGAATAACAACACACAAGCAAGTTAAGGAAGCTAAAAATTGCTTCAATCCTTTTTTTTCTTTCCCTAAGAAAGACTCACCCCAAATGTGTTTAAGCCGTCCTTTCTCCCAAAACTTCTGTTGAAGCTTTCACAATGAGTTGCATTAGCTTCTCAACAGAATGGTGTTTTTTCTATCTTAAGATATGGCTTCCCCCAAGTGGAAATTAAAATACATATCAAGCATAGAAATAAAGTGCTTAGTGAGGATGAAATGTAATACAATTTTCTGTTAAAGACCAAATCTCATTTTAAGAACGTCTTAGCGGTCATAGGGATAATTTATTTTTATCAATAATAATATATTTTGTAAGTGGTTCAGTTTGAAATAAGGATAACCAAGGACATTATTTTCCGGTCAGAAACAAGACATATTAGAACAGCTAATAGTTATTTTTCATTTATAATTTCTATATCTCAAGAATGAAGGATAGTCTGACTCTTAGAGTTTAATTTTTCTTTTTTTTTATTTTAACCTCTCCTAGCATGCCTTATTGGAGAAAGCAATGGCACCCCACTCCACTACTCTTGCCTGGAAAATCCCATGGACGGAGGAGCCTGGTAGGCTGCAGTCCATGGGGTCGCTAAGAGTCGGACATGACTGAGCGACTTGACTTTCACTTTTCACTTTCACACATTGGAGAAGGAAATGGCAACCCACTCCAGTGTTCTTGCCTTGAGAATCCCAGGGATGGGGGAGCCTGGTGGGCTGCCGTCTATGGGGTCGCACAGAGTCGGACACGACTGAGGTGACTTAGCAGCAGCAGCATGCCTTATTACATAAGGAGTAGCTGGGTTCTTTGTATGAGAAACATTTTGAAGACTTTACTAACATTTAATATCAACACAGATTCCTGCCAATATGTGTATATAGCACTATATGTAAGGTACTTTCTCTGCCTTTTTTAAATAATGATACAGTTTTCTGTAGGCTCTGCCATCTCCTCCTTTCAAGGTCATCTAACATCCTCCTTATTTCTTATCACTGGTAGTAAAGAATTCAATCCCTCAAATAGGACAGTTATAATAACTGTCACCATTATATTTTTGGATGCTGTATTTTTACTTCATATTCCCTATTTTTTCTCAATCTCCAACTTCTTCTTTTTTAGTAGTTATTCATATTTTGTGTTGATCTACGTTGATCCTGTACTGACAGCTTATATTTAAGATTGCAGATAAAGAAATGATGCACTCATATTCAGTAATGAAGTGTTGGATATATTTGGGCCTGTTCCCTAATCTCACTATCCCTTTAGTTCTGATATTTTATGATTCATCCCAGCTGGATCAGCAGTGGTGGGTAGCTGATCTCTAATAAAACTTCTAAATTTTAATACAGTTTCACTGATGGAGCACATGTATGGTAAAGCTGTGAAAATCCGTATACAGACCATTTTTGTTTAAGGAAATTCTGCCAACTCAAGATCAGATGCTTTAGCAGGGCATTCATAATTGTAGGGGGAAAAAAACAAAGAGATAAATATTGGTATTTGTTTTTCAAATCCTTGAGACAAACAACACTTCCACAAGAAAATTATTATATTACTACTTTGTTCAAGCCTGGAGTATAAAAACAAAGAATATTATCACCAATTGTAATCTGTTTCCTAAAGCTAGTTATAGACTCTACATCATTTTAAGAGTCTTTTGCTTTTCATTTGTTTTCATTTCTGTTTTTCATTGCAGGACTTTTCATTCAAACAAGCAAAGTTGTGGAAGAGGATAAAATGTATTCTTGACAAAAACAGGTGCTAAAATATTAAATAGAGAATGTGTATCTCTGTAGCCACTGAGAGAAGAGACATGAGAAAATACTATCTTTTCTCTGTGATTCCTGAACTTAAACATAAATGAAGAGAAAACACTTCTTATAAAGTGGTCTCAAGTATGGCATTCACTGTTTAATAAAACTATGGCATAGCAAATGAGATGATATAGGTAAAGAACCTCCTGTCAATGCAAGGGCTGCAGAAGATGCAGGTTCAGTCCCTGGGTCAGGAAGATCCCCTGTAGGAGGAAATGGCAACCCACTCCAGTATTTTTGCCTGGAAAGTCCCACGGACAGAGGAACCTCGTGGGCTACAATCTGAAGGGCCAAAAAACCTGAACACACATTAAAAAAAAAGTCTTTTAAATGTTTGATTGAGTTAAAGAGACACACAAAAATCTTCAGGCAGTTATGATTCTGAATTATGTGTCTTAAACTGATGAGTTTGAGAAAACAATTGCAAAACCTAAAGGAACATTAACTCAATATCATAACGAGCTCAATATCCCTCCACAAAAACATATGCACACAACCCATGTATGCATGTCAAATTACAACATGCATACACAAACATGTACAAACACATATGCACATCCAAATTCACACACATATCCTCAAACACCTTCACAAACTTTTATCAGAAAACATTTCAACAAAATAAATGTGACTAGCACAGGATTCTAACTACATAATGATAGATTAATCATTTGGGGGGGGGGGACATTTTTTCTACTTCTCATAAAAGCAAGCTTATATTTACATTTATCTCAAGAATATTTATTTTCCTAATCAAGTTAGGGTTGTTAACATTAAAATTATATTTGGCTTTTTTCACACCACTTGGTTAAATTTTCCCCTTGTCTTATAAACGTGGACAGTAGAGTCCAGAAAGAGTAAGAAGGATTTTGCACGGTAACTGAAATGGTCACTGATAGGAACAGGGCAGATATCCTTAATCCTGTGCTCATCCTAGGCTTCCTCCTCTTCTAAGCTTTGCCACCTCAGTCCTGTCCACCAGCTTTCAGTTTTTGTGACATATTTTCATAAAAATATAATCTTTACTTCTTTCAAAATTTAATTTTAATTAATTATCTGGCATAACTATGCAAAGAACAGCAGAGATATCAGGTACCACTTTCAGCTCTATTTTATCAGTTTATCATTTTATTTAATATGTGAGTTTCAATTTCACTTGGAACTTAAGGTATAGCAGGGGACCTTTGTAATCTTCTCCCTACTCTGTTCATAATTGTGTTTTGGAAGGCAGTTTTTCAATAGTTACATAAATACTTGGATGATCTTATCACATGGCTAATGAAATTTTAAAAGATCTTCCCTCAAATTGGCAATTCCAAAAGAACAGTATGTATACTATCTATGGTGAAACAGATCACCAGCCCAGGTGGGATGCATGAGACAAGTGCTCCGGCCTGGTGCACTGGGAAGACCCAGAGGAATCGGGTGGAGAGGGAGGTGGGAGGGGGGATCGGGATTGGGAATATTTGTAAATCCATGGCTGATTCATATCAATGTATGACAAAACCCACTGGAAAAAAAATAATAATAAAAAAAATAAATAATAAATAATAATAGGCAAAAAAAAAAAATAAAAAAAAATAAAACTTTACTGGTGGGTTTGGGGATAATGTCAAAGGAAGTAAATATATTTTTAATGTATAAAAAAATAAAAAATAAAAAAAAAAATAAAAAAAAAATAAAAGGTCTTCCCTGACTACTGTGTAAAGCCTAAATTCCAAGCATTCAAAGCTTACTATAACCTGACCCCAAACTAATAAACTACTTAATATTTATAACACTCAACCCAAACCCGAATTATCTATTTTTTGTCCTTCTTTTATGCACATAATGTATATTTTCTTACCTGTGAATTTGTTTGACCTGCTTCTGTGATTCTTCACTGGAGTCAGAAATCACATTTTGAATATTTATAGTGTGCCAGACACAGTGTTCAGAACTTTACATGCATTAGCTCACTTCATTTTCACAGTATCTTTAATAGATAGTGATGTGCAGGCTCAGTTGTGTTCAACCCTGTGTAAACCTACGGACTGTAGCCCGCCAGGCTCGTCTGTCCACAGGGTTTCCCAGCAAGAATACTGGAGTGGGTTGCCATTTCCTTCTCTGGGGGATCTTCCTGACCCAGGGACTGAACGTGTATCTCTTGCATCTCCTGCATTGGCAGGCTGTTTCTTTACCACTGAGCCACCTGAGAAGCCCCTATCTACTATCAATAGATAGCACTGAACTAACATTGTACCCATTGCATTAATGAGAAGACAGGCCCAGAAGAGTGTAGCCATCTGCTTAGAAGCATACAGTTAATCCTTGGTTGAACCAGGCTTCAACACAGAGCTGTCTGCCTCCTAAGCCAACATGTTCCTCTTCAGTTCTGGCTCAGGATCCATACTCTCTGGAGCCTATGCAAACATGCAAGGCCCACTTCAAACACTAGAATGCCAACAGAGATCATGCTTAACTTCTGACTTCATCAAGCTCGTACTAAGCATCCTGCTAACCCTATGCATATAAACTACTGGACTTCATCATGTGACATCCTCACCATTTCACATCCTCATAAACTTTTTTTGCACCTACAACTTATTCTCCCTTCTAGACTATAATCTTGCTGAAGAATTTCTATTTCCTTTTTTAAAATACAATGGATACCATGCAATACTTTATTTTTCCCCACATAACACAGGGTCTCATCAAATATAACCTCAGGATAAATGATTTTAGAAGTGCAAATTAGTGTGATTTTAAAACATAATTAGGAGTCATAACTACTTTGGGCCTCCACTTATTCTTCATATTCATAAATGATGCAATAATATATTAAAAATATCTTATTAGGATGAAATAGTAATTATGAGGCCACCTACTATGTATTAAGTAAATACAATGTGAGAAACACTCATGAGCTTATTTCTTATACCTGCTAGTAAGTTACTCTGCACATTTTTACAACAAGAGGAAATAAGGGGTTAGAAAGTATAATGGGATACTTCAGACTCTGGATGTGAGCAAGAGAGCTGGGACTCAAACTGATAACCAAATACTGCAAATCCTGTGCTCTCTTCACCATAATTTCTGAAGAAATACCATATGTCAAAATGCTTTGTTCATTGAAAATAAAGTATGTCTTTGATCTAAAATATAATCAGGTATAAAAATATAATTTAGTTAATAGTTTTTTAAAGAAGGAAAAATATAACTATAACCATAAATGCATACATGCTTTTTAAAGATAAATACTGATGCTTAAATTATGCAAATTAAAAAAAAAAACATTTGATCATGAGAAAGTAGTTTTAGTTGCCCATTAAACCTTGCTTCTTGAGGAGCAGGACTTGGTCTTATTTATCACTGAATTCTTATCATTTCTCTTTGACCCTTTTACTATAGAGACTTCAGAAATAAACACATAAGTGACAGGAAATAGTTGTATATTTTCTAGCACTGACATGGAAACAATACCTTGTGTGTGCTATACTTAATCACTCAGTCGTGTCCGACTCTTTCCAACCCCGTGGACTGTAGCCCACCAGGCTCCTCTGTCCGTGGGGATTCTCCAGGCAAGAATACTGGAGTGGGTTACAATGCCCTCCTCCAGCGGATCTTCCCAACCCCGAGATCAACCCCAGGGTCTCCTGTGTAGCAGGCAATTTCTTTTACTGTCTGAGCCACGAGGGAAGCCCAAGAATATTGGAGTGGGTAGCCTATTCCTTCTCCAGGGATATCTTACTGACTCAGGACTGACAATGAAACAATACTATGCTTATGGTTCAACTAAATGCATGGTATGACTTACATCTAATGTTTCTGCATCCCTTGTAACCATGGTGAAATGTGGGAATCACTCTGGCATCCCGATTTATCCTCATATGCTATTTACATAACACATACTGTAAATGCAGATTCGCCAGCCTTAACTCCAGTGTGTTACCTAAACAACTTTCTCATTTCTGAGGAGACATCAGTTGTTTCTAT
Organism: Cervus elaphus; assembly: GCF_910594005.1. NCBI lineage: Eukaryota > Metazoa > Chordata > Mammalia > Artiodactyla > Cervidae > Cervus > Cervus elaphus. The sequence continues at coordinate 16,103,608 of NC_057833.1, read as the reverse complement.
AGAAATGCATATAATATGAATTAGATAAAATTCATTTGAACAGTTTCACTATAACCTGACTTAATAGAGTTGGCACCATTCCAGATGGAATGTATATACAACATTGATCACAAAGGGAATTCATATTATTAGTATGGGGAGAAAGAAATCAATGTTAATTAGCAGAAAAGCCATACATGAAATACTAAATAAAATCAGGAGATTATAAGACCTTGTACAGAAGCAAAATAACTATGCAGGAACTGCAGAGATTGTACATTACTGCAACTTGGTGAGATAAGAATGCAGTAGGGGTTTCAGTAAGCATACTTCAGATTTCAGATAATGTGAGGCTGTCACCCCTTGTTGCCCTGGCAATAGGGTCCTTACCACAAATATAGATGTTATTGTTATTATTGTCGTTTTGTTTCTTAGTTGTGTCTGACGCTTTGCAACCCCATGGACTGTAGCCCAGTAGGCTCCCCTGTCCACGGGATTTCCCAGGCAAGAATACTGGAGTAGGGTGCCATTTCCTCCCTTAGGGAATCTTCCCAACTCCAGGATCGAACCCAAGTCTCGTGCATCTCTTAAATTACCTGACGTGTTCCTCACCACTGAGCCACCTGGGAAAACTCATATACAGGTAACCTATTAAAGCCCCCATATTCAAGCCCCAATGTAGATGAACCTTGAACAACTCAAGGGTTAGGGGTGTCAATGCCCACACAGTTGAAAATCCAAGTATCTCTTTACAGTGGTCCTCCCTGTCCCATGGTTCAGCATTCACAGGTTCAAACAACCTCAGATAGTATAGTACTGCAGTATTATTTATTGAAAAAAATGTCCACGTATAAGTGGACCTGCATAGTTCAAACCCATGTTGTCCGAGGGTTAACTAATACTTTTACAAGGAAAACCACTTGCAAATGAAATAAATAGTATTTAGAGATGAAACTGCATGCTGTCTAGCCCTACCATGGGGAAGATCTAGAGATAAGTCTGAAATGGGCTATGCCACAGGAAATGAGTGAGGATATGAGAGTATTAGTTTGCATTATTTACGACAGATAAGAGGGTTAGGCTTAGCTATCTGCCAGAGTCTCTTGGTATGAAACTGTTGTTTCTCTTACTCACAGTGGTTAAGGTCAGTGTAGATAATTAATCATGTACACATAGTGTATAGCAAATAAAGTGAGAATACTGCTTGCCAAAATACTTAAATAGACCCACAAATATGTAAAGATTCAAGTTGGAGAAGCAACACATTGAATCTTAGATACTGTGTCTTTGGTTTAGTCATTCGGTCATGGTCGACTCTTTTGCAACCCCATGGACTGGAGCCCACCAGGGTCCTCCATAGACGGAATTTTCCAGTCAAGAATACTGGAGTGGGTTGCCATTTGCTTCTCCAGAGGATTTTCCCAACCCAGGGATCAAACCCAGGTCTCCTGCATTGTATGCAGATTCTTTATTGGCTGAGCCACCAGGGAAGCCCATTGTGTCTTTAGTAGTTCCTATTCCCAATATGCAACAAGAAAGAAAACCACAAGTAGAGTCCCAAAATCACAGGGCAGTACTCAGTTACAAAGTGTTCATCCTGGGGATTCAGAATGCTTACAGCAGGCTTTTATATCACTATACAGGTTAAAACCAAAAATACAGAAGTAAATCTTCACAGAAAATTCTGAAGCACCTCAGAACAGATCCAAAGATGAAGAGAGATCACAAGATGCAGCTAGGCTTTCATTTTCTTGTTTCATATCAGCCTGTGCTTTTAGTTTAATAAGTGAGGATCAGCATGAAAAGTCAAGCTATAGGATCTAGACCCTCCTTCCCCAGTAATATTAATAATACCCAGATCCAAAATATGACAGAGATATTTCCAGTCAATATTGGCTTATGGAGACAGAGAGAGAGACTCTTCTATCAGTAAAAAAGTAGGTTCTTAAAAGTAGCCAGCACACTATACAGTGTAGCAGTATATATACTTATTTATTTTTTGTGACTGTAAGACACTTGATTAACTTTTGAATTTTGTTGTTTAGTCACATCTATGTGTAGTAAAAACTCAAATCATTGGGAAATTTTGAGATGTCTATAACATTTATTATGACTCAGCTAATTTTTGTTTTGAGTATATCATTAAATTTATGTTCATAATATGGAGAGAATAAAATCCCTGGTCAGTAGAGAATACTAATTTATTCCAGAGATGTAGCTAAATAGCCAATCTATCATACCAAAAATGCTAAGTGGTGTGTTTTTACAAATCCCCTAGGGACTAGAAAGCTATAAACTCACTCAGTAAAAAATGCCTCTTTTTGTATACATAATTTTCAATAAAGCAGTGAAATAAGGTCTGCCCCTACCCATCCATCTCCAAGAGCTAAGCTCTTTCCAAGGTTGCTTTAAAAATCAAAAATTGAAAAGATAGCAGAAATTTATAATCCAAGCTTCCATAAGTTGCCTTTTCACTCTTTTCAATCATATTTCTTCAGACTCTAAGTGACCCACTGTAACCTTACCACCAAAATGAAGAAGCCTTATTCCTGCCTTTCCCCATCCATTAACACCTTTTTAAAGTTTTCTATTGTCATAATCCTGACAGCCTGCAGGGGTTCACAATAGTTCTTTTTCTGACTTGGAGAACTATGTTGGCTTCCCTGAACCCACTTTTATCTTTAAGCCATAGACTGAAAATTCTGTGAACTCTCCTATGATTTTTAAAGCCCTTAGAGTCATCGCATGTCCTGAGAAAAAGTCTGAAAGACTTTTGTAGCTTAATATAAAGTTTACAAAACATATCTATATAATAGGTTTACAGAGCTGGTGAAAAAGTGATGCTATTCTCTCAATATTTCATGACCTTTGGCTATGTAAACTTACTTGTTTTCTTTCTTGGTACATGACATGCCAGACTGTTATGGGATATCTATGTATGTGTGTTCATGTGCAAAGTGTATAATTAAAGATATATGTATACATATTCATGTATATAATGTGTAGTATGTCACTGATTTAGAACATTTTTATATCAATTTGACATACTTTTATTATTATCCCTATGTTTCAGGTAAGGAAACAGCTTCATAGTTGTTAGTAGTTTGTCCAAGGTCACAAAAGTAGTAAATGACAAGAGACTGAAACTGACTTGGAATGACTCCAAATGTGATACTTTTTCTAAAGTAATATTTTTATATTTCCTACAAAATCGCATAAGAATTTACTTGGATACTCCCAACTCAATGTTGATTTTTAACCCATTTGATCATATTAGTTTCTAATACTAGGGCTCCATTCCAAGAACTATTACCTCATTTTTTCAAAGATTGCCTTATAAGGTCAATTTACTCCACTTCACTTCAAAGTTAAATGGCCTTAATGTCACTGTCTGCCAATTTTAACAGCTGTGACTATGTTGACCGGGTTCCAGTTGATAGATTATTCTTCTCACTATGGATCATACTTTCCTGTTTCTCTGTAGGCTTACTAATCTTTGACTGGAAACCAGGAACTGTGAATTCCACATTCTTAGGTGTTGGATATTCTCCTGTTCTTATAAATATTTTTTAAATTTATTTATTTTTTATTGAAGGATAATTGCTTTATAGAATTTAGTTTTCTGTCAAATCTCAACATGAATCAGCCAAAGGTACACATATATCCCATCCATTTTGAACCTCCCTTGCATCTCCCGCCCCATCCCACCCCTCTGGGCTGATGCAGAGCCCCTGTTTGAGTTTCCTGAGCCATACAGCAAATTCCCATTGGCTGTCTATTTTATATACGGTCATGTAAGTTTCCATGTTACTCTTTCCATACAATCTCACCCTCTCCTCCCCTCTCCCCATGTCCATAAGTCTATTCTGTATGTTTGTTTCTCCATTGCTGACTTGAATACTTCAGTACCATTTTTCTAGATTCTGCATATATGCGTTAGAACACAATATTTATCTTTCTCTTTCTGACTTACTTCACTCTAACAGGTTCTAGGTTCATCCACCTCATTAGAACTGACTCAAATGTGTTCTTTTATATGACTGACTAATATTCCATTGCGTACATGTACCACAACTTCTTTATCCATTAATCTTTCAATGGACATCTAGGTTGCTTCCATGTTCTAGCTGTTGTAAACAGTGCTACAATGAACATTGGGATGCATGAGTCTTTTTCAATGTTGGTTTCCTCAGGGTATATGCCCAGGAGTGGGATTGCTGGGTCATATGGTGCTTTTATTCCTAGTTTTTTAAGGAATCTCCCTACCATCTTCCACAGTGGCTGTATGAGTTTACATTCCCACAAATGGTGCAAAAATGTACCATTTTCTCTACACTCTCTACAGCATTTATTGTTTGTAGACTTTTTGATGATGGCCATTCTGACTGGGGTGAGGTGATAGCTCATTGTAGTTTTGATTTACATTTCTCTGATAATGAGTGATGTTGAGCATCTTTTCATGTATTTGTTAGCCATCTGCATGTCTTTGGAGAAATGTCTGTTTAGGTCTTTTTCCCACTTTTTGATTGGGTTGTCTGTTTTTCTGGTATTGAGTATTATGAGCCGCTTGAATATTTTGGAAATTAATCCTTTGTCAGTTGTTTCATTTGCTATTATTTTCTCCCTTTCTGAGGGTTGTCTTTAAGCCTTGCTTATAGTTTCCTTTGCTGTGCAAAAGCTTTTAAGTTTAATTAGGTCCCACTTGTTTACTTTGGTTTTATTTCATTACTCTAGGAGGTAGGTCACAGAGAATCCTGCTTTGATTTATGACATCGAGTGTTCTGCCTATGTTTTCTCCTAAGAATTTTAAAGTTTCTCAACTTACATTTAGATCTTTAATCCATTTTGGGTTTATCTTTGTGTATGGTGTTAAGGAAGTCTTCTAATTTCATTCTTTTCCATGTTTCAGTTTCAGTTCAGTCGCTCAGTCCTGTCTGACTCCTTGCGACTCCATGAATGCAGCAGGGGTCCCTGATGGACAGGCCTGTCCCATTCCCTGATGGACAGGCCTCCCTGTCCATCACCAACTCCCAGAGTTCACCCAAACCCATGTCCATTGATTCGGTGATGCCATAAAACCAACTCATCCTCTTTCGTCCCCTTCTCCTCCCACCTTCAATCTTTCCCAGCATCACGATCTTTTCAGATGAGTCAGCTCTTCACATCAGGTGGCCAAAGTATTGGAGTTTCAGCTTCAACATCAGTACTTCCAATGAACACCCAGGACTGATCTCCTTTAGGATGAACTGGTTGGATTTCCTTACAGTCCAAGGGACTCTCAAGAGTCTCCTCCAACACCACAGTTCAGAAGCATCAATTATTCAGTGATCAGCTTTCTTTACAGTCCAACTCTCACATCCATACACGACTACTGGAAAAACCATAGCCTTGATTAGATGGAACTTTGTCAACAAGGTAATGTCTCCACTTTTTAATATGCTGTCCAGGTTGGTCATAACTTTCCTTTCAAGGAGTAAGCATCTTTTACTTTCATGGCTGCAGTCACCATCAGCAGTGATTTTGAAGTAAAAAAAAAACAAAACACTCAGTCAGTGTTTCCACTGTTTCCCTGCCTATTTGCTGTGATGTGATGGAACTGGATGCCATGATCTTTATTTTCTGAATGTTGAGCTTTAAGCCAATTTTGTCACTCTCCTCTTCACTTTCATCAAGAGGCTGTTTAGTTCTTTGCTTTCTGCCATAAGGGTGGTTCCATCTGCATATCTGAGGTTATTGATATTTCTCCTGGCAATCTTGATTCCAGCTTGTGCTTCTTCCAGTCCAGATTTTCTCATGATGTATTCTGCATATAAGTTAAATAAGCAAGGTGACAATACATGGCCTTGACATACTCCTTTTCCTATTTGGAACCAGTCTGCTATTTCATGTCCAGTTCTAACTGTTGCTTCCTGACCTGTATACAGGTTTCTCAAGAGGCAGGTCAGGTGGTCTGGTATTCCCATCTCCTTCAGAATTTTCCACAGTTTATTGTGATCCACACAGTCAAAGCCTTTGGCAGAGTCAATAAAGCATAAATAGATGTTTTTCTGGACTCTCTTGCTTTTTCGATGATCCAGTGGATGTTGGTAATTTGATTTCTGGTTCCTCCACCATTTCTAAAACCAGCTTGGACATCTGGAAGTTCACAGTCCACATGTTGCTGAAGCCTGGCTTGGAGAATTTTGAATATTACTTCACTAGCATGTGAGATGAGTGCAATTGTGCAGTAGTTTGAGCATTCTTTGACAAAGCCTTTCTTAGGGATTGGAATGGAAACTGATCTTTTCCCGTCCTTTGGCCACTGCTGAGTTTTCCAAATTTGCTGGCATATTGAATGCAGTGTTTTCACAGCATCATCTTTCAGGATTTGAAATAGCTCAACTGAATTCCATCACCTCCACTAGCTTTGTTCATAGTGATGCTTCCTAAGGCCCACTTGACTTCACATTTCAGGATGTCTGGCTCTAGGTGAGTGGTCACACTAACGTGATTATCTGGGTCATAAAGATCTTTTTTGTACAGTTCCTCTGTGTATTCTTGCCACCTCTTCTAAATACCTCCTGCTTCTGTTAGGTCCATACCATTTCTGTCCTTTATTGAGCCCATCTTTGCATGAAATATTCCCTTGGTATCTCTGATTTTCTTAAAGACATCTCTAGTCTTTCCCATTCTATTATTTTCCTCTATTTCTTTGCATTGATCGCTGAGGAAGGCTTTCTTATCTCTCCTTGCCATTCTTCAGAATTCTGCATTCAAATGGGAATACCTTTCCTTTTCTCTCACTCTCTTCTTTTCACAGATATGTGTAAGGCCTCCTCAGGCAGCCATTTTGCTTTCTTGCATTTGTTTTTCTTGGGGATGGCCTTGATCCCTGTCTCCTGTACCATGTCACAAACCTCCATCCATTGTTCACCAGGCACTCTATCATATCTGGTCCCTTAAATCTATTTCTCCCTTCCAATGTATAATCATAAGGGATTTGATCTAGGTCATACCTGAACGGTCTAGTGGTTTTCCCAACTTTCTTTAAGTCTGAATTTATCAATAAGGAGTTCATGGTCTGAGCCACAGTCAGCTCCTGGTCTTGTTTTTGCTGACTGTATAGACCTTCTCCATCTTTGGCTGCAAAGAATATAATCAATCTGATTTCAGTGTTGGCCATCTGGTGATGTCCATGTGTAGAGTCTTCTCTTGTGTTGTTGGAAGAGGGTGTTTGCTATGACCAGTGTGTTCTCTTGGCAAAATTCTATGAGCCTTTGCCCTGCTTCATGCCATACTCCAAGGCCAAATTTGCCTGTTACTCCAGGTGTTTCTTGACTTCCTCAGTTTTCCCAGCACCATTTATTGAAGACTGTCCTTGCCCCATTGTATATTCTTGCCTCCTTTGTCAAAAATAGGTACCCATAGGTGCCTGGGTTTATTTCTGGACTTTCTATCTTGTTCCATTGGTCTATATTTTGGTTTTTGTGCCAGTACCGCACTGTCTTGATGACTCTAGCTTTGTAGTATAATCTGAAGTCAGGAAGGTTGATTCCTCCAGCTCCGTTCTTCTTTCTCAAGACTGCTTTGACTATTCAGGGTCTTTTGTGTTTCCATATGAATTGTGAAATGTTTTGTTCCAGTTCTGTGAAAAATGCCATTGGTAATTTGATAGGGATCACATTGAATCTGTAGATTGTGCTTGGTAGTATAGTCATTTTCACAATATTGATTCTTCCTACCCAGGAACATGGAATATCTCTCCATCTGCTTATGTCATCTTTGATTTAGTTTATTAGTATCTTATAATTTTCTGTGTACAGTTTTGTCTCTTTATGTAGGAAATTCTTTTTGTTGCAAGGGTGAATGGGATTGATTCCTTAATTTCTCTTTCTGATTTTTCATTGTTAGTATATGGACATGCAAGTGATTTCTGTGTATTGATTTTGTATCCTGCAACTTTGCTAAATTCACTGCTAGCTCTAGTAATTTTCTGATACTATCTTTAGTAATTATCTGTTACTATCAGTATCATGTCATCAATGATATGCAAACAGTGAGAGTTTTACTTCTTCTTTTCTGATCTGTATTCCTTTTATTTCTTTTTCTTCTCTGATTTCTATAGCTAGGATTTCTAGAACTATGATGAATAAAGGTGGTGTAAATGGACAGTGTTGTCTTGTTTCTGATCTTAGGGGGAATGCTTTCAGCTTTTCACCATTGAGAATAATGTTTGCTGTAGGTTTTTCATATATGGCTTTTAATATGTTGAGACAGGTTCCTTCTATGCCCATTTTTTGAAGAGTTTAGTCATAAATGGGTGCTGAGTTTTGTCAAAGGCTTTTTCTGCATCTATTCAGATTATCATATGTTTTTTATCTTTTAACTTGTTAATATGGTGTATCACATTGATTGGTTTGTGTATATTGAAGAACCCTTATATCCTTGGAAAAAACCCAACATGATCATGGTGTATGAGTGTTTTGATATGTTCTGAAACGTTTGCTAACATTTTCTTTTTTTTTTTTTTTTTGAGGATTTTTGCATCTATGTTTATCAGTGATATTGGCCTGTAGTTTTCTTTGTTTGTGTTTTCTTTCTCTGGTTTTGGTACCAGGATAATGGTGGTCTTGTAGAATGAGCTTGGTAGTATTCCTTCCTCTACAATTTTTTGAGTTTTAGAAGGATAGGCATTAGCTCTTCTCTAAATGTTTGATAGAATTCTCCTGTGAAGCCATCTGATCCTGGGCTTTTGTTTCTTAGGAGTTTTTTTTTTTTTTTTTTTTTTAATCACAGCTTCAATTTCAGTGCTTCTAACTGGGTTGTTCATAATTTCTATTTCTTCCTGGTTAAGTCTTGGAAGATTGAACTTTTCTAAGAATCTGTCCATTTCTTCCAGGTTATCCATTTTTTTGCCATATAGTTGTTCATAACAGTCTCATAACCCTTTGTATTTATTCATTGTCTGTTGTTGTCTTTCCTTTTTAATTTCTAATTTTGTTGATTTGATTCTTCTCTCTTTTTTTCTTGATGAGTCTGGCTAAAGATTTGTCAGTTTTGTTTATCTGCTCAAAGAACCAGCTTTTGGTTTTATTAATCTTTATTATTGCTTCTTTCATTCCTTTTCCACTTATTTCTGCTTGGATCTTTATGATTTATTTCCTTCTACTACTTTTGGTTTTTTGTTTTGTTTTATTTTTCTTTTTCCAAGTTGTTTTAGGTGTAAAGTTAGGTTGTCTATTCGATGTTTTTCTTGTTTCTTGAGGTAGGATTGTATTGCTATAGAAATGCTTTTGTTGCATCCCATAGGTTTTGAGTTCTTGTGTTTTTACTGTCATTTGTTTCTAGAAATTTTTTCATTTCCCTTTTGATTTCTTCAGTAACCTGTTGGTTATTAAGAAATGTATTGTTTAATCTCCATGTGAATATTTCTCACAGTTAGGAAAGCCAGGCAGCCATGGAAGCAAGGCAGTATGACTGAGTCAAATGTATGGGGTGGAGCATCACCATCTCATAAATATCTGAAGCTATGTTCTGGGATGTAGTTAAGTTTCTTTGGGACAGTTTGACTCTCTCTAGTCTTGTTTGTATATATTGGGTGGACTTCAGGCAGTAACTAGTCTAGAGCTAATTAATCCCAGTTTTCCAAGTACTTTTCTCTCCAATTACTTCAAATAGTTCTTTATTTGTCTTTGGATACTAGCTAGACTGGAAAATTACATCATTGCTGAGGTATTAGGTGGACTACTTGAAAGGTAGTTTCTGAATATCCAGGAATAATTATCTGTAGACTAGGTGAACAGAGTGTCAAGCCATTCTTCCCTTAGCTTAACAGGATTTCAACTTTTCCTATTTAATATTTATTCAGTGATCAAACCTATATTTTAAATTAGCTTAACCTTCTGCTAGGCACTTTTCCTTCCTATTCCTCCTTAAACTTCTGTTCCCTCACCTGTAATATAAGAAAAATAACAACATTCATCCACCCTCGATTATTGTGAAGAAAAAAATGAAATGATGCATATGAAGTTTCTATTTGTTTTTTTCCTTACATGCAGCACTAAAGAAATTTTTAACCACTGCTATTGACTACAGTTGAAATTCCTCTGTCTGACAAGAAGGGTTTTTGGATTTCTCTAGTGGGTCAGTGGTAAAGAATCTGCCTGCCAAAGCAGGAGAAATGGCTTTGATTCCTGGGCTGGGAAGATCCCTTGGAGTAGGGAATGATAACCGAATCCAGTATTACTGCCTGAAAAATCCCATGGACAGAGAAGACTGGCAGGCTATAGCCCACTGGGTCACAGAGTCAGACATGACTTAGCACCTAAACAACAACAACAACAGAATCTGATTTTATACCCTATTCCCCATCTACCCTATTAGTTTTGACCTCATAAAAAAAAATACTCTGGTCTCATTCTCTTCACTATCTTTACACAGATCTGTGACCGCTGAGCCTCTGCCTTATTTCTCCCATTATTCCTGCAGAGTACATCATGAGAAAAGCTGGACTGGAGGAAGCAAAAGCTGGAATCAAGATTGCCAGGAGAAATATCAATAACCTCAGATACGCAGATGACACCACCCTTACTGCAGAAAGTGAAGAAGAACTAAAGAACCTCTTGATAAAAGTGAAAGAGGAGAGTGAAAAAGTTAGCTTAAAGCTCAACATTCAGAAAACTATGACCATGGCATCCGGTCCCATCACTTCATGGCAAATAGATGGGGAAACAGTGGAAACAGTGGCTGACTATTTTTCTGGACTCCAAAATCACTGCAGATGGTGATTGCAGCCATGTAATTAAAAGACACTTACTCCTTGGAAGGAAAATTATAATCAACCTGGACAGCATATGAAAAGCAGAGACATTACTTTGCCAACAAAGGTCCATCCAGTCAAGGCTATGGTTTTTCCAGTGGTCATGTATGGATGTGAGAGTTGGACTATAAAGAAAGCTGAGCACAGAAGAATTGATGCTTTTGAACTGGGATGTTGGAGAAGACTCTTGAGAGTCCCTTGGACTGCAAGGAGATTCAACCAGTCCATCCTAAAGGAGATCATTCCTGGGTGTTCAATGGAAGCTGATGCTGAAGCTGAAACTCCAATACTTTGGCCACCTGATGCAAGGAGCTGACTCATTGGAAAAGGCCCTGGTGCTGGGAAAGATTGAGGGCAGGAGGAGAAGGGGAAGACAGAGGATGAGATGGTTGGATGGCATCACCGACTCAATGGACATGGATTTGGGTGAACTCCGGGAATTGGTGATGGACAGGGAGGCCTGGCATACTGCAGTTCATGGGGTCGCAAAGAGTCGGACATGACTGAGTGACTGAACTGAACTGAACTGAACTGTTTCCTGGACCTTGAAAATCCTCTTTCGACAACTTCTGTCCATTCAGATCCTTCTATCTCCTATAATCTAGTTCAAGTCATTCTCTCCAAACCCCTTCTGATTTTCCTAACTTAACTGATTTAAATTCTTACAATACATAGAGTCCATATGAATATATTCACTCTTTTTTAGATCCTATTTCAGTATAGGTCATTACAGAGTATTGAGTAGAGTTCCTTGTGCTATAAAATGGGTTCCTAATAGTTATATATTTTATATATAGCAATGTGTGTATGTTAATCCCAATCTTCCAAGTTATCCCTCTCTCTCCTGACCCTTGGTAAACTTGTTTTCTACATCTGTGATTCTGTTTCTGTTTTGTATAACAGAAAAGTTCATTTTTACTATTTTTCTCATAACGTCTCCTCTGCCTCTTACAGTAACTGATCGTTAATGTTAATTTATTCACTAAGATTCTTTAGAGAGAATGTTTATTATTATTTTGAGCTTCCTCCATTTCTCTAAATAAGCATAGGAAATACTACATTTAAGTAATAGCTCTTTTGATTTGCCAACCATACATTTTATATCATGTATTTTATTGCCGAAAGGCATAAAAGCATTTTACATCAATTTAAACTGCACATGTGCAATTATATGGGGCTTTGCACTTAACACAGTCATTTTTCATTATTCATAGATTTTGTACTTATAAATTAGCCTACTCACAAAAATTTACCTGTAACCCCAAAACCAATACTCATGGCACTTTCCCAGTCAGTTCTGGACATACATAAAGCTGGTAAAATTATGCTTCACCAACACACGTTTCCAACTGAAACCAAACAAGGAGACACCCTGTTTTCTTGGTTCAGCTCTTAGTACCAGAGAAAACAACTGTCCTTTGCCAGTCTATTACGCCATGTTTTTGTATTTTTATACTCTCTGTTGATGATTTCCCTGTTTAAACTGACCCAGGAGTATAGTGTTTAAGTCTTGCCTAGTGTTCCTGAACACAGGAAGGCCACGCTGTACCCTATAAAGCAAATCCATTTGTGAGATATTCATGTTCATTCAGACAGGAGTTTAAAGCTCTCAGCCCTGAGCTCAGTGCTAATGAATCAATAATACATATTAAATAAGATATCTGTAAACAGAGATGCATATCAAAGAAGGTAATATACCGATGAGTTGATGAAAATATTGTGAGGATTGCTGGGCTCTGACCCTGTTTTGGGGTTTCCCAGGTGGCACCAGTGGTAAAGAATGTGCCTGCAATAAAGAAGACATAAGAGACCTATGTTGGAAGATTCCCCTGGAGGAGAGAATGGCAACCCAACCCAGTATTCTTACTGGGAAATGATGTACAGAGGAGCCTGGCAGGTTACAGTCCATAGGGTCACAGAGTCACACACGACTGAAGTGACTTAGCATGTATGCATGCAACCCAGATTGATGGTTCAGTATTCACTGCATTCAGCATTTGCAGAGATCATACAAGACATTACTACTGTAAATAATGAGAACTGACTGTAGTTAGTACCTTATTTTTACATTATTAATGGATGTATCACAATAATTTTAAATGTTCTCAGTAAAATAGAAGAACTTGATATACAAATGAATATGTAAATTACTTTATTTTAAGTGTGCATCGATAATTTAGGAAAAAAATTTGAAATGCTAAATGCTTCACTTTGTTCAATAATAAATAAGTTCTTGCCCTTATTCTCTAAATCTAGGACTTTAAAAGCATCACATGGCTTATTACATCTGACAGATGACTTATAATTTGAACTGAACTAAGTTAAAAAGAATTATGTTTGTTCTGACAATAATCTTCAATGATATTTCACCACTGTCTATTACATAAGGGGTTAATATTCTCTGAAAGTAACACAAAGAGCTCAATTAAGTTATTTTTTAGGATAAAGAAGTCAGATTATACCTATTTTTCAAATGGAGGTAAACAAATTCCATTGATATGGATGTGTTTATTTTATATTATTTCAAATGATTCAGATGAAGAGAGGCTAAAATAGATTTTTCCCAATCGTTTTAAATCCTTACTTATTTTCTTTTAAATAGTAGAATAAAGTTACAAAAGAAGGCTCATATTTGAAATGCTAAATATGGAAATCATTAAAATAAATCATTCAGAAAATTAATTTATTTGTAGTGATATATTCAACCTATTTATGAATATACATGTAATATTAAATAATTAGGTAATATACATAAAATATAAAATTTTTGTATACACTATCTGACAAATTTAATCAATTAAAAATACTCACCAAGAGCCAGTTTAGGAGCTAGGAAGTAAAATTGTATTAGTTATAGCCTAAGTCTCCAGGAGGCTTACAGTTGATTATAAAGAGAAAAAGAATCATAAACAAACAGTTATAATAGACTGTGATATTTATAATCAGTACTGATTCCTTAATTATAATAAAAGCTCCATACTCATGATAGATGTTAATAGAAAAAAAAAAAAAAAACAAGCAAAAGTGTTTGATTTTTTTAAAACCAGGCAGGAAATTTTGTTCTCATGTGAACACCATTGGTTATATGTGTAGATCCATGGCTTTCCCTAAATAAACCAAAGCTGCTTCCCCAGCAGATTAATTTTGGATAAATACAATTTGTCCAAATTTTTAACATTATCAAGGAAAGTCTTATTAATTTTTTTTTTTCATTTTCTTCTAGCTCAAAGTCTGGAGAAGACAATGGCAACACACTCCAGTACTCTTGCCTGGAAAATCCCATGGACAGAGCAGCCTAGTAGGCTGCCGTCTATGGGGTCGCTAAGAGTCGGACACGACTGAAGCAACTTAGCAGTAGCAGCAGCTAGCTCAAAGTCTATTTATGTCTTTTAGTACACCAAAGTTTGCTAAATATTGCTTGTTGACTGGAAGGGTTCATTGAGGAAAACAAAGTCCCTTGAAACAAAAGAAAATCAAGAAAAATGGAAAAAAAAAAGGGGGGGGCATAGCTAAGGAAAAAGAATGTATCATCAGAAATACAGAAACAAAACCTCATTTTAGCATGAGTAAGATACTTCTTAAGGACTTCCCTGTAGCTCAGATGTTAAAGAATCTGCCTGCAATGCAGAAGACCCAGGTTTGATTGCTGGGTCTGAAAGATTCTCTGGGGAAGAGAAAGGCAATCCACTCCAATATTCTTGCCTGGAGAATTCCATGGACAGAGGAGACTGGTGGGCTATAGTCCATGGGGTTGGAGAGTCGGACACATTTGAGTGACTAACACTACTACTAAGATACTTTTTATCACAGAATTTTTTGAAATTATAAAATGTCAGATGTAGAAGCATGGATGAAGCATATGTCTGTAGTTGGGTAGGCTATCAGTGGTGTTGGTCCAAATCTTCATGTAACATGTGTAAGCATGTGAATGTAGCTGCATGTGTATATTGACATGAACTCCCAACCAACATTCTGGAAAACAAGTAAAGTATTAGCCATTTTTAACTAAAATAAGGAATGAAAGCATAGTTGTGGTTCACAGAAGTCTAAACCATCTACGAATTTCTTTCACTATTTTGCTGAAAAGTTGGTACTTACACATGTTAGCATATGTCATCCATTAAATGGGTAAATACAGTAATTGTGCATACTTTTAGAGTATTGAATATTGGTAAGATAGGAGATTCTCTGAGAGTATAATAAAAAAATCTTGGGCTACTTTTTGTGGAAACTGACTTAAACCTACCTCTAGCATATACATGGGTTCATAATTACAATAAGGGTTATTGTATACACATGAGTTTCCATGGATCCCATATTTTAAAATTATTTTTCTAAAAGACTATGTTGATGGAAGGTGGACCCTTTCGGGAATAGGGAAGGCTCTCACTGAGGCAATGAGAACACTAGGTCCTCCTAGAACTACTCTACAGGGAAATCTATTTTGGCTCTAAGGAGAGAGAAACACAGCAGGATAGGCAAAATGAAGAAACCATGTCTTAAATATGCTGATTATGCTTCCAAGGGAGTTTACCTCTCAAGTCATTCAGTTAATTGTGTGTTAACTGAGAGAGATATTTTAGTGACTTCTACTGAGTATAATTAACAGTAAGAGAGAGATTCTAAATCAGGCTCTGAGAGAAAGAAAAAAATAAACAAAAAACACCTGGAAGGAAAAATGAAAAGATAACATTTTTAAATAAAGAGAACTCTGGAAAGAAAGCTGATTTTATCAGAAAAAGAATTTATCCAGTCAAGTGAAGTTAATGAAACCAAAACCATGTTTAAAAGTATGTCAAAATACCAGTATGCATATTCTTCCTGAGACTTGGGGGAGAAGATACTCGATTCTTTGAAAAAGGACTTGGAAGGAAACGTACCATTCTGCAGAGCCAGTTTTGGCTCTAGACACATAATTGCAAAGAATATATTTAGCCTCCTAGAGTTAATGAACCATTAATGGAAACAAAATAGCAAAGAAGTTAACTGACCTTCTGGATCCTGTCAGAATAGTGTCATGGAAGTGGCAGTGGAAGAGTGACAGAGAGGCAGAGACTAAATGACAATGGCTAGAAAGACTGATTTTAATGAAATGTGTCTTTGAGAAACTGATTTGGAACAGATGTGCTCAGTTATTAAATAACACTTTTTAAATTATATTTGATTATTTGCTTTCCTCCTATTGTCAATGTCCTAGTGTCCAGACATTTGTAAATTTGGCTAGGAGGAGAGAAAGGGTAATGCACATATATATGGATCTATGTATGGGGGTGGGGATCTTTCTCACTCGCCACTCTCTCCATCACCCTTGTAGCACCTCCCTTCAAAAGCCTCACCCTGAGTGCTTCTTCTAGGGTATGGTTTGTCAGTACTGTCTCACTTGCAAAAGCTGTCACTTGATAAGTAGTCAGCATATCCCTATTTTGGTGTTGAACATTTTAAATACAGATATCCTCTAAGTTTATGCAAATATACACACAATAATTATATCATCATTTCATTATCTCATTTTTATTTAAATTATCTTATTTTATGTCTATGTTTTATTA
Organism: Cervus elaphus; assembly: GCF_910594005.1. Taxonomy (NCBI): domain Eukaryota; kingdom Metazoa; phylum Chordata; class Mammalia; order Artiodactyla; family Cervidae; genus Cervus; species Cervus elaphus. Next base: position 16,087,282 of record NC_057833.1, on the reverse strand, counting down.
TTTTTAGTATATTCTATATAATTATACAATATAATAACATTCTATATTATTGTTATAAGTACAAATAACAGTGATTGGCTGAAGGTTACATTAAAGTGAACCTCAATTATAGGGACCTTTAAAATTTTTTTCACTCAAAACAGTTAGGCACTCAGTACTATGGACTGAGTGAATGTTTTCCCCTCAAATTTGTATATTGAAGCCCAAATGACCAAAGGAATGGTATTTGGACATGATGTCTCTGAGAGGAAGTTGGGTCATAAGGGTGAATCCCTCATATGGGACGGAAAGTGAAAGTTAATCACACAGTGTGTCCAGCTCTTTGTAACTCCATGGACTGCAGCCTGTTCCGCACCTCTGTCCATGGAATTCTCCAAACAAGAATACTAGAGTGGGTTGCCATTTTCCACTAATCCACATGGGATTAGTACCCTTAAAAGAAGGTTCAGGAAAGACAATTTATTTCTGTGTCATATGAAGATACATTAAGGCCTTCATCTGCAAAGAAGGAAGAGAGCTTTCACCAGAACCTGTCCATGTTGGTACCCTACAGGTTCAGAGGTCTAAAGACTTCCAGCCACCAAAGGAGATTACTGTTGTAATGTACTGATTACTGTTGTCTATAAGACAGCCAATCTATGTTATTCTGTTATAGCACCTCAAACAAAGACAATAAGATAGAGGTCAAGGAGTAAAAACACACTGGAGAGTCACTGAAATAGCCTTCCCATAGATCAGAGTAGTTCTAGTATTTCATTATTAGTCCTACCATTTATTATTTAAGAAGGTTTTTAAGATCTTCCTTCAGATACTGTTGACTCTTACTTTAAACAATTCTAACTTTTGGATTTTTTACAATTTTTTTTAAACTGTTGCCTTATTTAGTATCAATTTTAGAGCCCAGCCTAAATATTTGCATATAATAATCACCAAACATCATTTAGAATGATGGGAAATTAGAAACATTAAGGATAGAATGGGAAAGACTAAAGATCTCTTCAAGTAAATTAGATACCAAGGGAACATTACATGCAAAGATAGGCTCAATAAAGGACAGAAATGGTATGGACCTAACAGAAGCATAAGATATTAAGAAGAGGTGGAAAGAATACACAGATGAACTATATAAAAAAAAAAAAAGATATTCACGACCCAGATACTTATGATGGTGTGATCACTCACCTAGAGCCAGGCATCCTGGATTGAGAAGTCAAATGGGCCTTAGGAAGCATCACTACGAACAAAGCTAGTGGAGGTGATGGAATTCAGTTGAGCTATTTCAAATCCTAAAAGATGATGCTGTGAAAGTGTTACACTCAATATGCCAGCAAATTTGGAAAACTTGGCATGGGCCACAGGACTGGAAAAATCAGTTTTCATTCCAATCCCTAAGAAAGGCTTTGTCAAAGAATGCTCAAACTACCACACAATTGCACCCATCTCACATGCTAGTAAAGTAATGCTCAAAATTCTCCAAGCCAGGCTTCAGCAATATGTGGACCGTGAACTTCCAGATGTTCAAGCTGGTTTTAGAAATAGCAGAGGAACCAGAGATCAAATTGCCAACATCCACTGGATCATCGAAAAAGCAAGAGAGTTCCAGAAAAAATCTATCTCTGCTTTATTGACTATGCCAATGCCTTTGACTGTGTGGATCACAATAAACTGTGGAAAATTCTGAAAGAGATGGGAATACCAGAACACCTCACCTGCCTCTTGAGAAACCTGTATGCAGGTCAGGAAGCAACAGTCAGAACTGGACATGGAACAACAGACTGGTTCCAAATAGGAAAAGCAGTACGTCAAGGCTGTATATTGTCACCCTGCTTATTTAACTTATATGCAGAGTACATCATGAGACAACCTAGGCTGGAAGAAGCACAAGCTGGAATCAAGATTGCCGGAAGAAATATCAATAACCTCAGATAGGCAGATGACACCACCCTTATGGCAGAAAGTGAAGAGGAACTAAAGAGCCTCTTGATGAAAGTGAAAGAGGAGAGTGAAGAAGTTGGCTTAAAGCTCAACATTCAGAAAATAAAGAGCACGGCATCCAGTCCCATCACTTCATGACAATGGAGAAACAGTGGAAACAGTGGCTGACTTTATTTTGGGGGGGCTCCAAAATCACTGCAGATGGTGATTGCAGCCATGAAATTAAAAGATGCTTACTTTTTGGAAGGAAAGTTATGACCAACCTAGACAGCATATTAAAAAGCAGAGACATTACTTTGCCAACAAAAGTCCATCTAGTCAAGGCTATGTTTTTTTCCAGTAGTCATGTACTGATATGAGAGTTGGACTATAAAGAAAGCTGAGCACTGAAGAATTGATGCTTTTGAACTGTGGAATTGGAGAAGACTCTTGAGAGTCCCTTGGCCTGCAAGGAGATCCAACCAGTCAATCCTAAAGGCAATCAGTCCTGAATGTTTATTGGAAGGACTGATGCTGAAGCTGAAACTCCAATACTTTGGCCACCTGATGTGAAGAGCTGACTCATTGGAAATGACCCTGATGTTGGGAAAGATTGAAGGCATGAGGAAAAGGGGACAACAGAGGATGAGATGGTTGGATGGCTTTACCAACTCATTGGTCATGAGTTTGAGTAATCCAGAAGTTGGTGATGGACAGGGAGGCCTGGAGTGCTGCAGTCCATGGGGTCGCAGAGTAAGACATGTCTGAGAGACTGAACTGTACTGAACTGACACGTCATTTGCTAAATTATTATTACAATAACTTATCTCATTCTTGTATGCTATAAGAAATGAATAATACATCTTCTCACTCAAGGTTTGAACCTTTCTTCAGCAGTTAGACCCACTCAAGGCCACTGATAACTGATGTGTTGGGGGAAACTAATAAAATGAGGAATCTCAAAGATGGTGTTAGTTTTATTTGAGCCATCAGGAAAGAGAGAGAGATCAGCCACAGATACTAATCAGCTCCTCTCTGCTATTTGCAAACCCACAACAGTCCTCGCACCAAAAGTATGGTCACTATAAAAGTTTATTCCCACCTCAGAGGGCACTTATTTCTGTCCACATCTTGGACACCTCACCTCTTTGATCATTTGTCAGAATTTCAACTACTTATGTCTGAACTCTCTCCTTGTCTTATGCCACATGTACTTTCCTTTCTCTTCTAATATTTTCTCTCCCTACCCTGCCACTAACTTCCTTCAGAATATTTCTATTTGGGTTAATGAGGCCAGAAAACTCCCCCAACATTTTTTTTTTCTTTGTGGAGGCAGACTTGAATATTCTCCAGGACTTCACACCCCATATAGCATTATTATTATTATTTTATTATTATTTGGCACTCACTACTCCAATCTCAAGTTCCCAGTGTCTTAGCACATGAAGAGGAGAAGAAACAAACCAGACACATCAGAATTCTTCTCACAGTATCATCCTTCCTTTAAATCTTGTGGAACACTCCCTCAGTTTCTACTCCTATTATCCAGCTATATTAGCCTCTACTCAGTGTTAACAGCCAGGTAACAGATTTTTCTATATTTCTTGGAACCTTTACTCTTGACTCCAAAGTCTTCAGTTCCATCCAAATTACGTGCATTATTATCAGTGATCCATCACTGATAATTGTCCCCTATTTGAACTTCCAAGTTTAAAGACACACCACATAAAAGATTAGGAGACTTCCTTTGTCATCCAATGGTGAAGATTCCTGCACTCCCAATGCAGGGGACCTGGGTTTTTCCCTAGTCAGTGAACTAGATCCCACTTACCTCAACTAAGGTTTGCATGCCACAACTAAAACTTTCACATACCTCAACTAGAAAAAAGATCCCACATGCTAAACTAAGACCCAGCACAGCCAAATAAATAAATGAAGAAATATTAGGGCTTCCCTTATGGCTCAGCTGGCAAAGAATCTGCCTGCAATGTGGGAAACCTGGGTTCAATCCCTGGGTTGGAAACATCCCCTAGAGAAGAGAAAGGCTACCCACTCCACTATTCTGGCCTGGAGAATTCAATGGACTGTGTAGTCTATGGGGTTGTAAGGATTTGGACACAACTGAGTGACTTTCACTTTCTTTTATAAATATATATATATATATATATATATATATATATATATATATAGAGAGAGAGAGAGAGAGAGAGAGAGACACCTCAAAACTCCCATACATTGAAAGGAAAAGAATAAGTTGCCTACTAGTTTTCTCTAATGTTTTTTCTCACTCTTCCTAGTAATTTAATTCTTTTAATTACTTATTTGATTTTTCTCTTAATATGTATTTTATCCAAGTTTTTACAAGGAATTGGATTCCCTGATGGCTCAGATGGTAAAGAATTTGCTTGCAATGCAAGAAACCCAGGTTCACTCCCTGGATTTGGAAGATCCCCTGAGGGAGGAAATGGCAACCCACTCCAGTATTTTTGGTGGTGGTTTAGTCACTAAGTCATGTCCAACTCTTGCGACCCCATGGACTGTAGCCCACCAGGCTCCTCTGTCCATGGAATCCCCATGCCTGGGAAACCCATGAACAGAGGAGCCTGGTGGACCACAGTTTATGGTGTCCCAAAGAGTCAGACATGACTGAGTAATTAACACTTAGAAGGAACAGTAAACCAAACTAGACCTAATGTTCCAAATTGCTTTTTCCTTTCTTCCTTTACTCCCTCCATTCTACCCTTCCCTCCTTTCCTTCTTTCCATCTATTTTCTCTAAACTACAGCAAAAGAGAATTTTAGGCAGTTAATAATATTGTTTAATGACATAGGATAAAAGAAATAAAGCATCTATAGTGAAAATGGAAATTGAAGAGTAAATAAAAACTGTTAATAAAACTAAAGCTCCTCCACGCATATAAATTGGGGTCAGAATTTGATTCTGAACCTTCAGTGGTGAAAGCAAATAAAGCAGAACAATCTCAGTGACACCAGAGTAATTAATTTACTCAGATTTACTCAGAAGAAATTCCTCTTTTGCTGGTACTAAAGTCTGGGGACATTTCTCTTGTGGGTCCTCATTATGTTTAGGTCAGTGTTCTCAACATCCTGAAATGTAACTAGGATGTGAACTTGAACATGGTTCAATCTTAGAACATTGTTGGTGAAAGATCAGGGTGAAAAAGCCACAGTTGAAAGCAATTCAGCCAGTATCCAATATAAAATCATAAAACACAACAATCTATTTCAGCCAAGTTTGTCAGGATAAATGTCCAACTGGTTAGAGCATCAATTTTACTTTCAGTATATGTATAAAACTCAGACAACTTATGAAAAATAAGTTTTGTTTGTTTCCCACTAAGAGATGAGATATATGAGGCCCAGGATGAACAGTTTTTACCCTGTGGACAGAAACTTCATAAAAGCAGGATGATGGAGGAGACTGAGCCCTGACCAGATAAGAGATAAAAGACCACATATTCCTCATTTGCAAAGTTATGGAGATGTCCTCAAATACGGATATGGAGAAAGAGTCACTGAAGGTTAAAAATGGAGAGGGTGTTACCTCATAGTAAGTGATGTCAACTACCCATAGGCTTCTTCACTAGAATCCACCTTGGCTATGTGAAATGTGAAACCCCCTCCCGAGGAGAGAAAACATAGCACCGCCATTTTGAGTAAAACCCCCTCCCGAGGAGAGAAAGCAAAACTTTAAGACAAAGAAACTCAAGGAGCCAATCAGGGGAGGACAGGAAAGTCCCCTTACTCTAACCCACCAATCAGTAGCTAACAAGACATCCTTAGTTGAAGAATTAACCAATCCCCTTAAGCTTCCCTTCCCGCTTCCCCTGCTATACAGTATAAAAAAGATTCGCTGCTTTCACTCAGGGCTCCTTCGCCGTTGTGTGAAGAGAGTGCCTGCGCGAGCTTGTAATAAAGTTCCTCACTGCTTTTGCATCGATCCGCAGCTCCTGTGGTGTTTGGTGGGATTCCGCGATCTGGGTTCAACAGCTAAGGGATGAACACGCACACATGGGAGGACCCTGAGATAAACCAAATGTGAACTCAGATCCAGGCAAAGCAAGGTGACTGGCCAAAGGAAACCCAGAAAGAGTGCCTAGAAAAGTGATTCTAACTACCATTAAGCTGCGACTCTCTCTCTGAGCCTGCCCACGTCTATCCACATGTATTGTGCTTTTTCCTCTTAATAAACACTTTATTTGTTTCAGTACTTTCCATCTATATCTGGAAATTCATTTCTAAATGGCTGACCCACCAGGGACTTGCCAATGGCCATTAGTCCCCGGTGGTTAGGATTCAGCACACTCACCGCCACCGCCCAACCTTAGTTTCTGGCCAGGAACCAAAATCCTGCTTCAAGCCTCAGCAGGCCAAGGCTACCCAACATCACCACCAACACTCAAAGCAGTTATCCTTGAATCCCAATATGATTAATGCTTATCTGAAGTAATAAATAAGCTGCTTATTCTTTAAGATAACTTCTATAAAGTTATTTCTCACATGCAATTTTTAGATAAAAGTTTGCCTGCAGAGCATATAAAATTATAATCTCTATAAGAATCCAGAGAACCTACATTCTGAATTACTGATTAATAATAACATTAAAGGAAAATAATAAAATTATTCTCTTTTAATTTTTCAATACAATGACGTATGTAATCAAAATAAATGCCTGAGAATAAGAAGGTTCTATAGGCAGGGAAATTTTTACCTCAGAAAATATTTTGAATCTATCCCCAAACAAAAGTAGATGGGTGATTCTAAAAAAAAATCTATTAATTAAAAAATAGATGAAGGGTGTGATAGAAGTGCCTACATTCAACAGCTGCTTTAAAAAAAAAAAATGTTTAGCCTGGAAATTTTATAGAAAAGCTGTTACTAACCACCTACAAAAAGGGAAGCCAAGGTGGCACAGTGGTAAAGAATTCTTCTGCCAGTGCAGGAGACTCAAGAGACGCAGATTCAATCACTTGGTAGAGAAGATACCCTGGGGGAGGAAACGGCAACCCACTCCAGTATTCTTGCCTAGGAAATTCCATGAACAGAGAAGCCTGGCAGGTCCATAGAGTCACAAAGAGATGGACATAACTGAGCACTGTCTACACATACAAAATCACCTACCAAAAGATATATATATATATATCTGTTCAGTTCAGTAGCTCAGTCATGCCCAACTCTTTGCAACCCCATGGACTTCAGAACGCCAAGTTTCCCTGACCATCACCAACTCCCATAGCTTGTCCATCGAGTCAGTGATGACATCGAAACATCTCACCCTCTGTCATCCCCTTCTCTTCCTGCCTTCAATCTTTCCCAGCATCAGGGACGTTTCTAATGAGTCAGTTCTTCCCATCAGGTAGCCAAAGTATTGGAGTTTCAACTTCAGCATCAATCCTTCCAATGAATATTCAGGACTGATTTCCTTTAGGATTGACTGGTTGAATCTCCTTGCAGTCCAAGGGACTCTCAAGAGTCTTCTCGAATGCCACAGTTCAAAAGCATCAATTCTTCAGTTCTCAGCTTTCTTTATGATCCAACTCTCACATCCATACATGACTACTGGAAAAACCAAAGCTTTGGCTAGATGGACTTTTGTTGGCAAAGTAATGTCTTTGCTTTTTAATATGCTGTCTAGGTTGGTCTTAGCTTTTCTTCCAAGGAGCAAGCGTCTTTTAACTCCATGGCTGCAGTCACCATCTGCAGAAATTTTGAAGCCCCCCCAAAATAGGGTCTGTCACTGTTTACATTGTTTCCCCCTCTATTTGCATGAAGTGATGGGACCAGATGCCGTGATCTTAGTTTTCTGAATGTTGAGTTTTAAGCCAAATTTTTTCTCTCCTCTTTCACTTTCTTCAAGAGACTCTTTAGTTCTTCTTTACTTTCTGCCATAAGGGTGGTGTCATCTGCATATCTGAGTTATTGAAATTTCTCCCATCAATCTTGATTCCAGCTTGTGCTTCCTCCAGCCCAGCATTTCTCATGATGTACTCTGCATATAAGTTAAATAAACAGGGTGACAATATACAGCCTTGACGTACTCCTTTTCCTATTTGGAACCAGTCTGTTGTTCCATGTCCAGTTCTAACTGTTGCTTCTGGACTTTCGTACAGGTTTTTTTAGGAGGCAGGTCAGGTGGTCTGGAATTCCCATCTCTTTAAGAATTTTCCACAGTCTGTTGTGATCCACACAGTCAAATGCTTTGTCATAGTCAATAAAGCAGAACTAAATGTTTTTCTGGAACTCACTTTTTCTATGATTCAACGAATGTTGGCAATTTGAACTCTGGTTCCTCTGGCTTTTCTAAATGCAGCTTGAACATCTGGAATTTCACAGTTCACACACTGTTGAAGCCTGGCTTGGAGAATTTGAGCATTACTTTGCCAGCATGTGAGATGAACGCAATTGTGCAATAGTTCAAACCTTCTTTGGTATTGCCTTTCTTTGGGATTGAAATGAAAACTGACCTTTTCCAGCCCTCTGGCCACTGCTGAGTTTTGCAGATTTGATGGCATGTTGAGTGCAGCAGTTTAGCAGCATATTCTTGTAGGATTTGAAGTAGCTCAACTGGAATTCCATCAGCTCCACAAGCTTTGTTCATTGTGATCCATTGCTTTGACTAGATATATATTTATATATACATATATATATACACATATACAGTCATACATAATATACAATTCTCAAGCACTATAACATTCTAATAAAAATTGCAAAACAGAAATAATACCTCATTCACTCCTCATCTTTGAAATAAACAGGCCTACTTGTGCTGTTGTCTATAACAAATGCTGAAGCATTCAGTTATAATCATCTTGGTTTTAAAGATGTTGTCAGTTATTACATACAAAACTACATTAACATTTCAACACCACTTTAAATGTATTTTCTGTTACTTTCTTTTCTTTTTCTTCTAAGCCATCTTTTGTACTTACTGTATGCAGGATTCATCTTATCTTCCAGTCATCTGACCAAATGCTGAATATGTTTAAATAGCACATGCACCCAGCTTGACTCCACCACCACTATAACCATCAAAACAGGTATTTTAAAGAGAAGTTCATCTCTGATATCCATCACCACATCCAAATATCCCCAAGATTAGTGAGCAACCCATAAGCATATGTTACGCTCTTAGGAATTCAAAGAATGCATAGTGGGGTTGGATTGTCACTGCTACACCTGGAGCCTCAGGTGATATAGGAGTGGGTGAAGGGAAGGATGACTAAAAGCTGAGGGCAAGACTCAGTTGGAGGCTTCCTCTCTCACTGTCTGGCACTGGCCTATGGTGACCCACCCCATCACCTACACTTGGCTGAATCCCAGCAAGATTACTTCTGATGGTATGACTTCCTTCCGGGTGGTTCAGGGTTCCAAGAGTGAATGTTCCAGCAAAGGCAAGGTAGGCAGGCCATCCCTGAGACCTAACCTTAGGATTTCACACGATGTCACTTCTAAACTACCACAAAACATAATAAAACAGTTTAGTACCAGGAAAAAATCATGACATAGGAAGATGGAAAATTGGGTACAATAGTCACAGTTGTTTCCATTAAATTTCAAATAAGTAAAACATACCTTCTAACGACGCCTTTTCACATATAGCACTGTCAACTCAAGCCTTAAAATTATCATTCAAAATTTCCCCTGCATATGTTTTTAAAATTTAAGTTTCTAAAGTATTTTGATTTACAGGCAAGTATATTTTAAGTATACAGGCAAGTATATATAATAAAAATAAAAAAATTGTGCACAACATTTCTGTTGTTTTTTTAGCCACTAAGTTGTGTCTGACTCTTTTGTGACACCCACGTACTGTAGCCTGCCAGGCTCCTCTGTATGTGGAATTTCCCAGGCAAGAATACTGGAGTGGGTTGCCATTTCCTTTTCCAAGGAATCTTCCCCATCCAGGTATCAAACCTGCATATTCTGCATTGGCAGGCAGGTTCTTTACAACTGAGCCACCTGGGAAACCCTAACAAGCATCCAGTCTTTAAAACTTCTAATGTATTTTTATATTTGCTTTAGAGATATTACAAAAGTACCTCTACTTTTTCAATAACTGAAACAGAACTGATAGAGTTGAGGCACCCTAAGAAAACCTCTTAATCCCGTTTGCCTTCTTACCTCCCCAGAATTAACATCTACAGTTGATTTGGAGTCTATTGCTACATATTATTAATTCTATTATTACACATATATTCAGGCATAAAAACATATTTTAAGGCTTTGTTATGTTTTGAACTTCATAACGCAGAGACAAGTTGAGCACTTGCACTGTTCAGATACTGTTCAAGACATTTCACATTTTAATTTAGGTAAAATAACAATGGTCCTATGAATAGAAAATATCACACACTCACTCCACACTCCATTTCAGATGAGAAAAGTAAATGAGGCAAAGAGACATTTGCAAAGAACTGTGAAGGTCTGAAATTCCACTCTACTTACAAACAAACAAGTAAGCCTGCAAAAGATTCATGGGTACTTGTAGAAGACAGGAAACTTGGGTTAGATGAAAGACAACGTATTTCTCATAGTAGATGCAGTGTCCAGAGTATCGGCATGCGTTATATTGACTCCCAAATGCAGTTCCCACGGGGCTTCACAAGGAGGGTCAGACGATGTCTGCACAGGCTGTAGACGGCATTGTGTAAAAGGCACAGTGAGCCGAGGGAAGCTGGCATTACGTGCTGTAAGCACACCTGCCCTTTGCTCCAGAGGAAGACGCTATCTTCAAGGCTGTTCGCTATACAAATAGCCTTGAAAAGATAGTTTTAAGTGAAGTGCTTCACTTACAAGAGGGGCAGAAATGCAAGAGACCCTGGAGAGTTATCTTATGGCAAGATAAAGTAGTTTGCCCAGGGCACATAATTGTAAGCGTTGTAACAAGTTTGACACAGAAGTGACTCACGCCAGAACCCAACCTCTTCACTGGTAATTAAGAATTTTGTTTTCCAAATACTGCCCAACATCAGTAGGTTTCTTTCCTAACCTGATAGAATTGAAACAGCAACCTGATTATTGATATTAGTGATGAATTTGAGCATATGTTTCTTGGCCCCTTCACGGATCACTGCCTTGTTGTGGCGAAGGGGCACATAACTCAATGAAGCTATGAACCATTTCATGTAGGGCCACTTAAGACAGATGGGTCTTAGAGGAGAGTTCTGAAAAAATGTGATCCACTAGAGGAGGGAATGGCAAATCTCAGTGTACTGACATGAGAAACCCATGAACTGTGTAAAAGGACAAAAATATATGACACCAAAAGATGAGTCCCCCAGGTTGGAAGGTGTTTAATATACTACTAGAGAAGAGCTAAGGAGAACTACTAATAGTCCCAGAAAGAAAGTAGTGGCTGGGCCAAAGTAGAAACGATGCTCAGTTGTGGATGTGTCTGGTGATGAAAGTAAAATCTGATGCTGCAAACAACAGTATTACATAGGAATGTGGAACGTTAGGTCCATGAATCAAGGTAAATTGGACATGGTCAAGCAAGAGATGGTAAGAATAAACATCAATATCTTAGGAATCAGTGAACTAACATGTACAGGAATGGGACCATTTAATTCAGATGACCCTTATATCTACCACTGTGGTCAAGAATACCTTAGAAGAAATGGAGTAGCCCTTATAATCAACAAAAGAACCTGAAATATAGGACTTGGGTGTAACCTCAAAAATGACAGGATGATCTTGATTCGTTTCCAAGACAAGTCATTTAAAATCATGATTATACAAAATAAAAGTAATTGGAAAGTTAGATAAAAGTAATTAGTTGCAATTTTGAGCTTTATGATTATTTTATGCACATGGTAATCCTTTAAAAAATGAACAAAATGAAGCTAAGTTAGTAGAAACCACACTCAAATATCAAAATAAGTGTAAGAGTTCTAGTGTGACATGGACTATAAATATCATGAGTTTTTTGATACTCATGCCATTTAATCATTTCATCAAAATAAGTTGAAAATATAACAGCAATTATACATCTAAAAAATTAAAAATGTATCCATCACCAATACTCTTAGCTTTTTCCCTCATATTTATCAGCTGGAGAGACAACATGGTGCGGGCTAACCTTTTCATTTTGAATTGTTTTGACTTGATTCTTAATCTAACATTTCAGGAATGCGTGCCACCCTTCTTTTTTCTTATAAGCCAACCATCTATACTGAATATGTTTGCTTCTAAAAGAGTGGACACAGCTAATTATTGAATGATTTGGCTATTTGTGATGTAATTTCATTCCCATACTTTTTCTCTATAGAATATCACACTAATACATGCACATGGACTGAAACATGCAAAACTTTCCTAGGATAAAAAAAGGAATAATAGTAGAAGAACCTCATCAAGCAGTCAGAAATTTTATTTCAAAAGATACCCAAAGCACAAGATCTAGAGCAAAAATAAGGCTTCAACTGCATCAAAATGAAGGATTTCTGTCCAACCGCAATGTTAAAAAATAGATTAAAAACAAGAGAAAATATTTGTAACAGCTAAAACTAATTATACTTAATATCAAAAAGGCACTGGTATACACACACACACACAAACACACACAAATAAGTTCCACAAATAGATAAGATAATTACACAAAATTCAGTGGCTAATAGGAGTAAGAGAGATACAGGAATTTCAAAGAAGACCTACCTGGAAATAAAGAGATGTTCAATTTCATGTGTCATCAGAGAAATAAGAATTAAATGATAAAATACTTTGTGTCCATAAAGTTGTTGTTTAGTCACTAAGTTGTGTCTGACTCTTTTGTGACCCCATGAACTTTAGCCTGTCTGGTTCCTCTGCCCATGGGATTTCCCAGGTAAGATTACTGGAGTGGGTTGCCATTTCCTTCTCCAGGGGATCTTCCTGACCAAGGGATCAAACCCAGGTCTCCTGCATTGGCAGGCAGATTCTTTACCATTGAGCTACCAGGGAAGTCCATAAAGTAGAAAAGTAGTATCAGTTAGGTTGGCAACAATATGGAATACTGTTGGGTACATAAGAATTTCTGTACAATACTGGGGTGTGAGCTGGTGCAGCTATTCTGAAAGGCGATCTGGATAATTATACTGAAATGACATACATGTACGTTCATCCTAGGACTTTGAGGTGTGTGTTCTGGGTGTACAACCCAAAAAGTTCTTACTAGGATTGGGATGGAAACTGCACTGTGAGGATCTATTCTAGCAGGCCATCCAAGATGTGTTGCCCGAGATGTGTTTAACTAAGGTTCCTGCATGTCAGTGGCACTGACATGATCATGGCACAAAACATGTGGCTTAAGAGTGTTGCTTTGTAACCACAAGGACATCTGGAGCAATTTGTACCAAGTTGCCAGTTCTGTTACTGATGATAGTGAGACAGAATGATTTGAACATGGTCTCAGAGAAGCACTCCCCTGAAGAGCTCTGTGGGTGAGTTTGGTTAGATGATTTCCCTATTCATCTCTAACCAGCTGGATTTACATTATCATGGCTTACACTTGTTGTTTTAAAGATCTCATGAGCACTATATTCTGTGTTCATATGCATTACAAAATATATCCACATCAAGAACTTTAATAGAATTTGTGCCACTGCAGTCTCACACCGAATGCTGATGTTTAGATTTCCCCTTTTTATATGTGATGTGATTTTTTTTTTTTTTTGGCCCAAGTGTCCCCACAGAAACTTTTAATATCCAGAAAGATTAACAAGATATGAATCTGTGCTGAATATACTATGATCAACCTTTTTTCAAGACTATGAGGCAAATTTTCTTTTATAACCTTTAATACACTTCCAAATCTTTCCTTCAGGGACTCAGTTATATGTATTCCACTCTCTTTTTTCTTCCATATTTATTGTTTCCCCCACTTCATTTTGTTTGATTTTTCTCATGTTTATTCTATATGTGTCCCTGTTCTCAACACTGCCCATTCTTCTTTACTCAGATTCAACAGTGATTTTGTTATTCTGTTTTTCCATTTTTTCTGACTTATTCCTGAGCACTTTTCATGTCTTTCTAAGCCTTATCACCTCTTGTTTTAGTCCTTGTTAATTGAAAATAAGGTCTTTGCTGATGTAATCTAGCTAAGTGAGATTATGTGGAATTAGGGTAAGTCTAATACAAAATGGCTAACATCATTGTAAGATCAGCAGAAAAAACCCAGAGTGAGACACACAGAGAGAACCATGTCATGGCAGAGGCAGAAACTGGAGTGATGTATGCCTAAGCAGAGGAACACCAGGGATTGATTGCCAGCAACAGCGGAAGCTAAGAGAAAGCCTTGGGACAAATGGTCCTCTATAGTCTTCAGATATATTCTGCATGTCTAGCCTCAATCACTGTGAGATTATTAATTACTATGGTTTTAACTTGTCCATTTTGGTAATTCTAATGACAGTCCTAGAAATTAATACAGAGGGCAGCATGATAACTTTGTTTAGAGAACTACCAGCTTGGTGTCACATGTAATCAATTTTATGGAAATTTCTCAAGAATAAAAAATTAATATATAAATCATGCTATAAAAATGGTTAAAAAGAAATCTATATTATTTATGTATATTAGACTGAAGATATTAACCAAAATGTCTATAGAGATAGACACTTGTCTTTTGTTTATTATCTCTAAGTGGCTTTAAATTTTATTTTACTGCAATATGCCTAAAATATTTCAATGCAAATTTAGCTACATAATTCCTTTATTATAAAGAATATTCAATGTTTTCTTAAGCAGACAACAGGTTATTATAGAATCCTGTTCTAACTAAAGGGGCAGTTTTGAGGAATCTTACAGGGTTTCACATAGAATCCAGGAACAAGAAATCAAATTGGGTCTTCCATATGAAAAGGCTAGTGGAGCAGAGAAACAGTAACCACAAACATACAGCATATATTTTCTCTTTGTTCCCTCTCTTATTCCCTGAGGTTGAATGGTCTGTCATTTCTGCTTACCCTCCTTACTTTTACAGATTAGAGTTTTCTGCTGATTCAGCCATTCGCATGTTATTTTTTAATGGTCACCCCAAAATTGCCATCTCAGCTCTTGAGTCTACTTGACTTTCCAGGTCCTGTTCCCAGAACTTGGAACTCACTATCTACACTCTAAATAAAAATTTTAGTAGAGACAAACTGGTAGGTCTGACTTGACTTAGACATTGATCTCTGATCCTACAAACTATGGCCAAAGTATTGAATTTATGTGATACATAGGGCTAAAAACTCCAGGGTTATGGGAAAGGCAGGGTCTTTAAGAAAGAGTTATAAAAACAAGAATGAGATATTCAGTATTTCTAATACAAATTCCTAAAGCTTTACAGATTTCATATTGTTTACTGCTTTTTAAAGGCTCATTAAGATATGCTACTTTATTTCTAAAATTTAGTTTTAAATTTAAGTATGAAAATCTAAGAAATGTTCCATAACTGTTGGAACTGATAACTATAGTTGCCCAACATAGGGAGAAAAATAAATGAGATTTGAAATTAGAAAACCTGGAGACCAAGACCACTGGCACTCATTAGTCACGAGATCATGGCAAGGTTTGCAACCATTCTCAACCTAACATTTGTTATATTTAAAATGCAAGTAAAAATAAGAATATATACTTTAAGTGGTTAAAGTGAACAAAAGAAAAGTTCATGTATAACAAAGGGTCTCAAGAGTTCAAGCCATTATAAACCCTGAATGTAATGTTAAATTGGGCTTCCCAGGTGGCTCAGTGGTAAAGAACCCACCTATCAAGCAGGAGACACAGGTTC
This sequence comes from Cervus elaphus, assembly GCF_910594005.1. NCBI lineage: Eukaryota > Metazoa > Chordata > Mammalia > Artiodactyla > Cervidae > Cervus > Cervus elaphus. The sequence continues at coordinate 16,071,598 of NC_057833.1, read as the reverse complement.
AGTCCCTGGGTTAGGAAGATGTCCTGGAGAAGGGACTGGCCACCTACTCCAGTATTCTTGTCTGGAAAATCCCATGGACAGAAGAGCCTGGTGGGCTACAGTCCATGGGGTTTCAAAAGAGTTGGACATGACTTAGTGACTACACAACAACAATAATGTTATGTTACTTTGTTGTCAGCCCTATTACAGCTTATGCATAGCTCTACAATGGAATATTATAAGTGCCTGCATGTCAGTGGTCCATGGACCAATGTCCATTTGTATCATAATTTTATTTCTATTACTGTTATATACTGAACTAGTTCAGTTTCTTTTAGTTGCAGGTAACAAAAACTGACTCTGGCTTAAATAAGCATGGAAATAAGCTGGATTAAATTATAGACTCCAAGTCCAAACCAAGTATCAGAGTGAGCAGGATCCAAGGTAGCACAGGGACCTTGGCATACCCAAGGAATGTCCACTAGAGGGTATGTAGCATAAACACAATCACATCTCTTTTGGAGGTTCCTCAGTTCAAACAGTTCCAAACTACTTCAAGAGAAAATGGGGGTACTCAGGTTGGCTAAAATGTCTAACTCTGAGTATGTCAGCATCTTGTAGTGAAAATATAATTCCTGAGGACCTGCTTTATTACTGGTGGCAGATTCAAGATGACTAAGTCAATATGACACACGACATTATCTGAAGAGAGATCTGCTATAGTTGAACAGCAAGGATTTTTATCATTCAATTATATAAATGGCATTTTCCTATGAGTATTCATCTTTTTTCTATCTTGATGTGATATCTTAGAAAATTTGTTTACACTAATGTGTTCATCCGTATCCTTCTCCCTTAATTCTACACCTCTCTCATCTTTATATCTCAGTATACCTACAGCTATCCCAACTCAAGTTCAAACAACAAACTAGGCACTAAGAAATGTCTATGAAACCCAAATCCAAATTCGTGGGATAGGTGTGAGGGACTCTGACCTGACTCTCCCTAGGCCAGGTGTCTGCTCAGCCATGGTTGTGAGGTAAGTTGAAATGTCAGATACCTACTTTAAAAAAAAAAAAAAAAAAAAAGGCTCCTGAAATGGTTTAGAAAGGGCTGGGCATACTGAGAAATGCAGGAGGTTAATTTTCCTTAAAGAAAACCAAAGTTGGTGTTGATAAGCCCTAACCACTCCAGTGAATTCCAGGGTAGTTTTTATAGACAGTTCTTGTATATTCTGGGAGCACTTTAAATTCAGTCTGTCCATAAATTGAACTCATCACACCTTCAGTTAGACCTACGGTCTTTCATATTTTCATTGGAGATTGACATCATTTTTCTTTTAGCTCTTCACAACTTAAAATACTACAGTCTATTCTGATTGGTCTCTACCATCCAAATTACCATTTTCAATCAGTAAGCAGGTAAGTCATTTTTACATCTATAGTGCCTTTCAATTGCCTTTGCTCCTTTATTTACTGAATTCCATCACTCTGTTTCAGACTCTTCGAATCAGAGTCTCCCACACTGCATGCAGATTCTTTACTATCTGAACTATCAGGGAAGCCTCTTATACCTAAGCAGTATAATATAATATATGCAAAACACACACACATACACACACAACACTTCTTTGTCCCTAGAATCTGTTCTTTAAATTCATCCTACAAATTAATGCCAGATAAAGTTATTCCCCAAAAATCAGTATCTAGCTTCAATGCTTGGAAGCTGCTCAGTTCCAAATTCCAAAGTCAATATTTAAAATAATACCTGGAATGTGTTCCTACCCGATTTCTTTGTCTGAGCCTCTGTGTGAGCATTTAAAGCATTCTCTGTTCTGATGATTTGTTAATGCATATAGGACTTCTACATAAACTGAACCTCTTTTTATTTCCACCATAGTTTTGCTCATCTCATTGTTTTACCAAGACATTTCACTGTCTAGACTGGCCAGAATTTTATGCATCAACTTAGGGGGTTAAAAAAAAAATAAAACTCTTTTAAGATTTCTTTCCTTGTATCCTAATCATCACAAAATATGGAAAGAGTCTCTACTTAATGTAAGTAATCACTGCAAATTTTTTGTACCTCTCCTCCATTAAATATCGCATTCTGACATAGGTATGTTTTTAATGGTTTTCATCATGTGTTCCTGTCTTGTCCATCAAAGGAGAGAGAGAAAAGAAAGAAAAGGAATGAAAGAGATGAGGGAAGAAAGGAGTGAGAGAAGAAAGAGAGGAGGGAGGGAGCAGTATAAGCTCCTTTAAGAAATTCCTTGAAGATCGTCTTAGTCATTTATATTTCCTCCTTCAAGACCATCCAGATACACAGAGAATATAGGTAAAAGCAAGAGCTCTTGTAGTATCAGAATGGAATAGTGTCCTGGAAGCCCACAGGTTATCTGAACCTGCCTTGACCCTCTCTCATAAGGAATCCACACATAAAATGTGCAATAGCAAAACCAAGTCCTCGCATCACTTGGACTCCAATGGAATCCTTTGCTCATGTTGGGCTGACATATGTGCCAATACATTTGACTTCTTTCCTCCAAAACTTGACTCTAAAGATCATTCTGCTAATAGATTCACTGAGGACCCGAAAACATGAAGACTAAAGCTGCATCAATGCCAACAATCCCTCTCCTCACAAACAATCATAGAGCCAGGGCTTCACTCAAAAGCAAAATGATAACATATTAACACCTAAGGATCAAGTCAATAATCATGATCCAATTTGGCCCCTTCAGTCTGATGAGTTACACTAGCAACTTCAAGCAGAGTAACGCTGGGATACTCAGCAAAGAGATGGAGGTCGGCTAAGGTTCAAAAGTGCCCCCTACCCCCACACCAGAGGAGATTTCCCTTCTACTTCTGGCAGTAGCTTAATAAATAAGACTAGCTAAAAATTAGTTTGGAATTTAGATTTATAATTTGTTTTCCTAATGATTATCACCCCATATATCACTTATTGTGTATGAACATCATAAGAAGTTTTTCAAGAATCAATTTTCTTCCCATAGTTTTTATCTTCAAGATCCTGCATGACTTAGTCCTAGTTTCCTTAGAAACTGAACTTGTATCAGAAATGCAAGGACAGTGAGCCCAGCTCGGTGTTCTGTGGTGACCTAGAGGGATAGGATGGGGGTAAGGGTGGGAGCAGGCTCAAGAGGGAGAGGATATATGTACACATATAGTTGATTCACTCTGTTGTATGGCAGAAACTAACACAACATTGTAAAGCAATCATACACCCAACTATATGTGTTGTTTAGTCGCTAAGTCATGTCCGAACCTTTGCGACCCCGTGGACTGTAGCTCACCAGGCTCCTCTGTCCATGGGATTCTCTAGGCAAAAATACTGGAGTGGGTTGCCATTTCCTTCTCCAGGGAACTCTGTGTGTGTGTGTGTGTGTATAGAAAATGCAATGACATACAAGGAAAATCAGAGGTTTTAAGAAAATTGAAATTTTTAAAAAAATGGTAGTAGTGGGAAACACAAGGGACTCATGAAATTTACTTCTTTTACAGATAACTAAAAAATAATGCAAAAAAAAAAAAAAAATTAAGCCAGTGGTTCACTAAGCTCTCTTTAAATGCCCTAATTTCCCAAGAGACAAGTGACAGCTTTCAACTTGTTCTATTTCTACTTTTAAGTGTTGTATAAATTATATGAAAATAGAAGATTGCACTTTTTTTTCCTAGTTATGGATGAGAAAATAGCACTTGCTTAGATAAATCCCCAGAGGCTTTCTTGGACCATTTCTCTACAAGAGAGGGCAATTATTATACTTTTGGCAGCTATTGTCTCATGATGAGGGAATACATGTACAGTAATAATGAAACCACATAAAGAGTGGAATAGAGAAATTGCTTCAATATAGTCAATACTTACTTTCAAACATTAAGGGCTTGAAAAAAACTGCACAGTAACATCTTTCAGAAACCACCTTGTATAAGCACTATATTCTGTTTGATTACATGAAGTCTCATGCTAACCCATACTAGAATGGTGGTTAAAAAGATTTAGAAATATCCTCTTCAGATATCTACAAGGTAAATCCTATTTTTTGAATATTATTCCGTTATCTTATAGTTTAACTAAAGTAACAGTTTGTGTACACTATTCATGGTGAAAAAAGCCTGCCAAAGCAATATCACCCTCAGCAAATGCTTTATTTCTCACACTCGAGTGGCCAAAAACTTGGCTCTAAGGAAACTCATAAAGTCATTTTATTATATTTTAATCCTAGTTACACTGGTCTGCCAAGAGAATTAATGTGTTCCTGAGAAAATAAAGCCTCCCTGAAAGTCTTGAAATTAAGTTTTTGTCTAAATGTTTATAAGCTAAATTCATAAGAGATAGTAAAATGCATTCAAGACAGCTGGTCAGAAGAAAATGTAGGCTGCCTGCATATAAGACTGACTAAGTTGTTTTGATCCAAACCTTTATTTTTGGCAAACAACCACCTACACATTAAGAATAAAATAACAATCATCCAGTGAGGAAGCAAATAGCTTCTTACATCTATCTCGGGAGGAAGTGGGCATGTGGAAGAAACATGAAAAGAAATTGTACTGTGGAACAGGGTAGACAACCACAGAGCAAGTCTTCACATAATTTGGGACAGCCTTTCCACTGCCATGAATCTAGAAGATCATAATTCCCTGTCCTGTATTCATACAGAGCATTTATTCTTGGAACACAGACTTTTATAAGAGCATTTTGTGGCAGCAATTTTATAGATGACATTAGAAGAGGGAGTTAGGAGAGTTATAGCTCCAGAAAGTGTACAGACTTCTGAAATAACAAGGAAAAGAAACAAGTGTAACAACCCATCACCACAACAAAAATAACACTTTCTTAGCCTTTCTGGGTTCCAAGACATTATAAGGAAGCATTAAAAAAAAAAAATTAAATAACAGTATTACTATGATAATCTCATTAACACTCACTTTCACTACAGAAAAGGAATTGTGAGATACTTTAGAATGCTTATTTACTCAATATATTTATTAACCTCCTACTAAGTGACAGGTACAGCAGATATAGCAATGAATAAGAGACTATTAAAAAACTCCGTCATCAGTCCTCTTAAAATCTAGGAAAGAAGATCAAATTACACAGATACAAGTAAGCAATTAACTATTTAATTTACAACTGCAACACCCACTGTGAAGGAGGACAGGAGGCTATGAAAGTTTATTAGAGTGGCTTCTGAGTGTTAGACTCCCCACTAATTCATCTTGAATCATCTCTATTTCTGGGTACTTCTTCCTTATTACCATATTCTCTCAAACCAACAGTAGTCACTTACTGAGGCCTTTTCATCATCTCATTTAATCCATACAACACTCTTAACAAGTTAGATGCTATCATTGCTATAGCAATAGAAGGACAACAGGACTCAGAAAGGTTAAACCTAATTGAGTCACCATACAACATGAGCTGCTGCTGTCTCATCTACTGCCCTGGGACCTAGTCTGAGAAAAATGATTGTGACATAAGCTGTATCCTTTGTTGTTTATTGCAATGCTGACACTATTTGAAATGTTTAGGTCTTAGATCTAAAGTAGAGTTTTCAAAAACAAACACTGTGTTTGAGATCGGAGAAAATAAACTATTTTTAAGCTTTTCTAAGGACCAGGAATAGGATTAAGCTTCAGATATTGCAGGATGTTCCAAAGAGACTAATACCCATTGAGAAGCAAATGGGAAGAAACTTATTTCTAACCTCCACCCCACCATCACCACCAGAATGCCCATTTTTGTTACCAGAGTTAGTATCAGATTATATGCAGTTAACAAGAAAGATAGAAAATTACTCTGGGGGGTTTGTTTGGTTTCTCCATAGTTTCCTAAGAATCTAGACAGATTAAGTCAGTTTTTCAGAGAATTGGACATAATGCAGGCAACAGCTTTCACGATGTGGACTCACACATTATAAACTAATGCTTTAATTGTCATTGCAATACCTCAAGTAAAAGGAACTGTTTCAGTTTTGGGGAGTCATTCACTAAGGAGGAGAATCCTATTTGCTTGAGTGATGGCAATGCTGGTGTCTAAACTGGGATATCCAGCTGAGCACAACTTTTTACCTGTTCAGGTATGTCATGCATTACAAGCTGAGGAAAATTGGTTCTCCAACCAGGCTGCACATAATCATCACAGGAAAGGATTTAGCAAGTGCAGACGGCTTGTTCTCCCTTTCAGATATTATGATTTATTTGACACAAATGGGGCCCAGATATTCGTTTTGTTTTTTGAAATCAGTTCTCAAGGTGATTCAAGTGACAGTCTGGGTTGAAAATCAATGAGCTCTATTGGCAAAATAAAAACAGGATTACCTCACTAAACTCAACTCTCACCTGGGGAGAGAAGAGAACATTCTAGTTCTGCAAGGGGGCTGTGGCAGAGCTGATGGTGGTGCCAGTGATAGATCTACTGCATAACTGCTTGTGTGTTTGGAGAGAGACAACTTAGAATCACGTAGCTACATGGCTATAGGGAAACTAGATGCCTAGTCCATCCTCAGTGAATAAGCAGGAGTAGAAATACATTTCTATTGAAAAAAAAAAAAACTGAAAAATTTGAAGTTACTAAGTCTGGTAGTGAGTTTCAGAAAAAAATCACAAAGGCCAATCAATTAAATCTGAATATAAAATTTAAGAAGGCCAGGGGAACAAGAGATTAGTGTGAGGGAAGGATGTGCAAAGCTATCGAATTAAACTGGTACTTACACATTCTGTTCTGCTCTTTTAGTGTTCCTCAAATTAACTATCATTTACTAAGTCACAGAGATCATTATTGGAATGGCTTCATTTTTTTTTTTTCCCAAGTGTGGAAATGGGTATATTTCTTAACTCCAGAAATGGGTCTTTCTCTCAATGTTTGATTGTGAATGCCTGTGCTAGTAAATTATCACTGAAGAGGTTAAACAAAATAAAAGAATCAAAATTTTTCCCAGTTTACCTCAAATCTAAGGTCTCAATCGTGTAACAGTGAACTAAAATGTTGGCACAGACTTTGTCTTTTCTTTTTAGCTCATTTTTTCATTGATTTTGTGCTGTGCAGTGTTTATTTACCTCTGGCCAGGATATTTAACCCAACACAATGCAGATTTTTCACAACTACAATTAGAACTGACACAGTGCAGATTTTCCATTTCTTTGGACTAATCTATGCTCCAGAATACAACACTGATTTCATCATTCATCCCACACAAATATTTATCTTCTTATAAAAAAGTTCTAGAATACCAATGAAATGGTATATTTCATTAAAAAAAAATTGCTATATGACTCAAAAATTCAAACAGGGGCTCTTAGCAACCTAGAGGGGTGGGACTGGGGAGGTAGATGGGAGGGAAGTTCAAGAGGGAGGGGACATGTGTATACCTATGGCTGATTCATGTTGATGCTTTGCAGAAACCAACACATTTCTGTAAAGCAATTATCCTTCAACTAAAAAATAAATAAATTTTAAAAAATTAAATACTTACTAGGCCCTACCATTAGAGGTAGATATCACCAATCCAAGTTGAGAAAATGATAAGTGTTATCTGATTTATAAAAATAATTGTCAGTTCTCTAATTGACCAAGAATGTCCTGAACATGTAATCTACTTAAATCAAGTACAGCCACAGTGTCTTAACAGAAAAAAAGATCATTTATTATTTATATGTGTATTCAAATAATACACACTCAAATTTGTGTAAAAAATTACACATGTCAATATTCAGAAAGCCTTAAAAACCCAAAGACAAAACTGAGATAAATAGTAATATACAGGAAAAACAATTAAGACTACTTTAAGATTACATTGCTAGAAAATGAAGGAACTGGACCTAAGCCAATAAGTTAACTAGGTAAAGATACATGAAAAATCCCAAAATATGTGGAGATAAGCAACACACATCCAAATAACATGCGAGTCAAAAAGGAAATGTCAAGAGAAATTTAAGGATATTTTGAACTAAATGAAAATGAACATACAACTTACCAAAAATTGTGCAGTGTAGTGAAAGCAGTGCTTTTTATAGTACTGAGAAATAAAGATCTAAAAATCAATCTGCTAGGCTTTCACTTTAAAAAGACAGGGATAAAAAAAGAGCAAATAAATTCAAAGTATCAGAGGACCATAAATAATAAGAATTAGAGAAAAAATCAACAAAACTGAAAATAGGCAATCAATAGAGAAAATCGGTAAAACATAAACAAACAAACAAAAAACAGTTCTTCAAAAAGATCAATAAAATTGAGAAGTATCTATCCAGACTAACATAATAAAGAAAAAGAGATAGGACACAGATGGCTAGTTCACTAAATGAAGGAGGGAGGTCTGTACAGACCCCATGGACATCAAGAGGATATTCTAGAAATACTATGAACAACTCTCTGCCCACAAATTTGATAACAGATAAAATAGACCAATTCCTTGAAAGACACAATCTGTCAAAACTCAGACAATAACAAAGACAATATAAAAAGTTGTGCACCTATGAAAGAAATTGAATCAATACTTAACTTTTCCAAAACAGAAGTGCAAAGCCCAGAAGGTTCATTGATGAATTATATTGAATATTTCAAGAAGAAATTACACCAATTCTCTAGTAATCTCTTCCAGAAGATAGAAGTAGAGGAAATACTACCTAGCTTATTTTCTGAGGACAGTATTACCCTATTAAGAGGACCAGACAAATTTAACATTTACTACAGGCCAATATTTCTCATAAATATAGATACTAAATTTCTCAACCCAATATTAGCAGTGTGAATCTAACAATGTATAAAAATAATTAATTAATATAATGACCATGTTTATCCTGAGTATGCACAGGTGTTTTAACACCAATAGGCTAAAGAAGAAAAGACAGATGATAAAATCGATAGATGCAGAAAAAACAACCAAAATTCACTTATTTATGTCAAAAATTCTCTGTAAACAAGGGATAAATGGAAACTTCCTCAACTTGATAAAGAAAGTCTACAAAAACCTATAGCTAACGTCGTACTTGTGGTGAGAAACTCATAGCCTTCCCACTTGGATTAACAAAAAGGCAAGATATCACCTCTCATCACTTTTCAGCATTATTTGCGAAGTTCTAACTAGTACAATAAGAAATGGAAATAAAAGGTATACAAGTTGGGAGGGAAGAAATAAAACTGTCTTTGTTCACAGGTGACAAAATTGTCAATATACAAAATCTGAATAAAATACCAAAAAATGACTAGAACTAGTACGTCATTATAATAAAGTTGTAGAAGTTATTACACAAAACTCAATTGCTATGCTATATTTTTAAAAGAAAAAAACACCTAAATCTAATCTTAATAAATGTTTTCAGAGATAGAAAAGATAAAAGCATTTATTTTAATTTATGCCAAAATTTAACAATAATTTTTATAAAAGTGGAAAATTATAAGCCAATCTCACTTATAAGAATAAATGCAAAATTCTAAAATACTAATAATAAACTGAATTTAAGCATGTACACTAACAATGTTTGTGCTGTAGCTAAGTTGGCTTTATCTTGGAATTGTAACAATGATTTAACATTAGAAAATCAATTAATGAGATTAATCATGTTAAGTAATTGTGAGAGAATAACCTCATAATCAGGCTTCCCAGCTGGCTGATTGATAAAGAATCCTGCATTGCAGGACATGCAGGTTCAACCCTTCAGGTTGGGAAGATGCCCTTAAGAGGGAAATGGGAACCCACTCCAGTATTTTCGCCTGGGAAATCCCATGGATGGAGGAGTCTGGCTGGCTCCAGTACACAGAGTAGCAAAGAGTAAGACAGGAATCAGTGACTAGTAGCAGAAACCTCATAATTAGCTCAAGACATTAAGTGTTGAAAAATCAGTGTCCATTTACATTTTTTCCAATATTTTGAGCAAAATAAAAATTGAGGAGAATTTCTTTAAATAAAAAATGAACATCTCCTAAAATTTGATACATGCCATACTTATTGGTGACATTTTAAGATTTATTTTAAAATCAGAAATATACAAAGATATTCCTTATCACTTCTTTCTCTCGACAATATACTAGAAACTTGACAAATGAGCATGGATTTTTTTAAAAAGTCTGATGTTCAATAAATGATGCTAGGGTAACTGGTTACCAAAAGAAAAATAAGTAAGTAAATAAAATAGGATTATTACCACCACAGACTCAAAAACTAAGTTTAGGTTGATAAGAGTAAACACAAGAAATAAAGGAAATAAGTATATAAATAATATTTCTTCAAAGTCATGCATAAAATACCATAGAATATCTTAATGAACTTGAAGTAGAAATGGATTTGTTAAACAAGTCACAGAAAGCATAAGTCATAAAGGAAGGTTAATAAACTTAGCTGCCTTGCCATTAAATATTTCTTTGTATATAAATGTCATACAAATAAAAGATGTCATAACAAGACAAGCCATATACTACTAGTGAGAAGAATATAAATTAAAACCACAATGAGATAACTTTTAATACTTTACAATTGGAAACCATTTAAACTGTATAATTCCTAAAATTTTTGAGGAGAATAATAATGGCAACCCTCACACACTGCTCACAGTACTATACAAACTGTTAAAATCACTTCAGAGATGATGGAGACATTATATAGTAAAGCAGAAGTTACTCATCATCTATGATCTACAAATTTCACTTCTAGTTGAACTTCATAGGCAAAGCTTTTGTAGTGAAGTGAGGGTAGACCTCACAGTAGCAGGGACATTTTTAGAAAATCAGAAATAATTTAAAGGTCCATCAGAATTATAATTATAGTCAAATGACTGGATACTATATATACAATAGTTAAAATGAACTAAAGTTATATATATCTCAACACAAATCTCATTGATATTTTAAACAAATAAAAAAAGAAAGCATGTATAAATATACTTATCAAATTCTAGATATTGCAAAGCCATGTTATTAGTGAAACATACATATAAAAGTTAAAGTAGAAAAGTCATCATAATAAACATGAACACTAAATTCATTTGGAAAGAGAAGAACTGAGGATATATTTATAAACACTTTTTAGTGAAGAAAGAAACATTTTTAATTGTCTTCATTTTGCCTACAGCCAAGGATGTGTACAAACTGTTATTAAAAATATATTTATGGGCTTTCTTGGTGGCTCAGTGGTAAGCAATCCATCTGCTAATGCAAGGGGTGGGTTTGATCCCTGGTCCAGGAGAATCCCACATACCATGGAGCAGCTAAGCCCATGTGCCACAACTACTGAGCCCACACACCCTGGAGTCCATGCCCCATGACAAGAGAAGCCACCACAAATAAATTAACTCATGTATATTTAAAAATCCCCCTGCACCCACCATCATGTTCTGCATGGCTTTGCTAGTATTACAGGATTACTTCAAGTCCCTAGGTAAATTGAACAAGGTCACAAATTCATTGATCTTCCTGTTGTATAGAAGTAGTATCTTTCTCTCTTTGATCTTTAATCTGAAATGTGTGTCTGCATTGTCCAAAAGGTTATGTTGGAAGCATTGCTACTCTACTTTTAGAGCTTCGTTCTTAAGACACTGACAGCTTCAGCCTCCTGTCCCTAGGAGTCCTGAGCAGCCTTATAAGACATCTGACTATGCCAAAACTGCTATGCCAGAGAGAACATATGTGGGCAGTTCCAGTTCCACTGGACAGTTCCAGCTGGGCTAAGCCTTCCAACTGTCTCTGCCAAGAAACTAGACTTGTCAGTGAAGCCATCTGGGACCCTTCAGACCAGCCATTCACCGGCTAACTACACCAAGTGACCTCATTAAACTCTGTGAAGAGGAAAAGAATCACCTAATGTCTACTGGATTCCTGAGTCCCAAAATTATGCTAAAATAAAATAGTTGTTTTAAGCAATAAAATTTGGCAGTAGCTCAGTAGATAACTGGAAAAATCCTTTGAAAAATGCTTGTAAACTCTGGCTAAGTATTAACTCACCATGCTTACAGCATAGAAAAACAGTTATTCTGGTGTTCTATAAATGATCATTTCATACCAAAAAGCCACAAAATACAAAAGCAAGGTACTATTTTGAATTCTTTAACAGAAATTACTTGCTAAAAAATATTCTTTTCCCCTCCATTATATTTTGCCTATATTCTATTCACACATCATTGACAACCATGCTAATTTCTCCTGTGTCTGCCATATGGGTCCCATGAAACCTTTCAGTTATTTTTATTTCTCTGCTTTACCTCACATATTTCTATTATTTACCATAGGCTGAACTAACTTCATGAATCATTAAAGCATTCTGAAAACAAAAGGAGCAATCTTGAGGTTGATATGCCATGCTGAGGAAATAGCAGATTCAAAGCCCCTAAACAGAAACAAGATCAGGGTGAAGAACAAATGAAATGAAATGCAAAACGCCCATGGGTTTGTGGTAAAAGAAGGCAGAGCTGTAGGACAAAGTGGCATACTGAACATGTTGAGATGTTTGCATTATATTAACAGCAATGGAGAATCTTTGGAGAGTTTCAAGCAGTAGCTGCTATTGACTTTTGTTTTATAACAATCCCTCGGTGAGGGGGGCAAATTTGAGGAGTGCTTTTCTACTTTCCTGCTGCCAGCTCATTTCTCAAGTTGAATCTAGTTCTCATTTTGCCCAATCTCATCTTTGTTGGACTCTATGATTAGCTCACCTTGTCTGTAAGTCTCTAATCATCTTCCTTATCCTTGCAAAGCTCTGTGCTCACACTGCTATTTTAGTATATTATGCTTGATTATAAATAGGGTTGAAATAGCTACACTCTGATGTTCATTTGCTACCGCTCTGAAATACTGCTTCAATATTCACCTTGTGTTATGTTCTAATTCTTCCTGCTAGGGATGAATGATTTCCCAAATCCTCAAATCTAACTGTGTACAAGTTGATCTTTAACTTTTCTCCATATAATCTACATTTAGTTCCTAAAAACTATCATTAGTCCTTGTCAAGGATGAACATGTCTTATCAGAGTTTTTCATCATTATCCTGAACTTACAGCAATTGGTGGGGATCAACCAGGTGCCAGGTGTCCTAACCTTCATATTAGAGACAAAGTTTACAGGAGGCAGGTTTTATTTAATGCATTAATGAGATTTGTATCTCTAAGGAATAAAGCCAAATTTAAAGGTTCTGTAATTTTTGGAGATTAGTCACCAGTTTCAAATAAGAATTGGTTTTTAAATCAACTTTGATTTAAAAATTAAAATTTGACAACTAAAATCTAAAGTTGTAAATTCATGATGAGTAAGATATGCTTTGAAGCCTAAAAAAATGCTTTGTAATAAATGAATGGAACAAATTAAACTTTAAAGCTTTTGCACAGCAAAAAAAAAAAAAAAATATATATATATATATATATATATTAACAAAATGAAAAAAACCTACAGAATGGGAGAAAATATTTGCAAATGATATGACTGACAATGTGTTAATATCTAAAATATATAAACAGCTTATACAACTCAATATCATAAACAAATAACCCAATCAATTGGACAGAATATCTGAAAAGACATTTTTCTGAAGAAGGTACATGGGTGACTAACAGGCACATGAAAAGATGCTTAACATCACTAATTCTTAGATAAATACAAATCCAAACAACAATGAAATATCACCTTATACCTGTCACAATGGTTATCATCAAAAGTTTACAAATCACAAATGTTGTCAAGGATGTAGAGAAAAGAGAATCCTTGTATACTGTTAGTGGCAATGTAAATTGGTGCCACCACTATGGAAAACAGTATAGAGGTTTCTCAAAAAGTAAAAATAGAACTTTCAAAACTTCCACTTTTAGGTATATCTGGAAAAAATTAAGACATCAATTCAAAAAGATACAGACACCCCAATGTTCATAGCAGCATAAGTTACAATTCCTAAGATATGGGATAGATGAATGGATAAAGAAGATGTGGTATGTATTTACAGTGAAATATTACTCAGCCATAAAAAACAAAAATGTGCCATTTGCAGCAATATGGATGGACATAGTGAATATTACACTGAGTGAAATGTCAGACACATGAAAACAAATATTGTATGATATCATTTATATGTGGAATCTAAAAAAATAATACAAACAAATGTATATGCCATAGAGAAACAGAGTCACAGATGCAGAAAACAAATTAGTGGTTACTAAATGGGAGAGGGGCAAGTTAGGGGTATGAGATTAAGAGAGACAATGTACATTGTATAAAATAGATAAGCAATAAGGATGTACTGTGTAGCATAGAGAATTATAGATATTATCTTGTGATAACTTTTAATGGATATAATCTGCAAAAATACTGAATCAACATGCTATATACTTGACTCTAGCAGAATATTTTAAATCAAGTATACTTCAGTCACACAAAAAAAATTTGTGTGCATACATACAGCAACAAAATATGCATACATACAGCAACAAACATTGATTTTTAAAAAAATTATCTTTCTTTTTATGTAATTGAATAACTTGCTTGAATACACACACACACGTGCACACACACACACACAATAAGGAAAATGTATTGAATCAATAAAGACATCTGCCTCCATTGACAAAATGACTGAAGGTGGTGTGATTATCTAGGAATTGCAATGGGTAGACAGGATTTATCAATCTGCAGCGACCTAAAGTAAAGAAAGCACTGAGAAGTGTTATAGGTAGTTCTGCATCTATACAAAGTGATACAATGTGATCTTATTTTATGAGAGTATCAACTGAAATTTGCCTCCAGAAGCTGGGAACAGCTTTCAGCTGATGGCTGCCAAGATGAGTACCTCAGCCCTGCAAACACAGCAATTATATTCTGCTGACAACCTGAATGGATGGGAAACAGATTCTTACAGAGTCCAGAAAAGAAAGTAATTCTACAGACACTTAAATTGTAGTTTGCTAAGACCCATTCCAGACTCCTGACCTAGGAGCTATAATGTAAGTACACTGGGAAAACAACATTACAGTACTTGAAATCATTTTAGGAGTTTATTTTCTACCTAGTAAATAATTATTTGAGAAAGAAAAACAAAACTGTTATTGAAAAACTCTCTTATTTTAGTACTTTATTCAACTCACAGTCAGAATCTATAATGTAATGTATTATGTTCCAGTTGAGAAGCTAAATCTTTGCCCTAAGGGAGTTTACTGTTCAATGCAAATTTCAACAACTAAGATGGAATATTTGTGGTTTTCCTAGGGAATACAGTCATGCAGTTTGTTTCAAGAGGGTACAGGGAAGATGTAAGAGATAAAATTTGATTGTTAATGACCAAGGTAAGTATATATTTATCTAGGAAAGAAATAAAGATGCTGTTGGTTTTTGGAAAACAGTTCTATTATGTGCAAATATTATTTGGAAGATTAATCAGGAAGTTAATACAAAAGATATACTGCTCAAATAAAAAGAAATTATAAGCATAAATCCCAGGAGTTTATTGAAATAGTTTAGGGCATTCTAGCAATAGGAATGGAAAATGGATCCAATGACAAAATAGCACAGAAGTTAGATAAAATTGGTACTTGGTAACAAATCTGATGAGAGAGTGAAGGGAACAGATAACTAAAACATAATTATCTGTTTATGGATATCAATGACTTAAATATTAGTGACACTTCCAACAGAAAATTGGAACTCACAAGTAGAAGCTGTTTTTAAAAAAATGGTGACTTTTGCTTTGGGCACATCATCAAATATCTCAATGAGAATGAAAAAAATTTACTCAAACATTTGTATGTTTTCTTTTTTCTAAAATGTGCACTTAGAGAGTTTTTATATATGATTATTATTTTATATGACATTTTTATAACTTTTATGTTATAGTATAGGTATTTGACAACTTGGATTTTGTTAGCTTGAATTCACCTTGTAAATACCTGTCCTAGTAATTTCTTAAGCATGAGTGAGATACTAAAGGAGATTGCCAATTGAATCTGCAGATACTTTAACAATCATTAATACTTAACCTTTTTTTAACAGTGAATATGTTTACACTGTCTAGGAAAAACTATATCCTGAGATATTTTTTAGCAATCTGAGAGCTATAAAGAATAAGCCTACAGATATTGGTATGCAGCAAAACATTCAGTTACCTCCGTGCATCTAAATGCACAACTGTCTGGTTGAGCATGCATCATTTCAAATCTGCCCTAGACATACCATGCACATATATTGACCAGGCTGGTGAATTTGTTCATTGATAGTCCAAATATAAAACTGTACCATTTTGTGGTATTACTACAGTCAACTTGCACATACTAATAAGCCTGGGCATTGCTTTATCTGGTCATATATGAATAATATTCTCAAGCTTTTTAGAATTATTTTATAACTTTTTACAGGATATTTGAAATACGGAATATCAGAAAACTGAAAATACTTCAAGTTAAATTTATTCTTTTTTCCCAGTATTCCCATTTCTTTCTAATTCTAGAGTCAAAAATGGAATTTAAATTACTAATATGCAAGAAATAGAAAGACAATATTTTCTTTAGCTAATCTGTTTTGAGTTTTGAAAGAACTGTCTCATGACAAAAAGAAGCATAAAGAAACAGCAGGTAATCGCTCAGACACTCTAAATTGTCCTTAAATTAGACACTCTTATGATTGTTTTAATGTATCATTTTATATTTGTTTGACCCCTGGGATGGACATTTACTTGAGTGCAACAGAGATAACATCATCATCAACTAAAGTGCCTTCCTCAACAGGGGAAAGAAATCAATGCCTTTCCTTTTGTTAATCATTAAATTCTAGTTTAATTCTTCTGATGCTATTTGTTTATGTGCATATCTGCAAAGCAAAAACTCAACATTGAAATACTAATACTCACTATTCATTAAGAGTTCAGAGTCACAATAGATTATAAAATATCCCTCATATCTCTAGGTAATGACTCTGACTCAAGTTCTATCTAACAGAATTTAAATAATTCAATGGATGCAAAACCTTTAAAATTTAAAACTGCAACTATGTGAAGATATTGCCTACATTTGTAGTTTGGTGGTAACTGAGAACAAAGCAGGTTGCCTTTATAAGAACTTCTTAATTCATTCTTCAGTGTATCTCAGCTCTATATCAAGGTTGAGAATATACAAAACACAGCTAGGGAAACACTGTGTAAAAATTAAAATTAAGTCTTATTCTATAGACATATTTTCAATTGTAACTTACTTCAAAGAGATGTCTTTATGATTTATAAAATAATTCAGCATTCAGGTCAGTTCAGTTCAGTCGCTCAGTCGTGTCCGACTCTTTGTGACCCCATGAATCACAGCACACCAGGCCTCCCTGTCCATCACCAACTCCTGGAGTTTACTCAAACTCATGTCCATCGAGTCGGTGATGCCATCCAGCCATCTCATCCTCTGTCTTCCCCTTCTCCTCCTGCCCCCAGTCCCTCCCAGCATCAGGGTCTTTTCCAATGAGTCAACTCTTTGCATGAGGGGGCCAAAGTATTGGAGTTTCAGCTTCAGCATCAGTCCTTCCAATGAACACTCAGGACTGATCTCCTTTAGGATGGACTGGTTGGATCTCCTTGCAGTCCAAGGGACTCTCAATAGTCTTCTCCAACACCATAGTTCAAAAGCATCAATTCTTCGGCACTCAGCTTTCTTCACAGTCCAACTCTCACATCCATACATGACCACTGGAAAAACCATAGCCTTGACTAGATGGACCTTTGTTGGCAAAGTAATGTCTCTGCTTTTATGCTATCTACGTTGGTCATAACTTTCCTTCCAAGGAGTAAGCATCTTTTAATTTCATGGCTGCAATCACCATCTGCAGTGATTTTGGAGCCCCAAAAAACAAAGTCTGACTGTTTCCACTGTTTCCCTGTCTATTTCCCATGAAGTGATGGGACCAGATGCCATGATCTTAGTGTTCTGAATTCAGCATTACTGAGATATAAATAATATGGTTTGATTAATTTCATATTAAGATAATGTTTCTGAACCTTCAGCTTGACAACATAGTTTTTTCATTGCCTTCTAATCTTGTGCCTATATTAAGCTAATGTGTAATATTGAGATCATCATTTTGCAGAAAGCATATAAGAGAAATCAGCATGACATGAAGCTCAATAGTATTCTAAGATAATTTTCATTGTTTTTCAGTCCATTATAATTAGGCCTTTTCGTTACTGATGAAAAGGGCACTTTGCTGAGTTATATGAAGGATTCAAATTAAAGGTGTGGTACAGTACATGAGCTCACAATGTAAGCAATATTAGGTAACAGTGAAAGAGGCAAGTATTTGATGTATTCAGTAACTCAATTCAGCAAAAGCATCAAAAGCTTTAAAAATTTGTAGAACATTAAACCTAGTCATTCTACTTACAAATACTGATATTAGAAACTTAAACGTACAATAGAGTAAAATTTTAGCAAAACATATTTTCATTGAAATGTTTCTTTAGTGAATAATTTTAAAAAATTAAATATATAACTGGAGTACAGATTAGATATGTATATTATATTCAAAAATGAAATCATAATTATATAAAATTTTAAAATATATCACTTGGGACTATTCAAAACTATTAAGTTGGAAACAGCAGGTTGTTTACATTTAGATACAGATAGATTGGTAGAAATATACACCAGTTGCATAGTGGTCAAGAACCTGCCTGCAATGCAGCAGATCCAAGTTCAGTCCCTGGGTTGGGAAGATCCCCTGGAGAAGAAAATGGCAACCCACTTCAGTGTTCTTGCCTGGGAAATGCCAAGGACAGAGGAGACTAGCAGGCTACAGTTCACGAGGTTGCAAAGAGGCAGACACCAGTGCGTGCGCATGCACACACACACACACACACACACACACACACACACACACACACACACACACACACACACACACACACACACACACACACACACACACACACACACACACACACACACACACACCTGACAGACAGTGAGGGATTTCCCTGGTTGCCCAGTGGCTAGGAATCTGTCTTCCAAGTCAGGGGATGTGGATTGATCCCTCCAGGAAAATTCCACATGCCACAGGGCAACGAAGGCTGTGTATCATAACTACTGGGCTTACCCTCTAAGTCTGTGCCCCATAACAAGAGAAGCCATGGCAACGAGAAGCCCACAAACCACAACTGGAGAGTAGTCCCCACTTGTGGCAACTAGAGAAAGACTATGTGTAGCGGTGAAGACCCAATGCAGCCAATAATAATAATAATAATAATAATAATAAAATTGAAAACAAAATACTGACAGTGAATATCTCTTAGTAGTGATAATGATATAAATTTTTTCTTCTTGCTTGCTTTCTTTCACATCTGTGGCATCAAATTCTTTTTTTTTTTTTCCCCACCAAGAGCATACATTTTATCTTTCAATAAGGAAAGACAATTCTCAAAAAAGGATTGAGTCAGCTTACATAAAATATCAAAAAACTAAAACAGGCTAAATTTTTCAATAACTTTACTGAAATATTAATATTTTCTACACTATTCTAATTAAAAATAATAATATTGCTTAGTTGCTCATAAAGACAAGGACTTTGAGGAGTGATTGGTGCTTGGTTATGTAAAAAAATGGAAAATGCATTCTAAGTGGATGAGATTCTTCTATCAAATGACAGAGTTGAGGAGGACGCAGATTTGTTTAGGAAATATTGAGCAATATAGTGGAGCATGACGGAAGTTCAGACAGGTAGATTGCAGCCATTTATGAAGGGACTTAAATGACTGACTAGAGATGTTAGGTTTTATAAGACAGGAAACAGTACATGTCTACCTCAGCCACCTAAATTGGTATCCCTTTCCTCCCTGACTCCACGCTCTCAGCTGCATTTACCTCTTTCTGCTCTCTGCCTAATCTCTGTCCTGCCTCAAGGCTTTATGAACATGCTAGTGCCTGTCTGGAATCCCCTTCTTCTTGATCGTCACACACCTGGCTCATTTAGTCATTCAGATCATCACAGCTTGCAGTTCACCTTCAGGAATAAGCTTGACCTGACTATCCACCATGACTAGTCATACACTACATATTGCTATATTTTAATCCACTAAGAAGCATTTACTATTAACTATTTTTAATTATTTGAAGGAAGGTATGGCAACCCACTCCAGTATTCTTGCCCAGAGAATCCCATGGACAGAAGCCTGGACTACAGGGTCGCAAAGAGTCGGATGTGACTGAAACGACTTAGCAGAGCACAAGTTTTAATCATTACCTCTCTCTTCTGAATGTAGTCTCTTGTAGGCAGACAATTCATCATCTTATTCACCACTAAATCCCCAGGACCTAGGGAAATGTCTGTGAAATATTGTGGATAAAGGAATGAATAAACAAATACTGATCTGATTTTGACAGAACTGAGAGATAGCACAATATGGAGGACAAAAGAGATTTTTTTTCCCCAAAATTAGAATTCATAAAGGCAACAGCATCTAAACTATTCTTATGAGTTTAGCTTATCTATCACAGGAAGATAATTAATATTATTCTTACTTATGGTGTATATAATTTCCTAGACTCTTTTAAATATATTGCAATATGACTAGCAATATTACATAGTAATATGACTATTACTAGTTTGCCACTTAATTATATCTTTCTTTACTTAAATTGAAAATAAACAATCAAATGCTGCTTATTTCCTGAAACCCCATACACACACACACACAATACCACAAACAGAAACAAGGAGTAATTGCTCTTAAATATTCAGGGACAAAATGATACTAAACTGGTGAAGGTTAGTTATATATATTGTTGTTGCTTAGTTGCTAAATCATGTCTGAGTATTTTGCAACCCCATGGACTGAAGCCCACAGCCTCCTCTGTCCATAGGATTTCCCAGGCAAAAATACAGGAATGCGTTGCCATTTCCTTCTCCAGGGTATCTTCCCAGACCAGAGATCAAACCCATGTCTCCTGCATTGACAAACAGGTTCTTTACCACTAAGCCATCAGGGAAGCCCCAGTCATATATGACCAACACATAAAATGAAATCTGAAAAAAGAAATGTATATTTTAGGATCAGCTCACATAAAACATTTACATGAAAAATTGAAAGATTAATTTTCATAACATATTCAGAAGGTAATTGCATCAATAATGAGTGGATTTAAAACCTTACATGAAGTAATCTTAAAGAAAAACTCATGAACCTACTCTGGATGATCAATGTCAGACAATGTCAAAGCATTTTCATTTGGGCTCATGTGAGATATTTGTTGATGCTCAAGCTATAAACCACCAATGTTATGCCTTTTCTATGCTGTATTTATTCGCTGTGTGACAAAAGCAGAAGTCAGAAAACTGAAGAATTATACTTTTATAGAAGAGTTTCTATCAAGCCTTAAGTTTCTTCCTATCGTAATATCTTAGTTTTCTAGATTTTGATTAGAATCCTTTCAATTCTAAAGGGACTTTCTCAAAGACATTGTTTTGACAAACTATTATTACATGTAACTATAAAAAATAATGCACCTCTGGAAATATATAGAACTTTGTGCAAATGCTTATTAGGACCATATGTATACTTTGTATATATATATAATAGTTATCTAAGATGACCAAGTGCTTTTAGAACATAATTATTAATCTAATTATACTACTTAGATTTAAATGCACTACAAATTATCCTAAACAACCTCTTTGACTGTTAATCATATGTTCTAATTTTCCTGATATTGCACATATATGTACCTGGTATTATATATGGATGCAAAATGATATCAAAATCAGAAGTTTCAAAATGGTAAATAAAAACTCAACTTTAAAAAGTATATTTTCTATGAATTTGCCTAGTCTAGGTACCTCATTCATCAAAACAAAAAGTATGACAGAGTCCACCATGGCTGGGAGAAGAAGGATAGAGTTTATTGTTTAGTGGTGCAGAGTTTCTACTTCGGACTATGAAAACTTTTGGAAATAAATAGGATAATAGTTTACAACATTGTGAATATATTTAATAGTGCTGAATTGCACATTTTAAATGTTGAAATGTTAAGTCTTATATTGTGCATATTTTGCCACAATAACCTTTTTTTCAAAAAAAGATAAAAAGTATATTTTATGCTGAGCAAATTCTAGAAGGGTAGAAAGGCTTACTTGAAAGCAAAAGAGACTTCAGGTATCATCTAGCTTCTTATTTAGCAGGCTCCTTATGTAACAGAATCAAAGGCCTAAGCTGATCTTCTGAAATGCAAACAGGAGACAAATACCATCTGAATTCAATTACACTCCAACCCACCTTATCTTCAACATATTTAAATGATCAACCAACTGCATATCCCAGCCATATCAGAAACTGA
This sequence comes from Cervus elaphus, assembly GCF_910594005.1. NCBI lineage: Eukaryota > Metazoa > Chordata > Mammalia > Artiodactyla > Cervidae > Cervus > Cervus elaphus. The sequence goes on along the minus strand of NC_057833.1, from coordinate 16,049,339 downwards.
AAAGATTAAAAGGTGAACAAATAATCAAGTCTCCAAATAAGCTCTTCATTTGCAGTTCTTCCTTCTGAAGAAGGCATCATCCTCTCTCTAACCAGGCATACCTTCACTCAGCCAATCACAGATAGGTCCTATTTCTTGAATTCTCCCCAACACTCTTGATTTTGCCACTTTTTACTGTCTTGACCCTGCTTAAAATCATATGGCCTCATTTGTTCCTTCCCTTCTGATACTGTCAGGCCAACTTGCATCCAGCCTTCTTGGTTTATCTTATTTGCCACTACAAGAAAACACACTGTACTCTCCTATCCCATTTCAAAGTTTATCACTTTCTTCATTTACCTATGAACATCTTACACATTCTCTGAACGTAGCCCCAACACTCCAAATACTATAGTCTTTTCATATTTTCATGCGAAAATTATTTATTAAATGCTAAATATAGTACACTGCATTAAGTTCCAGGAGATTCAATTGTAAGTCAGAGCTGACACCAACCAATTCTGTTCTTATGTAGCTTATAGACATGTAAGACAGGCTAATGTTAGTCAAACAATGGTAAACCTCTTGAATGCTATTTCTTTCCTAACAAAACAGCAGTGTCAGAAGTGAAGTTCTAAGGCAAAATCAATCATGAGGATAAACCTGTGATTCTGGATCTTATCAAGGGGGTAGAAATTGGTTTGCATATGTATAGATTGAAGAGGCCCACATACTCATCTCTCACCACAGTGAACCAGAGAGAAGTGACCACTCCCTTAAGAATGACTGGCAACAGGTCACAAGGTGAAACAATTTTATGTGAAGCTTCCTCTTCTGATCTTATCACTAGGAAGATGACTTCTATGCACTGAAAGTTTGATTCCTCCAAAAGTTCATGTTGAGACTCTAATTCCCGATATGGAGGTATTGAGATATTTGGAGGTGGAGGCTTTGGGGAATAGTTAGAGTTAGATTAGGTCATGAAGGTTGGGCCCTAATGATAGAATTCATGTCCTTATAAAAAGAATGAATGAAATATGGGAGTTCTCTTTGTAGTATGTAAAAAGAAGCCATCCACAAGCCAGGAAGGCTCTCACCGGACACTGAATGTGTCTAGCACTTTGATGTAGGACTTCACAGCCTCCAGAACTGTGAGGAATAAATGTTTATTGTGTCAAGCCATTCAATCTACAGTATTTTGTTATAGTAGCCTTAATGGACTAAGATGGTAACCAAAGAGACCTTAAGAAACAAAATAACTAGAAGAAACAGCTAGTATATATGCCTAGTATATTCATGCCTACTATATATATATATAGTATATGTGTATATATATATATATAAATATATAAAATGGACTAAGGTGGTAACCAACAAGACCTTAAGAAACAAAATAACTAGAAGAAATGCCTAGTATATATGCCTAATATATTCATGACCTAGCATATATATACATATGTGTGTGAGTATATATATGTATTTGTCTGATAAAACTGAGAAAATTTAAACAGTCAAGTTGTAGTTACAGTAGCAGCAATTCAAATATCATGCCTCGGCTGTCAAAAGATTTTGTAATTACCTGACTATGTGCATTGAAAGAAGGGCATGTCATTATATTTCATCATTAACATGAACTAGTTAAAATGTGGTCCCATCCTAGAAAATAGAGATCTTTTAATTTTGTTTCCCAGAATGAAAAACACGTGCCACATGGCATGGTCAGATTAATTAATTAATAGTTAACAAACTTGAGTTAAAGATTTCCACTTATAAAGTGAACAAGTTATGGGGATGCAATGTGCAACACGGTGACTATAGCTAATAATACTGTACTACATATCTGAAAGTTGCTAAAAGAATAGATCATAAAAGTCCTCATCACTAGAAAAATAATTTTTGTAACTATGTAGGGTAAAGAGTGTTAATTATTCTTACTGCAGTGATCATTTCACAATATATACAAATTATCTAAACTGTTGTATGCTTGAATCTAAAGTTAATTTACATGCCAATTCTAACTCAATTAAAAAAAATAAAGAATGATATATAGTATGAAACTTGAGGAGCTTTGAGACACTGAAATCAGGAAAAAATTTAGAGCAACTGTTCAAATCTACTGTTTATTTTTTCTAATAAATTTAGATTCATGCATTTGTTATATAAGCATTTTTTAATTGATTAATAATAAGTATTTCACTTATCAATAGTTGGGTAAAATATCTTTTTTCCCTTTTGTAAGTAAAGCAGAAAGAATGTAATTATTAGGTAATGAGAAAGAAAATTGAGATTCTACTCTCTAGTAAAGAAGGCCAAAGGAAGAAGGAAGTGAAATTTCCAGACTAAAGTTAAAAAAAAAAAAGACAATTTAATGGTAACTGAAGTGTCTAAATTTGTGGAAATTAAAAAAAAAAAAGCATTGAATGCTGTTTGTTATCTCTGGCAGCTTGTCTGAAAAAATTTTACTGTAAATTCTAAAAAGGAAAAGGATTGCAAGTGGGGTAGGGGATGGAGTCAGACCCCCACACTCATCCTATATGTGCTCCTCTATACAGCCTTGGCAACTGAATTTCTCAGATGCACTTTTGCCTCCAAGGTTTCAGTGAAACTCTGCTGATAATAGCAGTAGCCAAAGAATAGAGAGTGTAAGAAAAGGAGATGCCATTTTCCTTACTTCTGACTCCTAAAAGGGCAGCAGGGAGAAACTGTAGGCCAACAGAGATGCCTGTGAGTCCCTAACACAGCGGAAATGTCCAGGACCATGAAAGCAGTAAGCCCCAGGGCTTATTCACAGAGGACGGAAGGCCGCAGTGTCAACAGAGGCAAATACACCTGTCAGTGCGATTGTGGGCTCCCGCCCTGTGTCCCCAGACCAGCAGAGGTAGAAAGCTCTGGGAGCCTCGGGGAAGTATATTGTGACTCTGAATAACACTACCCTCCCCATATTACACTCCGCTTTACTAATCCTTTCTTTTTATTAAATGTCTTCATTTATCAATATGGTCCATAGTCCCTCAATTCAATGTGTCTCCTTCAGCTGGTAAGAATGGCTTTAATGATTATTGGTCGGTTGACTAGGACTTGGACTCAACAGTGATTTACATTAAATGAGCTCTAGATGCCAGAACTTCCTAATCATAATACAGAGGAAAGAGCCAAAGGCATAAAGAGATACAAATATTGGAGTACATATTTGAAATATGTGCAATCTTATGCACCAATCTCTTGATTATCTCCCAATTTTGATAATTGCATTAATGAGGGGAAAGTTTCCACATTCTTAGAAAGTTCCATAGTTGTATCCTGCATATCAGAGATGAAAGTGGGAGATGCTGCCATTGAAATAGGGCTTTCTGGGCTGGCAGAGGCCACATGGCAACACCTCAGCCACTGAGTCAGGGTGAGCAGAGTTACTATAATGAGCCGCAGATCCACAGCAGTGGTCAGAATATTTTGAACCACAGACATCTTTGGGTGTGGTTAATTGGTCACTAGAAATAAATTAGAAGCCATCCTTCCAAACAGTTTTTCAATATATAATCACAGAGAAACACGAGGGCTTGTGAGCAGAGGTCTGATTTCATCACCACAGTAGAGCCTCATCCTCTCACCAAGTTTCCCTTCCAGAGCTAGATCACAGACCCAGGTCCACTTAAAGAAGGACCCCATGATACCATGCCAAGAATGGTGTATAAACACTCCTTAAAGTTTCTCTGATGGAACCCCTTTGGCCATTTATAAGCGAAAAGTCGAAGTGAAATTCGCTCAGTCCTGTCCGACTCTTTGCGACCCCATGGACTATACAGTCCATGGAATTCTCCAGGCCAGAATACTGGAGTGGGTAGCCTTTCCCTTCTCCAGGGGATCTTCCCAAGCCAGGGATTGAACCCAGGTCTCCTGCATCTGAGCCACCAGGGAAATAAGTGAAGCTAGATGACAAAATGAAAAAAGGAAAAAGCACACACCATTCAGAGATTGACAAACTGACACTGAGTTGATTTAATTAGGCTCCCAAAATACTATTGGGATAATTGGTTAAACTGAGACTTATGGGAATTACATGATAAATTGTGTTATTGCCTGAGTCTATCAATGGATTTGCCAACCCAGCTTTGGGTAATGTCCCCAGTTCATGAAAGCAAATTTAAAATAAGCACGTAGTGGAACTTATCCATTCTGGATTAGAGAGGGAACATAGACTCTACAGAATAGAACAGACTGTCAGTCATGCAGAAACTAACACAGGCTAAATTACTGGGACCTGTGAGAGAAGATGCAAACTCATGTTGCTGGTTAAAAATCAAGAAGTGTACCTCGGAGTGTAGCTGTAAGGAGAACATGGGAGGTGTTCCCACAGGCAGCCTACTTCATTATTGGCCTTCAACATCAAAATATAACATACCCTCCATAGACAAAGCTCCAAATAACTACCTTAAAAATGTTTGACAAAAGTGATAAATCTATTTTGCCAAAAGCCCCCCTTGGGCAATATTTTATTTCCATTACCAGCTTATTTTTTCCTCTGTTTTTCCTCAAGGTACATTTAATTTCCTTGAACAAACTCACTGTGGTCACTGTGAAGACAACCCTGCACCATTAACAAATGAAAATAGTATAAAAGGACATATGTCCTGTTAGCTGTGTTCCCTCAAAAGACGTCAGGGCTGAAGATGGAATCCAGAGTATTATTGTGACTAAATGAAACCAGTCAGAGGAAACAAAACAATTTTAAATGCCACTCAAGCCATCCCTGTGGGTTTTAATTACTCAGGAATTTAGTTGTATAAAGTTGTGGCATATGGTTTTTGCATTTTGTAGGGCTAATGTAATCAGTATCAGTCAGCTATCAAATAAAATACAACATTCCAACTTTTCCAGTGATAGTATAGGTGAGCAAAATTTGCTGCCCCAAAACAAGTCTCTGGCATGAGGATTACTTTACTCTGATGATCTTTAAGAAACAGAAGACTCCGGAAGTCTTTTTTTTTTTTTTTTTTAAACCTCCCCCTCAGCTGCCTAAAGATTTAGATAAAGAATCTGCTTTGGGTCTAGAGCTATCACCAGAGATAATTGCACAAATACCTGTGGGATGTAGGGGGTGGGGAAGTCTGTGTCTATTGTCTCTGCTGCTGCTGCTAAGCTGCTTCCATTGTGTCCAACTCTGTGCGACCAAATAGAAGACAGCCCACCCGGCTCCTCTGTCCCTGGGATTCTTTAGGCAAGAACACTGGAGTGGGTTGCCATTTCCTTCTCCAATGCATTCTGCTGCTGCTGCTAAGTTGCTTCAGTAGTGTCCGACTCTCTGTGATCCCATAGATGGCAGCCCACCAAGCTCCTCTGTCCCTGGGATTCTCCAGGCAAGAATACTGGAGTGGGTTGCCATTTCCTTCTCCACATCTGAAGGCCCAACAAACATTTATTTACCAAACATTTGCTTTTCTATCTCCACATTACTTGCCTTCCTCCCCTTTGAAGTCTCAAACCCCTATCCTCATCATCCCTTTTTGTCTTTAGCTGAAGAAGGTCTTTAAGGTGAGTGCTTTACCCATCTTAGTGACCTACTTAGTTTAACTGAATCTTTCCCGTGTATACATGTAACACATAAACTTGTGTTTGATTTTCTCCTGCTAATCTGTTTATGTCAGCTTAATTCTTAGACCAGCTAGAAGAAGCTAGTAGAGAAAAATTTCTTCCTCTCCAATGATACCAATAAATACTATAAATAATAAATTATTGCATCTAGAGTATGGCACTTAGTTATAATATGCTGTCTGAATTATACCAGATTTTTTAAAAATTTATTGATTGCTTTAATACTAAATACATCTTATGTATCATAAGGTTTTTATAGTAAAACTTTGACAGCATAATATTAAAAATTGAAATAAAAGTTTCTGTTGGATTCACACAGAATCTTCAAAGAATAAAATATTGAAATGAAAATTCAAAAAGAAAATTATAAATTCAACCAACTAGGAAAAATATGAACTCCTTAAATAATCATGATAAAACATTTCAGAAAGTTTAAAATATATAGTATAAAGTATGTGCATATAACTACTTCATTTTGGCTGATTTTTCTTGATAAAAATCTAAACTAAAATACATTACTGCAGAAAATATTTAGACTTGAAAATAATAAAATGTTTGATAAACTATTTTAAACAGGCAGTATTTACATTCGATGTTTCCAGCATCTTATAAACTTGTCCTTATTAGAAAGGTTGTTAGCCTATCTAATCCTAGCAACTCTATGTTCAGTTCAGTTCAGTTCAGTCGCTCAGTCGTGTCCAACTCTTTGCGACCCCATGAACTGCAGCATGCCAGGCCTCCCTGTCCATCACTAACTCCCGGAGTCCATCCAAACCCATGTCCATTGAGTCAGTGATGTGATCCTCTGTCATCCCCTTCTCCTTCTGCCCCCAATTCCTCCCAGCATCAGGGTCTTTTTCAAGGAGTCAACTCTTCGCATGAGGTGGCCAAAGTACTGGAGTTTCAGCTTCAACATCAGTCCTTCCAATGAACACCCAGGACTGACCTCCTTTAGGATGGACTGCTTGGATCTCCTTGCAGTCCAAAGGACTCTCAAGAGTCTTCTCTCCAACACCACAGTTCAAAAGCATCAATTCTTCTGTGCTCAGCTTTCTTTATAGTCCAACTCTCACATCCATACATGACCACTGGAAAAACCATAGCCTTGATTAAACGGACCTTTGTTGGCAAAGTAATATCTCTGCTTTTTAATATGCTATCTAGGTAGGTCATAACTTTTATTCCAAGGAGTAAGCATCTTTTAATTTCGTGGCTGCAGTCACCATCTGCAGTGATTTTGGAGCTCAGAAAAATAAAGTTAGCCACTGTTTCCCCATCTATTTGCCATGAATTGATGGGACCGGATGCCATGATCTTAGTTTTCTGAATGTTGAGCTTTAAGCCAACTTTTTCACTTTCATCAAGAGGCTTTTTAGTTCTTCTTCACTTTCTACCATAAGGGTGGTGTCATCTGCATATCTGAGGTTATTGATATTTCTCCTGGCAAACTTGATTCCAGCTTGTGCTTCCTCCAGCCCAGCGTTTCTCATGATGTACTCTGCATATAACTTAAATAAGCAGGTGACAACATACAGCCTTGATGTACTCCTTTTCTTATTTGGAACCAGTCTGTTTTTCCATGTTCAGTTCTAACTGTTGCTTCCTGACCTGCATACAGGTTTCTCAAGAGGCAGGTGAGGTGTTCTGGTATTCCCATCTCTTTCAGAATTTTCCACAGTTTATTGTGATCCACACAAAGGCTTTGGCATAGTCAATAAAGCAAAAACAGATGTTCTTTTGGAACTCTCTTGCTTTTTTGATGATCCAGTGGATGTTGGCAATTTGATCTCTTGTTCCTCTGCCTTTTCTAAAACCAGCTTGAACATCTGAAAGTTCTCGGTTCATGTATTGCTGAGGCCTGGCTTGGAGAATTTTAAGCATTATTTTACTAGCGTGTGAGATGAGTGCAATTGTGAGGTAGTTTGAGCATTCTTTGGGATTGGAATGAAAACGGACCTTTTCCAGTCCTGCGGCCACTGCTGAGTTTTCCAAATTTGCTGGCATATTGAGTGCAGCACTTTCACAGCATCATCTTTCAGGATTTGAAATAGCTCAACTGGAATTCCATCACCTCCACTAGCTTTGTTCGTAGTGATGAGGTAAATATTATTTTTTGCATTTTTCAACTTAACCTCAAGCCTGAGAAAAATACAATAGCTTAAATAACCTGCTAGAGACAAAATTTCCCACTGAATAGAGAACATATGGACTCAAGTTTATTCAGAAAACCTGTGCTGTTTCTATGATGCTATTGCTTCTTTTTTTAATCTTTACATTCTAAAACACACATATATACACACACACAAGGTTAGCACAAGAAATTGTGTGTATTTCTATATACATTTTTAAATCTCCTTGAAATGTATCTAATACAGTGAATTACATTATTAACTATTCATATGCCAATAATATTTATTGACATGTGGATATTTAATCATGGATACTTTTGCAGGGATATTTTCCTAGCACAGCTATTAATTAAAATTTCTACACTAGCAAATTTAAATATCTCACATAATGCTTGCATATTCCAAATTACTCCTTTGTTAACCAGAGCTGCAAATATTCAATTAAAAATACTGTGTTGCTATAATGTCCTCAAATACATTAATATATTCTGAAATATATTAGGGTATAAGAGTGAGTTCTATGATATTTTGTATATTACATTCCATTTCTTAAATAAAACCTCATTTTAAAACTTATGACGTGTCATATATAATACGTTAGCAATACAGATATAAATCAAGTAATTTTTATCAGTTTATCCCACACTCAAAGATAAAAGAAATCTTTATTCTATATGTAAATATTTACGAGTCATCCAGAAATACTTTCTTCATATTCACTATACTTTTGATAACATTGTTTTACATTTTCTACACAAGATAAATATGAAATCAGCACATATTACATAATATATTGGCTTAAATATATTTGTTTTTAGGTTTTGAAAGTTTGATTAGCCACTATAAAATGGGGCAAGAGCTTTTAATAATTCCATGCAATTAAGCTATTCCTCTATTGGTCCCACTGCGACCACAATTTCTTGTTTTCTCTCCATAACACATTTTCTATGTTAACCATTTCTGGAAAAACACACAAGCCTCCAAAAAAATCTCTGGTTGGTGGCGTTCAAATCAAACTGGAAACATTTATGTGATGTAAATGAACTGAAAATCAACTGAGGGAACAAGAGACATTTAACAAAAGATATTCTCTGGAATTTCAAGCATACACATGAAATGGTCTAAAATGTTCAGGATCTGCCAAATTCATGTAAGAGATGACACTTGGGCTGTCACGTGTTGCCTTATCCTGAATTCTTTCCTGACTGAGTCATTTAAGGATCTGTGTTTGCTCTTCATTCCCCTCTTCTGCATCTTCCAGGGTACAGAAATAAACAAAATTGGCTAACATAAGTAGTCAACACACCACAAGCAGAGTTGGCTTGCATGTAGAGTATTTTTATTATCTTATGAGAACAAATGTTTTGATCAGGAAATAGATCAACTGGAAATCTTTCCTTGAAACTCTGCCAGGATGAGTTTAAAAAGAAACATGCCCTGTTCTATACCCTCCGGTCATTGTTCTGTTCAGAATAGATTTTAAAATCTCTTAAAAGATTTTCTTATAAGAAATACTTTATAATTTTAAAATTTAAAATCATTAATCATTAAATGCAGAATAAAATCAATTCTGCATTTAAAATCACAGAAGCAATGAATTCTACACATCACACACAGTGTTATTACTTTACTAGAGACATACATAAGAAATATCTTTTTAATATATTAAATAAATATTAAATTACCATCTTAGTAATAGGCCTATCAGATCTGAGTTGTTGCTCTGTTGTGTGTAAGCTGCTATTTATTGCTTTGATTAACATGTGCCTTTAGTTATAAGCAGCACACAAAAAATACTCACTATACTGCATGAATACCTGCCATTACCCTCTCTTAGGCTATTATTAGTGAATGGTCCCTAGTCACCAAAATAAGTTTCTACTCTTCACCATGCTGGCAGCTTCAAACTGCGCATTCTCAGTAGGTGTCACAATACAAGAAGCTTCTCATCACTATGGCAGGATAATGTTTACTGCTTCACGGCAGATAATGAAAGAAGGGTGTTTGGTCAAGACCTGCCCTTGCAGCTTGTCAGCTGTTCTATTTGAATATAGGGTGCTTTGGATCAGGCACTGAGTGTCACTAGGGCTTAGAGGACATAACTAACAGAAAAAATCAATAGTCAGTTGTTTTTGAAATGTCAGGGAGAACTAAAGAAATATCTGAAATGTCAAAATGCACTTGAAATAGGATATAATGAACCAAAGGCACTGAAGTAATTTAGGGGTTCATACACAAAAGCCCTGGAGCAGGGTGGTGGAAGTCCTTCAGTAATTTGTAGGTCTGTATTCTATAAACAACTGTAATTGATTTGGTCCTAAAAAAGTTCTTAAGGACACGGAAAGGCACTGAAGAGGAGGAGCAGCAGTAATTTACAGTGGAATAATCAGTAGTCTGTAATAAGACAATAAAAAAGTGATTAAGCCTGAAATCATAAAACTTCTAGAAGAAAACATAGTCAATAAGATCCTTGACATTGATCTTGGCAATGAGGTTTTTTTTTTTTGGATTTGACACCCAAAGCAAACACAACAAAAGGAAAAATAAGCAATGGGGCTACCCCAACTTAAAAAGCTCCACACAGCACACAAAATAATCCACAAAATGAGCAGGAAACTTGTTGAATAAGATAAAACATTTGTAAATATAAGGTCTGATAATGGGTTAATATCCAAAATATGTAAGGAAATCATACAACTTAATAGGCAACCTTCCCACCAATCAATTTCATTAAAAAATGAGCAGAAAATCTGAATAGATGTTTTTCTGAAGAAGATGCACAGATGGCCAAAAGGGTCATGAAAAGATGATCTGATGATTAACATTAATCACCAGAGAAATGTAAATCAAAATCATAATGAAATATCATCTCACACCTATTATCCAAAAGACAAAAAAAAGCAAGTGCTGGCAAAAATGTGAAGGAAAAGAAACCCTGGTACACTCTTGATGGGAACGTAAACTTATGCAGATACTATGGAAAACAGCATGGAAGTTCCTTAAAAAATTAAAAATAGACCTACTGTATGATCCAGCAGTTTCACTTCTGGGTATTTATTTGAAGAAAATGAAAACACTAACTCCCAAAGATATATGAACACCCATGTTCACTGTAGCATTATTTATAATAACCATGATATGCAAACACCCAAAGTGCCCATCAACAAATGAATGGGTAAAGGTGTGCGTGTGTGTATACTCACACAATGGAACATTATTCAGCCATTAAAAACTAATGAAATTTTGCCATTTGCAGCAACATGGCTGGAACTTGAAAGCATAGTGCAAAATGAAATAAGTCACACAGAGAAAGTCAAATACTGTATGATACAACCTATATGTGGAATCTAAAACATAACAAAAAGCAAGCTCATTGATAGAGAAATTGATGATTGCCAGAGATGGGGGCTAGGGAGAAGAAAAATAGGTGAAAGAAAGCCAAAGATGCAAACTTTCAGTTATAAAATAAATAAGCCTTGGGGATGTAATATACAGCATAGCAACTATAGTTAAGAGCACTGAGTTCCATATTTTAAAACTGCTAAGAGAATAAATTTTAAAAGATCTAATTACCAGTACAAAAGTTCCATAACTTTGTAGTGGTAAATCATAACTAGATTTATCACAGTGATCATTTCACAATACATAAAAGCATCAAATCATTATGTTACACACCTGCAACTAATATAACGTGTATCAATTAAAAAAAAAAAGAAAAAATGTAGTCATGAATTCTTCAACTCTTCTGTCCAAGTCTCTTTGAAATGTGAGGAATAGAATTCCTTTCAACTGAGAATAACTGAAAAGAAGATTCTAGGGCATGATTGAAGATATCACAGAATTCAAAGTAGAGTCAGGTTTCCTGGGGACTGGAAAAGGAATGTTGCAAGACCAACCAAGGATTATATTGGACAAGAAGGAGGTCCTGGTTCCCCTTTAATTTTCTCAGTAAATTTGCTCCATTCTCCTAACCACTGAAGAGCTTCTCTGCCTGGTCAGCTGGCATGCAACTCAGCACTGTCATTCCAGCACAAAATCTTCAGATCTTCTCAGGAACACACAAACTCTTAAGTGGTCACAGTATTTGAGTATAATTATTTTAATGGTAGATAATCTGATGAGTTTAGTGTAGTCTCCAAATGAGTCTCTCTTTAGTCAGCTGAGGCAGGAGAGTGGAATCCTCCCATTGTCCCTAAGAATCAGCTTTGAGAAAGGAAACAGAAAGCATCTCCCTTGCAGAGTCTACAACTACAGCATCTGTACATCATCCCAGGTGTTTCAACTCAGTGCCAGGCATCATCTGAGTGTCAGACACTCACTCCTATAGCATCTTGTGTCAGGCACATGTCCCTGTTCAAGACAATTTTCCACAGATAAGGTTCTTATACAATTTGCTTCTATTTTCATTCTTGGGAATTATATGCATGGAAAGCCAAACCCAGATATGCATTTCCTGCCATGACCTGTATCAGAGTATCCAACTAATCAAAACTTAATAACAGCCTCAGCTGACTATAGATGATCAGGTCTTTGAATTTGAAGGTTCCCACATATATAGGTCCTCCCCAAACTTCCCTAAGAAGAGATTCCTAACAACGCAAGAAATCCTGTTCAGGCCAGATACTCAACTGCAATTACCGATTTCTTTCCTTTCTTTTTTCCAATGGAAGTACTGTGCTTAGTCGCTCAGTAGTGTCTGACTTTTTGCGATCCCATGGACTGCAGCCTGCCAGGCTCCTCTACCCATGGGATTCTCCAGGCAAGGATACAGGAGTGGGTTGCCATGCCCTCCTCCAGGGGAGCTTCCCATCCCAGGGATTGAACCCAGCTCTCCCTCATTGCAGGCAGTTTCTTCACCGTCTGAGCCACCAGGAAAGCCTAGCAAAAGCAGTGCTTTAATCTAAAACACAATACACTTGGGATACTGCTTCAGATGACAAGCTGGATTTTGTATCTAAATCCCAGTGGTTCCACAGTGCCAGGAACAAGGAGAAAGGGCTTCATACAAAAATTTCCAAAACATAATAATATATTTATATAAACAATATCATTAGTTTCATGTTTCATTATCTGGCTCCAGCCAGACACTGCAAACAGGAGTATATTTGTGTTTCCAACATTCTTAGAGTTATAAGGGACAACCAATAAATAAAAACAAATATAATCAACCTGACCTTTCTCTAAATTCTCAATTCTCCTCCCTGAGTAGTTGTATGTTCTAGATTCTGAAAGTTTGTATAAACTCTTTTTCTGTTATGAATTCATGAACTGATAGGTCTCTTCCTAGGTGAAGGGTTCTAAATGTCTTCTTCCCAGCCACCACATCTTAACCTGTCTTGCATAGTTTCTATACCCCATTGCTTAATAATCACACTTAGCTCAAAAAATTTCCTTTCAATATAGAAACTTTTTTTTTTTTAATATAGAATCTTTGGAATAAAGAAACCAAAATTCCACTCAACCTGGGTGAAATGAAAAGTAAGATTTCTGTGTGAAAGTAGATACTGTAAATAGTCCAAAGTGTGTAAATGCCAGGACACTGCAAACTGAACTTAAAGAATATGAACTTGATTGGGAAAGTGAGGAACTCCCACCCTTCAACAGGGAGAGTCCACGCGGTGCCCGTCACCTCAGTCTGAGTTCATGTGCATTTCTACATTCTCCCCTCCCTCTTGAACTAGTTTACTTAGCTTTCTCACTTTGCAAATGGTGAACATCACTGTCCTGTGGCCTTTTAGATGAAATCCTCCACCACCACCAAAGACCAGAAGATGAGAGAACCCACATGTCAGAATAGCTCTTGATTTATCCACTTTGTTCACTCATTTATAAAATATTTCATTTGAATGAAAAATTCCACAGCTAGAAAAAAGCATTCGAAACACTCAATCTAGTCTCACCCTGATCCACTCAAAAGTGTCTTTAAATAATGGGACTTGGAGATACTTTGTGGAAGGACATGGTTATCTATGTTTCCTCTGACAGGCTATTGTTCATGAATCTAATTTCTTTATACATATATTTTATATGTTTATAACATATCATCTAAGTAAATAGTTGATTACATCCCTTCTTAGGTAACTTCCTGTCTAGTAGTATAATCCAAGCTAGATACACCAAGGGCATTTTATTTATTTGGTTTCCAACTTTTTTGCAGATCATAGAGGTCTGGCCCTTATACTGGGACACTTTATTAATTTATAAAGTGGGTCCCTCTATCTACTGGCTAGCTGTTTAAAAAAGAAAAAGAAAATTTCCTTCTGTTCTAAGTTCTTGGTAAAATACATTTAGCTGAGTTGAATTAGAAGATTCATACATTAAATTCTGCTATGATATCTGTGATGGTTAATTTTATGTGTCAAGTTAATTGCATCATAGAGTACCTAGATATTTGTAGACATAATTTTGGATGATGTGTCTGTGATGGTATTTCTGAATAAGATTAGCATTTGGATTGATGAACTCAGTAAAGCAGATGGCCTTTCCCAAGTGGGTGGACACCATTCAATACGCTGGGGCTTGAATAGAAAAAAGCATGAGAAGAGGGAGTTTTGGGCCCTTCAGGTTCTGCCTGAATGACTGAGCTGGGACACTGGCTGTCTCTTGTCCTCAGACTAGGACTTACATCATTAGTAACGCTCGCCCTTAGGCCTTTGGGCTCAGATTAAATTACAATACTGTTTTCCCAGGTCTCCAACTTGCAGATGGCATATCATAAGACTTCTTATCCTCTATAATTACTTGAGCTTACTTTAAAATACACACACACACACAATCTCCTTTTGGATTCTATTTCTCTGGAAAACTCTTAATACAATATCATTAAACACAAAATAGAGCCGTAGTATGGAGAAATTAAAGCCAGAGTGTATTGCAAAGACTCTCTGAGAAAGACAGTCTGGTCTTATACCACTGGGGATGTGGAAGGCTTCAAGTGTGAGAAAAGGTAGAGAATGGGCCTTTCAGGCATAGGTGATAATATAACTAAATGTAAGTCATATTTAGAGGATCCCAAATAGTCCAGTTTGTCAAAATGAAATAATATATGAAAAGGCTAGAGGGGTGTATGATGGGAGTATACACTGAAGAAGAAGAAGAAGATAAAGTATCAGTCAATAAAGTTTTTAAACCTGTAATTGCAAAGAGTGTAAAAATAATTGCCATTCACTAGCTAACTACTATATTAGTATTATTTGCTATGGTGGCTGGTATCTAAAGCTTCATTTAACCCTCAAATATGAGAGTACAAGTACTATTATCCCTGCTTTGCAGATGAAGAGACTGAGGGCCTCATGAGTAAATGGTAAATCTGGGATATTAACTCAGGCCAATCTAGTTTTAAAACACAGCAAATTTCTATAATTATATATGAGTAATTTGAATCAGTCTTATTAAAAAATAATATTCTTACTTCACTTGCATTTTATTTTGTATTTCACTACCCACTTACCCCAAGAGAGTTTCTCAAATAGCCTGAGAAAAAAACAAATCATGATTTAATTTTTGTGAAACCTTGAAACAATGAACAATAATAAAATGTCTTCATCATGAAGCCGTGTTACAAAAAAAAAAAAAAAAAACTCGACTAAAATTTTAGAACTTTGGGGATAGGAAAGTGATCATGATGATTTTTAGTGTATAATCTCCAGCAGCAGTTTGCAAAGGAATGAAACATAGCCTTCATTTACTGCACCCAACACTGAGACACCTGCGTGTGACATGGACAGGAAAGGTAGGTGAAGGGAAGGAACAGGAATATCCTTTGAGGACATGCCCACAAAGCCTGTGCATGTGGATTTGTGCAATTGGTACACTGGCGCCTGGAGCACATACATCACCATTGCCTTCACCCAAGGAAGTGACAGAGGATCATCCATTCACTTTCACCACAGCAGAGAGAGACAGGAGCTGATGAAATAGGGCAATGAATGAAAGCATTCTGAGTTCAGGAAGAGACAGTGAGTTACAGAAATTTTTTAAATGCACATGGGCTTCTACTATGGCACCCCACTTTTTATAATTCAAGAAAAATAATCAAAGGAGATTATGAAACCATCTCATGCAGCGTGAGTTTGGAAGTATCCCTCAGAATGGAATCAGTTGTCCAAAGTCTTCTCAGTAAAAGTTCTCTTCTACTACTGGGTCGGGAAGAAAAGTCAAAGACCATGAGATTTATAATTAAATGAAGGAAAGAACATAATTAAGAAACAGAAATAGTTTATTTTAGGGAATCATTTTTCTGTTTATCTGACATCACAATTAAATTTAGATTGTCATCAGATAAGCATAGATTCATTGGGCTTGATTATTGTCCATTATAATCTAGGAATCATACCAATATATACATTTTCACTGTATTTTTAATATTAACATTCAGTACTTAGCTTCTATGCTATATACAATTAACTCAATATGATTCTCAAATTATAATAACTATCTTCCCATATCCTTCTTTTGTTTTAATGGACATGTGTTCTTTTTTTTTTTTTTTTTTCAGCCCAGCATCTCTATTCTTTGAGAACCTTCCCCCCCACACTTTTCTCTAAACCCAGAAGTGACCCTTCCCGTTACCTTGGATGCATGTTCTATCCAATGGTGACCTAATTAGAACATTTTTCACCTCGGTGACATTTTTTTGCTCCACATGGAGAATCAGTATAGCATTTTTGTTGGAATGAGGCTGCTGCGCTCTAATCCTGGCTCTGGCACTTATTAAATATGCGACTTTAAACTTTCTGTGTCTCAATTCCCTCATGTGCAAAAAAAGAGAGATAATAATAGTACATCCCTCTCAGAGTTACAAAATTAATTGAGTTAATATTTTCAACATTTAGAAGAGTGCTTGGAATATAGTATGTGATATATAAATATTTGTTAAATATGCTTGTTTGAAATCATGAGGAATTATTCAGTGTTTTACTCAAGACTGATGGGTGGACATGTGGAAAGAAACATGCTATTTTTCACTGTAGGTCATTGCAATAAATAAAAAAGAGGTGTCTTATTCCGCAAAGGCTACTATAACAATATGCCACAAAGTAGGTGGCTTAAAAACAGCACAAATATATCTGCCACATTTCTGGGGTCTGGAAATCAGATATCAGGGTGAGGACATGGTAAGGTTCTATGTCTGGTGAGGCCCACTTCCTGGTTCTTGGATATCTTTTTGTCATATTCTCACATGGAGGAAGGGGTGAGGAGCTTTCTCACGCAATTTTTATTAGGGCACCAATCTCATGGATGAAGACTCTGCTCTGATGACGCAGTCACCTCCCAACAGCCTTCACTTTGTGTGCTAAGTCGCTTCAATCATGTCCAACTATTTGTGAACCTCTGGACCCGCCTGTGTCCATAGGATCCTCCAGGCAAGAATACTGGAGTGGGTTGCCATGACCTCCTCCAGGGGATCTTACTGAGCCAAGGATCGAACCCATGTCTCTTAAGCCTCCTGCATTGGCAGGCAGGTTCTTTACCACTAGGGCAACCTGGGAAGCCCATTATCACTTTACTTTGAGTGTTTGGTTAATTCAGCATGCTTACTTGGGAGAGACACAAACATTCAATCACAGAGAGTCAGCAAATTTCCTGGTTACCACATAGGGAAACTAAATGAAGTCAGTAACATAACTAGCAGCAGAACCAAACTTTGGAGACAGACAGAGCCCCAAACATCATGTGAGTCCTTTTGTCCAACTGGAGCTAATGTCACTTAAGATTCCCCAGATACTGAAGCCAATAAATTCCTCTTTTTTTTCTTTGCTAAAGTTTTTTTTTTTTTTTTTCCAGATCAGTTTCTGTTACTTGCCACTAAAAGACTCCTGACACATCTTACCTCATGTAAGATTTTAATATATTTTTAAGGGAACTTCAGCAAGTTTACACTTAAAGAATCATCTCAACTTGTAACTGTCAAAAGAGAAACATCTGGCGTTCAGCTGTCCAAATAAGTCTACCCCCTACCTGCTAATATATATTCAGTATTTCATTTGACTGAATATTGTGCCACTTCAGTTTTTGAGAGCTAAATTTTATTTCTTCTTAAATATTTATTGATCAGGAATTAATTTCCTTGCACTAATTAGCTTGCTACCACGTCTTTTTGTCACCATAACTCAATTCACAATATGTTACATCAAAGAAGTACTAACTGTCTAATGCCACTAGCAGATTTACCACAACAGACAGCCAAGAAAATGAGTGATTTGATAAGGCTACATAAAGGTTATCTAAAAGAACTTGAAATAATCAGTGCTAGTAATATAAGCGGAGAAGGCAATGGCAACCCACTCCAGTACTCTCTTGCCTGAAAAATCCCATGGATGGAGGAGCCTGGTAGGCTGCAGTCCATGCGGTCGTGAAGAGTCAGACACGACTGAGCAACTTCATTTTCACTTTTCACTTTCATGCATTGGAGAAGGAAATGGCAACCCACTCCAGTGTTCTTGCCTGGAGAATCCCAGGGACGGGGGAGCCTGGTGGGCTGCCGTCTATGGGGTCGCACAGAGTCGGACACTTAGCAGCAGCAGCAGCAGTAATATAAGTTTGTACTTGGGAAAGTGATCTTAGAATGATCTTAAGGAGATTTTTTAAAAATCTAGCTTCTGTGGATGCCCTATTATAAAAAGTAGCAAGACATATTTAAAGGGTAAAAGATTTTAAGTCATAAAAATATAGGTTCAATTCCTGGCTCGTAAGGTTCCAGTTGGTTTTGGAAATGTACTTAACCTCTCTAACCTGTACAGTTTTCATTCCTAAAACTAGAGAATATAATGTCCACTATTCAAATCTGTAACATAGACTGCATATTACATCAAATTATACATCATCATGCTAGATATAGCAACAAAAACAACAAACACATGAGCAAAATATATAAAGATTCTCAACACTGCTGCATCAGTCAATTACCAGTTAGACAAACATTACACTATAGACATTCTCAAGAAGAATTAATTTAAGGCAAGGAATTGGTTACTCAAAAAACTGTGGAAGGGGCAAGAGGTTCAAAGATTAGTGAAAGTTTTCAGGAGAAAAGGAAGTTTCAAGAATTTCAATAAAGCACCACTGATAACTCAGTTAATGCACCAAAGCAGGAATACCACTATCAACTTATTTGACCCCTTTCTGTTAATGGAAAAATGATTCTGCTTCAAGACACTATCCCCCCAATCAGTATAATTACCACAATATAAAGATTCTGTTAGAATAATAGCTTTAATTGCATCTGTTAAATCTATTTAATTACATGTTAATTAAACTGTAATAAAATGCATTTCCATCTACAATATGAAGTTTGACCCCTTAGATGAAATGAAATGTCATTGTGCAAGTGCACCAACCTACAGGCCTCTAACTGGCTTAACTCTTGATGACGCTCAAAATAAGATTTTACTTCTCTGCTATTAACTAAAAGCTGTTACATGATATTAATCTTGTCAAACACCAAGATAATCTATTTCCTCACTGTGCATGTGTTAATCACTCAGTCATGGTGCAACCCCATGGATTGTAGCCTGCCAGGCTCCTTTATCCATAAAATTCTCCAGGAAAGAATACTGGAGTGGGTAGCCATTCCCTTTTCCAAGGGATCTTCTCAACTTAGGAATTGAAGTCAGGTCTCCTGCACTGCAGACAGATGCTTTACCGTCTGAGCTATCAGGGAAGACATTTCCTCACTGCTTCATCCTAACTAGTAATACAAGAATTTAGAATGATTCTGCTTAAGCTTCTAATTTTGAATTCTATATTTTGAACATATGAATTTACAAGGGTTCATGATTTTTTCTTCCACTCATTTATTTTCCTATATTGAGACCTGTGTTCTATTTTTTTCCCTTAGTTAGATCTCATATTTAGAAAAGTGAATATTTATATGATATATTCTCTGAATCCTTGTATAACTGCACATATATACGTATATGCATATATATGTACAGACCTAACAATGAAATGCTTTCCTGGTTGGTATTTGATTGTTATATTTTCAATAATCCAAATGTGATACAGATGTAAGCTCCAAGAATAGATTTAATTATTTCTTCTCCCTTTTAAATTGTATTATTTTAGTGTGGAACTAGTATGATTTCTGTTGTCTATATAATTTAATGTAACTTCAGGATCTGGCTTTTTATTACTTTTCTAATCAATCTTGCCTAAGCTTTAGTATGCATTTTCACCTGCTTTCCCCAGTCTGCTAAATTTTTATTTTATTATATTCTAACTATTGCCTCAAACTCAGTTCTTCCAATTTCTCCTTCTGTAGCAAGTTATTTCCACGTTAACCCTTCTGGATCTTGAAGTTCTCTCATCTTTTTCCTCACATTTCTGTCACTGTATTTTTCCTCTGTGCTTTGAGATAATTATCTCACTTCTTCTCAAGGCCACATATTCAAATTTCAAGAGTAAATATACTCATCACTTTATCTCTTGGATTTTCTAATTTGAAAATCAAATTTTACATTCTAGAAAGCAATTTGTATATTATGTTCAAATCTTTTTCTGTGGCTTTATTAACTTTTGTTTATGTTATTAATTGCTTTTAGCAACATCATTTCATTAAATTGCATCTGTTAAAGCCTTTGACTGTGTGGATCAAAACTAATTGTGGAAAATTCTGAAAGAGATGGGAATACCAGACCACCTGACCTGCCTCCTGAGAAATTCTGATAATATGTGAAATTCTCATTCTCTTTCTCCCTCTTTCCCTCAACCCCACATTTTCTAGGACACACAGGTGAGTGCTGTACTTCCTCTAATGATAATCTGCTGTTTTGTTTATTTTAGGGGTATAGGACCAACAATTGTGCTGGCCTACATGGTGATACATTGTTCAGTTCAGTTCAGTTCAGTTGCTCAGTCTTTGAGACCCCATAGACTGCAGCACTCGAGGCTTCCCTGTCCACCACCAACTCCCAGAGCCTACTCAAATTCATGTCCATTGAGTTGGTGATGCCATCAAACCATCTCATCCTCTGTCATCCCCTTGTCCTCCTGCCTTCAAACTTTCCTAGCAAGAGTCAGTTCTTTGCATGAGGTGGCCAAAGTACTGGAGTTTCAGCTTCAGCATCAGTCCTTCCAGTGAATACTCAGGATTAATCTCCATTAAGATGGACTAGTAGGATCTCCTTGCAGTCCAAGGGACTCTGAAGAGTCTTTTCCAACACCACAGTTCAAAAGCATCAATTTTCAGCACTTAGCTTTCTTTATAGTCCAACTCTCACATCCCTACATGACTACTGGAAAAAGCATAGCCTTAACTAGATGGACCTTTGTGGTCAAAGTAATTTCTATGCTTTTAACATGCTGCCTAGGTTGGTCATAACTTTTTTTTCCAAGGAGCAAGCTTCTTTTAATATCATGGCTGCAGTCACCACCTGCAGCAATTTTGGAGCCCAAGAAAAAAAAAGTCTCTCACTGTTTCCACTGTTTCCCCATCTATTTGCCATGAAGTGATGGGACCAGATGATGTAATCTTAGTTTTACGAATGTTGTTTTTTAAGCCAACTTTTTCACTCTGCTCTTTCACTTTCATCAAGAAGTCCTTTAGTTATTCTTCACTAGAAAGTGCCATAAGGGTGGTGTCATCTGCATATCTCACGTTACTGACATTTCTTAGTATCATGAGTGTTTGGCTTCCCTGGCGGTTCAAACAGTAAAGAATCCACCTGCAATTCAGGAGAGCCAAGTTAAATCTGTGGGTTAGGAAGATGCCCTGGAGAAGAGAACAGCTACCCATTCTAGATGTTCATGACATTGTACAGAAGGCAGTGATCAAGACCATTCCCAAGGGAAAGAATGGCAAAAAGGCAAAATGGTTATCTGAGGAGGGCTTACAAATAGCTGAGAAAAGAAGTGAAGCTAAAGGCAAAGGAGAAAAGGAAGATATACCCATTTGAATGCAGAGTTTCAAAGAATTGTAAGGAGAGATAAGAAAGCCTTCCTCAGTGATCAATGCAAAGACATAGAGACAAACAATAGAATGGGAAAGACTAGAGAACACTTCAAGAAAATTAGAGAAACCAAGGGAACATTTCATGCAAAGATGGGCTCAATAAAGGACAGAAATTGAATGGACCTAACAGAAGCAGAAGATATTAAGAAGAGGTGGCAAGAATACACAGAAGAACTATACAAAAAAGATCTTCATGACCCAGATAATCACAATGGTGTGATCACTCACCTAGAGCCAGACATCCTGGAATGTGAAGTCAAGTGGGCCTTAGGAAGCATCATTACGAACAAAGCTAGTGGAGGTGATGGAATTTCAGCTGAGCTGTTTCAAGTCCTAAAAGATGATATTGTTGAAGTGCTGCACTCAATATGCCAGAAAATTTGGAAAATTCAGCAGTGGCCACAGGATTAGAAAAGGTTAGTTTTCATTCCAATGCCAAAGAAAGGCAATGCAAAGGAAATTCAAACTACTACACAATTCCACTCATCTCACACACTAGCAAAGTAATGCTCAGAATTTTCCAAGCCAGTCTTCAACAGTACATGAACCATGAACTTCCAGATGTTCAAACTGGATTTAGAAAAAGCAGAGGAATCAGAGATCAAATTACCAACATCTGCTGGATCATAGAAAAAATAAGAGAGTTCCATAAAAATATCTACTACTGCTTTATTGACTACACTAAAGCCTTTGACTGTGTGGATCAAAACTAATTGTGGAAAATTCTGAAAGAGATGGGAATACCAGACCACCTGACCTGCCTCCTGAGAAATCTGTATGCAGGTCAAGAAGCAGTAGTTAAAACCAGACATGGAACAACGGGCTGGTTCCTAATTGGGCAGGGAGTACATCAAGGCTGTATATTGTCACCCTGCTTATTTAACTTATATGCAGAGTACATCATGTGAAATGCCAGGCTGGATGAAACATAAGCTTGAATCAAGATTGCTGGGAGAAATAGTAATAACCTCAAATATGCAGATGACACCACCCTTATGGCAGAAAGCAAAGAGGAACCATAGAGCCTCTTGATGAAGGTGAAAGAGGAGAGTGAAAAAGCTGGCTTAAAACTCAACATTCAAAAAACTAAGATCAAGGCATCTGGTCCCATCACATCATGGCAAATACATAGGGAAACAATGAAAACAGTGAGAGACTTTATTTTCTTGGTCTCCAAAATCACTGCAGATGGTGACTGCAGCCACGATATTAAAAGACGCTTGCTCCTCAAGAAAAGCTATGACAAACCTACACAGCATATTAAAAAGCAGAGATCTTACATTGCCAACAAAGGCTCATATAACCAAAGCCATAGGTTTTTCAGTAGTCACGTACAGGTATAAGAATTGGACCATAAAGAAGGCTGAAAACTGTAGAACAGATGCTTTCCCACAGTTGTGTTGGAGAATGCTCTTGAGAGTCACTTGGACTGCAAGAAGATCAAACCAGTCAGTTGTAAAGGAAATCAGTCCTGATTATTCATTGGAAGGACTGATGCTGAAGCTGAAGCTCCAATACTTCGGCTACCCGATGCAAAGCGCCAACTCATTGGACCCTGAAGCTGGGAAAGACTGAAGGCAGGAGAAGAAGGTTATGACAGAGGATGAGATGATTGGATGGCATCACGGACTCGACAGACTTGAGTTTGAGCAAGTGATGGTGATGACAGGGAAGCCTGGTGTGCTGCACTCCATGGGGTCACAAAGAGTTGGACACAGCTGAGGGCCTGAACTGAACTGAACTCCAGTATGCTTCACTGGAGAATTCCACTGACAGAGGAGCCTGGTGGACTATTCTTCATGGCAGTCTCTCCTATTAGGTGTATAGTAGGCTGTCAGGCATCTTTTCAGGCTTCAATCAACTTACTACCAGGAAAAGATCAGGTTGTACCTTGGCACCTGATATCAATATCAAGAGATCCTCATCAGAACCGTTCATGATTCAGTGTTGCTTTATCTTATTATCCTCTTTTTCATAGGACACATTCTCTACATGAAACCCTGATAAAATCTGCTGATAGCAATCAGAAGAATAGAGGCTTATATGAGAGGCAGACTGATCTGAAGGAGACATGAGGTAAATTTCTGGCTTGAAGGAAACATTCAATATGTTGATTACAGGATATATGCATTTTCTCAACTCACAGAATTTAACGCCTAATATCTGTGGGCACCACCATATGTAAACTATACCTCAAAAGAAAGTAAATAGTTCTTCAAAAGTACTGGAAGAAAATAGCAAATACATTATTAAATGTTTAGTAAGATATATACCTAGCTATCTTATGCATCTGTGTGTATGCATATAGATGTCTTGAATGTTGTTTTGATTTTTATGGGCACCTACATTTTTAAAAATTTATTTTTGGTAATTGTGTGTGTTTGTTATTGATTGAGAGAGACCATTGAGAGAGACAGAGTCAAAAGAATGGAGTGATAATGTTAAAATCTCCTTCTTTTCCAGTATGGGGTGAACTGACAGCTTTGCTGTATGGTTGCTGGTCTCTAGTCAATGAGTCGTATAATTCAGGGACAGCCTTCCCCTGGCTTTCACAGCTTTCTTTTTGTTATTTTTCTCCTCTGAAATTTTCTTCTTTTTTCTGGTATGCTAACATCTTCTCTGTCAGTCGGAAGGAAGGTGGCTTTTCAGACACTCTCTTAAGAACTGCTTCTGAATTGTGCTGCCTCACATTTTTCCTGGCATTTTACAGAATTCATTAACAACTTGGCTGCCTTCTTATGCCAATCCGATTCATATTTATAGACACAGTTTGTAGTCCTTTGGTAGATTAAATTGTATTTTAGACAAGAAAAATGTACAAAGGAAACAATTTCTGATTAGATGCTCTGGAAACCATTGAGCCAAGATGACTACTTATTCTAAACCTATTGACCTCAGCATGTCCTGTTAGGATGTTAGATAAAACAAGAACAAGAAAGCTTATAGTTTATTAGCTTATTTTGTTTTTGGTTTGTATTTATCTTGAATTTATAAAGAATTACTTATTATTGTGCAAATGTGAATAAATGATACATTTGTGAAAGACAAGCTTCTTTTTATGGTCACTAATCCTCTCTAAGGGGGCTTCCCCAGTGGCTCAGTCATAAAGAATTCACCTGCAATGCAGGAGCTGCAAGAGATGTAAGTTTGATCCCTGAGTTGGGAAGATTCCCTGGGGAAGGAAATGGCAACACACTCCAGCATTCTTGCCTGGATAATCCCCTGGATAGAGGAGCCTGGGGGGTTACAGTCCATGGGGTTGCAGAGAGTCAGACACACCTGAAGCAACTTAGCACACATGCACACAACCCTTTCTCAAAATGGTAAACAGTCAAAAGGCTTTCAGAGATTCATATTTTGGGAAGAATTACTTGAGGTTTGTTCCTAGAAAAAGAGTTAATAAAGTAATCTATTTTTATGTCAATATTTCCACATCACAATCTCACTTTAACTACAAAATTTTAATTGGAGACTTTTAGATGAAAAAAGCTGAGGAAGTGATTGGCAAATGATGCCTATAAGTTTTCAAATATTAATTCAAATATTTATCCACAATCTGCTCCCACCCATTGGAATGAAAGGAGAAAGTCTCATGCACTACAAAACATCTAACTTCCATTAGTAAAATATTATTATCCTGTGCAAATACTGTGTAGCATTACTGTCCAGAGGCTAAGATTATTACTATAGAAAAGCTGTATGACAAAACCCACTGGAAAAAAAAAATAATAATAAAAAAAAAAAAAAAAGGAAAAAAAAAAAGAAAAGCTGATGCCATGTTTATGACAGAGACTATACAGATGTCAAGTGTAGTGGTGTTGGGCCTAAAAAGATTTTGAAAACTGTGTTTTTCACTTCTCTATTAGCATTAAAATGCTACAAAGAAAAAAAGGAATCTGACAGCTACATTATGGATTTATGCAAATTACTTACAACAAACTAGACAAAATAGCAGACACCTTTGTACAAGGGGAAAATGTTCCAAAGCAGGTGCACTGGAATTCTTTCATGACTGTCAAAAACTGGACCCTGTGAACTCATCCTCAAATTCATTTAGAATAATTTCCTCCAAATATAGAAGTCTTCATTCAGACTATCAGTTTACAGTAGCCTTCTAAATGCCAAGAAATCTTTAATATACTGCCCATCTGATTATAGCAAACAATTAACTGAAAAGAAATTTCTTCCACAGTTTCAAGGATTTTTAGTATTAACAATTAACAACGTTCAAGTTTCAATTGTTTTTTCCCTTCAATCACTATTTGGCTATCTCACATTCTGTGTATTAAAAGAAAAGTTAATATCGATATCTATCTATCTCTAACTTATTGCCTTCCACTTTAGAATGTCCTCATGATATAATACAGAATAAATTAGACCTCATTGATTTCCATTATAATCATAGCTATTGCATAGTGTTCATTATTATGTCTGTCATTTGTTTTATTTTCTCTACCAGGTAGATAATGACAATATTTCCAATTATTTTTTAATAAGTTCTGAATAAAGGGCAACCTGCACTTTATTGGGCATATTCTCAACTTCTTAAATCAACCTTTAAATGTTAATATAAACAAATTTAGCTGTTACATTCAAGATGAAAACACTTTGACACAGAACTTTTATGATTATTATTATAACTGAAGGTTTCAATTTTCTATCAAATATAATTAAATTAATAAAATTTCCATTTAAAAATGCAACTTCCAAATCTTAAAAACAAATCAAATCTTAGAAAATTAAGTAAAAAATTTTGAAAGGTCCTATTAATGTCCCTTAGTATATAAGATTATCTGTTTATGTAAATAAGCCCATAGAAACTTGTCACTATAAGTTTTGTAGAAAAAGTTACCATTTGCACTAATATAAAATAAAGTGGTACCATGACAATTATTCTTCAGTAGTGAGAAATTCTGAGCGATGAATTAAGCTAGACACACACAAACTAATTTGAATAAAAAGGCTACAGCATTTATTTCATCATTATTAACTGCAACTGGTATTTCACTGTATATTCAATTGTGGCTTCATTTGTAATAGTTGTTGGCAAACAATGTGATTTAAATAAATATTCACAAAAGACAACATACAAATCACTAAGAAATATACTTTCAAATGTTTAACACCAATAGTATCAAAGATGTTACATAAAGACATATCTTAATTCACTTGTGTCTCATCAAAATAATACATTATTGTAAATACCCATTTCCTGAGTCAAACATTATAGTTGGTGAGTATGTGCAATGTTAAAGATCTGGAAGACAGTATGGGCTGCCATATAAAATGCAGCAAAACCCCTGGATGGGAGGGAGGTTTGGGGGAGAATGGATACATGTACATATATGGCTGGGTCCCTTCGCTGTTCACCTGGAACTATCGTAGCACTGATAATTGTCTATACCCCCACACAAAATAAAATGTTTACTAAAAAAACAACAAAGAAAAATAAAATATCATATGCAAAATAGATAGCAAGTGGGAATTTGTTGTGTGACCCAGGGAGCTTAACACAGTGCTCTATGACAACTTAATGGGGTAAGATGGAAAGGGAGATGGGGGGATTCAGGAGGGAGAGGACATATGTATACCTGTGGCTGATTCATGGTGCTATGGGGCAGAGGGTAGCACAATATTTTAAAGGAAGTTTCCTCCAATAAAAAAGAAAAAGTAATAATAAATGTAAATATATATATATATATATATATATATAATATATATATATATATAAAGTGAAAGTCTCTCAGTCGTGTCTGACCCTTTGTGACCCTATGGACTGTATAGTCCATGGAATTCTCCAGAATACTGGAGTGGGTAGCCTTTTCTTCTTTGGGGGATCTTCCCAAGCCAGGGACTTCACCCAGGTCTCCTGCATTGCAGACAGATTCTTTACCAGCTGATTCTTTACCCTTCTTCCCACAAGGGAAGCCCAAGAATACTGGAGTGGGTAGCCTATCCCTTCTCCAGTGGATCTTCCCAATCCAGGAATTGAACCAGGGTCTCCTGCACTGCAGGAGGATTCTTTACCAAAGGAGCTAAGAAAACCCTTTACAAAGTACCTATGCAGCAATCTCATTCCTGGGGATTCATTCCAAGAAAATAAATATAATTTTTTTTTGCATTTTTGTTTACTACAGTAAAACTATGAAGCTGCATTAAAAATCCAAAAGATTTTTTAAACAAACAATGCCTAAATCTGGAAATAGTATGTGTCTTAAATATTATAAGAGAATGATGTTTATCATTATTGAAAGATGTTCATATATTAAAAATTAAATAGAAAACAATCAACAGAATAAAA
This sequence comes from Cervus elaphus, assembly GCF_910594005.1. Lineage (NCBI taxonomy): Eukaryota > Metazoa > Chordata > Mammalia > Artiodactyla > Cervidae > Cervus > Cervus elaphus. The sequence goes on along the minus strand of NC_057833.1, from coordinate 16,021,390 downwards.
CTGAGAAGAAAGAGTTAACCGACCAGGCTTAACTGTTATTCTTTGAAAGAATTACTTACAAAGTTGTCTCTTGGCTAGCATCTGAAAACTTAGATATTAGAAGGTTCCCAAGACTTCAACAGAACAGCATTTCTGCATAGCGCAGCTGTATCTGCTTTTCTTCTAGAAATCCGAAATTTGATTATATTCCAGGCAGAGAGTGCCTACTAGATCATCACCCAATTAAACCCTGGGCACTGAGTCTCTTATGAACTTACCTAGTTGGTGACATTTCACATGTGCTGTCACACTCATTTTTGATGGAATTAAGCATGTCCTATCAGACCCTTGAAGTTTGCAGCTAGTTTCCCTAGACTTGCCTATGTGCCTCTTCCCTTTGCTGATTTTGCTTTTTATTCTTTCATCAAAATAAATCATTATGACTGTATGCTGAGATTGCAGACTCCTCCAAGTGAGAAATCAAACCTGGGGGTGGTTGGTGACCCTCGACACTGTCTTGCCTGGGGAATGCCATGGACAGAGAAGCCTGGCAGGCTACTATCCATTGGGTCAAAAGAGCTGGACAACGGCTTAGCGACTATACCAATTAGAAAAGAAAGAAAGTGAAGTTTCTCAGTTGTGTCCAACTCTTTGCAACCCCATGGACTGTAGCCAACCAGGTTCCTCCGTCCATAGGATTTTCCGGGCAAAAGTACTGGAGTGGGTTGCCATTTCCTTCTCCAGGGGATCTTCCTGATCCAGGGATCAAACCCAGGTCTCCCACATTGCAGGCAGATACTTTACTGTCTAAGCTACAGCTGGCTTACTTGGTAATAATAGATACTTATAAATGAATTTACATGGGCTTCCCTGGTGGCTCAGATGGTAAAGAATCCGCCTGCAATGCAGGAGACCTGGGTTCAATCCCTGGGTTGGGAAGATCCCCTAGAGAAGGGAACAGCTACCCACTACAGTGTTCTGGCCTGGACAATTCCATGGACAGAGGAGCCTGGCGGACTATAACCCATGAGGTTGCAGAGTTGGATACGACTGAGTGCCTTTCATTTTCGCTGTCATAAATGAATAAGAAAAAACAAACCAGCATGTTAAGAATATAAGCAGTAAACTATATGTGTTTATATATATATTTCTTTCTTACTATTAGTTATCAGTAGTGCTATCTTGTCTATGAGTTCTGTAATTAATGAAAAATAAATACCACAGTTACATAAATGATTGAATTATATTCCTTCTGTTCCTAAAATTAAGAAACCTAAACAAAGGCAATATTTACAAAAGTTATAATCGGAAGTGGTGAGACAGATTATTACCAGTAAATGCACAGAAAGAACGTATACAATATTGATTTCCTCACTGCTTTCAAAATATTTTTATTTACTAGTATATGTAAAAGTGTCCTACGTTAGTTTGTTTCTCAGCACCTTCAGAAGCCAAACATATTAAATTTTGCAAAAACCAATCTATTTTTTGTTTGACATTAAAAAAAAAAATAATATGTGATGTGGATTTGAACATTATAAGTTTAGTTTCCTCCTGCACTAATTTCTCAATAAGAGTAATTTCTATTGAGGTCTGAAGTTTATTGATTTATTTACATGTTATTTACTCATCTTAATGTACTTATAGGAGATAATTTGAGAAAATCTTTAGGGAAAAATTAACAAATGGATACAAAAGTGAACAAATTTATAAAGACTGGTTAATATGTTTCTAAAAGAAAATGCATAAATACAAAATCTTAAATAGAGCTTTAAATCTATTTACAACCAACTCTTAGTCTTATGAATATTAATTGCTAATTAATGTCACCTAACAAGGAAATAGAATTTTTCCCACTTGAAGTACATACACTTCTGTTGTAGAATCTAAATTTTCGTTCTTTGGCCAAGAATTCATAAACTTCAAGGCACTTAAATATTTCACTTTCAAAGTATTTTATGTTTGTGGATCAGAAATATAGACTGTTGGACTTCCCTGTAGAGCTCAGTGGTAAAAAATCTGCCTGTCAATGCAGGAAATACAGGTTCAATCCCTAATCCAAGAAGATCCCACACGCCCTAAAGAACGTAAGCCCGTGAGCCACAACTGAATCCCACATGCCCAAGACACCAAGCTCTGCAACCAGAGAAGCCCCTGCAATGAGAAGCCTGCACGCCACATGTAGACAGTAGCGCCCACTCACTGCAACTAGAGAAAAGCTCACTCATCATCAAAGACCCAGTACAGCCACAAATAAATAAATAAAATGACTTTTAAAAAAGAAATAGAGAACTTTGAAAATAGGTTTAAATTTATTATTATTTGGCATTTGGTATAAGAAAAGAGGATAATGTTCATGTTCAGAGATATGAAAACAGCATATCCCAAATCTCAAAACTTTAAGAACTCAAGTGTTAAAAGTTCCCATTAATTTAGATCTCTTTTATTGTAAAATGGTACGTGAAACTTCATATGTCATAAAGCAGAAAGAGAAAATAGAAAACTCTAGTTAAGCATATTTTGCCATTTCTAAAAAGTGTTAAATAAAATCTGCTCATATGTATCCTTCTAACCTAGAGGTTCACATTCTCTTGCAAATATGTTTGTATCAACCTTGAATGAACCATGTTAGTCATTCAGTCATGTCTGACTCTTATGTGACCCCATGGACTATATAAACCACCAGTGGCTCAGACTGGAAAGAATCGGCTTGCCATGCAGGAGACCCAATTCAATCCCTGGGTTGGAAAGATCTCCTGTAGAAAGGAATGGCTACCCACTCCAGTTTTCTTGCCTGGGAAATCCCATGGACAGAGGTGCCTGGTGGGCTAGGCAACAGTCCCAGGTCATAGGGTAGCAAAGAGCTGGACAAGACTGAGTGACTAACACTTTCGCTTTCACTTTCACTTTCAAGAAATCATATTGCATTTCAAAGTGTAAGTTTTTGCCTGTTAAACTACAGTTCTGATATGGTGTATAGCAAGAATATTTTCATTGCTATTGTTATTTATTAGCAATTTTTTGTTTTGATGGGGCACATTGGGGAAACACTACAGAGAATGCTTTTGTTCTATGTTTTAAGGTGTCATTGAAGATTCCTACCCCTTCTTACTTAATGGAAATTTTCTGGGCCACTTTATTGTTTAAGGCCTCTGATGAAATCAAATGCTCTCAGTGTTTGTGTTTATTAAGTTTGACTGCCACTGTGGGAACAATTTAGATTGCTTGAAGAATGTGCCCAAATAATGAGACTGATTGATAGCTGAGTGAGATTAAAAACCCCATAAAAGTAAAAGGGAAATATATTTTTTATACCTTTAGGCTTTTTCTTCCTTTTTTTAAAAAATATTTTGAACTGTTATATATTGAATTATCATCTAGTCTTTAATTAGTTGGGTTCTCATTTGATATGAGTAAACCACAGAATAAGGAACAAAAGCCAAATTTCTAAGAAATATTTATGCCTTCATATCCTTGTTTTAGTGGTGAAGTATTGAGCTACTAAATAGTTTTTATTTCTTTAAAAAAATGCTCACCATATATAAATTTCAAAAAAATAATTTCATGACCTTTAGGTGATTTACTCATTTTTGCACACTAAGTCACTTCAGTCATCTCTGACTCTTTGCAACCCCATGGACTGTAACCCACCAGGCTCCTCCATCCATGGGATTCTCCGGGCAAGAATAGTGGAATGGGTTGCCATGCCTTCCTCCTGGGGATCTTCCTGACCCAGGGCTCAAATCCATGTCTTTTAAGTCTTCTGCATTGGCAGGTGAGTTCTTTACCAGTAGCACCACCCAGGAAGCCCCGTACTCATGTCCAACATCCTTTATTTTTTCCATTGGTAACTGAGGATTTCACAATTAGGCCTTTCAGAGTTGTTATACATGATTTAGTCTGATGGTAAAGAAGGATTTAGAGGACCCCTCTCACTTCTACAGAAAGCCACTCCTTCAAAAAGCCAGGAATGAACCAATGTAGGGCAAAGAACAATTTTGCAGACTTCATATTAAAGCCACGATAACATGGGATGATGAAGGATAACTAGAGAATTGGATGGAAGGATAACTGGACTTAACTTCTAGCCAAACTAATATTCTTTTATCAAGTCTTGTATGCTGAAAACATGTTTAAAGAGACCATAGGAATAAATAAACAGCTACTTGAGAATAATATTTACATATCAAGTTTCCTGAACCAATATAATAAATCTGCTTTTCATCTCTCTTTTCATCATTTCTCCATCAATAATACCTGCTCTGCATAAGGGATACATGTTCTGAACTGGCTAAAGTTTTCTTTGGATAACTGTGTGTTTATGAAGAGCAGATTCATCAACACTGTCAAGGCTGTCTTCAGAATCTATGCCAAGCTTTGGGAGGTACTAACATAGGCACAGCCATCTCAAAAACGTCAAGATAATTTTTTAGGTACTGCATTTTTTTGATCTTGAGAAACACAGTATGTGATTGATTCTTCCCAGTCCACAGATTTGCAGAATTATTCTAAGTCAGTTTAAAAGAAAATTGTTAGACCTGTTGATTAACACATGTTGCTTTTGAAACAAATATTATAAAATCTTGAGGACAGAACAACTTTTATGAAGAATTTATAAGGCAAATTTATATTACAAATCACAGTTGTCAGTCCTTGAATAAAACTAAATTGTCTACATGAAACTGAAGCTTGTTTCTAAGCTGAATTTTGGAGAGACTGTGTTTCTGAGATACATGCCAAGATCTCTATTTGACTTTTCAAGGTAGATTACGGCATCAAGGTTTGTTGTCCTCCAAAAATGAATATATATATATACACACACACATATATATATATGTATATATATATATATATATATGTAAATATATCAGTTCAGTTCAGTCACCCAGTCATGTCTGATTCTTTGTGACCCCATGGATTGTGGCACACCAGGCTTCCCTGTCCACTACCAATGCCTGGAGCCTGCTCAAACTCATGTCCATCAAGTTGGCGATGCCATACAACCATCTCATCCTCTAGTGTCCACTTCTCCTCCTGCTTTCAATCTTTCCCAGCATCAGGATCTTTTCCAAAGAGTCAGTTCTTTACATCAGGCAGCCAAAGTATTGGAGTTTCAGCTTCAACATCAGTCCTTCCAATGAATATTCAGGACTGATTTTCTTTAGGATGGACTGGTTGGATCTCCTTGCAGTCTAAGGGACTCTCAAGAGTCTTCTCCAACACCAGAGTTCAAAAGTATCAATTCTTTGGTGCTTAGCTTCCTTTATAGTCCAGCTCTCACATCCATATATGACTACTGATAAAAGATAGATTTGACTAGGCAGACCTTTGTTGTCAAATTAATGTCTCTGCTTTTTAATAAGCTGTCTAGTTCAGTCATAGCTTTTTTTCCAAGAAGCAAGTGTCTTTTAATTTCGTGACTGCAGTCACCATCTGCACTGATTTTGGAGCCCCCCAAAATAAGTCTCTCACTATTTCCATTGTTTCCCCGTCTATTTGCCATGAAGTGAGGAAACCGCATGCCATGATCTTAGTTTTTTGAATGTTGAGTTTTAAACCAGCTTTTTCACTCTCCTTTTCACTTTCATCAAGAGGGTCTTTAGTTCTTCTTCACTTTCTGCCATAAGGGTGGTGTCATCTGTATATCTGAGGTTATTGATATTTTTCCCAGCAATCTTGATTCCAGCTTGTGTTTCACCAAGCCCAGCATTTCGTATGATGTACTCTACATATAAGTTAAATAAGCAGAGTGACAATATACAGCCCTGAGATACTCCTTTCCCAGTTTGAAGCCAGTCTGCTGTTCCATGTCTGGTTCTGACTGTTGCTTCTTCACCTGCATACAGATTTCTCAGGAGGCAGGTCAGGTGGAATGGTATACCCATCTCTTGAAGAATTTTCCACAGTTTGTTGTGATCTACACAGTCAAAGGCTTTGGTATAATCAATAATGCAGAAGTAGATGTTTTTCTAGTATCCTCTTGCTTTTTTGTTGATCCAACAGATGTTGGCAATTTGGCCTCTGGTTCCTCTGCCTTTTCTAAATCTAGCTTGAATAACTGGAAGTTCATGGTTCACGAACTGTTGAAGCCTGGCTTGGAGGATTTTGAGCATTACTTTGCTAGCGTGTGAGATGAGAGCAACTGTGCGGTGGTCTGAATTTCCTTGCATTGCCTTTCTTTGGGACTGGAATGAAAACTGACCTTTTCCAGTCCTGTGGCCACTACTCAGTTTTCCAAATTTTCTGACATATTGAGTGCAACACTTTTATAGCATCATCTTTTAGGATTTGAAATAACTCAACTGGAATTCCTTTCCCTTCACTAGCTTTGTTTGTAGCGATGAGGCCGACTTGACTTCGCCTTCCAGCGTGTCCGGCTCTAGGTGAGGGAGCACACCATTGTGGATATAT